>NC_143523.1:6854504-7596548 GCF_031878675.1 Megascapheus bottae | reverse complement strand
GGCACAAGTGGTAAAGCTCTAGCCTTGAGAAAGCCCAGAAACACTGCCCAGGCCCTGAGTTCAAACCCCAAGTCTGGCCACTTCTGGTTTTTGAATTGTTAATTGGACATAAAGAGTCTTATGGGGACTTTTCTGCCCAGGCTGACTTTGAACTACAATCCTCAGATCTCAGCCTCCTGAGTAGCTAGGATGCCAGGCCTAAGCTACCAGTGCCCAGCTTTAAGTGTAATTTTTACATTTGCTACAGGGAAGGAGAACTTTAAATGAGAGGACAGAAAATTCTTCTGTTTTAAGATGGAATGAATGGGCACAAAGACAACCCTAAAGAGTTCAAGCAGATACTGCATGGCAAAAATAGACATTTTTAATTTAAGTCTTACATTAAAAAGAAAAAAAAAACCTGCATTCTGAATATAGCAGATTAAGTTTAAACACTCCTGCTACTATAGGATCGTATTGTAGATTATAAGCACTACAAGCAATATGTCTGAATGTAGAAAAGTCCTTTGCTAGGTACTATAAAAATTTCCCAGCATTCATTGACTAGACAGCCAAATATGACAAAAAGGTATTTTTCATACCATATTTGTATCAAGACCAACTGAAAATTATTAGGAGCTACTAACAAGGTAGAACTTTTAAAAGCAGAATTTTTATCTTAAAAATCATACTGTCTTCACATTATAGATCTCCTTTGTATTGTTAGCAACCTTACCTTATCGTGTACTGAGGACAGCATGTTTGATTCATGACAGGTTTATACACATACTTCCCGCTTCTAAAATTACAAAAAAACTTGTTAATTTTTTACATACTTTCTGTATGTAAAACAGATTCATAGAGAAACATTAAATTAAGGATAAAAATCTAATCAACAGTGTAAAGCATTAATTTAGGTTTAAATGCTTCTTATAACATATATAACCTTGAAAACAAGTTTACCAAGGACCATACAAAGTCTCTTCTTTCTGATACCTTGAGAAAGGTAGGCAAGATCAGAGCTGTTAAAGCCTCCCCTTCCCAGCAATACACCAATACCAGTGGAAAATTGCCCATGCCACTGGGGGACTGATGAATACTGCTGAGTGACAGCCATACAAGAAGCTCTACACCACATGTGCCAGTACAAAGTACCACAAAATTATCATAAGCGTTATATGAATGGAGAAAAGATTAGCACTCCCCTTGACAAGGATGGAAGAGGCCCTTGGGCCTGACAACAGGTATACAGTTAAGGTACTGCTACCTACTTCGTGGCATCTAACCACCATTTTTGCATGACCTCTCTCATTTGTAATAACTAGAACATGTCTATGATATTCCTAACAGGGGATCACAATAGCCTAATTGCTAAGTGAATTGGACTGCTTTAACTTTCTGTACCCTTCTGTCTTCTGACCAATGGAAGGGAAAGGGAATCACAGAAACACCAGGACAAAGGATGAACTATTACAACAATGATACTCACTAGACACTGTACTGGAAATGAACTATATAAGTTGGGGGTGGGGGGAAGGGAGGAGTAAGCCCAGGAAATGAGGGAGAGGGTAACAGTGTTTAAAAAGAAATGCACTATACCTCTATAATAGAGTCTAAAGTTTGGTATTGAAATTCCTCCTGCGCTGCTCTTTCTGCTAAGAAGTGTTTTTGCTATACGGGGTCTTTTATTGTTCCATATGAAGTTT
Source organism: Megascapheus bottae (assembly GCF_031878675.1). Lineage (NCBI taxonomy): Eukaryota > Metazoa > Chordata > Mammalia > Rodentia > Geomyidae > Megascapheus > Megascapheus bottae. The sequence goes on along the minus strand of NC_143523.1, from coordinate 7,594,863 downwards.
TGGATTGCTTCTTCTATTTCTTTAAAGTATGATATTGATGGGTATTGCGTTGAATTTGTAGATAGCCCTTGGCAAGATTGCCATTTTCACGATGTTGATTCTTCCAATCCAGGAGCATGGGAGGTTTTTCCATTTCCTCAGTTCTGCTTTAATTTCCTTTTTCGGGGTTTTAAAGTTTTCATCAAAAAGGTCCTATACATTCTTAGTTAATTCCTAGGTACTTTATTTTCTTTGAGGCTATTGCAAAAGGAGTTGCTTTCCTGATTGCTGCCTCGTTCCTCTCACTGTTGGCATATAGGAAGGTAGTTGATTTCTGAGGGTTAATTTTATACCCTGCTACCTTGCCAAAGTTTTGAATCAGCTTAAGGAGCTTGGGAGTGGAGTCTATAGGGTTCTTTAAGTACAGAATCATGTCATCTGCAAAGAGAGAAAGTTTCACTTCCTCTTTCCCTATTTGGATTCCCTTTATGCTTGCTTCTTGCCTTATTGCTCTGGCTAGGAATTCTAATATTGTGTTAAAGAGGAGTGGAGAGAGTGGGCATCCTTGTCTCGTTCCTGATCTTAGAAGGAATGGCTTTAGCTTTTCACCATTAAGTACAATGCTAGCTGTGGGTTTGTCATACACAGCTTTTATTATACTGAGAAATGTTCCATGGATTCCTAGTTTCTCCAGAGCTTTTAGCATAAAGGGGTGTTGGATCTTGTCAAATGCCTTTTCTGGAGGGATCATTACTACATTGTTGGTGGGAGTGCAAACTTGTCCAACCACTATGGAAAGCTGTATGGCAGTTCCTCAAAAGACTAAATATAGAACTACCCTATGACCCAGCAATTCCACTACTTGGCATTTACCCAATCGTCCAGAAACAAGGACATACTAAATCTACTAGCACAGCAATGTTCATTGCAGCTCTATTTACCATAGCAAAGATATGGAACCAACCCAGATGTCCCTCAGTTGATGAATGGATCAACAAGATGTGGTATTTATACACAATGGAATACTATGATGCTGTCAGAAAAAAACAATATTGCCCCATTTGTAAGGAAATGGAAAGACTTAGAAAAAAATCATATTAAGTGAAGTAAGCCAGACTCAAAGGAACATAGGCTCAATGGTTTCCCTCATTTGTCATAATCAGTAGAAACCTTGGGCTCTCCTAGCAGAGATTCACAGTAGAACAAAATCTAGATACATAAGGCCATATAGTATGATGCTAAATGTAAGGACCTCCAGGATAAAGAAACAAAAGCCATATAATGAGTGACTATTGTCCTTAACATACTATGTTATCTCTCATCTCTTTTACTGTCCCTTGGTATCTCATATTGTTACAATATTTCACCTTGTTATCTGATATATTTTATATATGCTTAATTGGTTATTTGAAATAGGAGAGGGTAAGGGGGAAATCAAGTTGTGTGGGGGGAGGGGGGAGGGAAATGGGGACCACGACATGAGAAAGGGTATCAATATTTGTGAAGTAATATACTTTCTATCTGGTGAATATAATGTAACCCTTCTATTAATTACAATAAAAATATATGAAAAAAATAAAAAAAGAAATAAAAGAAATGTACTCAGGCTGGGAAAGTGGCTCAGTGGTAGAGTGCTTTCCTAGCATGCATCAAGTCCTAGGCTCAATTCCTCAGTACCACTTACACAGAAAAAGCCAAAAGTGGTGTTATGGCTCAAGTGGTAGAGTCCTAGCCTTGAACAAAAAAAATGCATTCATTACCTTAGTTATGTAACTGTAACCCCCCTGTTAATCATCTTTACAATAAAGATATTAAAAGGGGATGGGGAGGGAGGGAGGAAGAGAAAGGGGGCAAAAGGGGGAGAGAGGGAGAGGGGGGAGGGGGAGGGAGAGAAAAAGAGGGGGGAAAGAGAGAGAGAGAGAGGAGAACGGGAAGGGGGAGAGAGAGGGAGAAGGAGAGGGAGAGGGAGAGGGAGAGGGAAGCAACTAGCCTGATTCCAGGTACTCCAGATCCCAGTTCATGGTAGACATTCAGTTTTCAAGTCAGAAACCTGATAGTCATTTTAGACTATTTCCTCCATTTACCCTCAGGATTTATATATGTAAACTGCATTTAATTACTGACACTAAGCCAGTATTTCTTGCCATGCCTCCATGGTCACCACGCAAAAAAAATATCCTTCTCCATGCTTCTCTCTTTTATAAAATCCCTCAATAAAGCTGAGTATGGTGGCTCATGCCTGTAATCCTAGCTACTCAGGAGGCCAAGATCTGAGGATCATGGCTCAAAGCCAGCCCAGCACTAAAGAAAGTGAGACTCTTATCTTCCACTAACCACCAGAAAACCGGAAGTGGAGCTGTGGCTCAAGGGTAGGGTAGAAGCCTTGAGCTGAAGAGCTCAGGGACAGCATCCCAGCCCAGAGTTCAAACCCCATGACAAAATAAGAAAGAAAGAAAGAAAGAGAGAGAGAGAGAGAGAGAGAGAGAGAGAGAGAGAAAGAAAGAATCCTTCAATAGCTGCTCCTTACCTTTGAAAAAGGGATACAAAATCATTGGATACAAAACATTTCCATAAAACACTTCCATATCTGACTTATATCAATTTACCTTTTGAGTCTAACTATTAAGTTTAAATAACATTGTAACATTTTCATTGGTATAGACAATCCCATGTATTTTAGAAAATATTAGCTCTGAGTATTGCTAGTGTTTATATACAGCAAAAGTTCCCCACATAAAAATAACAAACTAAAGCCAGGTGCCATGGATTACACCTGTAATCCTAGCTATTCAGGAGGCTGAGATCTGAGGATCACAGCTCAAAACCAGCCCAGGCACTAAAGTCCTTGAGACTCTATCTCCAGTTAACCTCTAGGAAGCCAGAAGTGTTGCTGTGGCTCAAGAGGTAGGGCAGAAGCCTCGAGCTGAAGAGCTCAGGGAAAACGCTCAAGGCCCAGAGTCTTTTTGCTGGTCCCATAATTGGGGAGGGGGGGGGGGGAAGAAAAGAGCTCCAGAGTTATTATAGTCTTATCCGTATGCTACACTTGTTATAGTTTTATCCATATGCTATCTGAAATAATAAGGAAATACAGATTAGTCAAATACAGATGAAATTTATTGTAAAGTACTCTGAGAATGAGGGAGGGAATGCAGAGACGAAATGAAGACTGGAAGAATTTTAAATACTGGAAGATTAGTGATAGGAACACAAAGTTCCTTACAATGTACTCTCCTGCATGTTTTAAATTTTTCCTGATAAAATTTCAAGAGAATAAAATCACTATGCAAAAGAATATTTTCTCTTTTCTGTTTTCTTTTTCTTTTTGTTTTTTCCTGTTTTGAATGGCTTGAGGTAAGAAATCCTTATGTAGCCCAGGCTGGCCTTAAACTTTCAACCCTCCTAACATGTCCTCTTAAGTGTTGGGATTGCAGACATATACTACCATGAGAATAATGAGCATTTTCTTAAACCTCTTCCCAACAGTTTTTTTTAGAAAGAATGATAGAAGAGGTGACATTGATCAATATGAACCGTACATAGAAAATGACATGTTGAGTTAACCCCTCTGCATAACTATTTAAACAGAAGAGGTTTTATATTAGAAAAAACATTTTTTTTTTTTTTTTGTCGGTTGTGGGGCTTGAACTGTGGGCTTGGGCATTGTCCCCGAGCTCTTCAGCTCAAGGCCCTACCCCTTGAGCCACTTCTGGTTTTCTGTTGGATAATTGGAGATAAGAGTCTTACAGACTTTATTGCCTGGGCTGGCTTTGAACTGATCCTCAGATCTAAACAACCTGAGTAACTAGGGTTACAGGCATGAGCCACCGTGCCTGGCTTAGAACAAATTTTTAATAAGAATACTTTAGAGGCAATTCCTACTTTTCAATGATAAGAACAACCTGAGTAATCCCAGAAAATGTAGTTACTGTAATGAGCCTTACCTTCTCCATCCTCGGTCTATAAGATCTTGATAATCCCGAACTGTCATAGAATGTGCCCACATGCCTAAAAATAAATAAGTACTATGTTAATTACAACAGACTTAATTTTTAAGTCCAGAGTATTATTTTAACAACTAAGCTAAAATTTTAGAGCACTCACATTGGAGGAATAAAAATATTTGTATATATTCACATTTGCTAGTTTGACATAATATACAAAGATTTACCTTAACTAAAAACCAAGTATACACCAAAGTGATCACAATTAATTAGGTATCAGTCAACAGCCTTTCTAGTTTCATAAATCTGGATCCTCACTAGAATCAAAATATGCCACACTGTGCAATTTTAATAACATCCCCAAGGAGTTAATACATTAGTCTCTTCAAAATTAGAAAGCAACTTTTTCTAGGGCACATTAGTTCCAAAAATCTATATGCATACATACACAGCAGTCTTGAACATTACAACAGGACAAATATACAAATACATATACTCCTAGGTGAAAAAATAAATGTCCAGTACACAGCAGGTAGACATTGACACCGACAAGTAATTCAATGAGCCTCAAACCCATTCTCTGTAAGATGGCAAAAGAAATACTCACCTACCCAACAGACTGGTACCCTATGATAAAGATTAAAATTGAAATGACAGAAACTTATACGTATTTCTCTAGATGAAAAGACTGAATGCAGCTATCTTTAAAACTTGAAACAGGACATTTTGGTTAACCAATTTTCTCTTACTAAAGTTAGTAGAAAAAAATAACTGCTTATACCTAGCTACTCAGGAGGCTGAGCTGAAGAAAATGGATCAAAGCTAGCCCAAGCAGTAAAGTCCGTGAAAATCTTATTGCTAATAAAACTACCCTCCCCCAAAGAAGCCGCAAATGGAGCTATGGTTCCAACGACTGAGCACAGGCCTTGACAACAAAAGCCAGGGACCAGGCCCTGAGTTCAAGCCCCAAGACTAGCAGGAACAAAAGGAAAAGAGAAAGAATGAGAATTCGGGCCCTACTAAACTATTTCAGACACATTTAATACAACATTGATCATACAGATACTAGGGTCACAAGAAAACTTTGATCACTCTAAGACAATCACTAGTTGATGGTGCTTCTCCAGGGTCCCTCTGAGAACTCTGTTTAAACCGATCCTGGAAGGCTATTAAGACATTTCCTTTTTTTTTCCAGCTGTGCCACTTGAATTCAAGGCCTCCAGCTACCCCTCGTCCTTGCCCTAGGGGCTGGTGATGCACTACTTTGCGGCCACTGCAGCCTCTGCAATCACTTCCGGCCTTTTGCGGATCAACAGGAGGTCAGAGAACCTAGGCTGGGTCCCACCTCCCATAAGATCTGCATTTCTAAAAACTTGCGTAAAGATCTACCCAGGACTGATGCCCACAGAGGCGCCTAAGAAACTTTTAAAGGACACAGCACGGGCGACAAAAAAAAAAAAAAAAAAAAAAAACAACCCAGCGTTCATCCACAGTCCTTTAATAAACAAACACAAACGCCTAACCTATATTTATATATTTTCACGGTCATCCCGTTTCCCACAGTGCCAGAGTGGCCCGTTAAAGTTAAAAAAGAAGACTCTGCATTCCAGCTTCGCCGATCAGAGTCAAGGGAAATCAGCACGATGTTTTTGTTTACCAGGACAAACCATCCAGGAAACCTGGGCTGTGGGTAGAGGAATGACGTAGTCTCCAAGTCCCTGATTAAAAAGGATGGATGGATGGATGATCGATCGACCGGGCGATCGGGGCTCCCCAGGCTGAAGGCGCGGGGGTCACCGGAGCTCCTTTGCTCCCCCGCTGCGGTGCAGCCCGGTGTGCGCGCACACACGCCTCCTCCCGACGCCGGCCGCAGCTCACCCCCGGCGGCCCCCGCACCCGCGACGCCGCGCGAACGCCCGGGCTCCCCAAACCTCCCTGCCGGAGCCCGACAGCCGCCGACCGGCCTCCCGACGCGGGCCGGACGAGCGTCGTCCTGAGGACTCGGCCACGGGTGCCCCCGGACCCGGACAGCCCAGCCCCTCAGGGGCGCCCCGCGGGACACGGGCCTGCGGAGGAGCCGCGGCGCCCGGCTTCCCACGCCCGCCTGCCCGGCTCGCTCACCATGGGAGCGACTGCCCGACTCGTTCTTGCAATAGCCGCAACGGTAGAAGTCCTCGCCCTCGAAATACTCTACGATGCTAGGCGACCGCGCGTTCCACGAAGCCATGGCTGCGGCCGCGCCAGCGCTCCACAATCCGGCCTGACGCCGCCGCCGCCGCCAACGCCGCCGCCAACGCCGCCGCCGCCGCCGCGCCGCCCCACAATGCAGCGCGCCCGGGCGTTCCCGAGGCTCGCGCGAAGCCACACGGGAACCCGCAGGCCCAGCCTGGCCTGTGGCCCCCGGGAGCTGACGCCGTCCGCGCCATCTTGACTAAGGGCAGCCTGCTGCGATTTCCGTTGCTTGTCTAGGAGGCGCCGCCATCGTCAGTGAGGGTGAGACGGCCAGACGGAGCGGGCAAGGGAGCGGGCTGAGAAGACCCGAGTGGGGAAGGCCGGCGGGAGGTGGGTAGCGAGCCGTCCTTCTCCCGGGCCGGGGGGCCGGCTGGAGCGCAGCGGGCGCCCGCGAGGGCCGAGGCCGGGGCGGCGGCCGCCTCGACGCCTTGACACTCACCGCACGACGCCTTGCCCTCCGTGGAGTCGCAGTAGCCGCAGTGGTAGCCCGCCTTGAGGCCCTTGTACTCCACCAGCGAAGCCATGGCCGCTGCGCAGGCCGCGCCGCGGGCCCCGCCTCTCGACGCCCGGCGCTGACCTCCGCGGAGCCGGAGCCCGGGAGGGCGCAGCGCGGGGCTCCGCGGCGGCGGCGGCGGGACGGCGGCGGGACGGCGGCGGGACGGCGGCCGGGCGCCCCGGGCCCCTCAGACGCCTCCGCCCACCCCGTTCCACAGATGAGGAAGCTGAGGCTCCCGGGTACCGACCGGCCCAGACTGACCCCGCGGGCCACAGTTCAAGGTTAACCATTAACCCTTCCGACAGAAGAGCTGGCGCCGGAGCCCCTCGGCCGGGAGCCCGCACGGCTTTCTGTTAGTCATCCGAGTTCTAGAACTGAACCCTGAGTGCTTTTCAAAGCCATCACCGGCGCCTCCAGTCAGTTGAGCCGAATGGAAAGTCAGTATCTACATTTTCTTTCTTTTTTTTTTTTCCCAGTCCTGGGCTTGAGCTCAGGACCTGAGCATTGTCCTTGGACTTTCTCAAGGCTAGAGCTCTACCACTTGAGCCTCAGCACCACTTCCGGCTTTTGTCTATGTATGTGGTACCAAGGAATCGAACCCGGGTCTTCGTGCATGCTAGGCAAGCACTTTAACCACTAGGCCAAACTCCCGGCCCCGGTATCTACATTTTCTTAATGTAAAATAAGTTTTACATTTTACTTGTAAAGATATGTTTTTGCTATATGTAAGGTTGAATTCAACAGAAATCTCCAGTTTGCAACGACCTAAATTATTAGCAAGGTGATATTATCAAGAGCACCTACAATCATGTAAGTCAGGAAGTGAGTACATTTTCTTTTTGGATAGTGTCACCCCTTCTCTTGTTCTGTCCTAGATTTTCTCTTCCATCCCCATCCACAAGTTGTATAGTTCATTTTCAACATAGTGTCCAGTGAGTGCCATTGTTGCACTTGTTTACACTTTTTCCTTCCTTTTCAGTGCCTCCTCTTATACTCCTAAAGACATATAAACGAACAAACAGAACAGAAAGAGAGTAGATAGATAGATAGATAAGATCTAGCCAGGTGCCAATAGCTCAAATCTATAATCCTAGTCACTCAAGATGCTGAGATCAGAAAGTGAAGGTCCAAAGCTAACCCAAGCAGAGAATCTTGTCTCCACTTAACCAGGAAAAAAAAAAAAATTTAAGGGGGGGTGGGGTGGGGAGAGGAGACTGGAAGCATAATTCAAATGATAGATCATTAGTCCTGGGCAAAAAAAAACTTAGGAGCAGGGTGCGTTGGCTCACACCTGTAACCCTACCTACTCAGGAGGTTGAGATCTGAGCATCTCTATTCAAAGCTAGCCCAGGCACTAAAAAGTCCGTGAGGCTCTTATCACCAGTTTACCACTAGAAAACCGTAAGTGACGCTGTGGCTCAAGGGGTAGGGTCTGAGCTGAAGAGTTCAGGGACAGGGCCCAGGCCCAGAGTTCAAGGCCCACAGCCACAAAAAAAGAAAAAAAAAAAAAAGCTTAGCAACAGAGAGTTGAAACACAAGTACCAACAGAAGCAGTTTGATCTAATGTATAAATGATTGACTCAAAATAGTAATCGCCAGCAGTATTATAGGAGATAGGAACTAATAATATTTTGCACTACCTTAAATTGGTATAGTGTTACATGAAAGAAAATTTGAGTTAATTGTATGCTACAGGCTCAATGGCAACCATTTGTAAAAAGCAAAGTAAGAATATTTAGTATGTTAAAGGGGGGGGGGGAGTGTAATCATATTAAATGCTAACTAAAACCAAAGAAGGAAGAAAATAGTTGGAAGGCAGAACAAGAGTGCTTTGTAGAGAACTACGAAATATTGTCAAGCACTGGTGGCTTGTACAATAATCCTAGCCAAATTTGAAGCTGAAGTTTGAAGATAAAGACCAAAGTGGATGTTTCCAAAGAATCTACTTTATGCATAAAAACAGACAGATAAAAGGAAGATAAACAAAGCTGACACTAATGAGCAGAAACATGAAATAGCTATAGGTCATGTAAACTAGACTTCACAGCCAAATTAATGATAAAGAGGTCCATGCTTCAAGGAGCCATAATTCTTCACTGAGTATGCACCTAACAACAGACTAGCAAAATATATCCTCATATGCTGTTTTAAAAATAATTTAACCTACTACTCTGATTGGAGACTTCAACACCTCTGTATCAATAATTGACAGATCCAGATGGAAGAAAATCAGTAAGGGTAAGGTTGAATTGAGCACCACCCTGATCAACTAAATCTGGCATCTATACAATTCTTCATCCAATAACACATGTTCACACAGAACATTCAATAGACCACAAAATGGGCCATTCAATACAAAACCCTTAATTTTGAAGTAACAGAAGCCATAGAATGACTACATTGGAAAAAATCAGTGTCAGAAAGGTAGCTGGAAATTCCAAACTAGGAATGCTGCTCAACAATTTAGTCAAATTTCAAGAGAAAATTTAAAATAGACTTCACTGCAAAGTAAAATTTGTGGAATGCACCAAAGGCAATACTTTAAAGGGAACTTATATACATTATAAAATACATTGTATATAAATTAAATAAACTAAAAATAAACTTCTACCTTAGAAAATGGGAAAAAATGAAATCTGAAAGCAGGGAAACCTAGAAGTAGAGCAGAAAATGAAATACAGAAAATAAAGAAGATAAGATGAATGAACCCAAAAGCTGGCTCAAAAGAGCAATAAAATTGATAAATATCTAGAACTAAGTAAGTAAAGAATTATTAGTATCAGAAGCAAAGAGGAAGGGATTGTGGGCCAGGAGTTTCGGCTAGTGGTAGAGTTGCTTGCCTAGCATGCACAAAGACCCAGTACCACATACATAGAAAAAGCAGGAAGTGATGCTATGGCTTAAGGGGTAGAGCTCTAGCCATGAGAAAGCCCAAGGACAGTGCTCAGGCCTTGAGTTCAAGCCACAGGTCTGGCAAAAAAAAAAGGGGGGGGGATTGTGATGTGCTAAGTCCTGAGTTTGGATTCCAGCACTAGAGGTAGGGGAAGGGGCAATCATTGATCCCATGCACTTTAAAAGAATAAAGGAATGTGGCCAGGCACATAGCTCACAACTGTAATCCCAGTTAATACAAAGACAATCCATGTGGAAAGTCCATGAGAATTTTTTTTCAGTCATGGGGCTTGGACTCTGTGCTTGTGTGCCGTCCCTGAGCTCTTCAGCTCAAGACTTGAGCTCTAACACTTTAAGCCACAGTGCCACTTCCGGTTTTCTGGTGGTTAATTGAAGATGAGAGTCTCATGGACTTTTGTGCCTGGGCTGGCTTTGAACCATGTGATCCTCAGATCACAGCCTCCTGAGTAGCTAGGATTACAAGCATAAGCCACCATGCTCATCTTTCAGGGAGATTTTCTTTTTAATCAATTAACCACCAGAAAGTCAGAAGTAGGACAATGACAAGTGGTAGAACATTAGTCTTAAATGAAAAAGTTAAGGGGCAGTGACCAGGCCACCTCAGTACTGATACACCCACACACAAACTTTCAGATAATAGATATGATTAGACACACATACATAGATATAGATAAATAGATTCATGCAATAATTAAAAAACAAGTTCCAGGCATATTAGGGTTTGAATAGGAAATGAACTCTACAGTCTCATGTGTTGAAGCTTGGTTCTTATATGGGAGTACTGCTTTAGGAGGTGCTGGAAGCTGCAGGAGCTAGGGCTTAGCTGAAGGAATTGTGGGTGCAAATTCGGAGGATATGGCTTGCCCTAGCTCCCTCTTAGGTAGCTTCTTCCACTTCCTAGCTGCCACGAGGTAAGTAGCTCTGCTTCACCATGCCTTTCTGTTATGATACGTTACTGCCTTACCACAGGCCCAGAAACAAGGCAGCCAGTGGGGGTGGACTGAACCTCTGAAGAGAAGAACACAGAAATAAGCCCATAATTCCAGTCATTCCAATGAAATTATTCCAGTTATGCCATGAAGTTCACTTCAAGCTGTTTACACAAGAAATTGTCAACAATACTTTGATTTCAGGGACCACTATCATCTTCTTGTGAGAATACTTATGACTAAAGGCTTGTCCTTTTTTTTGGTCCTGGGCCTTGAATTCTGGGCCTGGGTGCTGTCCCTGAGCTCTTCAGCTCAAGGCTAGCACTCTACCATTTGAGCCATAACACCACTTGTGGTTTTCTGGTGGTTGGTTGGAGATGAGAGTCTTAGGGACTGTTATACCTGGACTGGCAATCCTCAGATCTCAGCCTCTTAGGAGGCTAGGATTATAGGCATGAGCCACTGGCACCCAGCCTTGTCCTCATTTTACAGAAAAATGTAATTCAAACTGTTCACTTCAAGAGAGGAGTCTAGTCTTTTTTTCTGTTTCGACCTGATTTACTACCAAAAGTTTACTTATTTGCATTGTTTATTTTTTATTTTCTTTTCTCTTTCTACTTTCTTTTATGGGGAAAGTAAATAATTACAACATAGTACTTAATTAATAGCTAGGGCCATGTCCTTTACCTGTGTAAGCTTCCTTATTGTAATTCTGAGCATAAGCCTTTTGTTAATTACTTGCTTCAAGAGAGGCTTATGTCAGAATTGCACTTTTAATTTATTTAAAAAGCTATCATCCAGACACAGCTAATGTCCATAATCCTAGCTACTCAAGAGGTTGAAATCTGAGGATACTGGTTCAAAGTCAGCCCAGCACAGGAAAGTCCATGAAAGTCTTATCTCCAATTAACCAGCAAAAAGGCTGAGAATGGAATTATGGCTCAAGTGGTAGAGTACGAGCTTTGAGCAAAAAAGCCAACTAAGGGGCCGGGAGTTTGGCCTAGTGGTAGAGTGCTTGCCTAGCATGCACGAAGACCCGGGTTCGATTCCTTGGTACCACATACTTAGAAAAAGCCAGAAGTGGTGCTGCGGCTCAAGTGGTAGAGTTCTAGCCTTGAGAAAAATCCAAGGACAGTCTTCAGGCCCTGAACTGGCAAACAAAAACAAAAACAAGAAAAGCCAACTAAGAGCACGTAGCCCTTAATTCAAGCCCCATTACTAGCACACACATACCACCACCACCCCACACACACACACACAACCACCACCCAACTTTGGTCATTGGTTATTGTGTTTCTACATGAGGTTAAATTCTGCCTTTTAGTTTTTCACATGGTAACTGACTCATAGCCGCTGAAAACAGGTGTTTGGTGCTCATGTAATTGAGATGAATTTCTATCACATGATTTTGACATCTAAGTGTGTGTATCAGTGTTGAAGCTTAAACTCAGGGACCTTGTTCTTGCTTGGAAGTTTTATTAAAGGCTGGCACTGGAGCTATACTTCCACTTCAATCTTTTTGCTGATTAATCAGAGATAAGAGTCTCACAAGACATTCCTACCTAGGCTGGCTTTGAACCAAGATTCTAAGGTCTCAGCTAGCAGCGCATGGCTTTTTGTCAATTTTAGAATGGCTACAGGTTTGGCTTAAAGAACAATACTGAATCTGAAATTGGATAGGGAACGGGGGAAAACAAGATGAGGGGTAGGGGAGGGGGGAAGGGAAATGGGGACCATGACATGTGAAAGGGTATCAATGTGTGGGAATTAAGGCACCATTAATCTGGCAAATATCATGTAACCCTTCTATTAATTACAATAAAAAATATATTAAAAAATGAAAAAAAGATAAATAAAATAAAGATGCCTTCAAAAAAAGAACAATACTGAAAATGTAGATTAAATTTTTAGTGTTTTAGTATGAAGATAAAACAATTTTTACAACTTGATCTTTGAAACTTTTGTTGTTGTTGTTTGTGGGTCTTGAACTCTGGATCTGGCCACTGTCCCTGAACTCTTCAGCTCAACATTAATACTTCTACCACTTTAGCCACAGCATGACTTGGGTTTTCTGGTGCTTAATTGGAGAGAAGACTCTCATAGACTTTAGGGCCCAGTCTGGCTTTCAGGTGCAAATCATGATCCTCAGATCTCAGCTTCCTGGGTAGCTAAGATTACAGAAGTGAGCCACCAGCCCCAGCTTGAAACTTGATTTTTAAGCATTAGATAGATAGATTAGGTAGATAGATTCTTTTCATAACCTTATGTTTTCAAAACCTTATGTTTTATTACTTGGGGAGTACAATTTCAAGCACTTCTTTGCAAGTAGCATATTAGACTTTATGCTTAATAAGCATGTTGTGGGCTAGAGGTACAGTTGTGTGATAAGAATGTTTACCTAGCTCTAGGTTCTATCCTCAGCAAAAACCAAGCCAGGTTGTAAATAGTACCCATATTTCTCACTTTTTTTTTTTTTTTTTTTTTTTTTTGCGGGTCCTGGGCTTGAGCTCAGGGCCTGAGCACTGTCCTTGGATTTTCTCAAGGCTAGAAGAGCTCTACCACTGGAGCCTCAGCACCACTTCCGGCTTTTTTCTGTGTATGTGGTGCTGAGGAATCGAACCCGGATCTTCATGCATGCTAGGCAAGCACTTTAACCACTAGGCCAAACTCCCGGCCCCTTCTCACTTTTTTTTAAGAACTAGAGACTTAATAGGCTGCATGATTATTTGGTTTGAATACAGGTTACACATATGGTGAAAAGTCTCTTAAAGTGAACATAAGGAATGATTTTCATTAGTTTGTATTTCACCACAAGAATTTTCTGCTTTCCTATCTTTACTGCCCAGTTGTGAGTATAAAGTAAATATGTGACTAAAAGTATATTCAACTATATATAGTAAAGCTCAAAGCCCCTGTAGCAGCATATTTAGCTGAAGATATGCCAGCAAAGTAGTGATGAAACCACATGACCTTTACCAGCTGTGAGTATATATGAAGGGTCTACGTAAGTTTTCTGAAACATAAACACTAAAGTGAAAAAGAGCCAGGAACCAGTGGCTCACACCTATAATCTTAATCTCAGGAGGCTGAGATCTGAAGGTCAAGGTTAAAGCCACTCCAGGCAGGAATGTCTGCAAACTCATCTCCAATTAACCAGCAAAAAAAAGCCAGAAATGGGGCTATGCTCAAGTAGTAGAGTGCCAGCCTCGAGCAATAAAGTTAAGGGACAGTGCCCAGGTCCATAGTTCAAGTCCACAAGGGTGCCCTTACAGCCCCTAAAAATGTTTCACCACCCTATGATTCATGACTGTGCCTTCTGCTTTCTGTTGCAGCCATTGAACCTAGCTCCCATGGAGGCAGCCCATTCCCTGCCAAGGGACTATCACAAACCACCTCACAGTAGTCTCTACCTGGCATAGTGATGCCATATTGCTCTGGTTGCCTTAGAAATCAACCTAGGACACCCTCGGGGGTCTGCAAGTAGACAGTTGAAAGTCTGAACAAAGGCCAGAAACTTTAGTGGATAGCAGTCAGTACTTTGAAGAGTAATGAGAGGTTAGAATACTAGGAACGGCTCAGGAGCACAGGCTGAGAGCAAACGAAGAGCCAAGATGTTGTACGTGCAGCTAGCCATCGACAAAGCCATGGCTAAAGCCAAACTTGCTGAGCAGAAACGGCAGCAGGCTACAAGAGCAGCCCAAGTGACCCTGGAAGATGCCCAGAAGGAATGCAGTAACCCTGCCTACACCCCCAACTCAGAACATCCCATGGTAACTGACTCAGAGTGGTTGGGTCTGAATGCAGAGGAACAGTAGGTATTTTTTCCCTAACACTCGGGGTACAGACAAGAATGTGCATATCTGGGTATGAGTACTCAAACAGAATTCCCCCACTATAAAACTAACTCTGGGGCCACTGACAAATAACCAACTCTTTCATGATGACCATTCTGTTTGCCATGAAAGAGGGGATGAGTACCTGTCTGGGAAAGTTCTTTGGGAGATTTAGCAAGTTTATAGCATTGTATAAGGATAAGCTCAAGAAATTTAGAAACTAACAAAAAAGAAGCTGGGCACAGTGGCTCACGCCTGTAATCCTAGCCACTAAAGCGGCTGAGATTTGAGGATCCCATTTCAAAGCCAGCCCGGGTACTGAAGTCCATGAGACTCTTTTCTTTTTTTTTTTGGCCAGTCCCAGGGCTTGAACTCAGGGTCTGAGCACTGTCCTTGGGTGTTCTCAAGGCTAGAGCTCTACTCCTTGAGCCACAACACCATTTCCAGCTTTTCGCTATGTATGTGATATTGAACCCTGGTCTTTGTGCATGCTAGATAAGCACTCTACCACTAAGCCAAACTCCTGGCCTTGAGACTTATCTGCAATTAACCACTAGCAAACTGGAAGTGGTGCTATGGCTCAAGGGGTAGAGCATAACCTTGAACTGAAGAGCTCAGGGACAAGGCTCAGGCCCAGAGTCCAAGCCCCAGAACAGACAGGGGAAAAAAAAAGAAAAGGAAACTTAAGAAAAAGGAAGCCAGGAGGCTAATGGCTCATGCCTGAGTACTTCGAAGGCTGAGGCTTAGAGATCTAAATCTTTAGAAGCCAACCCAAGTCAGACTAAGAAATAAGATGCCTACATGTAACTGCTTAAATCTCTTTTTTTTCATATATTTTTATTGTAATTAATAGCAGGGTTACATGGTATTTGCCAGATAACTGCTTAATCTTATAGTTTTTCTATATTCATTTTTTAATCATTTGTTTTATTACTTGAATTTTTTTTTTTTTTTGCCAGTCATGGGGCTTGAACTCAGGGCCTGAACACCATCCTTGGACTTTTCTCAAGGCTAGAGCTCTACCACTTGAGCCACAGCACCACTTCCAGTTTTTTCCTATGTATGTAGGCCAAACTCCCAGCCCCACTTGAAATAGTATTAAACATGTTCTAGTTAGGTAACTGCTGTGGGAAGTTAATTAACACTGATAACTTTACAAATATCTGCACTTAAAAATGGGCTTGTCGGGGCAGGGAGTTTGGCCTAGCGGTAAAAGTGCTTGCCTAGCATGCATGAAGACCCGGGTTCGATTCCTCTGTACCACATACATAGAAAAAAGCCAGAAATGGTGCTGAGGCTCAAGTGGTAGAGCTCTAGCCTTGAGAAAGTCCAAGGACAGTGCTCAGGCCCTGAGCTCAAGCCCAGGACTGGCCAAAAAAAAAAAAAATGGGCTTGCCACCAGGTATTAGTGGCTCATTTCAATCTTGCTTCAGTGTTGAAAGTGCTTCTGACAGTCACAACCCTAAATATAACACGGCTCTTTAGACTTCATGTTTTCTAACACTTCTTCCAAATCTTACAAGACTTTCTTTATCTTCTAGATTGGCCTGGGCTAAAAATACTCAAGATCCTTGGATTGCAATAGGTTCTTATTCCCCACTAGAAAAGAAGATTAAGGTGAGGAAATACATTTGCCATGAACTTTGGACACAATAATAAGTTCATGAGCTGGGGACCAGTGGCTCATACCTGTAATCCTAGCCACTCAGGAGGCTGATGTGGAGGGTTGTGGTTCCAAGCCCAGCCAGGTAGCCCACAAGACTCCCAACTGTAAAAGCCAGGCTGGAAGCAAGGCTTAAGTGATGGAGTGCCAGCTGAACAAGCAAAACTGAATGAGACAGAGGCCCAGAGTTCAAACCCCAGTACAGAGAGAGAGAGAGAGAGAGAGAGAGAGAGAGAATACCATAGAAGTAAAAAAAAGGCACACGTATTTCAAGAGAAAGCACACTGTCTGTTGTGTTCAAGTCTTTTGCTTCTTTGAGTACTAGTTACTGGTTAGCAGTGCTGAACAAAATAAACCCTACTGAGGGTCTAAGGCCAAACTCCTGGCCCCCTGTACTGTATCGTAAACATTTTTTTCTTCTGCTGCATTTTCCTGCACTACATTTAAGGCAGACCATGAAGATGAAGGAATAGCTATGAGGTAAGAAGAGAACTGGGATAGGAGCTGATAGCTGCGATAGTGTGGGAGGGATTTGAGATATCTTAGTCATGTGTCTGGAAGCCAGAAGTGAAAAATATCAGAGGAAAGAATGGCTGTCTCTATTAAATGTGTTGAGGGACCAATTATGACAGCAATAGAAATGAGACCACTACATAGAGAACACTGGCAGACTAGAAAAGAGCTCATAGACAGTAGAGTCTGGAAACCCAGAGGAGATGGGCTGAGACTGGGGAGGGAATACAGGTAACCATTTCAGGGTATACTATGGAGGTATGAAGGCAAAAAGAGGGTTAAAAGCCAGAGAGAGAGAGAAAACAGGCATATGTTATGGGCACCTAGCAGTAGGCAATTTTTATAATGTAGGAAAGGGAATTTAATAATTGCAAAATTGAGATTCTGGAAGTTTAACAGAGGTGGAAGAATTGGTTTTGCTAGGAGAAAGGTGATCTTTCTACTGTAAATACAAGGAAGCAGTCTGTGACAGAGGCAAGGAGGTGACTGGGAAGTAGGAAGGGGAAAAGTGCTAAGTTTAAGTGCCCTTGAGCAGCAGGAGCACTAACTAGAAGAGGGGCTACATGAGGTTTGAAGAGGAAGACACGGGCACAGTGTGGGAGTGTTGGCAGAGCTGTCAGCCCCTTGAGACCTGCATCATAACTCTCTTCTGATTTCTCCCTTCAAACAAGTGTTTAGGTGGCATCTATTCTTCAGATGTGAGAAAGCTGATCTCCCAAGAATTTAAGAAGGAGACTGAAAGAGTTAATAAATATAAGGCTGCGTCTTTTGACTCCCAGTGTGCTAAAACAGAAACATTCTACTATCAACTTCAAAAAATGTTGATGGAGCAAATGAGAAACCAGAAAACAGATCCCAAATGGGAAGTAAAAACACAGGAAGAAAAGAAACCACAAGGTGAAAAGTCTGAAGATGATGAAAAATGGGACTATTTAGTGTCTGAAAGGGAACTGAATCATATACAGAAACACATATACCGAGCTGAACGAGCTAGAGGACTCCGAGACAATAAATATAAACTACTCCCTCAAAAAATTCCAAGTGAAATGCTTTTCCCCAATATAACACCACACAATGAAGAAAAAGTCCAGCACACATGCAAAAGAGAAACAAAAAAGCCCAAGGTGGCATGGGCAAAGGAACAGATAAAGAAACATCAAGAACGAATGATTCGAGGGAGAAAACTTACAAAGCAGAGAAATGATGAAAGAGAAGCCCAGAAACTCTCCAACTATGTTCCTGTTTTCCTAAAACCTCAAGTGGAGAAGAAGGCGGAGAAGTTTGAAAGGATCACAGCATACCCTATCTTCCAGCCTAGCCAGAAATCACGTATAGAAGTGACCATTCTGCTGAAAAAATCCAAAGAGGTCAAAATTCAAAAAACACCCCGAAAGGAGTTCTTGACTATACCACCATTCTTAAGAAGTCAACTAAGGAAGAAGAAAAGTACAAACCCAGGGGCATGGTTCAAGTGGGAAAATGCTTACCTACTGAGCAAGAGGTCGTAAGTTCAAACCCCAATATCACCAAAAACAGAAAAAAATAATGTTTACATATTTTCTGGATTATATTTCTTTTGTTAATTTTATGGTAATTAGCACAGTGGGAAATCATGAAGAAATGGATAAATGGCTTAGAAGAGGTTTAGAAGAGATAAGATAGGAAACAGCAGACTACCAGATGGTCTATGGCAATAACCTCAGTAAGATGGAGAAAATCAAGACCAGGGAGAATTTAGTGACTGGTTAAGATATAGAGTGCAGTGATTATAGGGGAAGAAAAGAAAGCACTAGGTTTCTGTCTGAGGAAATAATGTGATAAAATTATCAACAGAGGGCCATGAGTTTGGCCTAGTGGTAGAGTGCTTGCCTAGCATGCACAAAGACCCGAGGTCAATTCCTTGGTACCACATACATAGAAAAATGCTGGAAGTGGTGCTGTGGCTCAAATGGTGGAGCTCTAGCCTTGAGAAAGTCCAAGGACAGTGTTCACGCCCTGAGTTCAAGCCCCAGGACTGGCAAAAAAAAAAAAAAAAAAAAAAAAAAATTATCAGTACAGGGATTATAAGATCCAGGGAACTATTTATATACTTTTGGCTAAAATAACTCAAAAGTGTCCCAAAAGCTGTTGTTGACATATATCTAGCTTTTTCAAGAAATCTAAGCACAAATATAGTTTTGAGATGGTTACAAAAATCAAGAGGATAAGTCTGTGGAAGGAATTAGAGAAAGAACAGACATCAAAATTTTACATGTCAAATGCATAGACTTTATTAATTGTAATTAATTTGGAAAAGAACTGATAAAAGTGACCTAATACAGACTCACTGGGTAGACTGGTAGGAAAGGAGGCAGGGTCGGGCACCGTCTAGCTACTTGGACAGCTAAGAGCAGAAGCCAGCCTAGGCAGAGAAGTCTACTAGACTACATCTGAAAAAACAGCAAATAGCAGAGCTGTATATAAGGCTCAATGGTAGAGTGCCAACCTAGCAAATGCTAGGCCCTAAGTTCAAATACTAGTACTGCAAAAACAACCTATAATAACAACTTTTTAGAGACAGATGACTGCAGTTAAGATAAAAACCAGATACATACAGAGGGAATGACAAATAGGGCAGTTTCCTAAGAAGCAGGAAGAGCCATAATCCACAGCCTTCCACAGAAAGAGGAACCTCTACTCCCAATTTCAGAGAGGAAAGAAACAAGGTAAAAGCAGAAAGGTGGAAGAGGGGAGAAAGAACCCAGATAGCACCAAGGATAGACTAGAAAGCCCCACAGATAGGAGAAGCACATGAGTTGCTAGCTTACCAAAGACTAAAATAACTCCCTGTGTGCAAATTATATGCTAAATTGTATGAATTGCTATTTGACCATTTTAATGTGTAAAAACAATTTCATATGACACACTGATAGCAGAGGTTGACTAGATGGGCTTACTTTACAGTGTAAACTATAATGATCCAAAGTATATTGACAACCTAAAAAAAGAAACTCCAAGAAGAGAAATAATGAGTAACCACAATTAGTTGTTTTATACAATTATTTATATGGCAGTGAATCTCCTTTAATCAAAGACAATCATGACAAACCCATAAACTATCAAAAGCTACAATTTGGTAAAACAATCTTTATAAATGCTTAATCATACAATATGTACAATACATGCTGCTTTCCTTTTAGGATTTCACTATCCAGTGGAGTCCTACAAAAGGAGAAAAAAAGATTGACAAATGATAAATGTAAAGTTCATGTAATACACATAAAGTCTAAGTACTGCCTCTCAGTGAGTAGGGCTAGGTTACTCTACATTATTTGTGTGTGTGTGTGTGTGTGTGTGTGTGTGTGTATATATATATATATATATATACATGTGTGTGTACATATGTATATACATACCCCAATATGTATCACTTAAGTTGGTATTGATATACCACATATATAGTGATACATATAAGTGGTATATATATATATATATATATATATATATATGAAACATCCCTTTTCCCTCAAAATGCTTTAACAGAAATGATCATAGAACAAAAGATCAATTAATTGAAATGTATATAAAACTACATATAAGGTCCTTTTGAATGATCAAAAATCATAGAAAATTAGAGCTAGGAAAAAAAATATCTAGTTCAAATATGCCCTCATTGGGCTGGGTGAGGAGTGGGTGCGACTCTTGTGGTAGGACGTACCTATCTACTATGTCCAAAGCCTTGGGTTAACTCATCTTACATCAATTTGTTAGGGCATAAAAAAATCCAAATCTAGCCAGGTGCAGGTAGCTCACACCTATAATTCTAGCTACTTAGGAGGCTGAGATCTTAGGATCATGGTTCAAAGGCAGCCTGGTCAGGAAAATCCATGGCTCTTATTTTCAATTAATCATTAAAAAGAAAAATATCTGGAAGTAGAGCATTAGCTCAAGTTGTACAGCAGTAGCCTTGAGCACAAAAGCTTAGGGACAGTTCCCAAATCCTGAGTTCAAGCCCCAGGACACACACACACCCACAAAAAAAAAGTCCAAATGTGGAACAGTGCCTTGCACTAATTTGCAAGCTGTACTGAAGTAAACTTAGAAGGGATAAAGAGACCCCCACTAGCTGTATCCTGCCTCTGCCTTTTGCACCAGTTCCAGGAATGGAACATTCAATGGAGTAGGAAAACGTTGTGGCGTGGATTGCCAAATAAGTTGTAATAAAACCCTCTATCACATAGAAAAATGTTACCTTTAGTGGCATCAAGTACTTAACCTCTGCTGGCTCTGACTCAAAGCAATTGCAGGTTCAGAAATCTCAAAGGTCTTCACAATTTCCTAGTGGAGAGGAAAAGAAAATTTGGGCAGTGCATTCATACCAAAAGAAGTCAGCCTCAGGATCAAGCAGGGCAACATGCATTCTTACCTCCCAGTCACTGTAACTCAAAGCTATAATTCCTTGATTCCTAATTTGGGTTTGATGATCAATGCCTTCACTTTCATCGATATTAACAGGCTCTGTGGAAAAGACAAAGTTTTTTTAATTTTTTTAAAAAATTATCAAATCAGAACAGGGATTATAAACAATGAATCGTAACAGAAATGAAACGCACCAAGAAGACATTTAAAATATTACATAGTTATAATGCATTATCAACTTGCTAGCAAGTAATCCCACTTGCTTCTATTTGGGGGGGAAAAAAAACCCACCACGTACACTAGCATATCCAAAACATTAGAAAACTACGTATCTATGCACTAAACCACAAAGCAAGGCCATAGAGAGTCCAATATGAAATTGAGAATGTGAAGTATAATGAAAGGACTATGTTCTCTCTTTTTTTTTTTTTCTTTTTTGCCAGTCTCAGGGCTTGTACTCAGGGCCTGGGCACTGTCCTTGGGCTTTCTCAAGGTTAGAGCTCTACTACTTGCGCCACATTCTGGCTTTTTCTATGTATGTGGTACCAAGGAATCGAACCCAGGGCTTTTGTGAGTAGTAGGCAAGCACTCTACCAGCAGGCTACACTCCCAGCCAGCACTATGTTCTCTCCTGAAGACCTTAGAAGGACATGAGGTACAGAAAGAAGGAAATACTAAGGGATTCACAGAATCTCAGGAAGAGAAGAGCTGCCATCCAGGGATACACTGCTCCATTAAAATACAGGGAAATTTTATCTTTTTGTTGTTGTTGTAAATCTTTACAACAGACGTTGAATCGATGAATGTTGAATCCATTAATGTTAAAATATGGTCATGCTTTCTGACTTCAGTTGGCTGGGCAAGATACAACATTTTCATTAAAAATGAAAACCTGTGTGGTGGTGCAGGTCTGTATGTAACCCCAGCACCTGGAAGACTACAGCAGGGAGATCACAAGTTTGAGACCAGTTTAGGGTACATAGTGAGCTCCGGGCCAGCCTGGTGTGAGTCCCAGACTCAAAGGAAAAAAATGTTTTAAGAAAATTTATGAGTTGGGTGCCAGTGGCTCATGCCTATAATCTTAGCTACTCAAGAGGCTGAGATTCATGGTTTAAAGCCAGCCCAGGGAATAAAAGTCAGAATTTTATCTCCTAGGAACCACCAGAAAACCAAAAGTGACACTGTGGCTCAATGTGGTAGAGCGCTAGCCTTGAGCTGAAGAGCTCAGGGACAGTGTATGCCCAGGCCCAGAGTTCAAACCCCATGACCAACACAAAAGAAAAAAAAATTTATGTTTATTAAATATTTGTATTTTTCACCCTCCTGGGGTTTGAACTCAGGGCTTGGGTTCTGTTCCTGAGCTTTTTTGCTCAAAGCTAATACTCTACCATTTGTGCCATAGCTCCACTTTTGGCTTTTTGGCTGGTTAGAAATAAGTGTCTCACAACTGGACACCAGTGGCTCAAGCATGTAATCCTAATTACTCAGAAAGCTGAGATCCAAGGATCACCGTTCAAAGCCAGCCTGGGCACAAAAGTCTGTGAGATTCTCTATCTCCAGTTAACCACTAGAAAACCAGAATTGGTGCTATGGCTCAATTGGTAGAGTGATAGCCTTGAGCTGAAGAGCTTAGGGACACCCAGGCTCAGAGTTCAAACACAATGAGGGACAAAAAAAATCTCACAGACTTTCCTGTCCCAGCTGACTTTGTACCTCAATTCTCAGATCTCAAGCATTCTAGCTAGGATTATAGATGTGGGTCACCAGGAATCAGCTAAAAGGCATTTTGTATACTCTGGAATATTTTCTCTGAATCTAAAGTTTCCAGTATCATTTACCTATTATTGGCAGTCGGTCTTGGTCAAGTCTTATTCTTGCAAAACCATCCTAAAACAAGAGTTTGAAAAGACCAAAATTTAGACTGTCATAGCCAGTAGGTGTGAAAAATTGTTCAATAAGAAATATCTGTAGACAACATGCACTCCATAATGAGACAATGTGGAAGACACTAATTCTCAACATTTTTCTTTAAGCAGGGCCTGGCTGAGGTTTCTATTCAATTCCACATGTTATCTTCCGCTCTGGAATCTCCTAAAGGAAATTCTGAGTTTTTAAAAGCTGATTTACATATACTTTATTGTGCTCACATTTTATCATAATTCTACCACTGGGATCATTTTATTTCAGAGAAATTTGTCAATACAAGTGTTTAGGTAATTTTTTAATTGCCATGTTACATGAAGCTAGATGTATAATTCTTTTTTTTTTGGCATTATGTCAGTGCTCAAAAAGTTTCACCAGTGGTTTACACCTATAACCCAAACCTAGCTACTCAGGAGGCTGAGATTTGAGAATCACTGGTCCAAAGCCAGTCAGGGCATGAAAGTCTGTGATACTCTTACCTCCCATTAACCATCAGAAAACTAGACTTGGCGCTGTAACACAATTTGCTAGGGCCCAGGTCCAGAGTTCAAGCCCCATGACTGACAAAAGTTTCATGTTTTGGAATATTTCAGATTTTGGACTTCTAGATTAAGGACTCTCAATCTGTAATTTCTAAGATATAAAAGCAAAGTATTCAAAATATTTTTCCTAGTCTCTCGTACCTAACATGCATAAAAGAATGCCAATATTTTGATCTACTGGGTCAAACCTATATTATGCCAGTATGTTCCTCCACAGCTTTTTTTTTTTTTTTTGGCCAGTCCTGGGCTTGAGCTCAGGACTTGAACACTATCCTTGGACTTTCTCAAGGCTAGAGCTCTACCACTTGAGCCTCAGCACCACTTCCAGCTTTTTTCTATGTATGTGGTACTGAGGAATCGAACCCGGGTCTTCTTGCACACTAGGCAAGCACTCTAACACTAGGCCAAACTCCCGGCCCCTCTACAGCTTTTATTACACACCTTTTAGCATAGGAAAACATTATCTGAACTCTTACCCGGATAATGAAGGAGACATGGAAGATGTTTTCTACTGTACGTGGGAAAGAATGTGGATCGACCACAAAGTCAAAAAAGGACATTGGAGTATCAGCTACAGAAAAAAAGAGAGAAAGATCTTCAAAACAGATGGACATTGTTGACTAATGCTCCTACCCTAGCTTTTGCCTCAGACAGGATAGAAATACATACTTCACGAGAATACATGCTTCTGGTTTGGGAGGGAGATTGAACTATTCTGGAGGCCAACTTGGCACATTAAGATACAGATGCCTGCTGGCCTGACAGTCCTCTTAAAAGCCATTCTACAGCAACATGATTCCACTCAACATTTTCACCTCATACAAGAGTAAAATGCAGTAAACACATCAGTAGAAGAAAACATTTATGAAAAAAAAAATCACTGGAAAAAAGTTAACTACATATTAATATGGAAGACTAACCACATGAAAAAGTCACATTACAGAAACAAAACCTCCAAAAACAAACCTTTGAAAAGGAAACAGAAAATAGTGAAAACTGACATACCAAGCTTCACAAATTACTATCTCTGGGCAGGAGTTAGATTTTTTCTTTTCTCACTTAAGTTGTATTAGTAAGAAAAAATAATCTTCTAAAGACAGTTATTTCTAAAAGGAGGAAGTTTCATTATATATTACCAGAAAGAAAGTCATTCAAATACAGCTTTTTTTTTTTTGTCTGTTGCAGGACTTTAACTCTGGGCCTGGGCATAGTCCCTGAGCTCTTCAGCTCAAGGCCACCTTCCTACCCCTTGAGCCACAATGCCACTTCTGGTTTTCTAGTGGTTAATTGTAGGTAAGAGTCTCATTGACTTTAGTGCCCAGGCTGGCTTTGAACCGTGATCCTCAGAGCTCAGCCTCCTGAGTAGCTAGGATTACAGGTGTGAGCCACTGTGCCTGGCTAGCTAACTTTTAAAGAATAAGGCACTTCTACATAATTTAAGGGCCTTTTAAATAAACATCAAATACAAATAACCTCACTAAAGCTATATAAAACATTTGATAAGTTGCTGCCAGGAGTGGGGGGAGGGGGGATTGTACTGAAGCTTGAAATCAGGACCTGGGTGCTATCCCCTTACCTTTTTCAAAACTCAAGGCTGGTCCTCTACTACTTGAAACAACACCTGCATTTCTAGCTTTTTGGTGCTAATGAACTTTCCTCCCTAAGATGGCTTCAAATTACGATCCTCACATTTTAAGCCTTGTGAGTAGCTAAGAGTACAGGACCAAGCCACCAGCTCAAACTACTCTACTTTTAATTTTGTCCTACTTACGATCTTCTCGAAAATATGTTTGCAACAATCCCAAGATTCTTTCTACTTCTTTTTCTGTTGCTTCCTGATGAGACTCTTCCATACATTTCAACTGGAAAAAAATGAATCTACTGTCAAGCTGACTGGCCTCCATGCTTGCTACTTCATCATCATTCCTTCTCTCTTGAACATCATAACTCCTCAAGTCTTTCGTTAGAAACTACTAGCAATTTTAAGCTTCATCTTAAAATTTATAGTAAAAAATATAAAACGTTTAAGACAGTGGTTCACAATTTTAATACTCCCCTCTCCCACCCAGGCATTGTCTGACAATAACTAGAGTTTGGGCTGTCACAACTTAGGGTTGAAGGTACAATCGGGCATCTAGTAAGTAGGGGTCAGAGACGCTATTAAGCACTTTATAACACCCAGGAAACCTCCACAGAGCAAAGTATTATCTGACTCTAAATTTTTACAGCACTGAAGATGAGATACCCTGATAGACAAGAACAAGTTAAAACTATACAAAAATGTTAAGGCTTAAATAAAATGATTAATTAAATAATAGAACCTGACTCTGTATCCTAAAAAAGACAGCCAGTTACATACATGACATCAACGATATTTTAACTTTATGTGGTCTAAAGGAACAAACCTGAGCAGGCATTGCTCGCTGTTCATCGATCGTACGTGCTCTTCTTGGACGATCGAC
The DNA here is from genome assembly GCF_031878675.1 of Megascapheus bottae. Lineage (NCBI taxonomy): Eukaryota > Metazoa > Chordata > Mammalia > Rodentia > Geomyidae > Megascapheus > Megascapheus bottae. Next base: position 7,569,039 of record NC_143523.1, on the reverse strand, counting down.
TCGAGGCTTTGGCACTGGGAGCTCTCCTTGTATTGAACCCAACCTAATGAAAAATATGCTTTCAAGTACTTTTGCTTCATTTCACTAAGAGCAGTAGGCATGGTAGAATCAAATTCACACCAGACATCGGTAACATATGAGCTGCATCATCAGACCAAGACTGATAATGTTTGTGACATCCTGTCTGCTCCTTCTATCTATAAGTTTGGCTCAGCCAGATACTTCCTCAAACACCTCCATGGTGCCCTGTGTACTGGCTGGTGTATGTCAGGTCTTTCCAGCTAGCCTGTTGTTTTGATGTACAGAGCCAATTTACACATCATGGCAAGGATGAGCAGGGGAGGGGGGGGAGAAGGGGGCAAAATCAAAGCTGCTCCCATGGGGTCAAAGCCTTCATATAGTAGCAGAACCATGGCAGAGGTTTACACCCTGGGACAACAGATGTCCCTGTCAGCATTAGGGTCAAACAAAGGCCACAGGATTGCTTTCCTTTGGGGTTATATCAACTAAAAACACATATTGTTCAACTAGAACTATGCATGCATCACATAGAGATCAAGGCCCCAGGAATCTAGATTCATGTGCTCTTTACCCTTGAGATTAAAATGTATGGACTAGAAGGATAGAGACCAACGCACAGATTGTGTCAACACAATGTGGTAGATTCTACAGTGTTGTAGAAAAATGCTACTTAGGTGCTAGAAGAGTACTGAGGCAGATATCTACCCAAACATAGGAGAGATTAGGTTGGGAAATCTGATCCTGTGCTCCTGATCCCACTGGAGAAGTCATTGAAAGCCTTCAGGTTGGGACACGTGGACAAGTAAATCTCACCAGATAGGAAAGAAAGGGACAAGGACATTGGAAGTGGAGATACTGGCAAGTGCAGACTTGTGTAGTCTTCACTGAAGAAGGAAACTAGGCTGGATGAGGAGGTACCGTTTAAGATGTTATGTAAACATAGATGCTAGAACTTGATGGAGCTTAGCACACAGAACAGAAAGAATCAAAGATTGAGACTTGATTTGTCCTACAATAAAGAACCGTGTTTTTTACCCTTGTTACTGAGGCCAAATCTTTACCACAAACCTACCATAATTTGTACTTTCAGTGTTTTCTAACTATACTACTACCAGGACAAGTGTCCATGAGCTGTATCATGTAAGAAAGAAAAGACTGAACCAACTGAGAAGGTTATCTAGAGAAAAATATGCTCTAGGTAACAGGACCATGGTGCTGAACGGTGTCTAACAAAAGAATCAGCTGGAACACTTCTTAGTTTCTCCTAGTACCAAACTAAGAAAGTAGACAGAAGCCAATTTCATTTGAAAATAAAAACTCCTGAAAATGAGAGTTGCATCCTTAAAGATAACAAAATATATAATTTACAAATATTAGAGTTGTATCCAAACAGCAATCTAGGCAGTTTACATGCTCAAGTAGCCTGAGTGATCACACTACAGAACACTACAATAAATGGCCCTTGCATACACTGCACAAATTGTAAGTATCCCGAGTAAGAGGTATCACCTTACACAGCAAGGACTTCAAAGATAAGACAAAACCAGATGTTCGCTACAGACCCCAAATCTGATGTGCTAGAATACCAACAGTCCAGAGCCTTGGTAAGGAGGTTCTGGTCCAAAATCATCTCTGCTAAGGCAGGATGAGAGGTCCTTTAAGACTCCATCTGCAAGAAGAGTTTATGGACTTCTAATTCTAAGTCCACATAGTCTAAACAATGGCTTCACGGGTGGTAGCCTAATTCTGAAAGATCTTTGTTCCTATAATGAAACATAAAGATTTACAAATAGTCTATTGAATTTTAAAGATAGACTTACAGAAAATGGAACGTATGGGTCTTATTAAAGGTATTTTCTGCTGTTTTGCCCGATATTGTCCAGGAACGGATTATGAATTCCAAATCAGAACTATCTCCATCACGGAGGAATTCTTCAGCTTCTAGTGGATTTATACCCATATATGTCAGCTACAAAAAAAGAAAAAAAAAAATTAAACCACAAGCAATCATTTACCACATCCAATAATCTTTATCACTATACCTTTAAGAGACCTGACACAAAAACTTGCTTTCCGCATATTAATATGATGACTCAATTACTGTAAAAATTATACATAAGTTCCTAATCAAAGGTACCTTTTTTTTGCCGGTCCTAGGGCTTGACACAGAGCCTGAGCACTGTCCTTGGGCTTTTTCCTCAAAGCTAGCACTCTGCCACTTGAACCATAGCACCACTTCTGGCCTTTTCTATGTATGCGGTACCGAGGAATAGAACTTGGGTCTTTGTGCATGCTAGGTAAGCACTCTACCAGTAGGCCAAACTCCTGGCCCCAAAGGTACCCTCTCTTTGACGGAAAATATGCCTCAGTGTATTTAGAACTTTGGGTGAGAAAGTGAAATGACTGAAAGCAAGTGGTTCTTACCAGGGTGATTCTGTCCCCAGGGATCTTTTGGCAGAGCCAAAATTTTTGGTTGTCACAATTAACATGTTACTGTTTCACCGTTGTCCCTTTACTGGGTATAGGTGCCTGCAAGACTCAGCAGATCAATCAAGAGTGCCAGTCAGGCCTTGCACAGTAGCTCAGGTCTGTAATCCTAACTACTCAGGAGGCTTCAGATCTGAGGATCTCGGGTTGAAGCCAGCCCAGGCAGGCAAGTCTGAGACACTCTCATCTCTAATAAACTCCTGAAAAGCCTGAAGGGGAGCTGTGGTTCAAGTGGTAGAGCATTTTTGCTCAGGGATAGTGCCCAAGTCCCGAGTTCAAGTTCGAAGACCAGCACACACAAAAAAATATGCCAGACAGAACTAAGCTCCTTAGAGACTGTTGTATCACTAACAGTTCAGCTATGTTCAAAACTATGTTGACATAAATACAAAATACTGCATCCCAAATGAAAAGCTCCCAGATAAAAAAAAAAAAAAAAAGAAGCTTAGTCTCCTCCCTAAAGGTCTCTACTTAACTTGTGCTTTCAATATGCCCAGATATCAGAAGAGGAGCAGCAGTGAGGACTGCTTTTCACCCCGGGGCGAGCCAGCAAAAGTTCTCTCAACTCAAACAATCTTATAGAAAATGTAATCCATTCACTTTCATTTCATGAAAAAGACAAACATTGCATCATCCTGTCGAATAGCCAAGCTACTCAAGTAAAATAGAAACTTCACAAAAACCCTTGAAGAGCTCAACTTCATCAAGGCTCACAGTACCTCCGCAGGGCTCCAAGGGCCTGGTCAAAGTAACATGATGGGGAAACCATCCATCCATCCTCCGCCTGGCATCCAGTCACCACTGTACCCCGGTACGAGGAAGTTCCCACAGTACTCTGCTCAGACCTACCAACCTTTTCCTCAGCATCTATTTTGTACGTTGTATACTTGGGAAGGCCTTCCCCTGCCCGAGTCTAGACTACTATACACGTTAAGTTTTATATTGTTGCCTTAAGACTTCTAAAATTTATTCTGATTTTTTAAAGTATGGAGCTTTACCTTATTTTTTTAAAATAATTATTAAAAAAGCCAGAAGTGAGCCAGGTGCAGTGGCTCATGCCTGTAACCCTAGCTACTCAGGAGGCTAAGATCTGAGGATCGCATGCAGTTCAAAGCCAGCCCGAGCACTAAAGTCCGTGAGATTCCTATCTCCAATTGATCACTAGAAAACAGGAAGTGGCGCTGTGGCACAAGGGGCAGGGTGGTACAGCCTTGAGCTAAAGAGCTCAGGGACAGCACCTAGGCCCAGAGTTCAAGCCCCATGACTGACAGAAAAAAAAAAAAAAAAAAAAAAACAGAAGCAGAACTGTGGCTCAAGTGGTAGAGCCCAAGACTTAGGCACAAAAACTCAGGGACAGTGCCTAGGCCATGAATTCAAGCCCCAGGACTGGCACCAAAACAAACAAATAAACAAAATATATATATGGAAAGATATACCACTCTACCACTAGGCTATGCTCCTGGCCCCTATATTAAGGCTTTAAACACAAATTGGAAAACCATTGTCCGCATTATGACTTTACAAAATAATCACTTTATTGGGTTAGATTTCACAGTACTAAGTCTTTTTTTTTTCCTTCCCCTCCTTACCTCTACCATGAAACCCACAGCCTCACACAGTGAGGCTTGGAAAGTGTGCCACCACTGAGCTACTATACCCCTATTCCTTTTTAATTTTTATTTTGAGACTGTCAATATGTAGCACACACTTGCATTCCTCCTGCTTCAGCCTCCTGAGTCACTGGGATTACAGACCTGATCTACCACACCAGTTTAAATCATTGGAATAACCATTGAAACAATGTATCCAGCCCTAAAGTCAATGTCTGTACTAAGGTGGATCTTCCTGTGCTAGGACAGAGCTATCCCCAACAACAGAGTACCACGAAAGATCACCGTGTGCCTTTTATTTTTGCACAACTTCATCTAGAAAAATGAAATTTCACATGTAACCAAACTAAGACACAAAGGAAGATGAATAAATCAAAATGAAAAACTGCCATCATATCATATGGTTATAAAATATGCTCAAAGGCAAACCAAAATATGCCTCCTCATCAGTCCTTCTCCTCTCCAACTGAGCTCTGGCCCTGCAGAGTGGGCTCCCCTGTAACCCCTCCCAGGCTGAGAATGACCTAGAACACATATGAAATGACTGAGGATCCAGAGCAGAGTCCTAAAACAGAAAGCTAAGAGATTCAACTGCTACGAGTTCCCACCCTTAATCTAACACATGCTTCAGCTTTCATTGTCAATCTTTTTAGAAGAGCCTGAGTCCAGAAAAAAAAAAGAATTAGAAAAAGGATATACAGTGAAAACTACTGACAAAATGACGTAAGCAAAGAAGGTAATTTATACAACAGAAAAAAAAACAACAACATTTTAAATTAAAATTCTGTAGCTTTGAACTTACTAGAGCTTCAACGTATCTTAACATATCGAATGAGTTCAGATCTGAGCGTAGCTGCTTTGCTTTCTCTTTGCCTAAATCTGAAGCCAGAACAAGAAAGTGGGCATCTAAGACTGCTTCTCTTGCTCGGGACACTATGGAGAAAGGAAGGAAACACACACATTAGGAAACAGACAGTATCCACAGACATTTTCCTATTTTTCCATCTACTTTCAAGTGTCTTTTTTTTTTTTGCTAGTCCTGGGGCTTAAACTCAGGGCCTGACACTGTCCTTGGGCTTCCTCAAGGATAGCGCTCTACCTCTGCAGCCACAGCAGCACCACTTCCAGCTTCTTCTGTGTACATGGTACAGAGGAATCAAACTCAGGCCTTCATGCATGCTTACGCGAGCACTCTCCACTAGGCCACCATCCCAGGCCTACACAATGTTTTTCTTGAAAGACTGGAAACCCCGGGGGGGGGGGGGGGTTGCGGTTGTTTGGCCTAGTGGTAGAGTGCTTGCCTTGCATGCATGAAGACCCGGGTTCGATTCCTCGGTACCACATACATAGAAAAAAGCCGGAAGTGGTGCTGAGGCTCAAGTGGTAGAGCGCTAGCCTTGAGAAAGTCCAAGGACTGTGCTCAGGCCCTGAGCTCAAGCCCAGGACTGGCAAAAAAAAAAAAAAAAAGACTGGAAACCAACCAGACCCACCTTCTTCTAAAAGTGGCTCCATCCCAAAATCTCAGGACTGACCAAGCTTCCCAAAAGGAGGTGGTCTCTAGCTTTTATACTGAATCACAACTGCTTCATAACCCTAGGGTAACAAAACCTCTATCATGAAACATCTGGATTTTCCCTTTGACTCAAGTAACCCATCATTCCACGTAAATCATCAAATGTCTACTACAAGTAGGGGAGAGACAGAATGAAGTTCAGGGAGGTGAAGGAAAGTTCAACCAATCAGAGGACAAAGTAGAACCAGTAAGGCAGAGTTTGGCAAACCCTGTAATGACAGGGATCCCGAAAGATGCTGGCTGCTGAGTAGCTGCTCTGGGCCCTGTTCTCCATCCTTCTTTCCCATCAGCCCCATGGCACATGCAAGGAAGGAATTACAGACATTACATCCACTGCTGCTACGCATCGAGAATTCCATTTGTGAGCAACTCCTGGGGCCCAACTGATTTAAAATTTCACCTTAAACCTCTACCTCAAATCCAGGAGACTGACAAGCCGGGGAGAGGGTAATGAGGTAGATAAATGGCCAGTCAGATGTAGAGTAAATAAGTCAGAAAAGACAGTGAGGAGGCTGTGGATGCTGGCAATGGAAGCAAGTAACTATGTGGGGGGGTCGGAGGCCTATTGGGGAGAAAGAGGGTTATTTGGTTCCTGGAGTTTCCACATGAGAATATTTAGATGTAGCAAATGTGGTAGCCCAAGGGGAGTTGAAAGGAGACCACAGTTATATCCAAATTGACCAAATGGAAGACTCCAGGTGTTTAAAGGTCATAAGTAGCCACACTAATGACCTTCCAGTACTCAAAGATGAGGAATCAAGGAGTCAGGACACGGCCAATCATGCTGACACTTTTTTTTAAAAACCACTATATCTGCATTCTCTCTTTAGGTTCCCACAGAACTGTGAGAAGGGCCTGGCAGGAACAAGGGTCTAGGTAGCTGTCTTAGAGACCACCATCTGTGCACTGTCACTGAACAAGACTTGAACACAACAACCACTATCCCGGCCGTTGATGCTGCTGCTGCTTTTCCTTCAAACTAAGACTTGGGTGCATGTTCATCCTGGGACTTTAACTCAGTGGGTCATGGGGCTTGAACTCTGGGCCTGGACTCTGTCCCTGAGCTCAAGGATACTGCCCAACCCCGAGCCTGGGCACTCTCCCAGAGCTACCATCCTACCCTTGAGCCGCAGCCCCACTCCCCATTTTCTAGTGGATAATTGGAGGTAAGCATCTCAAGTTCTTTAGTGCCTGCACTGGCTTTGAACCGCAATCCTTAGATCTCAGCCTCTGTCTCTAAACTTTTGTGCTCAAGGCTAGCACTCTACCATTTGAGCCATGATTCCATCTCTACCGTTTTTGGTATCTTACTGGAGTTAAGGGTTTCATGGACTTTTCTGCTGAGGCTGGCTTCAAACTCTGACCCTAAGCTCACAGATATCTGAGTACTTAGGATAAAAGGTTTGAGTCACCAATACCGGGCTCAAACTAAAATTATTTTTTTCATATATTTTTTATTGTAATTAATAAAAGGGTTACATTATATTCACCAGATAGAAGGGTGCATTACTTCACAAACATTGATACCCTTTCTCATGTCTTGGTCCCCAAATTTATTATTTTTTTAAGTGCCATAAACTGGACTTCAATTCTCTCAGCTGGATCCTTTCTCTCGTGCCTGGGATTGGTGCCCAACAGGTACATGGAGGCATAACTTCCTGTACTAGGTTCTAGGTGAAAACTCACTGAGCAGAAGGAGATGGGAGCAGAGGTCAGAAAAAATAACAAGATTTCAGAGGCTAGCTCAGTTCATCATTCATCCAGTCAACAAATGGGATGCACGCATGCAAAACTCTCAGGCGTGAACTGGCAACAAAACAAGGGTGAGAGGCTTGTCTGAACTCCGTGGGACCCACCCCGGAACTGGACACGATGCCCTTGACATGTGCTGCAAGGAAAGACAGAGGTTTCCGATCTGGTGACGCACTTGGACGCCTCTAAAATTAAAATGATCCCGAGCACGTATGTGCGGTAGGACAGGACATAATGCATCACCTCCGTTAAACAGAGTGTTGGCCTCTTCCAGGACTTCGGTTAATTTGTCGCTCGCGTTCAATATATCCTCTCGGTTTTCTACGGAAAAAAAAAAAATAGGAACTCTGAGCACCGCGCTCCATCGCTCGCGATGACCCGTTGTCCTGAAGTTCCCATCCGCCCTGGAAATGACTTCAGGTGTCTCCTCTAACCCAGTGGGCACGGAAGGAGAAAGGCGGTGCTGCCTGAAGAAGCAAGAACTGCTATCAGCCAACCGCGACTCCCGCCACCGCACCCCGCAGGGCTCCCCGCGTCGGCTGCCTAACTCTGCCGAGACGGTGCCCGCCGGGCCGGAGAGCCCGCCGAGGACGGCGCCGCGGGATCCGCGTCCGACTCGGCCCCGCCGGCGAGCGGAGGCCGGGCGCGCGCGGCGCCGGCGCCCTCGCTCTTCCGGCGGGCCCCGCCGAGGCGGTGGGGGGGGACGGGGGTGAACAAACGCGGAGACCCGCGTCCCCCGCCCCGGCCCGCGCGCTCCCGGGACTCGCCGAGTCCCCGGGACCCGCGCCCGGCCGCACACCCGGCCCGCACCCGACCGGAGGCGCCGCCTTACGCTGGACGGAGTTGATGAGCGCCCGGTACTGATGGCGGATCTGGCGGCACAGGCCGTGGTCCGTCTTTTCCTCCAGGGCGGCTGGGTCGAGCATCTCGTCCCCGGAATCCGACGGGTCCGAGTCGTCCAGGCTCGGGCCCTCCGGGGCCGCCCTGCGCTCGTGCGCGGCGCCGCGCCGGGACAGCGGGGAGCGCGAGCGGGAGCGCGAGCCGGTGCGATCCCGGTGCGGGTCGCGGCCTCGGCCCCGGGCCTCGGGCCCGCAGCCGCCGCTGTCCCCCGACATCGCGCCCAACCGCCTTGCAAGTTCGGGACGGCGGAAGTTCGCGCCAGAAACTGAAACCCCGCTGGGCGCGAGCGCCGGCGCCGGCGGAACCGGGGCCCGGGCCAGCGCGCCGGACCACAGCGACGCCTGTGGCTGGAGGCCGCCACCCGGCCGGGGCGGGCGCAGGTGCCCGGGCAGCCGGGTCCCCGCGCAGCCACGTCCCCTTGCCATCCTCTCTGCCCACCCTGCTGCAGCTGCATCTGCCTGGAGTCCCCTTGGTCCCCTGGACACAGCAGGATCACAAGAAGAAGTAAAAAGGAACAGTGTCCCTTGGCCTTTCTCATAAACTCTGTTAACCGGGCTAAATGTTCTGCAGCAGGCCGGTACGTTCGCAGGCCTGAAAAGGTCCAAGAAAGATGATGCTCTAGGCCTTACAGTATCAACGACAAATGGACGCAATTCGCCCCATGAGTTTTGGATCAGATAGCAAATGCTTCCCAGAAGTTCACTTTGATGCTGAGAACACGTTTTATTTCCTCAAGGGAACATCATAAACAGATTCGGTACAGTAAGAGCCCAGAAAAGACTGTATTGTGTGTCTCACGTGCTATTCTTTTTTTTTTTTTTTTTTTTTTTGCCAGTCCTGGGCTTGAACTCAGGGCCTGGGCACTGTCCTTGGGCTTTCTCAAGGCTAGAGCTCTACCACTTGAGCCACAGCAGCATTTCTGGGTTTTTTTCTGTGTCTATGGCACCAAGGAATGGAACCCGCGTCTTCGTGCATGTTAGGCAAGCACTCTACCACTAGGCCCTACTTCCAGTCCTCAAGTGCTATTCTTGCAGAGGCACTGTCACTGTGTCCAGAAGAAGGGTTTATGAAATTTTCTTCTTTTTAAAAGCAGGGACGCTCCCTCCACTTAAGGTTTCAGTCCCAAGTCCTTGACTTTAATCGCAGCATAAGAATTTCCAGACAAGTCACAGTGGTTACCAAAACATAGCAAAGCTGTATTGAGTAAGCAAGCGAGCAAGCAGAAAGGCAGAGGCACTTTGGAACAGATACAGTGAGGGTGCTCAAAGGAAGACACATGGGGCTCGTTGACATGCAAGCTACAGATAGCTCAAGATGGATAGATCAAGGCAAGGTTTGATTTAAAATGATTTTATGATAAGTATCTTTTGGGGGGAATTATGGGGCTTGACCTCTGCCTGGGCGCTGTCCCTGAGCTCTTCAGCTCAAGGCTACTGCCCTACCCTTGAGCCAGGCCCCACTTCCCATTTTCTAGAGGTTAATTGGAGATAAGAGTCTTAAATTCTTTTGTGCCTGGGCTGGCTTTGAACCTTGATCTCAGCCTCCGAAGTAGCTAGGATTACAGATGTGAGCTACCACACCCACCCAGCAGGATAAGTATTTTTCTTTGTCCTCACTCCAGGCACATTTACTCACTCGTACTATTACACTGTTTTCACTTAGGCTCAGGATCATCTTCTGACCTTCCCATTAAACTTTATCATTATGTTTGGGCATCCCTTCAAAGAAAGGATGCATTCTGCCAGGTATCCAACCTTGACATAAGTACTTTGTGCCTGGAGGAGTCATTTTCCCAAGTATTTGCCTTTCCAAGATACATGTCTTTTTTTTTTTTTTAATGACGTGCTTGCTGAGTTTTTAGGAACCCTAATTCTTTTTGGGCCAGTATGCAATGCCAGGTGGAGAAAGCTGCTCTTGCTCTTTTTGCTGATGAAGGCATATGAGTTAAAACAAAGAAACCGTGCTTCTGTGCTCAACACGGGGTTCGGGACAGGTACACTATTTTTTTAATTTATTTATTTTGTTGGGGAGGGGGTCATGGGGCTTGAACTTGGCCTAGGTGCTGCTTTTAGCTCCAGGCTACCACCCTACCCTTGAGCCAAGCTCCACTTCCCGTTTTGTAGAGGTTAATGGAGATAATAGTCTCAGGTCCTTTTGTGCCCGGGATGGCTTTGAAACTTGATCCTCAGATCTCGGCCTCCTGAGTAGCTAGGATTGCAGGCGTAAGCCACCACCCAGGAGAAGTGGGGAAGGCCCACTTGATTGGTTACACCAGGATTGCTCCAAATGGGTCAGGGTCATCTCATTCCCCTTCTCCAGTGACTGCTCTAGGGACAGGCTTGTAATTCTGACCTGACCAGACACACTGGATGATCATGCCTTTTACATGATCGCATGTTTGTGGCCATCTCCTACTCAGGAAGTGACAATCATGCAAAAAGTCTAGAGTACCGAGGACAGTGAAGACAAAGGGCCGTCCTTGCTCAATTGCTGAACATTCCCTTGCCCTTCAGACTCCTAAAGTAGCTCACACACACATCCTATGGTGTAAATCACTCCCAATTATAATTGTTACTTGCAACTCAATGCACTGCAGCCAAAACACTTAGCATACCTCTAAGTGGAAATTCAACCCAGACGAAAACATCTGCAACAGTTCATTCAATGAGCAGGGCACTCGTGAATGAAAGCACTATCAATCACAGCAAGTATCAAAAAGATAGCTGCAATATTTTCCTTTGCCTTCCAAATGATCACCAGGAAAAAGACATAAAGCTGATACTATAACTCATATGGAAATGAACAGAACCAGGAAAGGAAGAACATCTTGAAAATGACCTACAGGATATGGTCAGGGCCAGAAATATGAAAATACATCTGAGGTCAGGGTGGGAACAGGTGAAGAAAAACTAGCATGGCGGATTTTTCTATTTCTTTTTAGCTAAATAGAAATCCTCCTATTTGGGTGTCTAGCTTCTCAGGAGGCTTACAGCTGAGAAGAGATTTGAAGCCTGCCCTGGCAGGATAGTCTCTGATATTCTTATCTCCAATTAACCATCAGAAAAGTAGAAGTGGCTCAAAGTGGTGCAACACCATGCTCAAGGGAAAGAGCTCAGAGACAGTACCTAGGCCCTGAGTTCAAGTCCCAGACTGACTATAAAAAGAAAAAAATCTTTCACACTGGATTGCAATATTCAGAATGCGATTTTTTCTCGTGAATCTTAAGTCTCAATGCAGGCAGGCCTATTCTCTGGTGTCATGAACAGCTTTAAGGCAATGCCTAGCCCGGAGTTATTCCATTTTATGAAACGACGATTTTGACCTGAGTTACACCACTTTGATTACAGTACAGTCGATAACTATCCTATGCCAGCTTACCATAAGGCACACATTAATCATTTATTTGTACCAATAAAGGATATATTCGAATATAGCAGAAACACTTGACACTTGAGCTTATCAATTATACAGATGTAACGTGGGACTATAAAAGAAGAATCATGGCAAAATGGCAGGCATAATCATCTGTTACCTGGCCACGCCCCATGAACCTCACACAGGAAAACTGCTACAGCAAAGGGCCTCTGCCTCAGTCCCTTGGCTCCAGCCTGAACTCAGTTTCCCATCTGTGACATACAGCCCACTTCAAAGTAACACTTGAAACTGCCTGTCACCCAGATTTGCATTTGAGAACTCTGTGCCCTAAACAGTTCTGTACATCCTGTTTATAACATTTTTTTGTGTGTGGTCCTTGCATCTCTATCAGCTCTCTACCTGTACCTTTGGCCTCATTAACCCTGCAGTCTCTTTAAACCCTTTCTAGGTCATTTTGTAACCACTGCCTGCTCCCTCTCCTAGTTTTCAGGTCCTCAATTCAGGATTAAATGACACGACCAACCTCTGTGCTTCTTAAACCTTCAGACTCAGACTGGACTCATTTTCTCAACCACATATGGTAGGACTTTCTGGCCTCCATAACTGTGTGAGCCAACACACATAATAAATCTCCTCCTACATATCTATGTGTATCCTGTTGGTTCCCTTTCTCTGGAGAATTCTAACGCATCCTTCCTCCATATTTATAAATCCCCTGTTACCAGTGGGAAGTCTGCTTTCTGTTATCATCAATGCATATTCTTATTTGCCTGATTCTTTTGTATGCAATCAATCTCTGCTGCAAGCAGGACTCTTAGGGGTTCATATTTAGCTGCAACTGCTGATAAATCACTTAGCTGTTTGTTGTCTTTCTCAGTGTGTTAAGTTTGGCAATAGCTCTAGAGTTGCCATTTTCTCATGTCTACTCCCTGATACATGGCAGCTAATCCATCTCCCTTACCAAGGTACCATCTAAACTACCAGTGAACGTTTTTAGCAGTGACACTCACAGTTCATACTAAGTATAATCTATGTGCACCAGTCCCTGGTGATACCGACCTCATGACTAGCCAGGTGGCAAATGGTCCAGCTGTGAGATCCCATCCTACTGGCTGTTTTTCTGATACCCAGTTCCAATCATTACAGGCATTCATTTCTGGTGCCAGACATCACAGGTGGATGCTTCTAGAATCAGCCTGTAGAACAGATTGGCATGTAGGAAGTTGTCAGGCAGTGCTAACATAGAAGGGAAAGATGCAGAGGAAGAGGCAGCCGGGCTCCATCCACATCACACACCTGTCTTCAGAGGAGGCAGATCCCAAGGGACCCTCTGCTGGTGGCACTTCCAGTAGCTTGAGGACTTCACCTACATTTGCTTCTCATACTTCAATGAGGAGTATTTACCTGAGTTCCTGAAAGCGGGGTTTAATGAGGAAAGAGCAATAACAATTTGATTACTCACTACATTTTCTTTCTCGTGGTTTCTTTCCATTCCTTCTCTAATTTCTTTCCCTTCCTTTCTTCCTAGTTCCTTCTTTCTTCCTCCCTTCCTTTTTTTTTGTCATGGGACTTGAACTCTGGGCCTAGGTGCTGTCCCTGAACTCTTCAGCTCAAGGCTGCCACCCTATCCCTTGAGCCACAGTGTCACTTCTGATTTTCTGGTGGTTAACTGGAGTCTCATGGACTTTTCAGTGCCCAGGCTGGCTTTGAACTGTGATCCTCAGATCTCAGCCTCCTGAGTAGCTAAGATTACAGGCATGCCCTCTAGCTCCCAGATCTTCCCTTTTCACAAAAGGAAGGATTCGTTTTAGCACATCATTTCAGAGGTTTTATTCAGTTCAGCATTGCTGGCTTCCCCATATCTGGGCCTGTGGTGAGACAGAACATCATGGCAGTGAGAGAATGTGACTGAGGGGAGGTCAGGAAGTGACCAGGAACAAGATATCCTTAAGGACTGGCTTCCTGGTAGTGACTTCTTTCCTACAGGCAAGCCACGCCTCCCAGGTTTGCATTACCTTCTAAAATAGCACCACCCGCTGGGACCATACCACTGATATCTGAGGCTACAGGGGATATTTCATATTTCAATCAAAATATTCAACCCTAGTCCCTCCAAATCTCACATCCATTTCACACTGCAATATCAATTTAGTCAGTCTGCCAAGTCCTAACATTTCGCACACACCCTAATCTTATCTCTTATCTCTAACCGCCTAATAAAAAGCTGCAAATAGAGCTATGGTATTAGTGCTAGCCTTGAGTAAAAAAGCTAAGGGACAGCATCCAGGCACTGAATTCAAGCTCTAATACCAACACACACAAAAAAAACCCAAAAATGATGCATAGCACAGAGTTTTCAGTATTGGGACATAAAGATCTCCATCCCCTTTCTAATAGTTACCATTGCCACAACTTTAACTCATTAGTGATTCACGGAATCTTTAGGTAACTTGCCATTCAAAATTGGCCTAACAGTAATTACACTCTGTCCTTCTCTCAGATTGGCATTTTCTGTAAGGATAAGTTGGTATAAGATCAACTGGCTGACCAGGACCAGTCCCGTTTACTAGACACACATAATTTTATTGCTTTTTTTTTTTTTAAAGAAAAAAAGTTGCTTTGGTTTGCAAGGTGGCTAGCTTCACCCAGAATATAGAGCTGCACCAAGTACATTCAATTGCAGCCCAAGGTAAGTGACACAGCCTTTGAATCCCAGGTGAATTTAGATTTAGGATAGTAGGAAGCAGACAGCTGGTAGGTACTGCCAGCCGCCTGCTCTCCATTTTCTTCCTCCAGGGCCAGAGCCTTTTGGAAAGCTGCCTCTTGGCCCCGGTCAGGTTGCTTACACACCACTGCCTCGCAGGCCAGCATTCCCAACCTCAAGCCAATGCACATTTATAGAACAATTCCATGTGATCCCGAGCAAGGCAGATCGCAGGCGGAGGGCAGCGCTGAAAAACTGTGACCTCAGGAGAGGGGCCTCTTCCCCCCTCTCTCACTGCTCCTACAGAGAGGATACTGGGTAAGTACATCTAGTCTCGGATGAATGGCTCCATTCCTCCAGTCCTCTGAGCAGTATGTGCCTATAAACTGCTTGGGCTTACTGAGATCGGAGAGTTACATTCACTTCTTGCTCCTTTCCTTTTAAAGTGAAATCAAAGGCACATCTTGCTTCTCTTCCTCCTCCCAGCCATATAGGCTGTACCTGTCCTTCGTTAGAATATGGCCACATTTGTGGAAATCTTTGTTTCTTCATTTGTAAAAGAAGTGGTTGAGGTAGATGAGGACTGAATTCTCTGCTGACCTCTGCAATGGAACAGCCATTACAATCTGTGTCTGCCAGGATTTGTGATTTTGCAGAATCATCTTGTAAGTACCCTAAAGGCCCTAACACGCCAAAACTCTGTGGGAGGAAAAGTTATTTGAAAACTGGTGATTGTGTTGACCTTGCCATGTGTATACACCTATTTCTCAAGGCCCTCACAAGTATCTTTTCAGACCTGTTTTGATGCTGTGTTTGCCAGCCTGAGCGACTCCTTGATCTTGACAAGACTGGGGCAATGTCAATAATAATTACATGTTTGGGTTAACCCTGGAATTAGGCTGCTGGGAAATTCTACTAATTCAGATGAAGACAGAAGAGCGAGAGAGAAAAAAAAAGTTTTCACTGTGTCCTATAAGCCAGAAAGACACAGATGAAAATTCTTTGCTCCCTTAAATAATCACTTATAATCTATAGTGACTGATATCAGCATATGCCTAGACATTGTGGTGAAGCCCTGAATTAAAGTGCTGCTTTCAGATCAGCTTGCCCTCTTTCTGGTGAGTACCTGTCAGCTGGTATGGGGCTCTCCTGTTCCCAGTCTTACTGACAGCTGCCCTGGGATTCCATTGGCAAAGATAAGCTCAGAAGACACCTTCCTCCTTCCTGATACATGCCCACAAGACACCTTGTCTAGTTTTGTTGTAAGTAGTGCCCATGCTGTCTGGCTGTTCTATCTAACTGCTCTGTGTGTTTATCAGAGGAGTTGCGACTAGGATCCAGATTATAGGCTGGGACAGATTACTTTTGCTGTGGCTCTGATGGGTCCATGGGAATCTGGCCCAAGCACAGGGAAGGACAAGGAAGAGGGCAGTGAGAGAGACTTTGGGAAGGAAGAATCCAGAGAGTTTGTGACTGTAAGTGGAGAAAGGAACAAAGCGAGGTGGAGGATTCATGTCACTTGGCAAACACTAAGCAAGCCCATGCACTGCAAGGCCCTAATCCCAGGACCCAGGACACAGCCACCCTACACACAGACACAGTTGCTGCTACCAAGGTGCCCGTCGTTCAGTAGGGAGGTAGACACACAGCAGGCAGTCACCACAAGCTGCAGGCATGCGACTGAAAGACCAAGGTAGTCTAACTAGAAATGAGGAGGACAACAGAGGGCCTGACCTGGGAAAAGAGAGGGCAGATTTGTGAGTGGAGTAGCCCATGAATTCTCTAAGTGCATTG
Organism: Megascapheus bottae; assembly: GCF_031878675.1. Classification (NCBI taxonomy): domain Eukaryota; kingdom Metazoa; phylum Chordata; class Mammalia; order Rodentia; family Geomyidae; genus Megascapheus; species Megascapheus bottae. The sequence goes on along the minus strand of NC_143523.1, from coordinate 7,552,823 downwards.
CCCAGTGCGTGTGGGGTGACAAGGAAGCTTATGGAAACCAGTGGACTCTCCAAGGTGCAGATCAGACTAGAAGACCCACTTGTGAGTCTCAGGAAACAGCTCTCAAGAGAGGATGGGGGAGAAAACTTGAGCAAGGAGGAAAGCTGACTCACTCTGTAGCACCTTTGGGGAAAGTCCTATGTGGAAGAGGCTGAGGAGGAGACTGGGGTGGCAATGGTTCCAAGAATGCTAAGAGATGCAATCTCAGACCAGAGGCTGGGGCTGTAGAAAGCATCTGAGTGTGGTTTAGATCAGCAGCATTTGGTTGTAAGAAACAGAAACGTTCTCTGAAAAGGGAGGGGGCATTTGTGGAGTAGCCATGGCTCTGGACTACAGCAGTCTTCACTTTGGCTTCCCAGCAAGCCCTGCTTCCTTCTGATCTGAGAGTAGACTAGGCTTCTCTAACCTGTGGGGCTCCTTGTCTTGTCCCACACTAAGGCACTGGGCTGTCTGCGCGTCATCTTCATCTCAGTCTTCATTCCCCTCATCACAAGGGGCTCCCCCTTGGTTGACTTTCAGGATTGCTATCAAATATCAAAGAGAATTTCTGATCAGACATTCCAGGCTAAACCAGATCATCTAGTCCTAGCACAATTAGCGGTGGCCATAGCTGGTTTGTGTGGTGAGACAAAGCCATTGGTCAATAAGAGGAACAGAGCCGGTGGGAGAGATGAGGAATGAGCAGGTTAGAGAAAAGAACAGATCTAAGCTTTCCAAAGTTCTGCGCAAGTGCTTATGTTTCATGGAAGCCAAGAACTAAAAGCTGTAGTGGGAGCTGGGCACCAGTGGGCTCACACCAATAATCCTAGCTACTCAGGAAGCTAAAATCTGAGGATCACGGTTCAAAGCTAACCTGGGCAGGAAAGTCCATGTGACTCTTAGCTCCAATTACCCACCAGAAAACTGGAAATAGTGTTGTGGTTCAAAGTGGTAGAGCACAAGACAGTGCACAAGCCCTGAGTTGAAGCCCTATGACTGACAAAAAAGAAAAGAGAGGGGGGGGGAAGGAGGGAGGGAGGGAGGGAGAGCAAGCTGGGGCAAAAAGAATGAGCTGGATTATGGAGTACTGGCTAAAAGGAAACCAAATTCCCCTTGCTGCAGACCCATGTGCTGGTTCACCCAAGGAGGTCCCTGGTCCACGTAGGGTTTGCCCATCTTGGTACAGAAAATCCTAGTGAACTCCAAGGACAGAGCATGGGGGTCAGATTTCAGGTGACAAGGCAGCAAGATGACAGCCATTGTCCCCATAAACGACACAGGAAGACTTCTCACAGCAAGCTTGTCTGTGTCACTGTGGTCCTCCAGAAGCTCGGGGTGTCCTTTCCTTGGGTTCTTAATTCGTCTGTGTTTAGAAGAGGTAGGCATCAATGTTTGTATAATTCTCGCTTGCAGAGGTAAATCTGTTCCTGTTTTAATCTCAAAGATGCTGGTGTTTCTCAGAAGCCACACAAGCTAGTTGCCACTTGCCAATGTTTCACAAATGTTGCCAAGAAGAGTGTTTAAAATTGACATGGAGGAGAGTGGCTGTGATGAGGAGAGGTGCCGAGTCTGTGACCTAAAAAGGGGAAATTCTCTTTGCACTCAACTCAGGGAACGCCTGCTAGAGCTCTGTGCCAGAGTTGGCGCCAAAGAATTAGGACGAGATTAAAGCCAGCAACTCAGGATACTGTTGTCCTAACACAGAAGCTCCCTCCATCTGTACAAAGTTGAGAAGGGACAGATACTGCTGTGTCTTGTATTCATCAGCGTCAAAGAAATATCCACCTTGTACTGGCCCTGCCCTGAGTAGCTAGCTGCTTTTGCTACCTGCCAAATGCTGAGTTATAAGACTGAAGCCATTAAATATATTTTCTTTCTGGGTGGGCTGTGTTTAAACAGTGATCCTTAGATCTCAGCCTACTGAGTAGCTAGGATCACAGGTACTGGTACTCAATGCTTGACTTCTCTTTAAAAAAAGAAATCGAAAAAAACCAAGAAACAAACAAACAACACACACACAACTTTTCAGTGTACTATGTGAAGTTTTTTAAATATATTTTTATTGTAATTAATAGAAGGGTTACATGATATTTGCCAGATAAATGGTGCATTAATTCCCATACATTGATACCCTTTCACATGTCTTGGTCCCCATTTCCCTTCCCCCCTCCCCCACCCCTCATCTTGTTTTCCCCGTTCCCTATCCAATTTCAGATAATCAAATACAAATATATCCGATATATCAGGTAACAAAGTGAGATAGTGTAACAATATGAGATAACCAAGGGACAGCAAAAGTGATGAGAGATAACATGGTACCTTAAGAACAACAATCATTCATTATATGGCTTAAATTTGCTTATGTCATTTCACATTCTCCTCATCTTTTTCCTGATTTTCTTCAATGAACCTTACTAAATTTTTATTTGAGTCTTCTCCAGGCTGGACATCTTATTCCTTATTTCTAGGATAATTTTGCCTTTCTTTTCTACTTCTTTCCTGAGTTCAATCAACATTCTCATTTTTTTCCAAGTTTTTGTCCATTTCCATTAGCATATTAAAAATTTTACTTGAGGCAACTTTATATCTAGTCAAATGCTTAATTGAGAATATTTCATTCTGATTGGACTGCTAATTTAGAATTCCCTTCTGCTCCTTTGTGGGTTTCAGCGTTTGAGGAAGATTTTCCTCTGAAAATATGTAGGTGTTCTATGGTCTCCTGGTTTCTTGATTTTACCACTTTCCTCTTGTCCATTTTTACAACCCTGGGATATTTGTAGGATTCCTAGTTTGTCAGTGTCTTATTTTCTCTTTATAGCAGAGGCTTGGAGGGGCTCTGAGTTCTTTGATTTTGCCATTTTTCTTTTCTTTTTGTAGGACTTTCCATTCTCTCTCCTTTCTTCTCCATTTTACATTCTACAGCCACAGAGTGCTTCTTGTATCGTTTTCCCTCTTTTTCTACCAGAAGATCCATGCATTTTGAAGACTGTCCCTTTAACCTGTGCTTGTCCCTTTAAATTCCATGTGTGTTGAAATCCCTTCCTTTCAGTCCCTGCTCAGGTGCTTTCTTTAAGGCCTTGAACTCCAGTTCACCCTAGACTCTGTTTGCAACTCCTCTACCTTCTCCACAGTTCAACCAGAGAGCTTGGCCCATTTTTGTTTCAACACACAGTTGTGAGAGAACAGGGTGGTCAGAGCACAAGAAATTGAGCTTTGGGATTTTCTGAGTTGGGTCTCTCTCTCTCTCTCTCTCTTTTTAAATTTATGGTTGTTCTGAAGAGTACTTATACTTCTCAGTTTTCATTCTTTGAACAAAAAAAAAAGTCTGTTTTTGAGTACCTTTACCCCTTCCTGTGGTGGCTTTTTTTTTTTTTTTTGCCAGTCCTGGGCTTGAGCTCAGGGCCTGAGCATTGTCCTTGGACTTTCTCAAGGCTAGAGTTGTACCACTTGAGCCACAGCACCACTTCTGGCTTTTTTGTTTTCTTGTATGTATGTGGTACCGGCTTTCATGGCATGTCAGTGCCATATAGTAAACAGTTTACTACGTCTGTTTAGGGGACAGCCAGAGGCTGGACCCAATGTGTGGCCCTCTTAGTGTTTGGGCTTGGGGTCTAAAACTCCTGTTTCATTTCCTCTCTGCATGGAAGGAAGTCGAAGTTTGGCCTAGTGGTAGAGTGCTTGTCTAGCATGCACGAAGACCCAGGTTCGATTCCTTAGTACCACATACATAGAAAAAGGAGACATACCTCAATTCCTCTTTGGCTGCCATGAGGGTACACACCTGAGCTATGGGGGGTGGTATGCCCAGTTAATTAGTCCCCCTCATTGGTGTGCTCTGGTGCTCTGTGCTGGCAACAGGTGTCTGACAGCTCATCCTCTCAGGCTGGGTGGGGTGGAACCTTGCTACAGGAAGAGTCATGGCTACCTGACAGCTGCTCCATTCTCCTGTGTTTTCCTTCCTGACTTCCAAGATGGCTGAAAATAACTGCAAAAGAGCATGGCTCAGGGGAAAGGACAGAGATACCAAGTAGAGGTTAGAGTCCTAGCTTTATCCTGCTTTGGGCTAATTTGGAGGCTTAATGAAGCAGTCACTGTTTCTCAGCAAAAGACACTCTCAGGAATATTGGGAGATAAGTAACTAAGATGCCGCAATTATTTTTCGCTACTCCAAAAGCGAATTTGAAAGCAGGCAAAAATGATGAATAGGTCGTTTGTTCTTGTTGGGGTGGCAGTGAGGAGTAAAGATGAGTCAAATGGTCTTTACGAAAAGTCTTCTGTCTCAGGTCCTTAGTTCAAGGCCCAATACAGGCACAGGCGTGAACATGAACACACACACACACACACACACACACACACACACACACACACACACACACGAGCCACGAGCCCCGTCATTAAAACAGCCTTTGCATTAAAACAGCTCCAACCCCTCTCTCCGACCTGCCTCTATCTCCCATAAGCCTCCATTTCCCCATTGTGGTGATACTGCATTTGCCTTCCAAAAGACAGCACAGTTCAGCTTTTGAATTCAAACTGATGTCTGAATCCTTGTAAGAATATGGTTTCTGCTAATCTCATCTGCAGACAAGTACACCCTGGAAATTGTGACTGTCTACATATTTTAATGTACCATGTACTATCAAGTATCTGTTTTAGAGAGAAAACAGAGACCTTTCACTGCAAATCAAGATGTAGTTTGCATTTCTGTTTGGGGGCTTAGGGGTTCTGCATGGCTTATAATATGTCTGCTATTCCAAACACTCAGTGGCTCTCCTCTAGGCCTCAGTCTGGAATGGCACAGCCAACACTGGTAACCACGAGTATCAACTGCCATTTAATCATGAGAAGGATTTTCCCTATCCCTCAGATCTCCCTGACTGGCATTGTCTGCCACCCAAGTGCCTGGATCTTCCTGATGGCCAGCCAGTTGGAACAGAAGGTAAATGATCCTCTGGAGAAATCTGATCAGATTGCGTTTATGACATAACAAACTATCCACCAATACTTGGTGGTTTAAAACCAGAACCATTTGTTTACCTTTGATTCTGTGGGTTGGCACTTTGGTTTGGGTTCACCACTCTGGTGGTTCTCCGAGTCTCAGTCAGGTTCCTCCCGGTCTCAGTCATGTGTCTGTGGTCAGATGGGGGCGGGCAAGCTGTCAGCCACCACTAATTAGCCATGACAGTGGGGAGCATGCTGACTAAGCAAGACCAATTTAGGTCAAAGGTAATGGTCCTTAAATTCAGCATTGTCGCATGATGGTCTTGGGGCTTCCCTGCCTAGTCTTTCAGCATTGAGCTGGGACTCTAAGCCTGTCTCAAACACCCTAAGAGGTTTCATCATTCAAATGCAGCAGAGGGCTGCAGAGCTCCCCTTAAGCTCTGTAGGAGCCTCTTCTTCCTGAGCCATCCTCAGTGTACAATCTGACTGCGGCTCTTCTCTCTACCTCTACCTCTCTTTACCTGTCCCCGTTCACCAGCCTTCTGCTCACTCTCTCTCCCTGAGCTGCTGTGTTGGCTTAGTTCCTCCACACTTCTGATCCTACAAGTCTGATTTTTTTCCTAAGTATATTCCTACCCCTCCTTATCTAACCAAGGGCAGGTCTACACAAACCCTGCCCCCTTCACAATGTAACCTTCTCAACTGCCCAAGCAGAGGCAAGCTACAGAAAACAGGGCAGGCGTTTACAATCACTTAGCACCCTCTGCCTCTGCGAAGTATGCAGTTGTAGGATGGAGAAATGTGCCTGCTCTGCTGCTGTTATTTCTTTTTAAAAAGAACAACAGGGGCTGGGAGTTTGGCCTAGTGGTAGAGTGCTTGCCTAGCATGCACGAAGACCCAGATTCAATTCCCCCACACCACATACATAGAAAAAAGCCAGAAGTGGTGCTGTGGCTCAAGTGGTAGAGCCTTAGCCTTGAGAAAATCCAGCGACAGTGCTCAGACCCTGAGCCCAAGCCCAGGACTAGCAAAAAAAAAAAAGAACAACAACACACACAGTTTTAAGAGTATGTATAGTATGTATCATTCCAATTTTGCTTTTGTAGATATTAAGTTTATAAGCTTCAGCAAGGACGGCTTGCACCTGTAATTCTAGCCACTCAGGAGGCTGAAATCTGAAGATCAGGGTTAAAAACCAAAGCAAGGTCCGTGAGACTCATCTCCAGTTAACTACCCAAAAGCAAGAGTGGAGAGTGGCTCAAGTGGTAGAATACTAGCCTTGAACGAAACTCAGGGAGGAGGGTGGGGGTGGGGGTGGGGGCTTGGCAATGGAGGGATGAAGAGTGAACAATCGCAGCAGTGGTACTGACGAGGAACTATGTTGACAATGAACTCTACAACTTGCGGGTGGGAACGGGGGGGAAACTGGGAACGAGTGGAGGAAGGGGTCATCCAAAAAGAAACATACTCATTACCTGACTTAGAGAACTGTAATAAGAACAGTAAAAATGTTAAAAAATACCCTCAGGACAGCGCCCAGGCCCACAGTTCAGGGTGCTGGCCCTGAGTTCAAGCCTCAAGACTAGCATATCCACACACGAAGTTATAACTACATGTTTGGCACTAGAGTAGAGTTCAGTTGTAGACTATATAGTATATATGAGGCCCTAGGTTCAATCTTTAGCACTGCCAAAAAAAGAAGAAAAAGCATCTAACTAGATACACACACATATGTGTGTGTGTGCACACTTCTACCTAGCTGGCTATCTACTTAGATGCCCATCTGTGGTCTCCTTGTCTCTCAGACAAGGATCTATACCTGATGGATCTCTGAAGTCTATCCTGAGTTTCTTATGAATCCTGAGTGTTTTTTGTTTTTTGTTTTTTTTTGCCAGTCCTGGGCTTGAGCTCAGGGCCTGAGCACTGTCCTTGGACTTTCTCAAGGCTAGAGCTCTACCACTTGAGCCTCAGTACCACTTCTGGCTTTTTTCTATGTATGTGGTACCGAGGAATCGAACCCGGGTCTTCATGCATGCTAGGCAAGCACTTTAACCACTAGGCCAAACTCCCGGCCCCGAATCCTGAGTGTTTATCCTCTCTGGCTTTTTCTGCTTTCGAGCTCCTGCTTCCTCAGTTATCTTTTTTTTTTTTTTTCAGTTCCAATCCACATTTCCAAACTCCTCCTGAAACCAAATCAAAACCAGACAAAATAACTGTGGGTGGGGAGCTGAGAAACACGAACTAGCCCAGCCTCTTGACACTCATGCGGACCATGTTCCGAGGTCATGCAGGGAGAGAACACACTGGGACTGAGTAGCTAATGGTCTCAGGGGAGGCACCCTAGGGCACTTGCAGGGCTTGGTGGGGGGTGGCAGGGCTGAGACCTTTTGCTAAGATTGAGCCCTACAAGGCCAGACCTGGCTCCAGCTCTTTGTAGCAGATAATGGATGTGTTGGCCTTGTGTCTGATTTCTGGGACTCTCCAAATCGCTCCCTGTTCTAACGTTCTACAAGAGTGACATCCACATTTCTGGATGGCCTCAGAAATGGAGGGAAGGAAGAAGGCAGGAAGCTAAGGGAGTGGTGAAGGGAGAACTTCCCATTTACTCAGACCCTGACAAGCAGCCAGGTCCTCCATGCTTAAAAGGTTTTTTGCCAGAGCAGAAAGTGAGCAACGTCTCTTAATGAATCTCTTTCCCAGGCGACAGCTGTTTGTATTAAAACAGGAACATGATCACAGGGCTATATGTAGCTCCTTGCTCAGCTGTGCAAGGTAGGAAGCTGAAAGCAATTGCATTCTGTCCCTGGGGGGTTGACGCCTGGGGTCAGGTGAGCCTGAGCTCACTTTGGTGAGCAATATGACCTGCACTCCATAAAGCTGCCCCAGGGACAGCCCCACTGCCTTATGGGTAGGAAGATCCTGGCCTGGCAGGAAGGCAGCTTCTGGCTGCAGGACAAGTACCTCCAGGGCCCTGAGCTGGGCAGTCAGGTTTGGCTGTGAGAGGGAGCCCGGGTGAGCTAGCTCCGCTCAACCCTTGCTGCTACCCCCCCCAGCCCTCAGTTCCTCATCTGTGAAGGAAAGTTTTAGAAGTTTCTTCCTTCTTGAGCAAGCTAGATTATGCTATGCAGGAGGAAAACCAGCATGGATTAAACTTCTGAAACAGAATCATTCCTATCATCACACAACAAAGGAAATGTCTCAGAATAAAAATCCAATAGAAACTGTAACTGATTGCTTACGTCCTGACAAATCTCAGTGGGTCATCTCTAAGCCATCCTCACAGGGTAGACACTGAGGGACATTCCAAGGCCTTGTGGTTCAGGTATGGAGCATTTGTGTGTGTTAGTACTGGCGCTTGAACTCAGGACCTAGTAGTTTTACTTAGCTGACACTCTATCACGGTTCTACTCTCATTTTCTTTTTTTTTTTTGCCAGTCCTGGGCTTGGGCTCAGGGCCTGAGCACTGTCCTTGGACTTTCTCAAGGCTAGAGCTCTACCACTTGAGCCTCAGCACCACTTCCGGCTTTTTTCTATGTATGTGGTACCGAGGAATCGAACCCGGGTCTTCATGCATGCTAGGCAAGCACTTTAGCGACTAGGCCAAACTCCCGGCCCATCTACTCTCATTTTCTGATGATTAATTGGACATATGATTCTTGTGGGTTTGACTGCCCCAATTGAGCCTGGTTTATCAGCTTCCTTAGATATCAGCTTCCTTAGCATTCCAGGTGTGAGCCATCAGTGCCAGACTAGGAAATTCTCTTTGAACTCTTGGCAAAAATCTACGCAAGAGTAGCATCCCACAACACTTGACATGTGGGTCTCCTCCTTCCCTTTGCTTTTTGCTGGACCTTTGCCAGGCCTCTTAACTTTGGGGTTTTAGCTACTCATCTATAAAATAAAATACAATAAAACAAAAGCCCCAACCCCACAGCTTTGCTGTATTAGAGGGGACATGAAAACTTAGCCACACTTGGAACACACAAAGAGTTCTCTATTATTAGAATTCATCCAGTGAGCTAATGAACCAAAACTGTCCTATATGGTTTATAATCAAGGTCTTTTGTGACTTTGATCATGTGACAACAATGTACCAGTAGACAGTCAATTTCTCTGCCAAACTGTCTTTTAAAACAGGAAACAAAATAATTATTGTATTTTACCCTTAAGATTGAGTTGAAAGAATGATTCCATATTCGCTGGCTACTGAACAAGCTCTTTGGGAATTCAATTGTATTTGTGTCCAGCCATCCTGAATTAATTAAAAACCTAAATCCTAGAATTGTTTTTTTCCTCTTTAAATCCTAGAATTGTTCTTTTTCTCTCTTTCTCCTCTCTCTTAGTTCTCTCTCTCTTCTCCTTCCGTGTGCTGTCCCTTCTCTCCCTTGTTCTCTTTACACCAGTCCTGGGGCTTGAACTCAGAGCCTGGGTGCTGTCCCTGAGATATGTATATATATATGTGTGTGTGTTGTTCCTGGGACTAAAACTCAAGGTCTCAGTGCTGGCCTTGAACTTTTGTGCTCAAGGCTAGTGCTCTACCACTTGAGCCACAGCTCCTCTTCTGGCTTTTTAGGGGTAGTTTATTGTAGATAAGAGTCTCATGGACTTTCCTGCCCATGCTGGCTTAGAACCAGGATTCTCAGCTCTCAACTGCTTAAGTAGTTAGGACTTTCAGCATAGGCTACTGGTGCCTGGCAAAATCCTAGAATCCAAGTCTTGGGCTTGAGCTCAGGGCCTGAGCACTGTCCTTGGACTTTCTCAAGGGTTAGAACTCTACCACTTGAGCCTCAGCACCATTTCTGGCTTTTTTCTATGTATGTGGTACCGAGGAACTGAACCCGGGTATTTGTGCATGCTAGGCAAGCACTCTACAGTGCACTAGGCCAAACTCCCGGCCCCAATCCTAGAATCTTTTAAAGATGCTGTTTTGTTCCCCCAAGGATGCTGAATGCCTCTAAGTTAACATCTGAAACCAGCAATAGCCACATGGAATGGACTAGACTGGAATGATACTGGCTAACCACACAGGTATTTTAATGTAAATGAGTTGGCCAGAAGTGGTTGAAACTATTTTTCATTTGGTCAAATGCTATTAGTTGAATATTTAATCTTGCCAGTGACCACAGAAGAGCCTTGATTACAGACAGATGTGAGCCATTTCCAATTAGTAGCATCTGAAATTCATGATCTTACAGAGGAAAAAAAAGGTGGTATGAGCTTTGTTTAAGGTAGGGCTTTGCTTCTTTTAGACTCCAAGAGACCCCTGTCAATAATGCATCCACACTTTCTCAAACACTCAGTCTCTTCTCATTCTTAGTAGAAATCAACTCACCTACTCAGAAAATGAAAGCGCTAGGATGATTCCCACTTAGAATTGACAAAACAGAGCCCAGAGAAGCTCAATAGCAGGTAAGAGTTTAACCTTACGAGCAGTGGAATTGGTTTCCACACTGCACATTCTGGCTCTGAAGTTGGCCTCATAATCCCAGCCCTCTGCTGCATCCAAAGTGAGGCTGTCCTCAGAAACGAGTGCGTAGATACCACACAGGGGCTTAGCCATCTGTTGGGTGGAGAGGCAGCCATATGATGCCCAGTTAGCATCATGATCCCCATGACCCGTGGAGACACTGTTGTTGGGGGCTCTCCCACGCAAGTACTGCCATTGCAAAAGCTGTCATGGCTGAGAGATAAGAGCACTCTGGATTCCTGAGTGCCTGGACTCTGGATCTGCCTGTCTCTTTTTCCTGGTTAATCTATCCCAGAGCCTGGGATGGAGCTAAAATGTCTGCTGGCTTGCTGTCTTCCTCAGTGGACATCAGGACAGTGGTGGTGAGGCAGGTCAGAGGATTTGCCCAATGTCCAGCACTACTTGGCAGTGGTTCTAGCAGCTGTGCCCAGGGGCCTCTGGTGGAACCAATAGAGGTGCCAGCAACCAATGGAGGGACAGCAGACCCAACCTTAGAATGGCTTTGCCAGGTCTCTGGCTGCCTGTGAGCACCCTCAGTAGCAACTTGACCTGGGCCTGGTTTTCCAGGCTTCCGCCAGACACTCCATTATCCTCCCATGAGTCCCTTTCCTGAGTTAGCCAGTCGTTGCAGCTGTTCCCACTTCTGGGCCATGAATAGCGTCATGGGGATAGTAACACTGGTACCTGAGCTAAAAGCCACTTTACACTATCAGCTGCCACCCTGACTGCCACCCCACTCACCAGCTTCTTCTGATTTTGAGTTTCTACCTGCTCTGTACAACGGGGAACAACTGCAGTTCTGGCCACCCTCAAAGTCCTAGTCTCCTTGCCAAACAAGTTTCTTATTCCATGCCAATCCATAGGCAAGCAGCCTCATATGTGAAGCCTAGAAGTTTGGTTAATGTGAGTTTTCCTCAGAGACATTGATCTTCCCTTAGCTGATTCACACATGGAAACAATTCTGTGAGGACAAAGCGAGGGCATGACTATTTGCAAACCCCAAAAAAAGGTATCAGGAAAAACCAACTCCACTGACCTCAAACTTCCAGCTTCCGAAACTGTGAGGAAATAAACACTTGTACATTTAGGCCCTACGCTATTGCCTTTATTTTGGTAGTACTGGGAAACCAATATGTTCTCTGCTCAGCTGGCCCAGCCATAGAACCCGTCCTTCTATCCTTACTGTGCTCTCCCACGTGTCTCAGCCACACCATACAGGTGGGTCTGCTGCAGTGGAAGGGGAGGGGGGCTATTGAGGGATCCAATAACGCTGAAAGGCACACAACTGAAAATCAGATACTGCACATGTCACACCTTCAGAGTCCTAGAGGGTCTTGGGCTGGCCAACCCCTCCCCATCTGAAGAACAGCTTCCTAATTCTGTTATAAGTGTGCTCTCTGGTGGGGACCGATTCTTGGTGTCTCAAAGAATTGAATACACACACAAGTAAAGAAGAAGTTCGAATTGCAGACTTAGCACTCAATATCCCAAAGGAGGAGTGGCACTGAGAGGTGAGGAGGGAGGAGAGAGACCCATGGGTGTCTCCCAGAGTGTGACTGGGGTTTGATCTCATCATTCTTTTCCTGGAGCTAATCAGCCTCCACTTCTCACCCCCTGTTGAAGATTCATTCATCCAAGTTACTTTGTTTTATTGATTGTCTATCCTAGAGAAATTCTGCGATTTTTCAGTGGTAGAGGCAAGTATTCCCTCTAAGCCTTTAACGTATGTAGAAATTTCTTTTCTCTAATGCTGGAGTCCTTTTTCCAAGTAACATCTTGCTACAGATGTAAAACATACTTTTACAAATTCTGATGTCATTCACAAAACAAAATTAACCAATGGCATTTGGTATGCTCATCTCCATCTAGTTGTAAAACTCTCTTTACCCCAAAATAAAAATCTACACTCATTAAACACTCCCCCCCACCCCCCCTCATCCCCTGAAAAGGCTTTCTAGATGGATGAATTGGCTTGATCTGGACATTTCATAGAAGTGGAATCACATGTGTGACCACTTTTCATTTCTTGCTCCTATTAGCATAATGCTTCTCAGAGTTATAGCATAAATCTTTCTTTCCCTTTTTATGGCTGAATATTATTATTTTGTATGGACTATTGCGCTTATTCACTTATCCAATGAAATGTCCACACTTCTGGAGTGCAGAGCCCTCCTCTCTACATCCAGCTTTCCTACACAGGGGGCTCAAATGTCTCCAAGAAGTCTGTGATGAAATGCTCATTCATTTCTCTGTGTGGCCTACTGGTTGCAGGGTCAAGGGCTTCTAGACGAGTTTTCATTTAAAAGGCTGCCAACTGGATTCAGGAGGTGGCTGGACGGGATATTTGAGTGGGTGCTACCATCCTATGAGGTGCGCAGAGCTTCTCCCCTCCCAGCGAGGCAGACAGGTAGGCTGCCTGCTGGATTTTTTTTAATGCCTCGACTTGCTGATTGCAAGCCACACCTGGGCACGCCCCTTCTGCACACTCCAGCAGGTGCCAGACTTCACGTCATCCCATTTCTTCAGGTTCTGTCTGTCCAAAGTATTCACAGTGGAATTTTCCCAGGTGTACACAAGAAGCCCTGTGAGCCCTTGGCTCCTTTCTAGAAAGAGAGGTTTGTTCCTGGCTGTAGCACATCAAGGCAAGCCAGTGACTCTGGCCACAGCCTGCTAGGCTGAGCCAGTGGAACACAGCCTTTACAAAGGGTAAGCCTTTTCTGAAAGAGTTTTGCTGCTGTGAAAGAGTTGTTCTCCCAGAGAAAAGCCCTGGGAGATTTGGATTCCCACGTGAGCTGTGGGCCAGAAGGCTGGGTAATTTCGGTGTAGGTACTGGTTTGTGGTGCCGGTACCAGGGTGGAGGCAGACAGGTTGTTTGCTGGACTGGTTGAGGTGGGGCAGGGCCTGGCTTAGACCTCACACACTTTCGAATGGAGGAGGAGAAAGTCCAGTTTTTGGAAGGCCCCAACTTTGGGTGAACTACAGCCTGGCTGAAGTGTAGAACGCCCCCAGAGGTAAGCGGGAGGCAGAGCCTGGCACCTCTTCCTTTCTGGCCTGGGGATGCTCAGGGTGGGGGGTGTTGAGCTCCCAGGAAAGAATTCCAATACAGTTTGCCTTCCCCTGTGGATCTGAGATTCACGCTTCATATGAGCTTTGCTATTTTTTAGTTGGTTTTAAAAACTAGTTCCAATGCCTTGCTTTTTAATAGGATTCTTGAATGTATTTGGTGAGTGGATGTTAGAACTTATTCCATGGAACCCTATGAAATTTCATTTTATATGGCTTAATCTGGTAGTAATAATTGATGTGGGCTTAGTGATCTTAACAACCAACATTATTATTTTGTATTAGTCCTGAGGCTTGAACTCAGGGCCTGGTAAGCAGAAGGGATTTAATTATTGATAATAGGCTTAATGATTGTAATGCTATTACTATTAGTTTGTGTCAGAACTGGGGCATGAACTCAGGGCCTGCACATTGTCCCTGGGCTGTTTTGCTCAAGACTGGCTCTCTTTCATCTGAGCCACAGCTGTGCTTTTGGTTTACTGGTGGTTAGTTGGAACTGAGACTTTCACAGACATTTTTGCCCAGGCTGACTTCAAACCATGATCCTCTGATCTTAGCCTTTTGAGTAGGACTGCAGGCTCAAGCCACTGGTACAAGGCTTCAACATTATTTTCTAATGAGAAATCATCTTCTCAATGAATAAAAATTAATAAATAAACATCTATTTTAGATAAAATATTTTATATTTTATAAGTAAGCAGGAGATGTATTGTGTGTGTGTTCATAGAAAATGGCAAAGAATTAAGGAGTCATATTCCTTTAAGATTTAGGAAGGAGGGAACCAAGTACTTGCAGTGTTTTTCAGTTTGGGGGCAATTTAATTTGGTCTGCCCATAACACTTGCCTTTATTTTCCAGTAATTGTTCAGTCAATCCAATAAAAGCACACAGAGGCTTCTCCTCCGCTGTTGATGGAATGAAGAAGCAAAAATCAGTGGGTGCATTTTAAGTTTCTGAGGAAATCCTGTAACGAAAGCCCTATTTGCATAGGATAAGAGGTAAACTAGAGCACAGGAGGCTGAGTTCATTTTTTGGCTTCTCCCAGCTGAGTCTTCCCCGACTGTTTAATCTTCTCCAGCCTTAGTTTCCCCATTGGTATTCTCTAAGGCACAAGCCCTAAAAGTCTGTGGTGTTAGCGGAGTAAGTTGGTTGCTTCACTTAGGAAGTATGATGGTTCCAGCTGAGTCCAGTTTGTGTGACAAGGTATCATGAACTCAGGTGCACGACCTCAGGGAAGCAGCCAGGCTTGCGAATGGAGTGGGAAGCTTCTGATGATTCATTACTGCTCCCTAATTAACAGTGTCATCTAGTTTTTCTTTTTTCTGAGCAGCTTTCTGTGACTGTCACTATCCATTTTCCTCAGCTAGAAAACTAGTGTGGCTGGGCACAAGTGGCTCATGTCTGTACTCTTAGCTTCTCTGGTGGCTGAGTTTGGGGATCAAAGTTGGAAGCCAGCTTGGGCAGGAAAGCCCATAAGAATCTTACTTCCAATTAACTACCTCCACTCCCCTTGCAGGAAAAAAAAAAAAAAGCCAAAAGTGAAGCTGTGACTCAAGTAGCAGTAGAGCTCTAACACTGAACACAAAAGGTCAGGGACCCAAGAACAGGGGCCCGTGTTCTCAGGGGGAGGAGACCAAAGGATCACAGTTCAAAGCCAGCCAAGACAGTGAAAGTCTGTGGCTATTTTTTGTCTTGATTGGGTACTGGTGATCAAACCCAGGAGGTTGCACTTGCTAAACAAATACTTCCCAGCCCTGCGAGACTCTGATCTTCACTAAACTACCCTCCCCCCCCCCAAAAAAAGCCAGAAGTGGCATTGTAGCTTTACTGGTAGAGTGCTAGCCTTGAGCAAAACAGCTCAAGAACAGTGCCCAGGCCCTGAGTTCAAGCTCTTTTAATGGCAGGTACACACACACACACACACACACCACCACCACCACCACCACCACTAGACAAATAAATAAAAAAAAGTGTGGAAGTGAAACTGACTTGATGAACGAGTGTTTAGAGTAAAAAACTATGGAAACCATATGCCATTGAGAAGTCGACTTCACACTCCTCACGTCAGACACCAACCAGGCTCTGCTGTCAGCTGACTGCACTTGGAAAAGAAATGCTCCGTGATCAGTACCCCTCAAACGAGTCTCTTTTGACACTGAGGCTCTGCGCATTTATGTGTGTGCTGGCGGGAACTCAGCCCAAGGAACAAACTTGCCTTTCCACTGTACCTGCCAACCCCAGGGCGGGCAATAAAAACACCAGCCTGTACTGGGAAAGGTGTCTGGGTGACATATTGCAAACGAAAATCCTTCAAAAGTAATTTTCCATGATACGACTGTGGAGATCAACATTGGCCGTAATGTGGCTGGGAATTGGGGAGCAGAAGAAGCCTCAGATCTGCTCCTTCTCACGTGCTCTACCTTTTCCTTTCTTCCAGTGAGCTCCGAGGATACTGTAAGAGTCTCTGGACACCCTGAGTAACCATGGGCAATGAGAACAGCACAATGGACCATCAGGTGGGTGTTGGGAAGCTTCTCCTTCCAGTGATGGGGCAGTGCCAAAACCTGGGGCCCTGCATCACAGTGTTTTTTTTCTTTCCTGCCCTTCAACCCCTGGCAATGACATATCTTTATACTAGTTTCCTTTTTCTTCTCTAGTTTTCTTTTTTCAGAATATCATATAGTTGAAATAATGCAGTATATATTCTTTTTCAGATTGACTTCTCTCAGCAACATATGTTTAAAGTTCTTTTCATGTCTTGATAACTCATTTTTATTTTATTTTTTAGTACTGAATAGTATTCCATTCTCTGGATATACCATAGTGTACTTATCTACTTTAAGAACATCTTGAATCAGGCACCAATGTCTCATGCCTGTACTGCTAGCTATTCTGAGATCTGAGAATTAATCGTTTGAAGCCAGCCTACGCAGGCAAAATTAATCACTAAAAAGCCAGAAGTGGATCTGTGGGTCATGTGGTAAAGTGCATCCTGGAGCAAAAAATATAAAGGTCAGTGCCCAGGTCCGGTCCTGAGTTCAAGTGCCCATTACCCAGACACACACACACGCACACGCACGCACGCACGCACGTGCATCTTGACTGCCTCTAAGCATTGAATAAACTTGCAGTAAGCATCCACATGCAGTTTTGTTGTGGACATAGTCTGAACGCCTTCAGGTGGCCACCCTGAAGAGTGACTGTTGGGTCACATGGTCAGGTTTATAAGAACTTATCAAAGCATTTGTCCCACTGGCATTCCCAGCATTGTTCTGTGTCCTCATCAGCATTTAGTCTTGGCCCTTGGAATCAGGGCTGATCTAAAGGTATTCCTCCAAGGTGAATCGCATTTGGCTAGTAGGTCTTAACTAAATCTCTTAATCTGGGTCCCCAGCCCCGATGTTGCCCTGTACCTGGTCTTGTTTCCCCTTCAGCCTATGAGAGAGGCACTCCTTTTACACTGGTGGAGAGGGTCCCAAATGCACTTGCTCTGGATGTTGAGTTTGCCTCTATTCTTCTTCCACCTCCTCCTCTTTCCCTAACAGCCATGACCTGGAGTTTGGTCATCCTCATCACTGTCCAGCGGCATCTTGTATTCCTGATGCCACACGAAGGAAGCTTCTTTTCTTGTGCTGCTTGCCTTTCTCTGTCTCCTTTGGCCCAGGTTTTAATCTACTTGTTGGCGTTCTTGCTGTTAAACTTAAGAGAATTTTTTTTGAATATATAGCTGTTGTTTTGGCCCTGAACATCTGTCTCTAACGCCAGGATGGTCCTCCCCCACTGAATGGCTTTTTTGTTTTTCTGACTTTGCTTCTGCACTTTTGTCAGACATCAGCTAGGCATATCTCTCTGTGTTTTCTGTTCGACATCATTGATTCTTTCTATGACTGAAGCCGTATAATAAACGTTTGAGTCAGATGAGTGGTCTTCCCATTTTGTTCTTTTCTAAATGTTAGCTATTCTAGAATCCGTTTTTCCACGGTAGGATAGATTTTTGTCTATCCTAAAGGGTTTTATAACCTTTTGTGGGATTTTGAGAGTGTTTCCATTAATTAGATCCATAGTCAGTTTATAATCAACTTTAGGAGCATTGACTCTGTGTGTGTGTGTGTGTGTGTGTGTGTGTGAATAGTGGAGCTTGAATTCAGGGCCTCACATTCTCACTTGGCTTTTTTACTCACAGATAGTGCTCTATCACTTGAGCTACACCTCTACTTTGCCTTTTGTGCTGGTTAAATTGGAAATACGTGTCTCAGGGGCTTTTCTGCCTGTGATCCTCTGATCTCAGCCTTCTTAGTAGTGAGGATAACAGATGTGAGCTCCCAGTGCCTGGCAGCATTCTTTATAATGTTGAGTCTCTTAATCCCTTTGTTTAGGTCATCTTTCATTTCTTTTCTATTATCATTTGTACTCTTTAGCAAATAATTCTGGCAAATATGTATGCCAAGGTTATGCCCAAGCACTCTAGATTCTTTTGAGTGACTAAAAGTGTGTGTACTTGTCATTTTGCAACCCACCCATAAATAGTCAATGAATTGTTTTTTGTGTAACTCAATGATTGTTCCAAGGTTTTGTTGTTAATTTCCTATCAAGAGAAACACGTTATTATAAATGGAGAGAGTTTTAGGCTTCTCCTCCTTCTCTGTGGATTCTTTCTTCTTCTAACAGTACATAGGGTATCCATTGCTGTTAATTAGGAGCTGGGAAAATGCAACTCCTGCCCTTGTACTCAATCTCAAGGGGAAAGCGCTTTCCCTGTTAAGTATGATGTTGGCCTCAGGTTTGTTTGCTTTAATAGATGTCTTTTAACTTGCTGAGGAAGTTCGTGTCTATTTTAGCTTGCTGGTGGTTTTTGAAGAATCATAGATAGGTTGGATTATGGCCAGTGTTTCCTCTGTATGGGTTGATATCATTGCAGGACTTTTCTTCTTTGGCCTGTAGATATGGTTTCTCAGATTTGGAGTCTGAATTTGATATCAGTTGAAAAGTGCTCATTCCTATTTTCTACAAAATTGTGTATAAGAGGGGCTGGGAGTTTGGCCTAGAGGTAGAGTGCTTGCTTAGCATTCACAAAGACCCAGGTTCGATTCCTCAGTACCACATATATAGAAAAAAAACTGGAAGTGGTTCTGAGGCTCAAGTGGTAGAGTCCATCCTGGAAAAAGTCCAAGGACAGTGCTCAGGGCCTGAGCTCAAGCCCAGGACTGGCAGAAAAAAAAGAAAATTGTATGAGAAATCTTCAAATAAAAATATATTAGCCAAAAATTTAAAAATAAAGTATTAACAGTATTAATAGTGTATGTGTGTATGTATGTGTGTACATGCGGGTATGAATGCTTGTGCATGTGCTTGTGAATGAATGTGCTTGTGCATGCATGCATATGTCAGTACTGGGACTTGAACTCAGAACTCAGAGCTTCAGGTTCTCACCTTTTTTATTTTTTTCTTAAGGCTGGTACCCTACCACTTGAGACTTGAGCCACAGCTTTATTTGTGGCTTTTTGCTGGCTCATTGGAGATATGAGTTTCATGAAATTTTTTTGCCCTGACTGTCTTTGAACCATGATCCTCTGATCTTAGCCTCTTGAGTAGCTAGGATTACAAACAAGAGCTATCAGTGCTTAATTTCAATTATTTTTAAGTCTGCAGACTCTACAGAGTTGTTTGCTAGCTAGGGTTGGCTGAGGTCACCTGCTTGGAAACTCTCCTCCTCTTGTAGAGCTTGCAGGATGGTTCTACCCAGTGTTGGAGTGCTGGAGGCCTCCACCAGCAGCTGAGAGCTCACTAACGCTATATATGCATCTGGGGCCTTACCCCTCCCTAGGAAACCAAACAGCTCAGCTTTAGCCTTCTGTGGCATCTTCCCAATCTACTTGGACCTTAAGCTCTCTGTGAGCCCCACTGCTAGCTCTACATTTTTTTTTTTTGCCACTCCTGGGCTTGATCTCAGGGCCTGACCATTGTCCTTGGACTTTCTCAAGGCTAGAGCTCTACCACTTGAGCCACAGCACCACTTCCAGCTTTTTTCTATGTATGTGGTACTGAGGAATTGAACCTGGGTCTTCGTGCATGCTAGGCAAGCATTCTACCACTAGGCCAAACTCCTAGCCCCTAGCTCTACATTTTTAAAATTAGGATTTGGGGGATTGCAAGAGATAGAAGCTCATCTCTGAGGGCGGTAAGCAGAGACAGGAGCTGATGTCTTATCAATTATCAAGCTGGCTGGCTCTGGCTGCAGTGCTGTTCTGAGTCCAGGGCTTCCACCGAAGACGTAGGAGCTTTCTCCTCCCAAGATCTTTCTTGACTTTTGTCTGTAGTTCCTAAGTGTTCAGGGAAGTGTCACCAGAAAAGTGGCTCTGGCAGCTCTATGTTTCTCTCAGTGAATGTGCCAGCCCTATTTATCGCCTCTAAGAAGCCAGACTGGCCCTGCCTGGAACTTGTGCCCTCTCTGGGTTTAAGTACTGAGCAGTTTCTCAAAGATCAATGAGGCAACACAGATCTATCATGTTATCTAGTATATAGTTTTCCCTTCACTGTTGCCACAGCCCTTTTATTTTACACTTACACTATGTCTCATTCCTCTCAACTGGCTTCTTTGCCTCTGCTCACTCCCCCATCCCACCCCAGCTCCCATCCTCTTTGGGATGCTCTTTGTTTGTGACAGTGCACTTGGTGACACTCATGTCAAGCCACTCATGTCTCTAGGTCCAAGGGTGAGGAGCAAACCTGCCTAGTCCTGGCCCTGGTCATCTTCACACCCTCAAGTTCCAGGTTTTTCTCTCTCTGCTGCCTAATTTCAGTTGGGCACAATGGTCAGGACAGAACTTCTCATGGCTTCCAGCTGGGAACAGAAAGCAGCGGTCTGAAAAGGCCAGTGAGGCACCATGAGGCCTGGTGAGGTCCATGACTGTCCTAACATGAGACCCCTTTGCTTTCAGCAGGACACCAGCTCAAATAACGTCATCCTGTGGCCACCAAACCCACAGGTACTGGCAGGTGGACAGAGGCTCTGCACAGCTGGCTTTTGAGCACCCATCTAACATTAGATAGTTACAGACAATGGATCTCGCATGTGCATTTAAATATTGAGGTTTTTCCTCCTCCCTCTCCATCCCCTGCTCCTATTCATCTGCTCCTAATAAGCTGTAAATCACAGAGATCACCAACATATATTTATCTTTTTAGCAATAACGTTTGTGTGTGTATGTGTGTGTGTGTGTGTGAGAGAGAGAGAGAGAGAGAGAGAGAGAGAGAGAGAGAGAGAGGGAGAGAGAGAGAGAGAGAGAGAGAGAGAGATACTGGCAAACTGGCAAGGCTGATTCACTGTGAGATGCTGAATGGGGCTTATGTCGTCAACAGAATGGAATGCAGATGCAGGGAGTCAACACTAATCTTTCCAAACTCTGGAGCTTTGATTTCCTTTGCCCCTGATCACAGCTGCCACCCCCTTGTGAGTGGTGGATCTAACTTTTCATAGAAAGAGATGCAGTCATGGTGCACTAATGCACAAAGCAGAGGGCATAGTTTTGGCTCTTGGTGTTTGTCATGGACTCAGTGAGGGATTAGATAAGGAGCTCTGTCTCCTGTCCACAGTGGATTTTCCTGCAGAGGATGTTGGGATTTGTGTGGGCTTGTGGAAACAGGAGAGCACTGGCTCTTTAGAGCTGGCTGGCTTTGAAATCCCTGTTGTACCTGTGCTACTCATTCAGGAGATGCGTGGTTTGCTACAAGAGTGTTCCACCCAACAGTGGGTGCCAGGTAGGTATGTGAGTTCTTGATGTGTATCTCCTTGAGTATGTAGTGATGTTTGAGGTTGTGAAATGGCATAGCTAGGAGTTGCTAGAGGAGTACTTTGGGAAGCCGATGTTATCATCTGTCAGACCTGTGTGAATCACCCTGACTTCATGGGCTAGACAACAAGCTCAGGTAGCTGATCAGCCTGTGAACCCTGTGCTCCAGAGGGTCACAGAGAATGGTGGGGCCAGTGGTGGTATGAAAACTGGGTTCTGGAAAGCCCAGAGCCTCCAGCATGGCCTTCAGGACTAGAATCCAAATGCCTAGAATCCAGTGTGTCCTTCATTCACCAGCACAGCTTGCCCTGGACAATTTTATATTGTAAGGTTCTGGAAGAACATGTTTAGAAACAGAATTGGAGCTATGATCTGCTCCATCTTTACCATCTTTTGATTGTGTTTGGTTGATCACTTGAGCCACACCTCCAGCCCTTTTTGCTTTAGGTCATTTTCAGGGCAGGTCTTCTGCTATTTCCTGGGTCAGCCTCAGATAGCAATCTTCCTATATCTGCCTGCTTTGCAGCCCTTATTTATTTATTTCTTTCTTTATTGGTCTTGTGTGAGCCAGTACTGGGACTTGAACTTGGGACTTGGGTGCTGTCCCTTAGCTTTTTGACTGAAGGCTGGAGTGCTAGCAATTGGCCATAGCTCCACTTCCTGCTTTTTGGTCAATTGGAAATGAGCGTCTCATGAACCCTCCTGCCCTGGCTGGCTTTGATCTGTAATCTTCAGATCTTAGTCTCCTGAATAGCTAGGATCATAGGTGAGGGAACCCTTTAAACCTATTTAGAATATTTCCAGATTTACAGAAAAGTCACAAAGATAATAGAGTGTTCCCTTTTCTACTAGCTCTGCCAACTGCTCCCATTGCTCTGTCCCATGTCGTCCTTTCCTGTCTTCAGTGGGCCTTCGCTGCGTGTGAGACTACCAGATACTGTGAGCTCTGTGCTTCCACATTCTCTACCTTTCAAGGACACAATGAGGTCTCCAGCTCCACTCCTGCTGACTCCAGCAGCAAGAGTGTTCCCCTGTCACCATGTGCCATGCTGAGTGACAGTGGGGTGCACCCAGGTGGGGAGCCCTGGGTCTCAGCCTTGCAGCCTCTCCCTTGACCAGGACATACTGATTTAGGCTGGGGAATCCTCTGGGTCACATCAGGGAGTATATTCAATCTCACCCTGAAGCTGGGAAAGATCTGGAGTGATCCTGCAGAGTTGATGGGTGAGGGAGAATCTTGGGGAATCTGCTTTAGAGTGGCCTTGGCTTGACAGGAAAGAGGGAAGCTGCTGGCTAGAACACCGAGTATGTGTTTATCCTCCATATTTGGTCAGCCTGGCAGTTGTTTCTGAAATCTGACTCCTTGGGCCTTGGGCCTGACCTTTGGTCTACTTCCCAGCATTCACCTGTGCGCTTTAGCCTCCCAAGAAGCCAGTGCAAGAAGCAGAGGACAAGGGTGGACAACCAGTCATGATCTACCATACTGATTAAGTAGCTTTAATTAATTTTAATTTAATTGGCACGGTGTAGAGATGGAACGCATTTAAGGTAAATAAGGTCAGTGAAAGTACTTGTCTTTTTCATGGTGAAATGCTTTAGCTCATGGCAAAAGCTGGACAGTTTCAAGACTGGAAAGCTGCTGTCAAGATCACTTTAAAATATACTCCAGGGTCTGGAGTAGGCTTGAGCCAAAGAAAGGCTATTTGTTTACTCAAGTACTGCCAGCACAGGAGAGATTTGAAGAGGCAACTGGGCAAGTCAATTTCACAGCGGGCTGTCTGGAAGTGTGGAGGGTCGCTTTAGAAAGGCCAGCTGTTTCCCAGTGATGCCTGTTAACAAAACAGGGGGTCCAGCAAGCAGCAATGACTTGGTACGGTTGCTAGGTGGGAAACTGGAAGATGAATTCTGTTTACGGTAGGAAATGAACAAGAGTGGGAGCTCTCAGGCCTGTGGGTCCCTCCATGTAGGAGCTAGCTACCACAGCAAAGGATCTTTGGGGTTTTTTTTGCCAGTCCTGGGCTTGAGCTCAGGGTCTGAGCACTGTCCTTGAACTTTCTCAAGGCTAGCGCTCTACCACTTGAGCCTCAGCACCACTTCCAGCTTTTTTCTATGTACGTGGGAGTGAGGAATCGAACCTGGGTCTTCGTGCATGCTAGGTAGGCACTCTACCACTAGGCCAACCTCCCATCCCCAAATCTATTTTTTTTATACATTCACCAAATGTTTGTGATTTGCCTTGCTTTGGTGTCAGGTCCTATTCTGGCCATCAAATATGGGCTCTTAGGAACTTTATTATTTATATGTTTTATTTGTAGCAATATGGGGCTTGACCTCAGAACTTGGGTGCTGTCTCTTGGCTTTCTTTGCTCAAAGATGGTGCTCTACTATGTGAGCCACAGCTCCACTCTGGCTTTTTACTGATTAATTGGAGATAGGTATCTGGACTTTCCTGTCCAGGCTGGCTTCAAACTGAGGTCTTCAGATCTCAGCCTCCCAAGTAGTTAGGATAACAGGCATGAGCCACAAGAGACCACTTGGTCACAGTATTTATGAAGATCCAGTTGTCTTAGTTGCTTGAAGAATGGCAGCAAGATGGCAAAAACTGCTTTAAGAAGCAACATAAAATAGGGATCAAAAGCACAGATTCTGGGATTGAACCATATGGGTCTAAATCCTGGCTGCGTGATGTCAAAGGCTGTGTGACTCTGGGCAAGGGCTCTAACCTCTCTGTGCTCGAATCTGTACTCTTATCCCTAAAATGATATTGTAAGAGTTAGACAAGTTTACCTAAAGCATTTAGGAGAATCACACTTGGCATATGCAAAGTGTTTATTTGAAGACATTTGCTGTAACCATCACTATTCTAATACATTTATTGTAACCACCACAACACACTGCTAAATGTTGGGTGTACCAGGTGGGGCAAGGCAGGAAAATCCAGCTTGCTCTGCAGGCAGGCTGCTGAAGGCCAAAGCCTGGAGCCATCCAACAGGGGGTTGCAGGTCCCATGAAGAACTGAAAAACAGGGTGGACCTATGGTTCCCACTTAGATGTCTTTCAGAACCTTCCCTGGCCTGGGAGAGCCATCTGCCACCCCAAAAGTAGGAGCCCACATCTATCTCTTCCCTGGTGCCTCTGGGTTTATACTCAGTACTGGGGTCTGTGATCCTAACCTATGACCCAATCTTCATGTGTCAGATCCCCACTTTTAGCATCTAGTAGGCTTTAGCGGGATGTTTCTTGGGTGATGGAGTCAATACATCAATGAGTAGAACATCTTGCAGAAGGTGAGTAAAAGAAGATATTCATTAAAGACTGGCTGTATCCGGATCCAGGGTTTATATTGGTGAACTAATTGGTCCTGGGGGGACTTTTATGGCCCCTTGATAGACAGGATTGGAGTGTGTATGTCTCGGCTCTGGCGGAGAACAGTGCCCCTCATGGAGATTTCAGCAAACAGCAGCCGCATCCCCGCAGATCTGTGGACAGCTCTTCCTGCCTGGTTCCTGATGACGCCCCTACCTCCTTCCATGAGTGGGAGAACTCCCCAAAGGCAGGGAAGAACTTGGTCTTGGGAGGGAAGGAGGTGTTTACCTCAGTTTCTCCCAAGCACTGTACAAGTTTGCAGAAGCTCCTGTTGGAGCTGCCTTCCCCCAGGGAAAACTCTCACAGAGATGGGGGTCACAGCTCAAATGCTGCACTTGATCCTGAAGTATGCCATCTTCCAGATCCCCAAATTTAGCCACAGGCCATGGGAACATCTAGTTCTGCAGTGTGGGTCCTCTGCCAGAATTAAGCAATGTGCAGAGAGGAGAGGGCTGGGCGGTCTTCTCTGTATGTTCTGTGCCTTCCTGTTTCTATGAGGTGTTGCTAGGTAGGGCCCAGACAAAGGACAACTGTAGAAACGCAGTGTTAAAATTCACGTTATTTCACTATGGAACCTTCTAGAACTTTTAAGGTTTTGGTGTACATTGTGAATTTCTGGAATAAGGCTATCACATTGTTATGGCTTGAATATGAAATGTCTGCCACAGGCTTGCATGTGAAAAGCTTGGGCTCAGCTAGTGGTGCTATTTTGGGGAGGCAGTGGAAACTTTAGGAGGAGCAGCTTAGCTGGGGGAAGAAGGTCACTGAAGGTGAACGTCCCTCCCCGCCCCTCCCACCCCCTCCCTTCTCATGCAGCCTCCACCACTTGTTCTCACAGCCACGATGTTTTGATGTTTTGCGTTGTTACCAAAGGTCCAGAAATAACACTGCCAAAAACCACAGGAGGAGACCTCTCAAAGCTCAAGTCCAAATAAATTCTTCATCCTTAAATTGTCTCTGTCAGGTGTTTTGTCACAATGATCAGAAGTCCTGACTCTCACAAGTGTAGAACACATCTCACCTTACTTGATCACAGGACACTAGGTTTCTCTCCCAGTGATCTAGATAATGCAATCGTTTGGTTGCAGATGATGGAAATCTAACCTGTAGCTGGGCATTGTGGGGCATGCCTATAATCCTTAGCACTTGGGAGGCAGAAGCAGGAGGATTGGAATTGTGAGTTCCAAGGCAAGTCTGGAATACATAGTGAGTTCCAGGCCAGCCTGAGCTACATTGTGAGGCCCTGACACAACAGCACACACACACTCACACACACATACACAAACTACCCCTCCTCCCCCAGCTTGTACCAGGCAAAGTAAAGGGGGGCTTTAGTTTGAGTCCTCATCATGTAACTAGTCAGGGCAGAATGAGACCGGACCCAGGGCCCTTGGCATCTGACCCTTTGGCACTGCCATCACCTTCTTCCCCTGTCTCTCATCTTGGCTTCCCTCTGTCTGGCTCCCCTCTTTCTTCCACAGCGAGTAGGAACACAGTGGCTGGTGACTCCTGCATTATTGTCTGCAGAACCCACCATTCTATTCCCACTGTTCTCGCACTTCAGTGAGTCTGTGGAAGAACAGGGCGTGGCCTGTGTCTGGCAGACACGCTAGTGACTGGCACCTTCCATGAGACCCTCGGGGCCAGAGGACATAAAGGGAATAGGTTCTTAAAACAAAGCCAACCTGTCCCGATCAATTCACAGACAATAAGGACCTTAATGTGAGAGAGGAAACTGTAACTTCTACAGGAAAACACTGGAAGATCTAAGCAAATGCTGGAAGATCTAGGTAGAGGCAACAGCTTCTGAAGTAGAACCCCAATAGCTCAGGAAATAAGGGAAAAACTTGACAAATGGGATTTTATCAAATTGGAAAGTAACTGCTGATCAAGGAAAACAATGATTAAAATGAAGTAACAATCAATAGACTAAGAGAAAATCTTTTACCCAGCTATTCAATGGATAAGGGATTCATAATCAGACTATATAAAAAGCTAAAAAAAAAAAGTACCAAAAGAACCATCCAGTTCCTAAACAGGAAATTGAACAATTAATTCTGAAAAGCAGCGGGTACAATTTCCCAATAAATTCATGAAAGAAACATTCAACAGCCTTTCCATAAAGCAAATACAAACCCAAACTCCACTGAGATTTCACCTCAGTCAGAATGGTACCCATCAGGAAAACAAACCACAAATGCTGACAAGGAGTGGGAGAAAAGGAACCCTGCAACATTGCCGGGGGATGTCAGTGGATGCAGCCACTGTGGAAACAAACCATGGAGATCAATATGGAGGTTTCTCAAGAAACTGAAAACAGAGCTCTGCTTTGATCCAGTTTTACAGCTCCTGGGCACACACACAAAGGAATGTAAGTTAGCTTTCAATGGAGACACCTCCACATTTGTGTCTGTTGCAGCACTATCCACAAGAGCTAAGCAATGGAATCAACCTATCATCTATCAACCAAGGAGTGGATAAAGGAAATATATGGTATATGTACACCATGAAATGGTTTTCAGATCCAAAGATGAAATGTTCAGAAAAATGGCTATCACTAGAGATCATCAAGCCAGACTCACGGTTTTGCTTATATTCAGGACCTAGTGCTTAGAAAAGAAAAGCCAGACACCAGTAGCTCATACCTGTCATTATAGCCACTCAGGATGTTGTGGTCTAGAAGAGTAGAGTGTAAAGCCAGTCCAAGCTGAGAGGTAAAGGCTCTATCTCCAATTAACCAGCAAAATCACTGGACTGGAGGCATGGCTCAAGTTATAGAGCTTCAGAAAGGAGAACAAGAGCAGAAGAGCTTAGTATTGATGTGCACAACTGAGTTTGCACACATGTACCACTGTACACACACACACACACACATATGTATGACATAATTTTTTTTTTTACTCCATACTAGAATCTGAACTTAGTATCTGACACTCTGGCTCATTGGCTACCACTCTACCACCTGAGCCGTGCTGCAATCCTTAGGACATGAATTTTTTAAAGGGGGACTGTTTAAGAGGATAACCAGTAGGAATAAGGGTTGCAAAAGAAGAGAGTGATGGAATTTTGATATGTGAGTATAACCTAAGTACATGTGGATCAAGTGGTAGAGTAATAACCTTGAGGAAAAAAAGAAAAAGCTCAGTGACGGGCCCCATGTTCAAGCCCCAGGACTGGCGTGCACACACATACACAAATTTAACTTGTCTCTTATTGTGCTATAATTTGAAGCCTTGTACTTTTACACTTTGGTTTTAAAACTCAACAGTGGACAAATGTATTGTGGGGGGGTGAAAGAAAGGGGGACCAATTCTCCAATTGGTTATGACCTCAAATGGTGGCCCAGGATGGCAAGGGCTCACACATCTTTTCCTCTATCCGTTGAGCCCCCCTCCCCACCCCCGTGCTCTCCTCTTCCCCTCCCCCAGCCCCACCACCAAGTTCTTCCTGAATCCCATGTGAAGGATTGAGTAGGAAAATATATGTTTTTATATCTGAGTGATGGCACAAACAAATTGATATTTCTCTTCTTAGATGAAATACCTACACTTTTACCAGTGTGATAGTACAAACCTATATTTAGGACAGCTATTTGGGACACTAAGATGGGAAAGCCACTGGAATAAGTGAATACAAATGACTGTATGCATATCTGACGTTCTCTGAGGAGTGGATGCCCCTGCTGTTCCGGGCTTGACCCTAGACTTGGTGTCTGATTGAAGTAGCTATTCTATTCAATGGGAATCACATGCTGAGCGAGGTTTCTTCCCTGTGGCTGAAAGTAGGGATGACCTCATACACACACATGCCAGCAGCCTGGCTCGGTGAGCAGCACCTGGGAATGCTCTCCTGTTACATAAAGTCATGTCAGTGCCCTATTGGTGAGTATTTGTGTTTTCATAGGTTGTCATCTAATATTTCCTTTCCAATTTGTCTTTCTCCGGCTTAGAAGTCTTCACCGACTCCTAGTCCAAAATCTGTGCGGCCACCTGGGGACAATCAGAGTGTGCAGAGAGAGCAAGGGGACACACCTAGAAGCCCTGACCTGCAGAGTGTGTCCAGGTGAGAAGCCCATACCGGGAGTGGACTCTGCTCCAGGCTTATTCTGCACACTGCCTGCTCCATCATTTGCTTTGCTCCATTTGCTTTGAGAAATTTACCCTAAAACATGAGAGCCAGTCTTCAGGGAGATGTGGGGGCCCTGACTCATGAGCCTCTCCCTGATTGGCTAACCCCCCAAACAATGGAAAATGTGTAGTTTTTACACCGAAAGACGAATGCAGTGGTGAGAGATTTCTAGGCTAGCAATGCTCCAGACTGTTTAGTTTCATGGTCAGAACTGAAAATGGGAAAGATGGCAGCTTGTAGGGCCTCATCTGTGGCTTCCAGGTCTGAATAGTAGAGCAGAAGCTATTGTAGACACTGGATGTAGAACTGAGAACCCAGAGAGCAATTCTTAGAGCTCCTGGAAAGGCTGGCGAGGCCACACTGGGGTGGTGGTGTGTAGGGACTGCAGGTATGACCCATTAGTGTCTCACATCTACCCTTGGGCCATGTCCTGGTTTCAATGGAGGGAGGATCTGCACTCAGATTGGGGGTGGGGAGCAGACTTAAGCTGTTGGTCCCCAGAATGGCCCCACCCAGGTACACTGGAGCAAATCAACAATGACTTACAAGTTCTACTCCTTAAAAAGTCTAGCCTCTGGTTAAAATAGCCCTCTTGATGGGACTGGGAGTTTGGCCTAGTGGTTAAAGTGCTTGCCTAGCATGCATGAAGACCTGGGTTCGATTCCTCGGTACCACATACATAGAAAAAAGCCGGAAGTGGTGCTGAGGCTCACGTGGTAGAGCTCTAGCCTTGAGAAAGGCCAAGGACAGTGTTCAGGCCGTGAGCTCAAGCCCAGGACTGGCAAAAAAAAAAAAAAAAATAGCCCTCTTGAAGGAGAGCCCAGCTTCTAGGAGTCCATCATTCCAGTCTTTAACAAACAGGCATCCTGTGCACGAAAAATGGATCCTTGACCAATCAGCCCATCAGGGACAGCGAAACTGTGAGGACAGCGTGCTTCCTGGTAGCTCTTCAGAACTTGGACTCTCAGGGGTTTTATTTCTGTATTTGTTGGGGTTTGCTTTGGGAGGGCTATCATTTTCTGGGTGCCTTGCTCTATGTGGCTTCCAGAGCCATAGGACTTGAGAGCCTCTTGGCATGGAGGATAGAGGGAAATGGCCATGATATGGGGCACACAGTTCTTTTTACTGAAAGAATCATAGAGGGACACTTTGAATGCACCTGTGACGCTGTCCTGCCATCTAGTGTGAAGCCTTTGTGCCTCCCTAGATCCATGTTCTCAAACCTTTCGTTAGGGTAATAGAACACTAAGTTAAATAGCAAGCTTTCTGTTTTAGTTTTTGCCATTCCTAGGGCTTGAATTCAGAACCTGGGTGCTGTCCCTGAGGTTTGTTTGTTTGTTTGTTTTTTCCCTCAAGTGCTCTACCACTTGAGTCACTGCTCGATTTTCAGCTTTGGGATGGTCAATTGCAGATGAGTCTCGTGGGCCTTCTCAAGTAGACGGGTATCAAACTGCATTCCTCAGATGTCAGCTTCTTGAGTAGTGCCCAGCTTGAATATTTTGTTTTAACCCAACTTCTAAATTGGTTTCAATGACCATGAAATGAAAAGGTGGATTTCTCTCTTTTGGAATCTTCTACTGTGGGAACCACCATTGGTTGAGATCTAAGGTCAGCTTTCACAACCACATCGTGTGTGTGTGTGTGTGTGTGTGTGTGTGTGTGTGTGTCCAGGTGTATACTTGTGTGTATATGTCCGCCAGGGCTTGAACTCAGGACCTAGTGCTCTCCCTGAGCACTGTTATTTTTTTGCTCAGGTTGGCACTCTACCACTTGAGCCACAGCTCCATTTCTGGCTTTTTGGTGATTAGTTGGAAAGAACAGGTCTCACTGACTTTCTTGGTCAGACTGGCTTTGAATCTTGACCCTCAGATCAAGATCTCCTGATAGCTAAGATTCCAGGTGTGAGCCACCAACCCTGGGCCCAACCATGGCCTAGTGAAGTCCTGGGATCTCTTAAGAGACTCGGGGGATTGTTTTGGGCCCATGTCACAGCTGGACTGAAAAGTATCAACACCTCAGAGGTCTTTTGTGCTTCTTCCTCAGCTTTCATCAATTACTATTTTTCTCTTGAAGGAAACTTGCCTCTCATGGGCATGCAAATTGAGCATAAAAGAGGTGTCTTCCAAGAAGAAGCCTGAAGAAGCAACTTCCTGTTCATAATTAAAAACAGACTATCCTCTATAAATGCATGCATATCCATAATGCGGGGCACCAGTGCTAATGAGATCAGAGACTGTGGAGATAGCTTCTCTTCCTGCTCTCCAGAGGTCTCTGATGGGTTCCAACCAGGAGTTGGGGTGTTTAGGGAGGCAGGGTGGGGCTCTGGGCTCTTGTGGGAGTCACACCAGCCATGGCATCCACCAGAAAGATAGCAAAGCATCTAATGTTGATTTCACGTATGGATGCCAGACACCATACCAAATGTTCTGTGTATACAAAATTAAATTTTGCTTTCTTTAGATCCATTCAGTTCTGAGCCAGAGTCCTAACTTAGCCAGGCCTATGGGAATTCCCATAGTAGCCATCCCCTTTGGAGAAACTCTCTTTTGCTGAAATCTTTGGTTCTGGGGCCATCATCTGATCCCTTGCCACCCCTAAACATGACCACTGAGCTGCTGATTGGTCCAGCACATTGTCCATCAACGCCTATAATGGTGCTGGTTCCTGATTCCCTGCCACACTTCCACATGGGGCTGTGTGCTGTGGCAAACCACAGCTATCCCACCTTTGGAGCCTCTCCCTCCCTGTCCATGCTCCTCTGAGCTGATAAGCATTGTCAGAAAGCCAGGGAGGACATCAAACACCCCAATCTTTCTCTTTGTTCTCTGTCCTCAAAGGCATTTGCCTTCTCCAGGAGCCTCACTGGACAATCAACATTTACTGTTTAGAGGATACAAGTTTTGCTGGGCTCCAGTGATTCATGGCTGTAATCCTATCTTCTTAGGAGGCTGAGATTGAGGATCGTAGTTCGAAACCAGCTCAGACAGGGACGTCTTTGAGGCTTTTCCTTCAATTGGTCAGCAAAAAGCTCAAGGTGGAGCTGTGCCTCAAGTGGAAAAATGCTAAGCAAGAAAAGTGAGTCCCTGAGTTCAATCCCTGCTACTACCCAAAAATAAACAGAATACATATTTTACAGAAGACGAACAGAGCCACTGATATCAGTTTGTTTTCTATAAATTGTAACAACTCCAGAGAAAGAAAATGCCTAAGAACCTGGCATGGCTTACGGCTGGCCATAAAGACACAATTAGCACAATTGTTCGGCATTTGAAGATATAACTAACTGCAGACTGAAAACATTTGGGGGAAATGACATGTCTCTTCAACTCATAGAGATCTTTTTCCCTTTTTCACTGTCCCTAAACATGTTGGTCTGCCAACTAGTTACATTGTGCTAGATATTAAAAATAACCTCAGATGATTTGTAAGTATTTAGAAGATGTGTTATGCCACAGAGGCTTCGAGAATTTCATAATCTGTCCTTGTGTTGCTTTTGATGTGAGAATATTCTTTCTCTGAATTTTGCTAGAACATGGGGTGTCCACACCCCCAAAGGCTGTAAGTTCTTCACCTTAAGGAGATGGTGGGGCCGATCAGTTCAACTGGTTGCCACATGGTGTCGCTGTTGCCACTTGGCCCTGCATAGCCAGTCCAAGCCCTGCAGTCCATCCACCGTGGACTTCAGGTTCTCCATGGAGGATGACTCGCCCTCCCAGAACAGAGTTTAGCTTAATCCCTGTGAGCAACCTGGCATCTGCCCACATAGCTAGGCCACAATCTCCTGAGTATCTCCAGCCAGACTTTTCCTTTGAATTTTCAGAACACCCTCAGTTCCACAGCTGCCTAGCTGGTTGGGAAGTAATGAAGCAGGGAAGTCTGTGAGATGGGGGCTGTATCAGAATTATCTGGAGCATTGCTAAGAATACTCCTTTCTTAGCATTTTCAGAAGACCAAGTCCTACTGTGCACAAAATCTTGGTGTTTGGGTAGAAACAGTTTAGAGAAAGAGGAGCCAGACAGCTTGAAAAATGAACCACTGACCTTTGAATGAAAGGCAAGGGTTTAGGTAATAATCCCCTCCTTTAGGGAGAAAACATGGGCTGTGCTCAGGACTTTGGGACAAGGGCCAAGCAGCTCTATGAAGGTGTTTGTGGAGGACCTGAGGTGACCCAGGAGGAAACCAAGGCTCAGAGACATCAGGACATTTGTCCCTGGTCACACAGACAGAATGGATTGTGATGAGGATCTGATGAAGCTTGGTCTAAAGCAGCCCCAAACCAAAACTGGGGTCCTCCATAATTAGAGAGTAAATATTAGTCCTTCAAGTTTAATTTCCTGGTGAACTCAGTCCTTAGAAGAACACTACAAGAGGTCAGACCTGTGTAAAGTGCCCAGGGTGGGGCAAGGGCTGTGTCTGAGGACTCAGTCTTCTCTGTCAGAGCTGTGTCCACTGCCCTCTCACGCCTTCCTCTGGTTGATCAGAGAGGGTGAGGCCTCCTCCATCTTCCTCCTGCTTCTGACTCATTGTTTACCTTTGCCAGAGTCAACACTTAGGGGAAAGAAAGGGCCGGAAGGAGCCAGTCAGCACCTGGCTTGACACAGGCTGCCCTGGAGGTGATCTTGGGCTGAGTTAGTCATGGGTCAGGTTTAAGCAGGGCATTTAAAGCTTCAGAAAGAAGGAAGAGCAGGTTCAAAGCCGGCCCAGGACGGGAAAATTCACTGTATACTTACATTATTTCTAATTCTACTAATACTGCTAATACCTAATAATAAAGGTGATGCCATCTTCTTTTTTTTTCTCTAGTTACTTCTATGTATATATGGGGATGGGGTGGGGGGCTGTCCCGGGACTTGAATTTAAGGCCTGGGTGTTGTCCCTAATCTGTTTTGCTCAAGGCTAGCCCTCTACCACTCTAATCCCACAAGAGATGTATTTGGTGGTTGATTGGAGATACGAATCTCTTGGCTTTGAGCCTCAGTCCTCAGATCTCAACCTCCTGAGGTCGCCAGGATTACAGGTTTGAGTCACTGGTGGTGTCTGGCACTTCCCTGCTACTTCTGATATCCCCATGGGTTTTCCACTGGTATTTTGATTTTTTTTCTATTTCCATTTGGTTATGATATACCCTGACCTTGTGTATGAGATTCTTAAATTATGGGTTTGTAGTTGACATTATATGTGGAAACTTTTCAGGCATTACTTCTTCAAACTTGTTTTATTTACCCTTTTCCTCTGGGTTTCCAGGTACACATATATTCCGACCTGGAGATTGTCCTATTGTCTTGGTCATTTCTCCTCCCAAACTTCTTCTGTCTTGTTTTGAGCATTTCTTTTTCTATTACTATATCTTCAAGTTCACTAATATTTTCTCTCTGGTAATTCACCTGTCATTATTGTCATATGGTAATAATAGATAATTAGATATCATAGGGTCTTTTAGTGTCTTCCATGTCTGTGTTTAACAGTCTCAGACTGTCCTCTAGCCTTCTAAACAAATGTAAGTGTAATAATTTT
The DNA here is from genome assembly GCF_031878675.1 of Megascapheus bottae. NCBI lineage: Eukaryota > Metazoa > Chordata > Mammalia > Rodentia > Geomyidae > Megascapheus > Megascapheus bottae. Next base: position 7,518,537 of record NC_143523.1, on the reverse strand, counting down.
AATTTCTTTCCTGGCAGCACTGGAGATGAGCATAGGGCCTTCTGTATGCTAGGCAAGTGTTCTATCACTGGGCTATATTTCTGGCCTTATAATACTTTTCCAACATTTTGTATACTCATTCTATCATCTGAGAGATTGCTGGATTGTTTTTGATGACTTGTGTTTTCTTTCCATTGTGGATCCTATGTTCCTTTTTCCTTGCATGCCAGAAAATGTGGACTTTAGGGTTTGGGGTTCTGGGTATTCTTAAGCTTTGTTGTGGGATGTAGTTATTTGCTACAATTTGATCCTTGGGGATCTTGCTTTGGTAGGTGAAATCAGAGCACTGTTTAGGGTTAAATTGTTCCCACTATGGAGGCAAGACCTTTCTTAGTACTCTGACAGATGCCCCATAAAGAATAAGCCTTTTCACTCTGGCTAGAGGGAACAGAACTATTTCTAGCCCTGAGATCTGCTCCCTCTGGACCTCTCAGCCGCTCTGTACCTAGATGCCAATGGTGTCTGTACTTGTACATTCTAGTTGGTACCTCACCTGTTTCTAGGGTTCCCTCTGTTCCATCCTTTGCCCTCTGTAACTGTGCCCTGGGCATTCTACCTGCCTTGGTCTGCAGAGCCAACTTGCTTGATCTCAAGTCTGAGAGATGGTCCATCTCCCTCACCCTGTCACCTTCCAGGCTTGCCAGACCTCAGGCTGGGGCAGCAGCAGGATGGCTTTGTTAAATTTCATGTCCAGAGGATCACCCTTCTTTCTCTGTCGTGTCTTTTTAATGACAGTCACCTCCCCTCCCCGCCATTATCTGGATCCCTCTGGTAATTAATAATTCTTCCCATGACATTTTCAAACACAGGCTTTCTCAAAACACTGAAAAGCCACCACATCAAGTGTCTTTTGTCAGTTTTTAAAGGAAATGCAAGAAAACACCTGGCATTTGTTTTGGAAGAGGTGGGGAGATCTTCTAGGCGAAAAAAAGGGCATGAGAGAACAAATACGGGTGAAAGTTGTTCTGTTTTTCTCTGCAAGTGCTCCTGTATCACAGATACTTGCAGCTTCTTTGGGTCAGTCTTCCTAAGCTCTCACCACAGCTGTGCTGGTCAGCTGGGAGAAGGCCTAGCTTGGACTTCCAGGTCTGTGACATTGAACCAGGTTGGTTCCAGTAATGCCGACTCATGAATTTTCAGCCTCCAATAGGATTACAGAGAGAGCTTAAAATGAATTTTTTCCTAGCTCATTTATTTTTTAAATTTATTTTTTTATTGTTGGGGTAATGTGTAGAGGGGTTACAGTTACATTCGCCAGGTAGTAGGTGTATTACTTCTCATTCATTGATACCCCTTCGCAGGTTTTTGTCTACTCATTTCTCTACCTCCACCCCCTTTAAAACAAAATTTAAAGAAAAAGAAAAATAGACCTGTGACTGAGACTTTGTATAAAAAGAAACACTTGGGCTGGGAGTTTAGCCTAGTGGTAGAGTGCTTGCCTAGCATGCACAAAGACTGGAGTTTGATTCCTCAGTACCATATACATAGAAAAAAGCCAGAAGTGGTGCTGAGGCTCAAGTGGTAGAGCTCTAACCTTGAGAAAGTCCAAAGTCAGTGCTCAGGCCCTGAGCTCAGGCCCAGGACTGGGAAAAAAAAAATTGACAGGCGCGGTGGTTCACACCTGTAAATCCTAGCTACTCAGGAGGCTGAGATCTGAGGATTGCAGTTCAAAGCCAGCCTGAGCTGGCTGTCCATGAAACTCTTATCTCCAATTAACCATTAGAAAATCAGAAGTGGCGCTGTGGCTCAGGGTGTAGGGCAGTAACCTTGAGCTGAAGAGCTCAGGGACAATGCCAAGTCCCAGAGTTCAAGCCCCACAACTGACAAAAGAAAAAAAAAAGAAACCCTTAATCAGAGTTTTAAGCTCCGCACACATGAGCTGTGTCTTGGTTAAGTGACACTGGTGACATAGTGTTCAAAGGATGCTATAGAGTCTGAAAGCTTTTTCAGTCACTGAGGCTGGGGATGGAGCCCAGTGGTAGAACACTTGTGCAAAGACCCTGCTTTTGTCTCTAGCACTAGAAAAACAAAATGGTCACCAATGGAGTATTCCATTATGGTCCTTGTTTTGTTTTGTGCTTATTGTGGGAAAAATATTATTTCAATACAATTACAAGTCTTACCAAGAAGAAATAATGATACATGTGGGGTCAAAACAGAGCAAAATTGCCACCACCATAACAGAACCACAATCAGAACTGTTTGTAATTTTCTATAACTGAATACTGAGCATTTAATGTGAAATATTCATATTTTGGTAAAAGGTCTACCAAATTCTTGGATCTGAGCTTATTAAAGCTTCAGAGATATTTTTCCTTATTGGGCTTTCTCAAGGTCAGAGCTCCACCACTTGAGCCACAGCACCACTTCCAGCTTTTTTCTATGTATGTGATACCAAGAATGGAACCTGAGTCATTGTATCATGCTAGGCAAGCACTCTGCAACTAGGCCAAACTCCTGGACCAATATTTTTCTTTTCTTTTTATTGGCATTTTATCAATAAGAAACTTAAGTTCTAAGCTGGGTGCTGGTAGCTCACACGTATAATCCAAGCTCTGAGGAAGCTGAGATCTGAGGGCTGCAATTTGGCCAGCCAGGTAAGGAGCCAAAAAAGAGCACCCCTATTCCCAGGTAGTAACCATCTTGCTGTTTATATAAACTATGAGTGACCCAAAAGCACACATAAATTAAAGAAACAGAATTGTGGTACCATTAAGTCCCAGGAACTGACCTGTCTGTGTTAAAATTAACCAAAACTCAGGTAAATTCAAGGGATGGCATTTGTTTTCTAAGCCATAAAACTACTCTCTGACAGTTGAATGGGCCATTAGCCCAGGGAGTTCCCAAATCCCTACCTTATCTCACCCGACCCCCCCCACCCCCCTCCGCCCCCATGGCTGTAAATCTGTGATTTTTGCCTTTAAAAAGACTGTGTAGACCCTGACTGGAAACTCTTTCAGAGTTCCCTGCCTGGCTTATAACCTGCAATAAACCTTGCTTTTGCATTTCGGATGCCTCAATCTTGGTGGTTTTCTTTGGGGACCCCATCTCAGGGCACAACACAGGGAAGGAAAATCTGTGAGACTCTTATCTCCAAATAACTACCAAAAATCTTGAAATGGCTCAAGTGGTGGAGTGTTAGCCTTGTGCACAAGCTCAGGGACAGTGCACAGGCCCTGAGTTCAAGCCCCAGGACTGGCACCAAAAAATAATAAATAAATAAATAAATAAATAAATAAATAAATAAATAAATAAATAAATAAATAAATAAATGAAGGAAGGAAGGAAGGCAGGCAGGCTGGCAGGAGGGCAGGCAGAATCTAGGTGAGTGCCAGTGGACCTCATGTGTGACCCTAACAACTTGGGAAGATCATGTGCGAGGCCAGTCTGGGCAGAAAAGTCCATGAGATTCATCTTAAGAGAAGAAGCTGGGTGTGGCGACATGCACCTTTCATTTCAGGTACAGTGTGAAGCATAAATCGGAAGATCCTATTTCAGAAATAACCTGTACATAAAATAACCGTGCATAAAAGGCTCATCAGTAGATTGCCTGCTAGTAAACATGAAGCTATGAGCTCAAATCCCAGGATAAAGGAAGAAAACAAAGAAACTAGGACTGGGATATATTTGAAGACTAGACATGGGAGACTTGTGTCCACTAATCCAGACTCTGCCAACCACCGTTTGGGAAACTGCAGTCTGGTCATTCTGCTGACATTTAGAGACCCATGGGAAAAGTGGTGAAAAACTTGGCCAAAAGGCAGATTTTTAATTTTCTTTGCCAGTACACAACCCTTGCCAAAGCAGGATAATGGATTCTTACAAGTCAAATGGCACAGTGATTTTGAAGGAAGATAAATGGCCATGTATGTGCTGGCGGGGCCCACATGTGTGATTGCAGCACCCAGAAGGCTGAGGCAGGAGCCAAGCCCTGAGGAGAAAAATTGTGTAAAAAGAGAGTGTAAAAGAAAAGACAAAAAGGAAAGAAAAGAAAAAGTTCACATAGCAAAATATAGGTTGAATGGTAAGACAACACTAATTCGCCATGCGTGCACACACATGTGCGGACACACACACACACACACACAATTTCCCTAGTAAATTTAGAATCTGCAAATATTTTCCTTCTATCTACTTTTCTTCTTTTTCTGTCACAGAATGATCAAGGAGAGTGAGAGCTAGAATAAGAATATAAATGGAAAAAGCCGGGCATGGTGGCTCACGCCTGTAATTCTAGCTACTCAGAAGACTGAGATCTGAGGCTCGTGGTTCAAAGCCAGCTATGGCACTAAAGAATATGAGACTCTTATCTCCAATTAATCACTAGAAAATGTAAAGTGGGACTGTGGCTCATGGGTAGAGTGGTAGCCTTGAGTCGAAGAGCTCAGGGATAGTACCCAGGTCCAGAGTTCAAGCCGTATGACCCATTGTGTGTGTGTGTGTGTGTGTGTGTGTGTGTGTGTGTGTGTGTGTGTGTGCTGTAGTAAAACACGAGCCTTGGGCACAAAAGTTCACGGACAGTGTCCAGACTTTGAGTTCAAGCCTCAGGAATAGCACGCATACACGCACACACTGCAAGATTAGGCAAAGAATCACTCACAGATAACAAGAAAGTCCATACATAGGACACTGGAGGATCCAGAGCAGAGTGAAGGGTGAGGAGAGGGATGGGGGAGGATCCTTGCTGTCGAGAGGGGTTTTGAAAACTCTTTGTATGAATAAAACGCCCATTTCCCAGTTGACATGCAAGTTCTAACCACTGCAGGTGAGGGGTTGGTACAGGGGGCACTTTTTATCTCTTGTTTTTGGTAGTAGCCCTTTAGTAATCCCCAAGGGGCATCTGAAATGTGTGTGTGTGTGTGTGTGTGTGTGTGTGTGTGTGTGTGTGTGTGTGTGTGTATGCTGGTCCTGGGGCCTGGGCACTGTCTGAAATAGCACTCTAGGGCCAGGAGTTCGGCCTAGTGGTAGAGTATTTGCCTAGCATCCACAAAGACCCAGGTTCGATTCCTTTATACCATATACATAGAAAAAAGCCCAAGGACAGTGCTCAGGCTCTGAGTTCAAGCCCCAGGACTGGCAGAAAAAAAAAAGGTAGCACTCTATCACTCGAGGCACAGCTCCACTTGTAGCTTTCTGGTAGTTTATTGAAGATAAGCGTTTCATGGACTTTCTTGCCTAAGCTGGCTTTGAACCATGATCCTCAGATCTCAGCCTCCTGAGGAGCTGGATTATAGGCATGAGCCACTGGCATCCAGAACACTGATCAGTCTTTCAAGGTGTGCTTCCACTTCTCATCACACTTTGCTGAGGGCTGTTAGGAAAGTCTCTTGTTTGAGGGCCAAGGAAGGAATGTGGGGACCCCATTTTTACCTGTCGCTGCCAATGTGACATGTGCCAGGGCCAGTAGCTCTCCAGGCCATTTTAATTCACTGGCTGCCACTCGGCCCCTGGCTTTCATTTTCTGGAAAGTACATTGGAATGCAATGAGCAGCAGTGAATGATGTTAGATGGAGAAATCTTGTAATCTTTTGAATTAGAGTCAATCACAAAAACAAGTCATTCATAGACATCTGTGTTCTATAATCAGTAACAAATTACTTGTCCTGAACTCTTAACTCACAGGAACTGCCAATGAGCATGGAGACTGGGGCTTAGATGTGCTTGCTACCTTGCTGTATTTGTTTTGCAGAGCAACCTAAAATATTCTTTGCCTTTTTGGGACTTTAGTTTTCTCATATACAAAATAAGAGATTTAGATTAATAGATTATAGAAATGTTGACTGTATGGAAGAAAAGAACTTTTCTTTCTTTTTTTTTCCCACTCGTGGGGCCTGAACTTAGGGCCTGGGCACAGCTTTCTTAACCAGAAAGCTGTGAAAGGAGCTCTGATCCTGGAGCTAAGGCCAGAGAGGTTCACTGAGGGGTGAAGAAGGGAGAACTCTGTGATCCAGTGTAGAACCAGTGACTCTGAGCAGGGGACTTCAAAGGCATTTCTCTGCCTGAAGCCTACAGAGCCAGGATGGGAGAAGGGGCTGCACCTGTTTGGATGAAAGGCTGATGTAGGCAACAGGCCTTCATGTTGCTGTGCTTAGCGGCTCTCCTCCCTCACTAGATGAGTCTTGAACCCTTTGAGACGTTTTTCCATGTGCACAAGGGGAAATATAGCCTTTTGTCAGGATGCTGCAGGAAATGCCATGAAATGCCATGAAATGCAATCATTACCCCAAGTGCTTAGCATGGTCTTGGCCTTGACAAATGCTTAGTGTATGATTCTACCTTTGCTTTAGTTTTGCTCGTCTGAAAGCCCGGCCCGGCAATGGTACATCCGCCATGTTTGTGTTTTCCTCCAGGTCAGCATTGTTGTCTGTTTTCAGAAGTATGCCCTTAAGAACTCAACTAAATGTAGTTGTCTCTAGCAAGAAACTGAGGAGGGCAGGCCTTGTCTGTGTCCGAGCATCTGCTCAGCATGTTGCTGGCCTCCTGCACCCCTCCTGGTTGCTCCCTTTGGGGTGCTGTGGGTGGAAGTCCTTGTGTCCTTCCTGATCTCAGACACAGGGGCAGTGACTCCAGTGCTGAAAGGCTTCCATTGAGGGTATTTGCACAGCACTATTCCTCCCATTGTGGGCACAGCCTTAACCCACACATTGCAACTCAATCTTGAAGCATAAAAGCACATTATGTAAGCTTAATTAATACCCAGCCCTCAATAGACCAGTTCTTAGAATTTTTTCTGCCTTGAAGCAAATCTGCTCCTGGTGAGTGACTCTAATCTGGCTTAAAAAATTGCTTCTGATGACAAATCAAAGAGATTGCTGGGGCTCCATTTATACCAACAAACCAGTACCTAAGTCCTTACTGGGCAGAGTTGCTATATGTCCCATTCTCAGTGGAAAATTCAAGTTCTGGCTACTCTACGGATTTGTCATTTGTCAAAGCAGAACAAATTTATCATCTTATTCCAGATGGAAATTACTTCAGTCAGCCTAAAGGGAAGCCATGGCAGGGAACCCTAAATTGGCAGTTACTGTGCCAGGCTAATAAGGAAGTAGATTTGTTTGTTTCTAGTCTGTTCAAGAGATGCACAGTATGGTAATAGTAGAATTGAACTATGTGATTCTAGTCCATGTGAGGTCTTTGTTCAAAGGAATGAGCCAAGTGGAGAGTTCAGGGCTGTTGGTTGGGTTCTGGGTTCTCTCTCTGGCCTGGTAGTTTCCAGAAGGGCAGCCCTGTGTGCTTTAACCAAATCCCTGATAGTTTTTGTATTTGCTTGTGCTGTAGGCCTGTCCATCTTTGGTGCCTATTTGTGCAATGGAAGGGTTTGGATTTCTCACTCCCTCTTCTTTGCGCTTCTCAGCTTTTATGTCAGAAAAATCTAATCTAGTTGACACTGTAGTCAGATCCCTCTCAGGTCCCCAGGTCCCAGCCTCTCCTTGTATATGAGGAGCAGACATGAGAGTCAGATGGCCATTGTAGTAAAAGCATGTACTTTCGGACAGCCAAGTATCAGTGGCTCATGCTTGTAATCCTAGCTACTCAGGAGACTGAGATCTGAGTATAATGGCTCAAAGCCAGCCTGGGCAGGAAAGTCCTTGATACTCTTACCTTCAGTTAACTGCAAAAAGCTTGAATTGGAGCTGTGGCTCAAGTGGTAGAGTGCTAGCTTTCAGCAGAAAAACCAAGTCACTCAGGGACAGTTCCCAGGCGGCGGCTGCTTCCTCCTCCTCCTCCTCCTCCTCCTTCTTCTTGTCCTGGGACTTGAACTTTGGCTTTTTCAAGGCTAGAGGTCTACTACTTGAGCCACAGCCCCACTTCTGGCTTTTTCTATGTATGTGGTACTGAGGAATCGAATTCGGGTCTTCATGCATGCTAGGCATGCACTCTACCATTAGACTAAACTTCCAGCCCCCTCTAGGCCTTTCTTTTAAGTCCCAGGACCAGCATAAAAATGAATTAGAGCCCAGGTAGTAGAGCATCTGCCTAGAAAGCATGAGGTACTGACCCTAAGTTCAAACAGATATACCACCAAAAACAAAATATTTAGAAATAAAAATTAATTTAATTAAAACTATACAGAATGGAGTCACACTGTCAAATATAACAATTGATAAATTATTTTGCAGTAAATAGGTAGTTGGTTATCAATGGCTGTAATTCTGAGCCACATTGCTTCAAGTTTTCTGTATGTTTCAGAGATTTCTTTTCATACATTTGCCCAGCTGTGTTCAAGTTGAGACAAATGGAGGTATTTTAGTTCCTAATGAAGAACATGCAGAAATTCCATACCATAGAAGAATGAGCTTTAGAATATGCCTTTGTACCACCTGTTAAATGTGAATAACCAAGTTAACTATATTTAAGAATAGATCTCCATTTCAAAGTACAGCTTTCTCCCCGCCCTCCCCCCAAACATCAAAAGGTTCTAGGACTGCTCAGAGCCTCCCTGTGGTTTATTCAGGCCTGGCTTAAATCCCCCTTTATGGCTCCTTTTATTAAAAACTTCCTGGGTACCCTTGGTTTTTAGCTACCATGAGTGTGTCGCTGTTTTCCCTGTTCACTGCAGACACACATGCCAAGGCCCAGCCTGAGTGCTGAAGACCGCCTACATTGACTCTGGAGACTGGTGGCATGGAGCATGATGAGGGCCGGGGGCTGGGCTCCTGTGGACCGCAGTGAGCTGCGTAGGAGCGAGCCAGGGGGATTTTGGCAGAGGCTCCTGGTGGGCTCTCTTGTGTGTGTGTGTGGTGGGGGAAAGGGGGGTGGGGGGATGATTTTGCCTGTGATGTGGCTCTGCCCTTGGCATCTGGGAGAACCAATGAAACATTCAACGTTTTCATTGTTGGCAGTGCTGGGCTCATAGGCTCCTGCTCCGCTTCTGAAAGTACTGCCAGCCTGGATCCATGCATCCCGTCCTCAGAAGTGCCTGAGCCAAGGAAACACACCGGGGAAACCAGGGAGCCAGAAGGTTCTCCGCTGTCCAGCCCTACCCCGCCCTGGGAGCGAGCGCGTCCTTTGGTCTCCATGCCTTTCACGGAGCGTTCCCTGGAAGGTGGCTTGGCAAGTCCCACAGCAATACAGGAGAATGGTACCCTTACCCAGCAGCCGGGGAAGGACCCTTACCCCCAAGGCACAGGGGAGCTGGGGGCAGCCTTCACCCCTCAGCCGGACAGCCCTACTCAGCACAGGATGGTGGCCTTGGCCCATCATGCTGGAGGTGACAGATGGTCCACTTGTGGTGACCAGATACCAGGAATCTCCCCAGTGCCTCCTGGGGAGTCACAGGAGGAGCCTGATGGTTCCAAGGCCCAAGGGAAAGTGGGCGCAGGAAGCTGTTGTGCCCCAGAGTCCAGTACCAGCGACCCCGTGGTCACCCAGCCAGGCAAGGGGAGCTCAGCTGAAATCACAGTTCCACAAGGTCCAGTCCTAAGATCCTCAGAAAGGGGAAAATGCCAAGGGGTAGCATCACCTCAGTGTGGAGCAGACAACTTGGAAATCGCCAGGGCCTGCCATCCCCCTAGCAACAATTCAGGGGTGGTCCACCAGGCCAAAACAAATACTGTCACCCAGGAGAGCTGCCAACAGCAAATGGGAGTGCCTATGCCTCCCACAGAGCTGCCATGGCACCCACCATGTCCCGCCATGGCTCTGGATGGCACGGATGGCCCGAGTCCCTCACAAACAGGGACACCAGGAACTGAGTCTCATTCACTTGTCCGTGTGGCAGTGGGCAGCCAGCCAGATGCGGGAAGCTTGCCTATGCATATGGAGTCTGCTCCACTCACTCTGACAGAGCAAGTAGATTCAGCTCCAAACCCCACTGTACATCCAGAGGCTCAGATTTCGGTTACCACAGGAGAACCCAGCTGGCTGGCCAGGGAGATGGTTTCTAAGATCTCAATGACAATTTCTGCAGATCCCATCACAGAGATGCTGGATGCAGGGTTAGTGGGAAGGGAGAAGCCAGCATCAGATCTGGGAGGAGAGCAAGAACGTCCAGAAGTAAGCCACAGCGAAGTCCCTGTCCTGAACCCCCAGGAGCATGGCGAACTGAGGAAGAGGGAGCAGAGCCATGCAGTCTCCCAAGGGATACCGGGGTCCCTTCATCATCTGGAGACTTTACGTGAAAGTACCCAGAGGCCAGAGGGGTCCAAGGATAGAGCCAATACTCTTGAGGATTCTGAACACCCCGCTGTGGCTACAGAGGAAAGTGGATCATCTGGAGATAACCACAGTGGACAGGAAGATGCTACAGAAGCACCTGCTGGTGCAGATCAGAGAAACACACAGGGAGAAGCATCTCAGGCCTGCTCCTGCAAACCCAGTCCACAGGTGGACCAAGAAGAGGTTTCAAAGCCAGGCAGTGATGTAGGTCAGTCAGTCTCGGCACAGCCACCCAGAAATGAGAACTCTGGACACAAGCACAGTCCAGACTGTCAGTTAGCAGAGGCAGCATGGCAGCTGATGGCTGAATCTCATGTGGCTAAGGCAGCCACCTCACTACACAAACTCCCTGAGGAGGACCCCTTCCTGCCCTCGGCACAAGATGGATGTGGTGGGCACACTGTTCCCAAAGGGCCCTGTGGTGGGGAAAGCTTGACGCCATCCCCCAATCAGCCTTCTAGGCTGCAGCACCGTGCAGCTGGACAGGACATTCAAGTTCATGGATCACCTCCCCCTGACCCAGAGAACTCAGCAGTGGATGGTGACCTTGTGATGTTTAGTGTGAAGCAAGATGGTCAGGGGACAGCATCCTGCATGGGTGGTAGCTGGACAGGAGGAGCTGCATCTGAGAGGCCCTCAATACCTGTTGAGAACCTTCTCCAGCCGTCCCCATTGGACCCTGAAGTATCCATCTTGGATGGGCTCAGGGAAGAGGCCCAACCATTTGGAAATGAAAAAGAAGCTTATTCGAGCAGTCCAGATACTAAAAGCCAGAGTGTAGATTCTTCTCCAGACCACAAACCTGTGGACCCTCAGATGGATGCGAGGCTCCCAGCTCATGGGGGAAAAAAATGGGCATCCAGATTGGAACAACAACATGAGGCCCCCAAAGGTAGTCTGTCTGATGTTCCAAGTTCATATCCCAAGGACATAGCTCTGGAGAGCACTCCATCCAAGCAGGTGGAGTCAACCCTAACAGGGCAGAAGTTGCCTGCGTTAGGGGAGAACAGACAAGAGGGAGCAGGCAGTGGTGTTCCGCTGTCAAGTGTCTTGCCTGCCACAGCTGACATCTTAAAAGCTGCTGCTCTTGCAGAGAACTTAGGTGGAAAGGAAAGTTGCTACACTGGGCAGGGGCTAAACAAGTCCCAACAGGAGCTGGTTGATGCCATGAAAACAGCCAGCCAGCATGAAGAGGCTGGTCACGAGGGCGCCCCACCCCCAGGCTTGGATGAGGTAGAGATGGCAAGTAGAAACACAATGGAGGCCCCGCCTTGTCCACCTGACTCAGTAGAGTTCCAAGATGCAGCTCACAGCCTGCCAGCCCCAGAGCCTACCAGCCCCAGAGTCACACCTACCCAGGATGCCCCAGAGAGAGAGGTGTGTGATGAAACCCAGGAAGATCGGCAGCAACCAGTGCCAGCCCCACGGCAGAAAATGGAGTGGTCAGCCATGGCGGGGGCAGGGTTGGAGAAGCTTCTAGGAAATTCCCCAGCAGCTCATGACCAAAATGGCGAAGCCACGGCTGCCGAGACTTGTGAGAGCTCCAGGCAAGAATGCCCAAGGATGCGGCTGGCTCCAGAGGGCCACGAGGCTGCTCTGAGCTGTGACTTCATTCAGGAAGGGGTAGAATCTTCCACCTCAGACCTGGGTGAGCCTTGCCAAGCTGAGCAGTGCATGCCCGGCTGCCAGGATGCCTTGCTGCCAGCTGGAGAGCTGGGTGAGACTCCCAGAAGCACTGGAGATATTTCTACACGTGGGACTGTCACTGAATCAAAGAGGCTCCTGTCGTCCGGGCCACCTGACGATGCTGGGCTTGACCCATTTTACCTGCAGGTTGATGATGTTGCTAGAAAGGAAGCAGACGACAATGGAGCCCAAGCTGTTTCTACACAAGGTTCTAGAGCTCCTGGTGAAATCCCCTGCCACACAGAGGAGTTATTACTGGGACATAGGAAGCTTTCTGCTGGCTCCTGTGACTCACCCTTACAACCAGGACCTGGAAGAGAGGAGAACTCTGTAGTCCAGGCTGGCAGTGTTAGTCCCAAAGCTGGGCTGCCTCTTCTGGCTGAGGGGGAGCTGACAACAGAGCAGGAACAGGTGACTGCAGCCCCAGAGGTGAACACCACGTGCTGTGAGATCGCAGCGGGTCCTGCTGGTGAGGATGGCTTTGCGGGTGATGCTGCACAAGCCGCAGAGCACGGCAAGGACAGAATGGCCCGGCCTTCTCCAGATCCAAGGAAAGAGGCATCAGGTAGTGGGAGCTCCAAGCAGGCCAGCGTGATCGCCGGGCTCCCGGACTTCAGAGAACATATCACCAAGATCTTTGAGCAGTCTGTGCTTGGAACCCCAGCTGCTGAGCGATCCCAGAGTGAGCAGATGGGAGCTGGAAGGAGTTCAGTGGGCAAGGACCTCACCATCCCACGCAGCCCAGAGAAGCTTCTAGAAGGGACTCAAGGAGTGGCCACTGCTCCTCCTCCTTTACCACCTGCTGGACTCTTGGTGGAGAAGAAGCAAAACTTGGCTGTCAAGACTGAGCTTTTTCATCCAGTTCCTGAGGGTGCAACTTCAGACAAGCCTCCAGGTCCGATGGGGACAGTGGTGGCACAGAACCTTCTGGATGCCTGTGCTGAAGAGGTAACCTGTGTCCCACCAAGCATGAAGAGAAGTGAGAGGCCAGAGGGAGCTGGGGAGGCAGGGCTGGGGCTGGGAGTTCAGGCTCACTCACTCCCAGAGACAGACCAGCGGAAATTAAGTCTGGGTCATTCCTCTCCTGGGACTTCTCAGGGAGTGCCTGCAGCGAGCACCGATGACATCCGAGTGTCCCCCCAGGTCCCTGGAGAAGAGGACGTGGTGCTTTCTGGTAAAGAGCCCCTGGAGACACTGGCAGGACACAGAGAAGACAATGTCCTGGACTGTGCCCTCCCAGGGTGCCCAGGCAGTGTTCCAGGATCCGCCTGTGCCACCACATCATCTTCTACCCATGGAGATGTTTTGATGGTGCCCATGGCAAACAGTGAGCCCGGGAGTCCTGACACACTTGGGGGTGTGAAGTCTGGAGCGGCTACCAGCATCACAGACACGCACAGTGCCCTGGAGCCACCCTCTGGAGCAGTGTCGGATAGTCCTCTGGAGGCTGCCAGGGGGACAGGAGCTGCTGAGGGAGACCAAGGCGGCGTCATGTGGAGCAATGCTGAGACTCGGGCATGTGCCTCCGGTGATCTGCCTGAAACAGGTACTGCCAGGCTGCTGCCTGGCGTGGCTCCTGACTCAGTACCACCAGGGAGCTGTCAGGACCCAGCTTGCCCTCATCACACTCAGCTAATGGAGGATGCAGCCGCCCCACAAGAGGACAGTTCTGCTGTGCCCCCGCAGGCCAAGGGACAGCTAGGACCAGAGCTCCCTGCTCCTGCCAGACCTGGGAAAGCCGGAGTCTCCCCAGCCCCAGAGCCTGACAAAGCTGGAGACCTAAAGCTGCGACTCTTGGCTCCAGAAGAGCTCCACACTGACAGGTACTTGAATCACTCTCCGTGGGGTTAGCTTCAAAGGCGATGCCAATTCTGACTTTTTAAAACTCAAATCACATAGTCAGGTAGGTTTTTTTTTTGTTTTGTTTTTTTTTGCCAGTCCTGGGCTTGAGCTCAGGGCCTGAGCACTGTCCTTGGCCTTTCTCAAGGCTAGAGCTCTACCACTTGAGCCTCAGCACCACTTCCAGCTTTTTTTTCTATGTATGTGGTACCGAGGAATCGAACCCGGGTCTTCATGCATGCTAGGCAAGCATTCTACCACTAGGCCAAACTCCCGGCCCCAGTCAGGTAGTTTTTTAAAAGTTTTCCATACCTCACAGCTTAAATGTATCTACTTAACTTCTTTGGCTATGATTGGTGTGGAAGCTCTGGATTTGTCATGTCTTTTTTTTCCCTTGTATTCTCTCTCTCTCTCTCTCTCTGCTTCTTTTTTTGTTTTTTGTTTTTGTTTTGCCAGTCCTGGGACTTGAACTCAGGGCCTGAACACTGTCCTTGGGCTTTCTCAGGTTCTCAGGGCTAGAGCTCTACCCCTTGTGGTACTGAGGAACGGAACCCAGGTCTTCATGCATACTCAGCAAGCACTCTACCACTAGGGTAAACTCCCAGGCTTCTTGAGCTTCTTTTGCTCAAGGCTAGCACTCTACCACTTGAGCCACGGTGCTACTTCTGGCTTTTTCTGTTTATGTGGCACAGAGGAATCAAACTCAGGGCTACATGCATGCTAGGTAAGCACTCTATCACTTAGCCACATTCCCAGCCTCGTTTTATTTCTTTGTGTGAGACAAAGTTCCTTTAGGTATCTCAGGCTTTAGTTGAATTTGAGATTCTCCTCCCTTGGGCAAGGATTTCAGGCATGTGTGTGCTTCCCAGCTGGCTGTCCTTGCTTGTGATAGGTTGAAGTGAATTGTAAGCTTTCTGGGGTGTAGATACAGTTGCTTTTGAATCTGGATTTGTTTAGGCAGAGGGCTCTAAAATGATCAGAACAGCTCCAAGGCATTGGCTACCTGGAGCTCATTTTTCCCTATTAAGGCTTTTTGTAGAATAGTTACCTAGAGCCTTCACTGGGCAACATGGTTTTCTAGTAGGACATGGAGAGAGATGGCCCAGTCACCATTGCTGTTGCCCTACTATTGTTTTTCTCTTTTCATTGTCTCAGGAATAATCCTGGGTCTGAACCAGCTGCCTCCTCTCTGATTTCTGAGAAGGATGTTCCAAGAGCCACTTCAGATGACGCCAGAGGCACAGGAGGACCAGTGAGGTCAGTGATATTTGCCAAACTTTGGATCTTGTCACCTTCCTTAGCGGCAGACACACTGGACAGTTCGCAAAGGAGGGTAGCTTTAATACACAAGTCCTTATGTAAGAGAGAGGCAGATAGCCTTGGAAGTAGGGCCATGGTGACTCAAAGTGCCATGGTTGTAAAAAGGACTGACTTGTTCTCGTACATATACTTTACTAGCTTAACAAACACCAAGCAGCTATAGTGAGATGGGAATGGCATGCCACATAATTCACTCATTTACAGGGTTCAATTCAGACTTGAGTGTGTGGCTAGTGTACTCACGATCTTGGGTCCTGTCACCAACCTTCAACAAAGAAATAAAAAATGTACAGTCCAACAGCCTTTAGAGTGCTTGAGTAGTGTGATCATGGTTCCCATCAATTCAAGAATAGGTTCATCTCTTCCAAAAGAATCTCTGTAGCCCCAATCACCTCTCCCAGCCCACCCACTAAGGCAGTTCATTGCCTTGTGAGACAGGTGGGTCTGTACCACCACACAGCAGCCGTGCACCAGCCAGCTCTTGAGATGAGGGTAGATGACCCATATGGCTCAGACTTCCCCATGTGCAGAGGCTGGTCACCTCAAGCAGAAAGGTAAAGCCATCTGTGGATCTGCAGAAGTTGAAGTTCAAGTGGAAAGGAGATGTTGCAGACAGGAACACTATGAATAAGCTTTGCAGCACCCCAAGAGTTGTGGTTGTTGCATTATGGGGTGTGTGTGTGTGTGTGTGTGTGTGCGCACTCACAAGTGGGGTGGGTCAGATTCTAAATTAGTACCTATGTCTCCTTCCAGCAGCTGCAGGTGTTTGTAAATGATTTGATTCATATTTTGCACATGCGGAAAGAATGCACAGTCACCTGTTTTTCAACACCCCCCACCCCCTCACTCTGTCCCCCCCCCCCGCCCACCTCCCAGCTGCCTCCTCAGCTAGCCCCACTACAGATTCTGTCATGACCCTGGGCCTGCATGGTTTGGCCTGTGCTGCCCAGCAGATGTGAGCTAATCTGCGTTTGATGCCCATTCTAGACTGACTTAATAAGCCATCTCCTCTTGCCCTAACTGGTCTGTGTCTTGCATTCTCTTTTAAAGCCTTGGAAGAATATTTGTGTAACTTGGGAAACATTTCCCATCTCCACACAACTGTATCATGGAGGTGTTTTATCACCTTCTGTGAGAGCTCAGGGCTAGACATAGAGTAGCTGCAGAAATAGTTTATGGCTCATTGTTTGAATCATGTTGCAGTTTAGAATTATAATTTCTAAATTTGCACTAGTTACTATAACTTTTGTTGCACATTTGAAAAATGTAATAAAGCATAAAGGAAAATCCATAATTATGTCAGTTAATGATTACTGATACTTCATATTATTAATAATAATTGATATTAACATATCCACAGACATTTTTCAGTTTAAATGTGTACATGGTTGTTCCCCCCTCCATCCAAATTCTTTACAGATATAGAGTTGGTGGTCAATGTCACGTGACCCACCACAGGATTTATAACCTCAAAATAATAGGTTCTGCTTTGTTTGTGTCTCTTTTGTTCTAGAACAACATGCCACCTGGCAGCCATTTGTGAAGGGAGATATGTGAACATTAAGTATAAAATATATGACAGTGACATTCTAGAAATTTAGTGTGGAAGGAAATAACATGAAATGACACCATTCATCATTTTATACTGCTTATATGTGAAACAATAATACCTTGGATCTATTGGATTCAAATGTTTTACTGAGTTGCTTTTGTGGTGGGGAGGAAGTGGGGGGCGCTCACGTGTGTCAGTCTTGAGATTTAAAATCAGGGCCTGGATGCTGTCTCTTAGCACAAGGCTGATGCTGTACTACTTGAGCCTTAGCTGTTCTGGCCTTTGGGTGGTTATGAGAGATAAGCATCTTTTGGTTTTTGTCTGCCCAGGCTGGCATATGAACTTCGATCCTTAGAGTAGCTAGGACTGAGATGTGAGCTGTTGACTCTGGTTTGTTTATTTCTCTTTCTGCATTTTCAAGGTAGACCCACCAATTTTAAAATTATGGATGTGGCCTTTGCACATAGAGCATTGTACCTAGATTAAGTTCCTCTAGAACCTGGAACCAGGGCTGGGAGAGATTAGCCTTCTCTGTGCTTTGAGGGAGAAGGCCTTCCACCACCCCGTTCCCTCAGTAGCCGGGGGTTTCTGGAAAGAATTTTGGTCAGAGCCTCCAGCTCTAGTCTAGAAGGTGGAAGACCTTTGGCTCCTTTCCCTGCAGGAATTACAGGGCAGACAGCACTTGAGCAAACAGCCCATGATTCCACCATAGGCTTAGAGAACGATCAAAGTCCCCCGAAGGGGACAGGCCTGTTCTGCCCACAGAGCCTTCAGTCACCTTAAATTTTCTAACTGGCCACATTAGAAGGCTAAATAGAAACAAAGAAAATTAATTTAGAGAATTATTTCCTGGGTCTGGTATATCAAAAATGTTACCATGTCAACATGAAATTGATACGGCAATTACTAAGGTGCTACAACATTCTTATCATCTGTTCAAATTCAATCTCACGCACAGCTCAACGCAGTTGGGATGCGTCACATTCCTCTTATGTAGTAGCGCCCTGTGGCCACTGGCTGCCATCTTGGATACCTCAGTGTAGAGCACCAAGGCTTCTACTATGGATCCGAAGGCCATGCCTTCCCAGGTCTCTGTCCTTCTGCCCACTGGCTTAGTCAAATTGCTTAGGAGCATTTTCTTCCCATGTGGGAAGGAGGCAGACTACTTCTTCCTGGTGATCTCAATCATCACAAAAGATTTTTGTGTGTAACTCTGAATAGGTCTCAGAGAAAGGCTTGCCAATGGGGTGGGGGAGGGGGAGGAGAGAGAGAGAGCGAGAGCGAGAGCGAGAGAGAGAGAGAGAGAGAGAGAGAGAGAGCAAGAGAGAGAGAGAGAGCAAGAGAGAGAGAGAGAGGGCGAGAGAGGGCGAGAGAGAGAGAGAGAGAGAGAGAGAGAGAGAGAGAGAGAGAGAGAGAGAGAGAGAGAGAGAGAGAGCGCACACTGGAGCAGGGGTTTGCAGCTATTTTTATGGGATGGTCAAATCCTCCTCCATTTGGAAGAGGCTGATGGCCAGACTCAGTGCTTACCGCCTGAAGCTGAGTGAGAAGAAACTCAAGGCCAGCGCGTCGTATTCTTACCGTAGTTCTATACATGGCCTCTGTTTCTTGCTGTGTAGACTGGGGATGAAAGAAAGTGTATCTGACTCATCAGACTGCCACAAAAGTTAGTTAAATAAGATTAACAACAGAAGCACCACACTGGCGTGTCTCCGTGTTTGGTGGTCAGGTCCGTTTGGTTTTGTGGAGGACTTTCTAGGAGCAGTGAACTGAGGACCCAATCCCTGTCCCTTTGTGATGTAGAGACTGTCTGGGGGATCCGGGCTGGGCTCCGGAGGTGTTTCAATTTGGTTACTTTCCTTCTTCAGAATCTCCCAGTTAAAATAACTTGATGGCTGAGAGAGAATACTTTCACACTTTTCTACTGTGACCTGCCACAAGTTGCAAAACGGTGGAGATTATATTTTACTGTGATACTTTGTGTATCTTTCTTTGAATATGCTACTGTATTGTATTCCCAATCAAAAAGAATGTTTTAAACTTCCACAAAGGAAGCAAAGTCAATCAAACCCAAGGCGTCTGCTAGCTTGTGACAGTCAGGTGACCTGCTCCCACAGAATCTTGAACATCCTGTGCTCAAGCCGATAACATCTACCAGCTTCCACAGCTAAGTAGTGATTTTGTTTCTGCTGTCTTAGAATACTTGCTAATCTAGTCTCCTACTTCTAAATATAGTTACTGCTTTATTTCCTAGCTTACGTCTTTCACCTGCTAGTGATTGCAGTGGGTCACCTGTGGCTTTGCAGCCCCCCAGCCACCATGCCACCCCTGACCTGAGGAGCAGGTACCAGCTGACAGGTGGCTCATTCGCATTTCTATACCTCATGCAGTCCTTCCTCTAGAGAGGATCTATGACCCAGAGACGGCCTCATTTTTCACTGAAAGTGCTTGAATGGACCTCATTATTGTAGACCATGATCCATGTGGGTGGAAAAATGTAGAATTTAGTACTTTGATTGCTTGTTACTCCTGTTCAGATATGTAGTTCTAGTTGGATCTTGGATGTCACCTACCATGTTTAAGGGGGAGGTCTTCATTTTCACTTGGGGAAGTGGTTAGCAAGGTATCGTGTTAAATTATTAATGTATTTTAAAAGGATTAAATTGTTCCCAGATGCTTAGGATCTTGGTAGAGTCCCAGGCTAAACTGTGAAGGGCAGATGGGTTGAAAAGTTGAGGGATGAACAAAGAAAGACAGCTGGCCCCTTTCCAAGGAAACTCTGGCGGGACCTGAAAGCCACACTACAATGTTTCCCTCCCCTCTCCCACGCCATCTTCCCACCGGGTCTCTGTTTTTTCTTTCTAAAATTACCAGCTATGACACCATGTTTTCAAGTTAAGAATAAGGTTAGAAGATGACTACAACTGGATAAATTAAGGAAAAGGAGAGGAAAGTATTCCCATGAAGC
Organism: Megascapheus bottae; assembly: GCF_031878675.1. Classification (NCBI taxonomy): domain Eukaryota; kingdom Metazoa; phylum Chordata; class Mammalia; order Rodentia; family Geomyidae; genus Megascapheus; species Megascapheus bottae. Next base: position 7,498,978 of record NC_143523.1, on the reverse strand, counting down.
TCTCTTAGTATAGGAAGCCAGAAGAGCAGATCTCAGCCCCCAGTTCCCTGGAGCCTTCTGGGTTTGCTTTTTACATCCATATAGGAAAACATTCAATTCATATTGACTCCGCTTCTTCCGGGCTGGATGAGATTCCTCGGTTCCCCCTCCCCCTTTACAATGGGGAAATGAAAAACACCTCCCCAAAGTAAGGCTGTGGTTAGGAGACAACTGAAATGTTCCCCAACCCTCTTGGACAAGGTTTTGTGTATTGTTGACACAAGCTAAGGGCCTGCAGGAAACGAGGGCCCACAGGAAGTGGAAGGGAGTCGATCTCTGCCTTTCCATCTCTCCTTGATCTGGCTGCTCTCCGTCCAATGGAGTTTCATGGCTCACAGTGAACTCATACATGGAATGAGGTCACAGGCTCAAACCTACATAGGAAACCAAGTCTGCAGCAGAGGTAGGCTCACATTAGTATCAACAGCTTCCACCATTGTGAGCCATCCTATATAAAATTCAAAGGGTACTTTAATAGGTAGCCTTTAACTTCTATAGCTTTGTCTTTCATAATGGAAGCGAATATCGTGAGAGGTGACTCTGTCGTTTGGAGAAATGCCAAGTCTCTTTGGAAAGCCCATGTATGAAACTCTTGCACAAAAGGTCCTGGTGTCTTCAGAGGTGAGAATGGCTGCCTGGAACAGGAGAGCCGGAAGCCTTGGCTTCCATCTTTCCTGTCTTGCCAGCCCCTCTGCCTTGCCCTGCGGCACGTCCACACTGCACCTGGCCACTGGGGCAAGGTGTTAATTTTCCAAATTGACTATGTCCAGGATAGCTTGCCTCCTCTTCCTGAAGCCTGTCTTTACTGTTGCCAGGGGAAGTGACAGAAGCCATGTGGACTTGGGCTTGTTTGATCCAGCAGCAGTGTTTGGGAAATAGTTTACATTCTATCTGATGAGAGCTCCAAGAAAACTTGGGAGCATTCTTGTTATCCCCTCCCCTCCCCCTTTATGGATGAGGAAACACAGGCTCTGAATGGGGAAGGGACTGGGGAGCCACGCAGCCACGGAGCTGGAGCCAGGCTCTGGTACTTTCCCAGCAACACCGGCCACCCCCCTCTGCTTCCAGACGTGGAGAGTATAGGGAGGGACAGACACAGACCAGGACAGCAGCAGAGTCCAAATTCTGTGTTACGTGTACTCACTTACTTGTAATATGGGGCATTATCTGTGGTGTGGTCAAGACGAAATGAGCCACCCTAAAAGTGACCTTTTGACAAATATTCCATGTAAGTCCACTTTCTTACCATTCTTTGGGGGTCTTGATGCTCTCAAATCCAGCATCATGCTTAAATTTCACTTCAGCCCTCTGGTAGGTGCTGTTTATGACCCCTTTTGCAGATGAGAAATGGAGGTCCCCAACAGATGGTGTGGATGGAGACCTAGTATGTCAGAACTGGAGCCTCTCTTCTGGAAAGCTCATCAGGCTTCCATGTCTGTGCTCACAGCCTTGACCATTATCCTACCTGCTCGGTGGAGTCTTAGGAGTGGTTGATCTCTGTAATAGGACCATCTGTTACAACTTGGAATTGAAACTGAAATCATCACCTGGCTGGAGACTGTTGCACTGCCAACCCGTGGGAAGGTCAGTTTCTTCACAATTGCTTCCGAGATTAAGCTTTATTACAGGCGTGTCTTAAACAGTAGAAGGCTGGCTGAGCAAGCAAGTCAAGCAAGCACAAGGTCCTGAGTTCAAATCCTAATACTGGCAAAAGACAGAAAGACAGAAAAGAGGAGGGAGAGAGAGAGACAGAGAGGGGGGGGGGAGAGAGAGAGAGAGAGGCAGAGAAGAATAGAGAGAATTAAATTAATCTTGGCTGTCAGAGCCAGAATGGCTCCCCAAGGTTGTTTGTTTGTGAAGCCTGGAAGTTTCTCAGGTATGTGGGAAGCTCAAGGAGCATTTGGCCCCTCCACTTCTGCCTCCCCTCAACTACCTGGTCTGCAAGTGAGAAAGCCAGGTAGTTGTGCCTGTTATGGTTGTTTTGTATTCTGTTTTGTGTTTTGCAATGCTGGGGATAGGACCTGGGGCCTTGAATGTGCCAGGCAAGCCCTCCACCCCCGAGGCACATCCCAGTTCCGGGTGGTTGTGGCTCTAGGTTTGAAGTCTGGGGTGTATTCATGGCACACATGCTCAGTACCACAGGCCAGCAAGAGACCATACTCCTGCACTGAGCATCCAGATGCCTGGGACCTGCCAACAGCTCTGCTTCACCAGATGAACTCATGCTCAGGCTGAGCCCTTTCTGTCTCTGAGCTGGCAGCATGGTAAGGATGTGCTGAGCCATCCAGTCAGCTGGCTACCACCAGCAACACATAGGAGGAGCCCCCCCTACCTGGGCAACCCCCACAGACCTGTGTGGGAGCCACGATGGACTGCAATGCTGATTCTTAGTTGATCTCCAAACTGGAAGGGTGAGGAAGAGGTTTACTGCAGCTTTCAGGATTCTAAGCCTTCACTTCCTTCCCTCCCTCCCTTCCTTCCTTCCTTCCTTCCTTCCTTCCTTCCTTCCTTCATTCCTTCCTTCCTTCCTTCCTTCCTGGTGCTGATACTGGGTCTTGAACCCAGGGCCTAGGCATTGTCCTTTAGCTTGCTCACTCAAGGCTGCTGCTCTATCATTTGAGCCACACCTTCACTTCTGGCTTTTTGTCAGTTAATTGGAAATAAGAGTCTCACAGACCAGCCCTGGGCTGGTTTTGAACCATGATCTTCACACCTCAGCCTTCTGAACAGCTACAATCCCAGGCTCATGTCACCTAGCTCTTCTCTTCTTTCTCTATGCTTGTGAAGTTGTCTGGCATTAAATATTTCAGTAGGCTGCCAGTTCAGATGTGGAATGAGAAGGTGTTTCTCTGTAGAGAAGGTGCTGGAACAGGTCTGATTACTGATATTCCTAATACCCTTTCCTTTAGCAATGCCACCAAGAAGGGGATTGAGGATAAATCTCAGAGGAGGACAAGGGTGGGTAGAATAAACCAGAGAGGACCCTGGTGTGCGGTGCTCTGAGTCAACCTGAGTTCTCAGGATAGCAAGGCCCTACTGCTACCCTGGCAAGTGGGAAGAGCCAGAGCTGATGAGTAGGCTGGGAAGGACTTCCAATCCCATCTCCATTTTGGAGTCAGGTCGGCTGATACAGGATTGCACCAAGCCTCGGAGTCTGTGTGGTGGAGGGGTTGGGGACGTCTCCTGACTGCAGGTGGGGTGAAATGGGGGGGGGGGCACGGTGCACAGAGCAGGAACCATTGGCTCCTGGGGCTTCATGGACAAGCTCAAGGGCATCCTCTGTGCGCTTATCCCCACAGCAGCCACCCCCGCAAGAGTGCATCAGACTGGGAGGTGAGAAGCAGAAGTGATGCTGTCTCCCACTAGCGAAGCAATGAAACAAGCACCTGGGACATGCTGGGTGCTGTTGGTCAGCTGTCAGGTTGATGAGCCATGGGTGAGGGTGACTCCTGCTCTACATGCTTCCGTGCACGTTGATTGCTTGGGCCTGCTTCCACTGGGTCTTCTGTAAGTGACTGCACGGCCTCTACCTGCCTGGGCCTCGCTGGCCCCCCAGTTACACAGGAAGGTCCTAAGTTCTCGGTCCAAGCATGTTGCTGGGATACCTCCTGGTGGATGCATCTACATGCAGATAAAGTGGTTTGGGGCCTTCGGCTAGACTAAAGGATTCTCTTCTTCCTTGGGGAATGTTAGACTTGCACGGCTCTTAGCTACCCAGCACCTGATATGCAGCATGACTCTGAAAGTGTCTACTGAATAATTAAACACACCTAGCTATCAAGTGAGTTTGGGGGTTCCTGTCCTAGAAAATGAGGTCAGGCAGATACTGAACCTCACTTCCGCCTCTGCAATTAGGTTCCTCAGCCTCAAGCGACTTCTTTAGCCCCGAGAAGCTTCAGCTTCCTTGACTAAAGAATGGTGTATAGGTAATGATAGGGTGGCTCCCAGAGTTACTTTGGAGATGATTGAAAAAATAATATGTATAAAAAGCTTATCAGAAACTCTATGGGGACCTGCAGGGTCCTTGATAGCACAGGGCTACCAAGGGTTTTGATAATTAGTATTAGGCTTTGTCATCACCATGAGTTGAATGATGATAATACCATTATTAAGGCCGGTCTGTGGTAGAGACGTGTATTTTCACCCAGTGGCTAATTGGAACTTGCTGAAGTTCACAAGCGTGCGTCTGTTCTAGATTCTTTGGAATGTGCCTGTGCTAAAGCCTTGCCCTCCGATGCCCTCTGGTTCCCTGGCCACAGCCTCCCATGGTGTGGGGGGTAGAAGGGGGTGGCCTCTGCATTGCAATATTGTATTGGATGCAAGGTCAAGCCGTCTAGCATTCATAGGGAGTGCATTCTCTTCCTGGGGAAATTAGAGCTTTGGGTTAAGCTCTGGCCAAGGGTGGCTGCGAAAGTCTGAAAGCTAGCATTAGTGGGAAGGAGCGTGCGCTGGGGTGGGACAGCAGAGGTGTGGTGGTAGAAGCACGCCCTGGGCACCTCTTCTGGGACCAGCTGCCTCCACTTGGAAGCCTTCAACCTATCTGCAGCCTCCTGAAGAGGGGGCAGGCAGAACATTGTCTGCCCTGCCTGCCTTCCAGAAGCTTGAGCATTGTCACTGGAATTGGAGACCCCCTCCTGGCAGGTGACTGAGCAGCTGGTATTTAAACACCATGGCCAGAGTTGGCAGATGGTGAGAATTTGGGGGAAGGTGCAGACACCGTGCTGAGCTTGAGGTCTCAGCCTGTAGTCCAGACTGCTTTTCTCGGCTATCTAGGAAGACAGTCTGGGCAGATGTTCTTCTCCCTCTCGAGGCTGAGTGACAAGGATGCTGACCCTTGGAATGGGAGCATCTCAAGCCTGGCTGAGGCATTCACAGTCATTAAGTATCAAAGACAGATGACAGATCTTTGCCACCTTCATTTTATTCATGAGAGACCTGAGACACAGAGAGGGTATATGACTTCCTTAAGGCCACACATCCTGTCTGCACCACTGGTCTCACCTTGAATGCAGTGTTCAGGCCTCAAGGCTGGTACCTTTCCTTGTAACCCCCCTGGCACTTCCTGCCCGTCATAGGAAATACCCCAAAGTGAATCATCGCAACTCTTGTTCTAGATTGCTTTCTGGAGGTAGGGTGGTGGGTGAAGGGGATGACCTTGGATGACCTTGGGCTGCATCTAGGCAGCTAAATGCAGGAACCAGTCAGGTTTCCATGTCTTCCCATGTGTCATGTGCCCGGCTTTACTTCACTGTGTTTGGGTCTTTTCCAGGATTGCAGGAATGGCAGCATGAGAAGTGAGAAGTGCTTACGGCTCAGTGTGATGTTGGGATTGAGTGGGGTACAGACACATGCAGGGGAAGGACACTGTCACGCAGAGTCCACGGAAGCCGAGGCCTTGTCTCCTTCTTGCCCCGTGTCTGTGAGAACTATCCATTGAGGAACCTCAGAGGACGTGGTCCTCTGGGTACCGTTTCTTTGTGAGCACTTGAGGTGTGAGTCCTTGGAAGATGAGTGCCCGGAGTGGTCATTGGATCGTTTACTCTGGGTTTCACCCAGTGGGGACAAGTTTATCAATGAGAAACTACCAGGTTCTTTGTGGGACTCACTTGTACAACGGTCTGTTTCCTGTACGAGGATTCTATACAAAACCGGAATGAAGATACCATCCCCAATGGAGAGAAAAAGTAGCTTTTGTGAATCTCCCTGTGCATTTTGCACTTGAGGAATGATGCAAATAGAAAACCTACTGCTGGCTTTAAGACAAACAAAAAAGACTTTTTAAACTTTTTCCTTTTTATATTTATTTTTTTGGGGGGGCTTGAACTCAGGGTCTAGGCACTGTCTCTGAACTGTTTTTGCTCAAGGCTAGTTTTAAGCCACAGCTCTGATTCTGGCTTTTTGGTGGTTAGTTGGAGATAAGAGTCTCATGGACTTTCCTGTCTGGAGTTGAATTCGAATGGCAATCCTCAGATCTCAGCCTCCTGAGTAGCTAGGATGACAGGTGTGAGCCACCAGCACTGCATTTTAACAACAAGGTCTTTGTGACCTTTTTTCTGCCATTTGGGGAGCTGATTAGGTTCATGGGCCACAACTTGAGCAGCCAATATCAGGGTGACTGTTGGCCCTGCATTCTGATGTCTTCCTGGTGTGTTTGTTTGTTTGTTTGTTGTTATTTGTTTTGGCAGTTCTGCAGTTTGAACTCAGGGACTCATGCTTGAGCTATATCCCCTACCACTTGAACTATAACCCATTTTGCTTTCATTATTTTTCAAAAAGAATCTCATACTTTGTTGTTGGTGGTGGTCCTGGGACTTGAACTCTGGACCTGGGCACTGTCCCTGAGCTCTTCAGCCCAAGGCCACTGCCCTACCCTTTGAGCCACTGTGCCACTTCCAGTTTTCTGGTGGTTAATTGGAGGTAAGAGTCTTATGGACTTTAGTACCTGGGCTGGCTTGGAACCATGATCCTCAGATCTCAGCTTCCTGAGTAGCTAGGATTACAGGTGTGAGCCACCAGTGCCTGGCTAGTAGGTGACTACTTCTGTGCCCAGCTTTTTAGTGGTAAGATAGGGATGTGCAAATGAGTTGATTGGGCTGGCCTTGATTCACAGTCCTCCTACTTGCAGGCTCCTGAGTAGCTAAGCTTGCATTGTGAGCCACTATGCATAGTTCTCCCAGTGGCTTTGGAAATGCTGATACTGCCAGATGCTATTGGCTCAGGCACCATATATGTACATATGTATATGTATATATGTGTGTGTATATAGATATATAGAGTATAAATATATATTCTCCCTATATATACTATATATCTCCTATATGTAAATTTACATATATGTGTATATTATATAATATATATTATATGCGTGTAGCTAGATAGATACTGATACCTTCTTCTTCCTTCAAGAGCTTCTCTGAGTTGATATGGCTGCAGCCACACCTTATTAGGTGTGGAAAACTAACATTTCCCCAGACATTTCTCCTCAGAAGAGAATTACTGGTTTCTAACCTTTGCAGAAGGAAAGCAAACAGCGATGCTTATTTATGTGGTGAGAGGTGAGACACCTGAGTACTCATTACTATGGTGTGGCCCGAGGGGAACTCTGTGCCCTCCCCCAGCCCGGCCTGTGACACGGCTGCTGCTGCTCATCAGATGCTGTATGGTCACCCTTAGCTCTGAGGTCACCCAAATATCAGACTCTGTCTTCTGGAAAAGGTTGTTGTTTTTCTGCCAAGAAATATGGCACAGCAGGGCAGAGCTCTGTTTTCTAGTTAGTCCCAGATGGATTTCAATTTTAGGCTAAGCCAAGTTCAAGTGAAAGAGCACTTTGGCTGTGGGAGAACTGGGTCGAGTACATTGGGTCTGGAAGACAGTAGTCCAGCAAGTTGGCTCTGAACCCATCTGTGAGCAATGCTGTTGTGAGGTATGCTCTTAAGGAAAATTCACAGCTGTTATCTAGAGATAAGCTATACGTGCTTCCTCGTGTGTATTTTGGGTTCAAACTTTTATCATAGCATGGGCTGAAGTAATGGTTGAATTTTTAGAACCCTGCCTGTAAAGGTTTCTCTCTGCCCTACAATCAAGTTCTGCTGAGTGGCACATCAGGAATGTGTCTTGCTGCTACACAGCCCTTCTTGGGTCGTGAAGACCTGACTTGGAAGTCTGAAAGCAGGCACCCTTTCTAAAAAAAAGAGTTCCTGAGAGTTGACTAGTGAACATGGATCTGAAGCCCTGTAGAACGAGAAGCCTGGCTTCTCACAACATCTTCTTCCCTGAGGTACCAGAAAAGACAGAACCATTGCAACTGTGGCCCTTTTTCCCTGGGGCCGGTTCTAGACCCCTAGCTGGGCCTTGTGACGTTACCATCCCAAGCCTCTTTCCTGCTCTGTCTTATCTGCAGCTGCGCCTTCACATAGACTCATGATGAGAACGAAGGGAGAGAAGGTGCCCACCCCTCAGTGCCCGAGGCAAAGTTAGTCCTCACTCAGGGCACTCAATACCATACAGCATCATTTAAAAAAAAAAGTGCTTTCATTGCTTCTCAGTTTTCTTTTGTATGTAGGTCAGTATGAGAATTTAAATGCAGGGCTTAGGTACTGTCTCTTCTGGCACTCTATCACTTGTGCCACAGCTCCGCTTGTGACTTTTGGTGGTTAATTGGAGATAAGAGTCTCATAATGTGATCCTCAGATTGCAACCTCTTGAGTGGCTAAGTTTACAGACGTGAGACATCAGTGCCCAGACTCCAGCTTGCCTTTTCTGTTTCCTTTATCTGATTATTAAAGGCGAAGGCACAGTGGGAGCTGGCCTTGGATGGACACATGGATGGACAGCACTGCAGAGCTGGAGGTGGAAGAATAGTCTTCTAGGTGAAAGGTGTCCTAGTGCTTTGAGGTCTTGAAGGTTGGGTGAAGCCTTGAGATTCTGCTGTGTTGGAAACAAGCCTCGAGAGCCCAGAGGTCCAGGGCAGAAGGGCTAGAGAGGCTGGTTCTGGATGAAATCCATCTTCCAGGGAATAGGAAGGATGAAAGATGATGAGCACTGAACTAGGAGTCCTACCATCAGAGGCCCAGGCCACAGCTTCCTAGCAGGCATTGCAGGAAGGCCTGGCTTCTTGCCCTCAAGGAGGCCTTATAGGCCAGAACACAGGCACCGAACCACGAAGATGGCGCCAGCTCTCCTGAGCTTTGCCTGTGGTTTGGTACTTGAGTAGGTGGCCTCCAGTTCTCTGGAAGGCTTTCTCTCTGCTCTTGCCTCTCATGGGGTCCTCTTGCCTTTCATATCCATCTTTTTAACTTCTAGAAATATCTACTGCATTGTCTGTGCTCAAGAAGTACCTGTTAGCCAGGCACAGGTGTGCACATCTATAATCCTAGCTACTCAGGAGGCTAAGATCTCAGAATCCCAGAGCACAGCCAGCCTGGGAAAACCTGTGAGACTATCTCCAACTAACCAGCAAAAAGCCAAAATTGGTAGAGCACCAGCTTGAGCAGAGAAGCTGAGTGAGAGTACAAGGCCCTGAGTTCAAAGCCCAGGACTGGCAAAAAAAAAAAATTGAATGACTAATCAGGTACAGGTCAAGGGTGAACATTTGTGTCATAGGTTATTGGATATATATGAGAAGAGACTTTACCAACCTACAATATTTCCTTCCTCTGTGTGTGTGTGTGTGGGTGCATGCATGCATGTGCTAGTGTTTGTGTGCACACTGGGGCTTGAACTCAGGGCCTGGGAGCTGTCCTTTAGGGTTTGTGCTCAGGGATAGTGCCATACCACTTCAGCTACTGCTCTACTTCCAGGTTTGGTTTTGGTGCTAATTGGAGATAATAGCATTGCAGACTTTTCTGCCTACACTGACTTCAAATCTTGATCCTCAGATCTCAACCTCCTGAGTAGCAGAGATTAGAGGCCGGAGCCACCTCCAGTGCCCAGCTGCATCTGCCTCTTTAAAAGGAGGAAAGGAAGTGTTGAGTCACTTTGAGTCTCTGCCCTTTGGTCTCTGAGTATATACAATATAGCAATGTTCTGTCAGACACTCAGCCTAAAATAGGAAGTGTGGCACCCACACAGAGCCTCATGCTTTATAGCTGCAGAAGTTTCCTGAGGAAAGGTGAGCTACAAGGGCGTGGCAGGTAAGTGTACCTCTAGGGGGTGGCCCGTGGGTGAGACTGAAGTATTCTGAAAGCAAAAACAGAAACCACGAAAAAAGAAAAACAGAAATAATCAGAAAGCCAGCAGAAACACACATGCTCCCTAGAAATACCAGAAGCAAATAGTCTGAATGTAGATGCTGCCTATTTCAACGTTTCCAAGTCTAAGCGACTGCAGGCCAACAGTTGTGCAAACGGTAGAGCAGAATCGTGCAAAGGTCCTGTGACCCAAGTAAGATGGCAGATGAAAGTAATGCCAGTCTTTGGTTCCAGGAACAAGGCAGATACCATCTCCATTTCTCAGTCTTTTTTTCTTTTTGAGGGCGGTGGGGATAGGGGTGTTAGTGGAACAGGTGTGTGTGGGGTCCTCCCTGGAGATGTAGACTGTGGAGTTGCCTTGGTGGGTCAGAATTTGGCTTTCTCGGTCTTCCCATGTATCTATATAGTTTCCTTGTGCGGCACAGTGGAAACAGTGTGTGGGGGAAACCACCAGACACAGTAACAACTTATCCAGGCCCAAAGACTCCTGGCAGAGGCTTGCAAGGCATTCAGGAGCAGGGGCAGTGTGCGTGTCTGCGCCCGTGGGTCCATCCAGGAGAGAGGGTGTGGGCCGTCCCGCGTGCGCGGGGCGCTACCCGCCGGCCCTCCCGCCTGCGGCGCCCTGCGCATTCCTGACCCGGGGGCGAGTGCGCCGCGCGCCCCGCGAGCAGCTGGCTGCGCCGGCCGGCCGGGCCGAGCGCCCCGGGCTGGGGGAGGAGCCTGGCCGCCGCCGCTCCTCCAGTCTTGGGCCTTTTGTGCTGCAACTTTCCCGTAGCCCTCCGGGGAGCCGCGCCGGCCCCGCCCGCGTCCCACGCCGTCGCCCCTGGAAAGTTTGTGTCCCCCCCCCCCCCGGCAGCGGGGCGGTGGAGACCGCGCCCGCACAGCACCGCGCCCCGCCCCACGGCACCGCGGACGGCGGGGACGACTCCGCCACTCCGGGACTCCAGGGCAGTGGCGTCCCCGAAGGAAAGCGGCTCCGTGAGGGCCACGCATCCCCCTGACCACCCGGGGCCGGTAAGTGAGCCCCAGACTCCCCCCACCCCCCCGCTCGGGGTCAGGCGATCACGGCGGGCAGGGAGGAGACGGGCGGCCCCAGGACCTTGGCTGCGGGACAAAGGCGAAGAAGCTCCTTCAGGCTTTCCCCAAGAGGGACGGGGCGGGGTGGGAACGTGGGGTCCGCTGCCGCCCGAGGCGCGGGTCGGCCGGGCAGGGGCGGGCCGCGTGGGTCCGGGGACTGGTGCGCCCAGGCCGCTCCCCCACCGCCCCGTCCGCGCCCGCGGGCGGGACGTGCGCCCACGCGTGCCGGGAGGCCCCGCGGGGGTTTGGGTCCCGGCCCCAGGGCGGCCCCTGCGCTGGCCTGCCTGGGCGGCTTTTCCAGACCTGGGGTTCCCGGGCTCCCCCGGGGGACCCCGGCAGCTGCCGCGGCGCGTGGAGGAGCCACGCCGCGCTGCGCTGGATTCCCTCCGAGTTGGGGACTTTTAAATTCTCCAACAGTTACGTCAGTGGGGCGGCCGGGGCGCGGGGCGGGCGGGGCGGCACGTGACCGCCCGGCTTCCCTCCCGTCCTCCGCCCGGTCGGGCTCCGCGCTCCGGCTCCGCGCGCTCGGCCCCCGCGCCTCGGGCACGCCGCGCCTGCAGCTTGGTCGCCGTCCGCAATGCCTGTCGTAAAATGGCTCCATCTCTCGGTCACTCCTGAGGTCACTCCTGGTTCTGTTAGACGCCAAGACAGGCGTGCGCAGGAGGGAGCCGGCTGGGACGCACCTGGAGTCGCCAAAGTGGGGGGGGTGGCGAAGGGAGGAGCTGGGGCTGGGGAAGGGGCTGGGGTGGGGGGTCAGGAGCCAGGGTGGGGGGCCGCTGTGCACCCGTGGTCACAGCTGGGCCAAGCCTAGGGTCCCCTGGCCGACTGGCCTGCACAGCGGGGGCGCGGGGAGTCCTTCCCTACTCCATTTCGTCTGTTTGGAAAGGGTTTGGCTGAAGGGAGGACCCCTGGCTGGGTTCCCTCCGCGTCCACCCATTCCGAACCACTTGTGGATTTGAGTTCTGCCCTCGCCAGAGCTTTTACCCCGACAGCCCATGGAACTCCAAAGACCGGTTTTGTTGGGAATTGCACCCCAGTTCCCTCCCTGGGTATCTGGCTGAGCTGAGGCTTCCTGGGCTGGGCGGTGAGTGGAAGGGAGTGCAGTCCCACAGGGCTCCTTGCTTCTGTGAAGAGAGTTGGGGCAGGACATAGACCAGTACCGCCTTCCTTCGACACCACAGCCAATCCAGCCTCTGGAAACTGTGTCTTCTGTGCTGAGATGCATCAAATACCATGTCCCTCCGTGGGAGAAGTAGCAAACACCTGTGATCCCAGCATTTGGGAGGCAGAGGCAGGAGAACAATGCCAGTCTGGGCCACATAATGAAACTATATACATATACATATGCATATGTATATATATATTCACATCCTAGACTATGGCTTGCCTCATGTTGTCATGATTCATGGGCAGACAGCCTCAATGTGGAAATGTGCAGGGCAAATGTTCTCCCTGTGAAACCTGTGGGGCCTCTGACCCCAGCCCCCTCCCCTGCCCCTCTGTCCTATCCCTAGAGCTGGAACACTTAGAATGCTTTATCTGGAAGAAAACGCCAAGATCGAGGTTTCATATAACAGATAGGAACCTGGTGGCTCAGGGCCAGGGGCTCACTTCAAGGGGGGCTCCACCCTAGCACCCCAGAACCTGCCCTAATATTTCCAGTCTCACTCTGGCTTCTTTAGTTTTATTCTACTTTGCATCTTGGTTATTTGTTTGTTGCTTCTATGGAGACAGGCGCTATTTGAGGGAAGGCATGTCTGGTCACAGTCCCTCTCAACATTGCGATAGGGGCCTGGGGGATGGGCGGTGGCTGGATTGAATAAGACACAGCCCTTGCCTTGTTCTAGGAGGAATGTGTGTGTGTGTGTGTGTGTGTGTGTGTGTGTGTACGTGTGCGTGTGTGTGTGTGTGCGCGTGTGTGTGCGTGTGTTCGCGCGCGTGTGTGATCCAAGCTGGCTATATGAGGAGGTTACATCATGGGAGAAGGTGTCTGGACATGTATGAGGACATATTTTTGCTCCAGCACCTAGGAATACACTACAGGTATCCAGTAGTGATGAGAGTCCTGCAGAAGCAGGCATCCTGTCACCCCCACACCCTGATGCTCATCGTGTCCTGTGTAGAGGACTCTGCCATGGCGTTTGGAATTGGAGGCACTGCTGGACTTGGGAGGTCCCGGCTTGCCAGGTGCCAGCTGTGGGTGTGTGGAGGCCAACAGAGGAGGAGCACACAGCACTCTTCATTGTAGTCTGGGCTGGGAAACCCTCGTATATTGGCACAGGTACCCAGGAGAAGCTTTGGGAAGTTGGTGACAGAGTTAGCAACTAAGACTGGTCAGAGAAGCGAATGTAGGAAAGAGAAGGCCACAGGGTTGGATCCCCTGGCCTGCACTGCTGAGACCAAGGGCTTTGAACCAGTCTTGGGAAAGGAACTTTTCCTGCCTCCCCTCCACTGAGGTCACACTTCTTTCTTTACAACCTCCACAATCATTGCCTCAGCAATTCCCCATCCTGAGAAAACATCCTGAGGATTATGAAAACCATTTGAGAGAGATGAGAGGCATGGAAACAGACCCAGGGAGACAGAAGTTGGCTGGTCAATGCCTCTGAAAGCAGAACCAGAGAATTCTCTAGGGAATAAGGAGTGCTTGATTGGGCCAGATATTTCACTGGAGATGGTTTGAGGATCCTTTCCACGCTCCCCTCCCTCCTCCCTGTTCCCTTTCCTCTTCCCTGTCTAGTATATTATAGGGTTGCAGCCTGGCCTTTAGCTGGATGGAGAGCTACCAGTTAAGAGAAAGCAACATTCCCAAGATTTTTTTCCCCTGAGAAGGGAGGGGCCATGCAGTGAACAGTCAGAATTTAGAGACAAAGATTGTTTTCCAGGCCCTGCCCTACCCCTCACCATCTGGGTGACCTTGAGCCTGGCCTGAACCATCTCTGAGTCATTTTCCTTGTAGTTATCCAGGGGAGTTATCCCTCTCCTGACTGGACTTGTTTATTGCCAGGACATCTGCTCCTCCAGGAAAATACTCAGTAAAGTGTCAAAGTACTCACCCAAGTTAGGTGTGTTAACACCTCCATTCTAGTGTCAGAGATTTATTTTGCAGGGTCAGATTTCTTAACTCTATTATTTGTATTGTTAGTATTTGTATTATTATTATTGTTAAAGGCAAACAAGAAAATTACACAGTAATCTTATTTTGTAGCTGTTTCTGGACCCTGCTGTCCAAGATCTGGTTAATTCCTTGAGTTAGGAGCTGGGCTATCTGGTTTGCCTTCCCTTTTGGTTGTTCATTTATCTCTTCCCTAAGTGTAAATAAAGAATTTGGCACTCTTGTCATTGCTGCTTAGATAGCAAAACTGAGAGGAATAGACTGAAAAAGAAAGCAGATCAAGGCTTGACCTTAGGGCCAGGGTGCTGTCCCTTGGCTTTTTTTTAGGGGGGGGGGTGGAGGTTCAGGCTTGAACTCGCCTAGGCGCTGCCCCTGAGCTCTTCAGCTTAAGGCTACTGCCTTACCCTGGAGCAAAGCCCCACTTCCCATATTCTAGAGGTTAATTGGCGATAAGAGTCTCCTGTCATTTTGTGCCCGGGCTGGCTTTGAACCTTGATCGTCAGATGTCAGCCTCCTGTGTAGCTAGGATTACAGGCGTGAGCCACCACATCTGCTGTCCGTTGTTTTTTTTTTTTTTCTCAAGACTGGAGTGTGTTCTGCTACTTGAGCCACAGCTCTGCTTCTGAATTTTGGATGGTTGACTGGAGACTACCCTGACTGGGCTGGCTTCTGTGATCCTCAGATCTGAGCCTTCTGTGTAGCTAGGATCACAGCTGTCTGACTTCTGGCTGTTCAGTCCCTTTAATTTCTCTTACTTTGTGGTGTGACCATGTATGTGCTAGTCTCATCCCAGCTTATCCCATGAGCTGTCCCCCTGTCTGTGCCATTTGGAATCTAAGGCTCTTGAGCCACCTGGCTGCCTTCCAGGGCAGGACCTGGAGCTGGTTTCATGGCTTGGCATTTCCCCTGGTAAGAAGTGATAGAATAAAGTTGGGTCACATCACTGTGCGATTGTCAGTATTCCTTCTCTTTCCTCTTTTTATGGCCAGGTCAGCCCTCCCTCCAACTTCCTGTTGTCCAGTTACCTGAGTGACCAGAGCAAGAAATAGTCAGATGTTACCTCACCTTGCTTTGAATGAAGCTTGTTCAACCTCGCTGGTTATCTGGACTGGGAACCTGTATTATAGAGATTACTGATGATATTACCTGGGCCCTAAGTCAGAGGACTGCCACCCATCACCTTCAAAGTCTAATTAATCACAGATGGGAAAGAGGAAGGAAGTTGTTTTTAATGTGGTTACCCTGGAAGAAACACAGACTTCCTTCTGCTCCTGTCTTCTAGGGTACTAGTAGTAGATTCTTGATTATATAGAGTAGGACAAAAAGCAGGAGCTGATAAGTAAGAAGCAGGCATAGTCTGGCTGTCTTGGTCAAACTGGTCTGAGTGATCACTGTCTGGGGTCTGGTTCTTCAAGGTAGCATGTGATCGGTTTACCATGTGAGATGAATTCTTATGCTTTGACCTCCAAGCTCTCTGATCCCTGCATCTTACTCTTCCCCTCCCTCCCCTTGGTGTTTTCAGTCTTCATGGGGGATAAGAGAGATTAAATAAATTTAGGACAAATCAGTCTTGTGTTGTCCGGTTTTAGATTTGCAGAGTTGAGTGGGAACCTGATCAAAGTTTGAAGTAGCAAAAAAGCTGGCTGGTGGCTCATACCTACAATCCTAGCTACTCAGGAGGCTGAGATCTGAGGATTGTGATTCAAAGCCAGCCTGGGTAGGGAAGCCCATGAGTCACTTATCTCCAATTAGCGTCCAGAAAACCAGAAGTTGGTACTGTGGCTCAAAGTGGTAGAGCACTACCCATGAGCAAGAAGACCTCAGAGTCAGGGCCCAAGCCCTGGATTCAAGCGCTATGACTGACAGAGAAAGAAAAGAAAAAAGAGGAGAAACAATAGTTGTAGTTGTTGTTTGTTTGTAGTGGTCCTGGTGCTTGAATTTAGGGCCTGGGTATTATCCCTGAGCTTTCTTTCTTTTTTTTTTTTTTTCTTCTCAAGGCTAGTAGCCCTCTTCCTCTCAAGCCACAGCTCCACTTCCAGCTTTACTGGTAGTTAATTGGAGATAAGTCTCATGGATTTTCCTGAAATCCTCAGATCTCAGCCTCCTGAGTAGCTAGGATTGCAGATGTCTGGTGCCCAACCAAAAGCAGCCTGAGTCCATGTGACACTTACATATTTCATGGTGTCCTATGGTTAGCCATATAAAGGGCTCACAAGACCCTGCCTCATTTCCATCTGCATCCCTGGCCCTCAGGCATGTGTCAGGCACCACAGTTTTCTAACAGTTTCTTGTGGCATAGGGGAATTTATCATCTCTGGTCTTGCGCTGTGGGAATGGGCTCGGTGCCTAGTTTTCAACCTTCTTGTATTGTTGGTTGGATGGATGAAGAAAATCTCATGTGGTTTGGGGTCAGGGAAAATCTGTGACTCTGATAAGATACTAGTTAGTGAAGTAGGTTTTGTTTTTCTTTTTGGACTTAAAAATGTTGTCCTGTCTATAAAACCACTGGAAACATCTGTTGAGGCTTTGGTGGTTGTTTGTGGCTGGGTAGCTGTTCTAAACTTGGGAGAGTTAGAAGGGAGCAGGTTCTGACTTCCTGTGGCAAAAGCGATTAGTATCATTCTATAATTGCCATTCTCATATAGCCATTCATTTATGGAGCACCTACTGTTTATTGAGGACATATGAGAAAGACAGCAAGCTTTACCTATGTTTCTTGCGGTTGTTGGGACTGGTGGTAGTTTGAGACAAGGTCTTATATTCAGTCTAGATTAGTCTCAAACTTACCATCTTCCTGCTTCCGCCTCCTCAGTTTTGTGATTACAGGCATAGAGTACCATGCTTGACTTAGCTGATTAACCAAACTATGAATAAGTTTTGCCGTCTGAGCCGTTTTAAGTATACAGGCCAGTAGTGGTAAATGTATTCACATTGTTGTGAAACATCCCCAGAATTTATTTTATCTTGTCAGTCTGAAACTTTGTGTCTGCTACACAGCAATTCCTTTCTTTTTCCTCCACCAACAACTGGCAGTTACCATTCTATTTTTGTTGCCTTGAGTTTTGTACTATTTATTTATTTGTTTGTTTGTTTATTTATTGCCAGTCCTGGGCTTGAGCTCAGGGTCTGAGCACTGTCCTTGGACTTTCTCAAGGCTAGAGCTCTACATTTGAGCACCACTTCCATTTGTTTTCTATGATGTGGTACCAAGGAATCAAACCCCGGTCTTCATGCATGCTAGGCGAGTACTCTACCTCTAGGCCAAACTCCTGGCCCCTTGCACTTTATTTTTGTTGAGTTTCTGTTAACAACTTTTCAAGCAATGTAATTTGTCTCTATCTCATGGGTTCAGAGAATTCAGTGACCTTGCCTGGGGCTTTGAGTGACAGGTTGTAGCTGAACTAGGCTCAAGCTTGGATGCATTAGAGAGATGCAGGCATGCTCAGTTGGGCTGAGCTACAGGGCTGGCCCACTTGACAGGCATCATCCTTGTGCTACTTTGATGAGGGACAGCTTCAATGTCACTTACCCGATTCTGTGCCCTTCTAGCACCTAGAAGATTTTCTTGCCTCATCATCTTTTTTGGTGGCGACTGGGAATACTGGAGTTTGAAACCCCCCCCCCCAGGCTTCAAACTTGCTTTGCAAGCACTCTACCACTTGAGCCACACCATTTTCCTGCTCTGCAGGCCACTGTCATTTCTTCAAAGTCCTTGGCCAGAGGCTGCCCTGAGGACATTGAATCCTGTTATTCCACAAGCTGGGGAGGAGCCTAGTCCAGTGTGGCAGAGAAAAGAAGGAACAAAAGCAAGCAAGCAAGCAAGCTGAAGCCTGGAGTCTCCTATCCCCAATTAACCAGCCACAAACTGTAAATGGAAGTGTAGAGCACCAGCCTTGAAAAAAGCCAAGCAAGAATGTGAAGCTCTTGAGTTCGAGCCTCAGTACCAGTACAAGATGGTGATGATGATGATGATGATGGTGATGATGATGATGATAGAATTTCCACATGAATTGGGGAGGGACACCCCCAAATGCCGAGATCTTGCTGACCACGGCCTGCCTAAGGCTGGCGTGGACTGTGTGCTCACACACACTCCTGTAACTCTCTGAGTGGCCGGTCCTGAACTGAGCATTCCCTTCCTGCCGGGCCTGTCCCCCTAGAGATGTCCCGCATCCCTCCTGGATGGCTTTGGTCTGGGCAGGGCCAGGCACCGCGGCATGCATTCCCATGGGGGAAGATGCCAGGAGACAAAATGGCCCCCAGATGAGGGTGTAGTGAGGACTAGAAGGCTCTCCTTCTTACTAGGTGCTTCTTCAAGTCACTTAATTCCTCGGTCCTGGTCCCCTGCTCTGAGAAGTAACTGCTTTGCCTTCTTTGTTGGAGTGTCTAGGAATCACCAAGGTGGTATTGGATAAAGCTCAAAGACACTGTATAAAACTTAAGAGTACTGCCTCTCTCCCTCTCTCCCTCTTTCCCTCTCTCCCTCCCTCCCTTCTTCCTTCCCTTCCTCTCGCTATTTCTTCCTCTCCCCTTTTCCTTTTCCCCTTTCTTCTTTCCTCTTTCCCCTTTGCTTTCTTTTGTACTAGGGTTTGTACTCAGGGCCTCCAGTGTTCTAGGCAGCAGTCCCAGGCCCACTATGTTTGTGTTTAGAAATGAATTCTCTTTTAAAAACTAAATGCTGAACTTCAACTTGCTGGAGTGTCTTATCTGGGAGTGGAAAATAGCTCTCTATTCTCTCACCCAGGCTCCTGGAGCTATCACAAGCTGTTTTCCCCCAGAGTCCTGGGGGAGCTGCCTTCCTGTCCTTAACCCAGCCAGGCTCAGATGTTGTGTGGGATTTCCTGGCCCCTGTGCCCTTGGCTCCATGTCCAAATCCTGACTTTTTCTTCACTTTGGCCCAGGGGAGGGGCGCAGCTCTTCACACAGGCCTGGAAAAGACGTGTTCAGCAGTGTTAGCTTTCTCACTATTGCTATGAATTGTGCTTTTAGTATAATTACAATAATAAATCTGTTACAATGTCTTATACATATGAAAATACTATCATGAGCAATGAAACCTGTAGTCACAGCTCTCAAGTCACATCACGTAGCCTGGAGTTCCTCCTCTGCTCCTAGGAGAATTGAGTGCTTTGGTTTTAGGAGTCTCACCGTCTACACATTGCTATCCCATAGCCTGCTGTCCCACCTCATCTGCCAGATCCAGAGAAATCAAATTGTTCTCCCTGTGACAAGAAACAAATAACTGGAGGAAAAAACTCAAAAGGGAAAGAAACCAAACCAAAACAACAACAAACCAAACTCATAACCTGGCTGCGTGTTGGTGACTCGTGCCTGTAGCGACTCACGAGGCTGAGATCCGAGGATCGAAGTTCACCATCACTAGGGGCAAAACACGATCTCCATCTAACTAGAAGGATAAAAATAAGTCCGAACTGGAGACTTGGCTAGAGTGGTGGAGCACTGGCTATGCGTGTAAAAGCCAGTAAGCAAGAGCACAACTCCCTTTAAATATAAGTCAATAATCTTGCTTAGTCCTCATTAAGAACAAGTAAATTGGGCAAAGGTTGCTTACCCCTGTAATCCTAGCTACTCAGGTGCTGAGATCTGAAGTTTGAGGTTTGAAGCTAGCCTGCACAGGGAAGTCTCTGAGACTCTTATCTCCACTTAACTATGAAAAAGCTCGAAGTAGAGATGTGACTTAAGTGGTAGAATACCAGCCTTGAATGAAAAAGCTGTGGGACAGCACCCAGGCTCTGAGTTCAAGCCCTCGCACTGGCAAACATACCTAAACATACATGCACCTATAAGTAAATAATGACATGAGAAAGCTAAGGTTGTATGGGTGAAGCCTACAGTTAATCGTGTGGTTTTTCAACCCATTAGATGCTTGAAAGCCACATTATGTGGTTTCTCCCTGTATTCCTTAGTGCGTATCACAAAGTTTCCCTCCTTTGAGACACCCTGAATCCTGTCCACTCACCTGTGGCTCCCTCCCCTGCAGGTATACTTCATAGCAACTGATATGTTAGATCCTAAATACTTCACCCCTCGGCTACTCATAGATCCCTGGCTCTCCCTATCACTGTTGATACCACAGAGGTTGGAGGCCTCTCCAGCTGGCTCTGGCCCCAACCTCTGGTCCCATGTCCATCTCATACAGTGAATGCTCTAGCTCCAGGCCACTCCATTCTAGAGTCAGCTGAGCATCCACATACAACACACTATTAGACCACAGAAGGTGGGCGTGCAGGTTCTGTGAAAAGTAAAACAGAGCCAAGGACGCTGAGGGCTGGTGTGCACAGAGGCCCTCCAAAGTCAAGTTTCTCAGGCCGACCGCGCAGCTCAGTGGCTCAACACTTGCCTAACATGTGGGAGGCCCAGGTCCCATCTCCTGAACCCCAGGAGAAGTGGGGAGGGAGGTGATGAGGTCCTAGGGGACTCTCATGAATGGGGTCAGGGCTCTAGGAAAGGAGTTAAGCAAAGAACCCCCAGATAGGAGGACCAGGGCTGCAGTGAGAGGCTTCAACCTGGATCTTGGATTTCTGTGATCTGATCATCACCCAGTTTCTAGGATTCTGTTGGAATGACCCAACACCCCAAGATAGTACCTTTCACCATCCTGGCTTTAGACTGTGAGCCTGCTCTTAATTGGCCTGTCAACCTTGAGCCATAGTCCTGCATGATTCCTGCTGGTGCCTGCAGGATTTTCTCTGGGCACAGATCACATGAACTGTATTGGCCAGCTCTCTATCTATCTATCTATCTATCTATCTATCTATCTATCTATCTATCTACCTATCTATTTATGTAGTGCTAGTCTTAGGGCTTGAACTGAGGGCCTGAGTGCTGCGTGATTCCTGCTGGTGCCTGCAGGATTTTCTCTGGGCACAGATCACATGAACTGTATTGGCCAGCTATTTATTTATTTATTTGTTTGTTTGTTTATTTATTTATTTATGTAGTACCAGGCTTAGGGCTTGAACTGAGGGCCTGAGTGCTCTCCTTGAGCTTTTCCTTTTCTGTTGGACTTGAATTCAAGTCCTGGGCACTGGCCCTGAGCCTTTTTGTACTCAAGGCTGCCACTCTTATCACTTGAGCCACAGCTCTGCTTCTTGCTTTTTGGTGGTTAATTGGAAAGAAAAGTCTCAGACTTTCCTACTGGGGCTGGCTTCCTGAGTAGCTAGGACTATAGGCATGAAGCACTAGTACCTGACGGCGCAGTTGGTCTTCCACACTGGATCTTGAGTGTCTTCCTGTTTGAGACAGAGTACTCTTCACTTCTGCCTCTGCAGCTGTGACTCCAGGCCCCACGCTGCCCTTGTTGGTACAAGCTTCCCCTAACATTCCATTGGAGAATCAACCCTTTGCTGTCTGTCTGAGTGTTCAGTGCGCTGGCCTAGCAGCTGGTGGCAGCAGCTGTTGGTGGTGGAAATATCTGATTTGATGGTCCCTCCTCCTGAAAAATATTTCAGCCACTCTGCTCCCAGTGTCACCACTTGTAAGTATTTAGAATCCATTTATAGCCTCTGACAGCTGGCTCTGAGAAGAGTTATGTGAGAAACTCACTCTCATCCTTAGCCATCAGAAATATAACTTGGGAACCCTGGGAAGTAAAACAGAGACGTCCCAGAACCAATGGTATGATGGGAATATTTAGTGCTTGCCTATGGTTGAACTTGTTGTTTATGAATGAACATTTATGCATGCACTTTTAAAATTGTGATGGTGATGATGATGACGATGAAGATGATGATGTCGCCAATCCTGGGGTTTGAACTCAGGACCTGGGTGCTAAGGCTACACTTTACCACTGCAGCCACAGTGCCATTTCCAGCCTTTTTTTGGTGGTTAATTGGGGTCCCATGGCTTTCTTGCCCTGACTGGTTTGAACTGTTGTTTTCAGATTTCCTGTATAGCTAGAATTGCAGTCTTAAACCACTGATATCTGGCTTAAATTGTAATTGTTTTGATAGACCTTTATTCAAAGTTTATTAACTCTTAGTCTACAACTCGTGGTCTAACTCTTGGGCCTGTTTGAACTGTACTAGATCTGAAGCAGAGAACTGGAAGATGAGTTAGTAAGTAGAGAGGATAGCTTACAGCCTGAGCATAAGAGACAAGATGGAGCCGAGAAATCTTTGGTGGGCAGCTTTTACAGAAAAGGAAAGCGAAATCACAGAAAAGTCACCTGGCAGCAGTCCCAGGGTGGAGCTGGTCTGGAATCCAGTCTTGAGACGTCACATGCAGTTGCTGTTTTAGTGTTTTGGCATACTTCTCCACTCGCATCACACTCACCGAGAAACTATTTGATTATATTCAAGAATATAGATTTAAAAAAAAAAAACAACAACAGGGGGGCCCGGGAGTTTGGCCTAGCGGTTAAAGTGCTTGCCTAGCATGCACAAGGACCCGGGTTCGATTCCTCGGTATCCCACATACACAACCAAGCCGGAAAAGTGGCAGAGACGAGACTGCGACGGCGACAGAGAGCGAAAGAAGCGAGCTGAGCTGAAGTGAACAGAGCCCAACCGAGTGGTGGCCGGAGCGAGCGGGGCCGGAGCGAGCAGGACCGGAGCGTGCGGGAGCGAGCCGAGCCAGAGCCAGCGAGGCCGGAGCGAGCGGGGCCAGAGCGAGAAGGGGCCGGAGCGAGCGGGGCCGGAGCGAGCAGGGCCAGGAGCGTGCGGGAGCCAGCCGAGCCAGAGCCAGCGAGGCCGGAGCGAGCGGGGCCAGAGCGAGAAGGGGCCGGAGCGAGCGGGGCCGGAGCGAGCAGGGCCAGGAGCGTGCGGGAGCCAGCCGAGCCAGAGCCAGCGAGGCCAGAGCGAGCGGGGCCGGAGCGAGAAGGGGCCCGAGCGAGCAGAGCCAGGAGCAAGCGAGAGCTGGCCGGGCCGGAGCGAGCGGGGCCGGAGCGAGCGGGGCCTGAGCTAGAAAGGGGGCCTAGCTGGGCCCGAGCGAGCGGGGCCAGAAAGAGAAAGGGGCCAAAAAAAAAAAAAAAAAAAAAAAACCAGGGAAGATTTCATATGTGTTGAAAAGTAATTCTACCCCAAAGGGTTAAGAGAAAAAAAAAGTCATTCCATAGAATGTTTTCAGGAAAGCTCCATGAGGGCCCTTGATTGTCCCCAGGGATGCTTCAGAAATGTGTGTGGGTGTTTTTGCTTTTAAATGAGGCTGTCTAGGTCCTCATAGGAGGCAGATTGGGTATAGAGCCCAGGAAGGATGGCCTTGCTTATGTCCTTGTCTTGTGAAACCTTCCCTGAGGTATGAATTGAAGTTGTTCCCCTAACACTTAGAAGTGTGTGTGTGTGTGTGTGTGTGCGTGCGTGTATGCCACTACTGGGGATTGAACTCAGGGTTTCAAGCTCTCATTAGACTTTCTGCTCAAGGCTAGCACTTGAGTCATAACTCCACTTCTGGCTTTTTGCTTGTTAATTGGAGATAAGAGTCTCATGGACTTTTCTATCTGGATTAGCTTTGAACTGTAATCCTGAGATCTCAGCCTCCTGAATAACAAGGATTACAGGAGTCAGCCACTGGTACCTGGCTAGAATTTTTCTTAAATATTTTCTTATTCATTTTTAACAATCTTAGTGGTATATATATTCAGCACAGAACTAGTAAATGGAGGTCAAAGCCTAGGAAGAAGAAAAGGCATACCTAATTTCTTTCTGAAAGAGAACTTGTGTAAACATTTTAGCATATATCCTGTATTGCTTTCTGACTCCTTGGATCTGTGTTTGCCTTCTTTGCATTTATAAAAATGCGTGTTGGGGATACACGGACACATCAAATTGGATCATGTTGCCAATCATTGATAGTTAACTACTTTGTTTTTAGTTACTATAATGGATATATTTACATTTTGATGCATGAAGTTCAGCCTTTATTTATTTATTTATTTATTTATTGCCAATCCTGGGGCTTGAACTCAGGAACTGAGTACTGTCCTTGGACTTTTCTCAAGGTTAGAGCTCTACCACTTGAGCCACAGCACCACTTCCAGCTTTTTTCTAGGTATGTGGTACCAAGGAATCGAACCCGGATCTTCGTACATGCTAGGCAAGCACCCTACCACTAGGTCAAACTCCAGGCCCCTGCCTTTATTTTTTAAACTGTTGTGAACAAGTCTATTCTATGTCTGTGCCTGAATTTTGTTATTTGAGACAGGATCTCTATATGTAGCCTAGCCTGGCCTTGAACGCTTGCTCATAGCCCTGCTCCAGCTTCCTGAATGCTGGGATTACAAGCATGTAGCACCACAGCCAGCTATGTGCCTGATGAACAGTCTGCTACCTGTGAGCCTTGCTTGGTGTATCTTTTCCTTGCTTGGTGCTCACAGCTGTGATTTTTGCCTCCACTGTTTCTCATCTCCCTAAAACAACCTCTCTGAAGGACAAAAGCTGTGTCAAAGGAAGCAAAGGCTTTTATGGCTTTCTGAGTGTGTTGCCAGAATCCCTGACTGTTTTTCCACTCTGACTTTATGACTTTGGAAAGTCCATCTTGCCTATAGTGGAGTTTCTCCCAACTGAGATTTTCTAAATTTGATCCATCAAAGGCTCCCAGAGTTCCAGCCATCCTCCCTCAGCCGGCGGCCTCTTTCCTTCTTTGCTCTTGCACCAATTTCTCTGTGGCTTTCTGTGGCTGGGGATATTGATCTGGGAGAGGTGGGGTGGTGGGCCACGATTGCCACAGAAATGTGTAAGCGTATGTGGTCCAATCCAGTCATGTTTTGGGTACAGCTTTAGGAAACTACCCTGGGCCTCCCCACTCCCACATCAAAGTGATTTATAAAATGTTTGGTCCGATCCTTTGGTTTAAGATCAAGCTTCACTTCCTGTACCTGGCCTGTTCCCTCCCCCTTCAAGGCCTCCCACTTCTTTTCTGCCCTCTGATGACAGGGCCCTTTTGTGATCCTGAAGAATGCCAGGCCTTCAAATACAGTACACGGCTCCCTGCAGGGCTCGAGGGCTCTCACTTTTGTCTTTCCACTTTTGGGGGGTACAGCCAGGTGTGTTTGATGGAGGGAGTGACTCCTGAGGTCGTGCTTGGGTTTGTAACCCTGGTTCTGCCCTCTCCCAGAAGTATAACCTTAGACAAGGGCACGCAGCCTCTGTGCCATAACTCATAAGTGGCCCCTTCTCACAGGGCTGTTTAACAACCAAATATGGCATTATCTGTGGGTACTTAGAGGAGACCCTGGCTCATAGTGGGTGTCAGTAAACACTGGTTGTCCTGAGCCGGACAGCTGGCTGCGGTTCACTCTTTCCCTGCCCCCGACTTTCCCTGCTCTCATGGCCATCTGTAGCTTCCTTCGTAGCAGTTCCTACAATTTGTTATTAAATAAATAAGCATTTTAAACATGCCTGCCTCTGGCAGAGACGGCAGGCTCTTACTTGTAGCGTAGTACATACTTTCCAAACAATGATAAGGTCTTCATCAGGAGAAAGGTGCTCGTGGACCTCTCCCCCCTCCACGCCCTTCCCCCTCCCCCATCTGATGGCTGTCAGGCTTGTGCCTCTGAACTTCAGCGCCAGTCAGCAGATGGTTGTCCAATGTTTTGAGCAATGAAAGACCATGTTTAAAGTCTAACTTACATAAATGTTAAAATTCTGAGAATGGCTGCATGCGGTGGCTTATGTCTGTAATCCTAGCTGCTCAGGAGGCTGAAATCTGAGGGTCATAATTTGAAGCCTGCAGGAAAATCCGTGAGATTCTTTTTTTTTTCCTTTGGTGGGTCATGGGGCTTGACCTAGGCGCTGTCCCTGAGCTCTTCAGCTCAAGGCTACCACCCTACCTTTGAGCCAAGCCTCATTTCCTATTTTCTCCAGGTTAATTGGAGATAAGAATCTCAGGTCATTTTGTGCCGGGCTGGCTTTGAAGCTTGATCCTCAGATCTCAGCCTCCTGAGTAGCTAGGATTACAGGCGAGAACCACCATGCCTGGCTGGGAGATTCTTATCTTCAGTTAACCACCAAAATTCCAGTAGTAGAGCTGTGGCTCAAGTGGGAAAGTACAAGCCTTAATACAAAAACTCGGGGGAAACGCCAAGTCCCTGAGTTCAACCCCCGCCCCCCAAAAAGTGGCAGCGGGGGGAGCAGCCGGGAGTTTGGCATAGTGGTAGAGTGCCTAGAATGCACGAAGGCTGGGGTTCGATTCCTTGGTCCCACAAAAATAGAATAAGTCAGAAGTGGTGCTGTGGCTCAAGTGGTAGAGCTCTAGCCTTGAGAAAGTCCAAGGACAGTGCTCAGGTCCTAAGTTCAAGCCTCGGGACCGGCAAGAAAGGGGGGGGAAGGGAAGGAAAGGAAGGAAGGAAGGAAGAAAGGAAAGAAAGAGAGGAAGGAAAAACTTTGAAATTACAATTAAATAAATTATTAGAAAACTGAAACAAATCTTCAGGCCAATGGCAGTGTGGACACTTGGGGCCAGGAGATCTTTTGCTATGGGGGCTACTCTGTGCCTTGGAGCCAGCGGTAGCATCTCCTTACCCAGCTGTGACAGATCAGAATGTCTCCAGATATTGCCTGTGTCTTTTTGATAGGGGGGGATATTACCTCTGGTTGAGAACTCCAGTCAAGACTGGTAAAACATAGCCAGGTGCTGGTGGCTGGCTCAGGCTGATACCCCTAGCTACTCAAGACATTGAGATCTGAAGACTGCAGTTCAAAGCCAACCTGGCAGGAATGTCTGTGAGACACTTATCTCCAATTAACCAGCAAAAAGCTGTAAGTAGAGCTATGGCTCAAGTGTTATTTCAATATACACAAAACCCCAAATGCACGCACACACACACACACACACACACACACACATACACAGAATAAAGTTTACAAAACATGAGGCCTGACGATCTGTTTTTAGAGTAAACAGACATAAAATTCCTCTCTTTAATCGCCATCAAGTCTCTTAAACCTTCCTCTTTGTTTCTGAACCTAACTCATTTGGGGCCAATGACAGATTCGTCTTGGACTTGCACCACATTTGTCCCAGGCTGTGAACAGCACAGATCCTCCCTTCTTACAAAGGGAAACTGAGGCCCTACTCAGGGCCAGATAAAATGTGCTGTTAACATCATGTTTGTATCATCTCCAACAGTTTTTGAGTGTTGCCTCTTTTCCTTTCCTTTCCCCAGCTCCCCTGTAACTGTCCCTGTACCTGCTACTGCCTACTCAAAAGTCCAGAGGTAGGATGGGGCTGGGGCTGCTGGCTGGATAAGGCCTAGACCTTGAGACCACTCCTTCCCCTCTCTTCTCTCTTCTCACCTAGTCTTTCAGTCGTTTCCCACTTGGGATCTGTATACCTGTCCTCTACTGCTTCGTGCTGGGGCTCGGCCTCTTCTTATGCCCTTAGGAAATGATGTAGGACTGGAAGCAAAGCTCAACAGTACAGCGCCGTCTTTGTAAGCATGAGGTCCTGAGTTCAAACCTCATTACTGCCTCAAAATAAGAAACAGAATGATCTAACGGACATCAGGGAATCTCCTGTGTGTGTGCACTCACATGCACACACATGGACATATACACGTGTGCACATGCACACACATGCCCTCTGGAGATCCCCTACTCCCCCTGCCCACGTAGGACTGTCAGAAATGCTTACTTAAAGGGAAGTCTTGGGGAGAGCTGCCCTCTGTCTCTGTCTCAGGGTATGACAGCTACCTGCCTAGCAATCTAGCTGGGACCTGAGCTGGGTTAGTTGTTTCCTTTGGTCATGGTGGTGGTCAGAGAAAAAAGGAGTCATCCAGGGCCTTTGTTTGGCATGAGGGTCTGGGTCCCTGCCCTGCCCTGCTCTTCACTGCCACTTGCTACTGTAGAGTGCTGCTCTTGAAGCCTCGCTCTTTGCCAGGCTCACTCACTGCTGGTCTGAGGAATGTGCATGCATGCTCACACATGTACATTATCATCCTTCCCCATACATAGAGTTCACATGAATGTCTACATCTCTCTACCACACACATTACCAGTGTCAGCAAAGCAGCCTTGTCAGATTCTGTGTGACATTAGGGAATTTCAGGTGAACAGGACAGACACAGTTCCATCCCTCCAGCTCTCCAAGCCGAGAGGAGCCTCCTTCAGCTCCTGGACTACGTGGGTCCCCTTGTCACTGACCCCCCCCCCGCCCCCCAGCAGTAAATGACCTGCATCCAGCTGCATATGGAGTCAGTGTACTAGGATGAGGTCAGTGTTGGAGAATCCGTTTTCTGTTTGAAACAGGATGCTTCTGCACAGAAACAGAAACGGCAGGCTGTGTTTGGATCAACTGGCTGCTGACACTGTGCCCAGAGTCTCGTGAGAACTGAACCCATGATTTCTTCTTGGAGAAGTGGTGCAGTAATGGCTGATTCAGTGTTTGGGGACTTTATAGAATGCTGTTGCAAACTGGCCTTAGCTCTGTGATCTGCTAGAGCGGGCCTGGGCACTGTGCGTTGCAGTAATAACAATTTTAAGCCCTGTTCCTACTGTGGCAGGGGTCTCTTCCTTCCAGGTTAGAGTGTCACCCAAGGCAGGGGCGGGAAGAGTGATGAATCCCAGTGTTCAGTCCTTGGGAGATGTTATTCCCCTGCCAAAGCAAAGTTCATACTTTAAATTCAAATGTAAACTTAAAAAAAATTGTGTTCATGATCTCCCTTAGCTTTCTACTCAAGGCTGGCACTCTACCCCTTGAATCACACCTCCACTTCTGGCTTTTTTTCTGGTTAATTGGAGATTGAGAGTCTCAGAGATTTTTTTTTTCCTGTTTGCCCTGGTTTTGAACCTTGATCCTCAGATCTCAGCCTCCTGAGTAGCTAATAATGTGAGTCACCAGCACACAGCCATACATGTATATATATTTTTAAAGTTACTATTAAAATAAAACTGAACAGGATCTAGGAGCTTTTACAGTAAGCACATGAGAGGAAAACTAAGAGCCAGTCTTTTTCTGTCTCTCCCCATTTCTGGCTAATTATTTGGTGCTGAATCCTTTTATTTATTATAAAGGTGATGAACAGGGGGTTACAAGTTGCATAAGTAAGGTAATGAGTACATTTCTTTTGAACAGTTAACCCCTCCCTCATTTTCTCCCATTTTTCCCCTCTCTACTTCCGTCTTCCACCCCAAAGTTCATTTCCAACAGTGTCTAGTGAATATCAGCGCTGCATTAGTTCATCCTTTGTCCTGCTGCTTCTGTGATTCCCTTGCAGAATCCTTTGGGTTACTAGATTTCTTCAAAAAAGGGCAAATATACCTTTTTCTGGGGGTGATTCTCAGATGACAAGAAAGAAGGTTTTGATGTCCCGGCCAAGGACATCACACTTGCTCCTTGTGTTTACTCTTCTATTTTGCCTATGGCATCTGTGGCTAATACAGAGACCTGAACCTTGATCTTCTAGAACATTCTACAAATGACTAGATTGCCCAAGGCCATTGGTATTATTTCATGATTTTTTTTAAGCCAGACTCATTTTCCAATTGAAACCTTTCGGCTGCTCCACCATTTATTAGCCAGCCATGGAAATGGGGTGCTCTGGCCACATCTGGGCACCTTCTCTTCCCACAGTCAGGAATCCAGGTGGCTGGTTTCCTTAGACCTGGGGATTCATTCTTATGGACACTGGCAACTCTTGCCAGGACCCAGGCAGAGTGCTGTGACCCCAGAGTGCTATCCCACCTAAGGCTGTGCTTCCGAGGTGTGTGGAGCAGTGGACTTTGCAAATTTCAGACCAGTCACCAGGGATGTTTTTGCTGCTGGCCTGAGGCTAACCGTGGAATACCCATGGCGGAGGCAGTCTGGTCCTGGCCACAGTCTCCTAGGAATAGAGATGCCCAGGCCAACAGCCTGTGGCTGGAGTTTCTGACCTCCAACTCTGGACAAAGGGCTGGAGTGAGGTATGGGTGGGAGGTAGGGCTGATGGTTTCGTTCTGCCCTGTGGCTGCTATAGAGGGTTTCCAAATGCAGAAGCAGAGCTTAAAACTCTTAGTAAGTGAAGTACAGAACATTCACATGGATTGCATAATCTGTTTTTCCTTTTGCCCCCAAGTGAAACCATGTGTTTTCTTTTTCTTTTTGGTCTGAGACCAGGACTTGACCTTGGTATCTGATCCGTTTGCTCACTGGTTAGCACTCTACTGACTAAGCCACGCCTCCAACCCCATGTGGGCTTTTAGTTTTGATTAGTTTGTACTGTCTACCTCACAAAGGTTAACTGAACTGTTATTTAAGCAGGTACTTAATTAAAAGCCAAATCATGAAGTAGAAGAATTCTTTTTATTAATGTAGAAAAGGTATTTCCCAATCCTGAATGACAGGGCTCCTTTGTAGTGTTTAAAAGCTGCTTTGACTTCATAAACCCAATCTGGGCATGCAGTGCACTTGAGATGCCCCTGGGTATTTGCTTAGAATCTTTGCATTTCCAGTGAGTGTCCAGCTGGCAACCTCCGTCAAACCACACTGCCACTTGTCAAATACTGACCATTACATATGGTCATACAGAAGATTCTGTACTCCTTTTGGTTTTTCACAATTCATGAGCTGCCTTTCCTGTGCTTTGTGACTAAGTAGTTGAAGCCCTGGAAATCTGAGATTAGCTACCCCAAATAGTGGGGAGGGGCTTCTTAGCGTATCCCTGTATCTTTTGCAACCTGGATCTCTGCTTGGGAGTTCAGGGCACTTAGGAAATCTTGCACTGGGCCAGGAGCCCACTGAACTGCTAATGACAAGGGTGGGACTTGAAGCCCTGGGTCCCTCCTGGAGTTTTGGGATGGTACTGGTGACTTTTTGCCTCAGTTCATATTTCCTCCCTTCCTAAATTTCACTCTGGGCAAGCTTAACATTAACTTATCTCCTCTGGACATCAACTTGTTCTGTGAAAGGAGAGTGGCTAAGAGTTGTCACAGGAGAATGGACAGTAGGCCAGTCAGTTCAGGGTTAACTGAGCAGGATCCCACCCTCCCCTCCCCCAGAAATCCCGGTGCAGCAGCTGAGGCTGCTCCTGGGCCTGGCTGGTGCTCACATACTGGTGCTTCTCACCAGGGCTGGAAGGGCCTGGATGTGTGCGCCTCAGGTGTCCAGACAATTCGCCAGCCTCCCTCTGTACCTTCCTATTGTCCTTGGCTCTTTGCTAGAGTTTCTGGTCAGGTCTTTGCTCTGCCTCCTAATGCTGAGGCTTTCCAGTCTCCATGAGATCTACCATCTAGTGCTCTGAAAACTAGCAGTGATTTTCAGTAGTCTTCCCTCCTGCCCTCCCTCCCTTCTCACTTTCAGTCTGAACTGAGTCCTTAGCCTTAACGCCTGCCTCTTTATGTGATCCCATTACGTGATCCTGAACACTTAGAGATTAAAAAAAAAAATTCAGAGGCCAGAGAAGAAAGGCTGTGGAGCTAAATGCTTTCCAGATGGTGATGGAATCAGCAGATAAGATATGCTGCTGCCATCTGGCCTGACAGGAAGCGATCTGTTCAGCTTGCAACTTGGGGGCTGTCCTTGCCTCCTGGGACAGCCTGGGCCACGCTGGCCTTTGTCCTAGGACAGGAGCTTAATTTGGCAACTCCAGCTGATCTTCACGATGAATTTTTTTTTTTATCCTATCATTTCAGTGGGCACTCTGCCAGGAAGAACTCAGCAGCCCTGAACTGGAAACTCTGTAACAGTCAGAGCTAAGAACATGTCACTAGAGGTAGACTCTAGTCCTCAAGTCAGTTCTCTGTTGTGAGTAGGTGGAGACGCGTGTTGAGCAGCTAGTGGGACCATAGTTGTTTTTAAGGATTTTTGTGTTCTTGTGTGTACTAGTCCTAGGGCCTGAACTCAGGGAGGGCCTGAGAGCTATCCTTTAGCATTGCATTCAAAGCTGATACTTTACCACTTGAGCCATGCCTCCACTTCTAACTTTTTGCCAGGTAATTGGAGATAAGAGTTTCATGGACTTGCTTGTCCAGGCTGGAATTAAACCTTGATCATCAAATCTCCGTCTCCTGAGCAGGTATGAGCCACCGATGACAGGCTTTTTAAGGATTTTATTAAGGACGGCAATATACATTCTGAGGATTCTGAGGTCTTACCTACCAACTGGGCTTAGCAGGAAAGAATGCCTTGACTAGCCGTCATGACGCACTGCTACAATTGTGATGGTTTAAGAGTGGATCATTTGTGAATTTCATCGGAAAGGAAGAAGTTTAAATCAACACTTTTTATTTCCCAAAGATATAAGCACTGCATGCGTTTCGATTCCACTTTGATGCCAGTGAGGTTTAGGAAATGTTGACTATCTCCTTAAATAGGGACACATGGCATGGGCGTTTACAGCTTTGCTTTCCTCAGACTCAAGGCCCATTTCTGGAGAACAGAGGGATGACTGCGGGGGACAATGAAAAGGGGGACTGCAGTGGGATGACAGGAGGGAACAAGACAGAGGGTGAACACCTCGGCTCAGTGCTCTGCCTCTCTGGGTGGGACCTAACCCGATGCTGGTATTGCCTAAGCTGCAGAGTGCTGGCCTTCCTGAGAACAGTGGCTCTAAGACAGTCGCCACAGGTGATGGGGGACATGACTGGTGACAGGAGCTGTCTAGGCTGAGGCCCTTTCTGCCATCCCCTCTGCCATGCCGAGTAACGCCATGTCTAACGTGGAGCTATATCATCGGTAATTACTTTCTGCTGAGAGGCAAGGCAACACGCACGTGTTACTGCTTTGAGGCAAGGGGCAACAAGGCAAGGCGCACGAGGCAAGGCGCAAGACTTGATTTCCATTGGTTACAAATGTGGTGTTGCTTTATCACTCTCTGCTTAGACCTATAGTGAGAATAAACACGTGCCCCTCCCTGTCCTGCCCAGCTTTGTGCTGATAGGCTCCGGCACCCGATATTAGCTGGAGGGACTTCCAGAATAAAGAGAGATTCCTGCCTTGGTGAATCTGCCTGATGTGGCTGTCTGTGCTCCTGAGAAGGAGGGCTGGGTGCGGACAGTCAGTGGGCCCTCTCCTCTGTCTGCTGGTCCTGGTCGGGGCGTGTTCTCCCTATCCCTCCTGCTGGTGGAGAGGGACCGGGGACGAAAAACCCCGACAGGAAGGGCTGTGGACTTCTTAGTCCTGGCCTAGGGCTGACTGGGTGTGAGGTCCAGGTAGTCTCTGTACCTCACTCAGCTGCCCCCGGTGCCTTGGTTTCCAACTTGAATTCCTGATACCTTGGCCATGCGGACCCCACAGTCCAACTTTGCCTTGCATTCCACTTTGCTGGCCAATTCCGTTGCTACTCTGGACATGGCGCTTAGACTCTGGCATTCCCAGAATGTAGGACCATTATCCTGTTCTCAGTGACCCACAGGGTAAGCCTGATACCTGTGGAGCACTGGGACGTGTGCCACGCATGCTCTATGCCAAGGGCTGGATGCTTGGGAGAGATTTAAATCATCATTGGGTTATATTAATAGCTGTTGGGACAGGAACCTGAGGGGACAGACGTGGAGGCAGGCATCACCAGATGTCCCAAATGCTGTGCTCCAAGAGGGCCGTTGGTTAGACAGAAAGACTGGATTCCAGAAGGAAGTGACTCATCAGGAAGAGTTGACAGTCCTGACTTCCGGTGCCAGGGCCTGTACCCCAGCCCTGAGCACTGGAGGAGCCAGAGGGCCAGGGGGAAAAGGGAGGTGTCCTGATGTCCACGTGTTAGGCTTGGTGGTGATTCACTAATGTTCTGGCTAGAACCAACCTCCTGGGCCACTGGGGATGGTCTGAGAGCAGGCCCAGGAGGGCAGGGGAAGGAAGCATTCTTAATTGAGCTGTTGAGTCATTTGCCAATGCAGGCAGGGTGTAGCCATGATCGTCCTGACCAACTGAGGGATGGGAGCCATAGTGTGCCCTCTGGGGAACAAGGCTGGGTACAGGACATCCTGCACCCTGGCCATTGACCTGAGAGAAGCTTGGTGCTGGGGTTTACTGTGCTGCTCGGAGGCCTTTCCAGGGATGGGGAAGCAATGGAAGTTGGGGTGCAGTGAGGGGGGGGAGGTGTTTCCTCATCAGATCCCAGAGCTGTGGACAGTCACGAAGCCTCAATTCTGACAGAGCCTCATCCTCCCCTCAACAGTTTGAAGGCAGAGATCCCTCCTTGCAGTTTGATGAAGAGGGAAACCATACCAGGAGGGGGAGTCGATGGCCTAGGGACTGGATCAGGCCTGTGAAGTCATTAAGACCATGGCAGGACAGACATGTATGCTTCTCTTCTGCCTGTATTAGTAACGTGTGATCATTGCAAAGAAACAAGATGCAAACAGTCTGGTTTCTTCAGTTGGCATTAAATTAAATCTTTGTGGTTGTGTGTGAGTGGAGAAAGAAACTGGCCAGCATCATGTCTCTTGAGAGAGCTAAATTTTAGTTTGTTTTGGTAAGAGCTCTTACTCCTTGACTTTGAGTAAGAACAAAGGTAGACATCCAGAGGGTGGAAATGGTTCTGTTAGGAAGCTTATACAGCCCTCCTAGCATGTATTGTTCATTCTGAGACAAGGTCTCACTAGACTACCTCTAAGCCCATGTGATGTGTTGCTGGTTCTTTCTAAGCTCTTGTGTTTATTCACCATGGCTGCATGACTCCTGCCCAGGCCCCGTCTTTCCTGTTTTCTCCTTGATTCTCTGGGTCCCTAGGAGAGCTGACTGTGTAGGTTCCAGCTCAGGTTCTGCTCTTGACTCTTGGTCACAGCCAGTGGGACACTTTGTGGGCTCTCCCCTTACCTGTTTGTGGATGTTGCCTGTGGGTGATCTGGCTGGATGTTGGGTCCCATGAAACATGAGACAGGTATGGCTCTTGGGGCTCACAGACCCATCTTCCTGGGATAGGGCAGCCGTGAGACAAATGAGTGATACCCAGGAGGAAGACTGGGGGCTTATATGAAAGAGGGCATGATGTGTCTGGCATAAGATCCTGCCTACCTGGAGAGTGAGACATTGTTGGCCAGGGGAGCGGTGGGGGTGCCAGATGAGGATGCTCTGTTGTGGGAGCCTAAGAAGGCCTGACTGAGGGGTGAGCAGAGCCATGTGGGCAGGTGGTGAGGGACAGGGCCAGACTGGTCTTGCAGAACCTGCTAGGCCAAGGCAGAGCTTGAGGTGGGCTGAGAATTCCCGTCTCAGGGTGTGAGAATGGGAGCCCAAGGCCACCCTCTAGGACCAAATTGCCCCCTGGGCAGGGTCAACCTCTGAGGCTGGTGATGATGAGAACAGGGGATGGCAGGAATCCACACTCGTGTGGGTATTGAGCCCCCGGGGAAAGAGTGAGCCAATACCACCAGGCTGTGAAACCCCAAACCCCAGCTGCCACTGCAGGCTGGGTTTCAAGCCCTCCTAGTGAGTCATGTAATTCTAGCCTGGCCCTGCTGAGAGGTCCTCAGCCAGCCAGCTCCCCTGGGACAACAGAGTGGATGGCCACAAAGGCTGGGAGGGTTGCTACCCTTGAAAACCATTCCCAGGCTGCGAATGGCATTGCTAGCTGTCTGTGCTTTTTGCCAAAGATGATGAACAGAACCTCTTTTGAGCTCCAGGCCTGTGTTTACTTTTTCTGCTCAGGGCTCCTGTTCCCAGATGCTGCCTGGGAGGTTCCCTGGCTGTCCAGAAGAGGGTGCTACCCACCGCCAGGGTTCCCTGCTGGGGCGATCTTGGAGTTGAGAAGGTGGCAGGTGTGTCACCAAGACCCATTTGAAGTTCTTCTGTGATCCATCAGCCTGATCACCTAGACTTTAATTAGCCTTGGATGTTTGCCAGCTAGTACTTCCTGTAGCCAGGGAAGCCTGTGTGAGTCAGGGTATTATCCTTGAAAATTTTTTTATTGTTATTATCAAGGCTAGAGCTATACCACTTGAGCCTCAGCATCACTTCTGGCTTTTTTCTATGTATGTGGTACCAAGGAATTCAACCTGGGTTTTCGTGCATGCTAGGCAAGCAGTCTACCTCTAGGCCAAACTCCTGGGCTGTCCCTTAGCTTTTTTAAATCAAGACTGGCATTCTACTACTGGAGCCACAGCTCTACATTCAGATGTTTTGTAGATAGAGTCTCTTCGATGTATTTGCTGCAGTCCTCAGATCTTAGCGTCCTTTCTCAGGAGGGTCAGGATTGCAGGCATGAGCCACAGGTACCCAGTTTGAGTTTGGGAGTGTTTTGAAGCATTCTGGTCTGATAATTAGACTGGGGTGTCTAATTTGGAGAGGGAGGTGGCAGAGGTAGTGTCATTTTCATGGCATTCTATCTATCTAGTCCCTTTCTTGTTAGCACTGGTGACTGCTGGTGGCTGTCAGATTTCTCTGGTTCCCTTTCTTGCCCTTCCCCTGGCCCATCCCTTAGCCTCCCTCTCCCTTTTGTTTGTGCGTGGCACCTAAGTAAAGGATTTTCTATTCTTCAGGACTGGAGGTTTGTCTTGTCTCCATTCACTCACATATTCAATCATTTATTGATGTCACTATGGACTCATGGGTATTTATTTTGCACTGTGGGCTGTAATCCAAGACTGCTGTTTGATTGTGGAGATCCTAGTAGTTTTGATTTCCTTTTAAGAGTGTCCAGAAGCCCACAGCAGGACAGAGATTTGCTCAGATTCTCATTTTTAAAAGACCTCATGAGCTGCCCGGTGGAGCAGGAGAGGCTCCAGGATTGGTGGGCTCCCACAGCCTGAGGCTCCCTGCCTATTTGCCAGCCCACCCGCCTGCCTGCCCAGCCCAGCTGCCAGAAGTCTAGCCAGCTGTGCCTTCATTGTAAATCAAGCGTGACCTCCCCTGCATCTCTTCTCAGAGATGCTTTTAGTCTCAGGACAGTGGTCTGGATCCAGCGGCCAAGTAAATTACATTCCCCCCACCCCTCCTGTGTCTCTGGAGGTTTTCAATGCAAGTTTCATTTCTTTTTGTTGGCAGACTGAGGTTTAAACTCAAGGCCCTGTGCTTGCTAGCTAGGCGCTGCTAGCTGAATCTCCAGCTCTTTTTGCTTTAGTGTTCAGATTGAGTTTTACCTGTTTTTGGTTTAGTGTTCAGATTGAGGTCACTGTCACTAACCCCACTCAGATCCTCCTACTCTGGCTTCTCATGAAGCTGGGATGAAGCAGCCATGAACCATCACACCATTTATTTGTTGAGAAGGGTGTGTGTGTGTGTGTGTGTGTGATGCTGGTGTTGTGGTTTAAACTCCGGGCCTCGTGTTCTATCTTAGCTTTTGTTTTTTTCCCCACTCAAAGCTAGTGCTCTACCATTCCACCCACACTGCCTGGGCTGACTTTGAACTGTGGTCCTCAGATCTGGGCTAAGATTATAGGTGTGACTCACTGGTGCTCAGCTGAACATTCTGATGTTTAAATCCACATGCAACAATGAGCTTGTCCCTGGGGGGGGGGGAGACAATCAGCTTTTCTGAGTAACCTTTCGTCTCCTTCAGCTCTCCCAGGGCCTTGAACTATCGGAAGCTCAGCCTGACCCCTCGGTGTGGTAAAGCTAGACAGGGAGTCTGATGACAAGAATTTCCAGAAGCCTAAGTTAAAGGGTCTTGCTCACCACAGTGCCGTCACAGCTGGCCTGGAAGGAGGAGGGTTGGCAAAGAGTTGGGTGTGTTGGCACATGAGCCTGAGCTGACCTTCCCCTCTCCCTACTGGGGACAGCTGGCTCTTGGGGATTGGTAACTTAGAAACCTGGGCAAGATGGCCTGCTTAGACCCAGAAGAAGTGTGCACAGTGTCCAGTCTTCTTGCAGAGGGGAAGTAGTTCCTTGGAGATGACCAGGAAGCCTATGGAAACACTGCTCTGAGTGTAGCCTTAGGGCGGGGGTGTTTCTCAGGCTTCCAGGTGAGGTGTCCCCACGTGCCCCAGATTGCTGTGATTTCTATACCAGCTCAGGAGAACATCAGAGTCCTCTCCATCTCTCACTGAGCTAGAGATGGGAACCCTCTGGATAACACTAGGTGTCTTCTGCTCACAACTCCTTTGCCAGCTTTCCACCTGGATAAGTGCATTTTATAGGTGAGGACTGGGATTAGTTTAATTTTCATTACTGTAGTAAAATATCCTAGGCAGGCAAATTTTCCACCTAGATATGTTTGGTTCAGACTAGAAGTCTGAACAGCACAGTGCAGGCTCTGGTGATAGCTCCGCCTTGTCTCTTTCACCTCATGGCCTCCAGCAGTGGGGACAGGCAATGTGCATGCCTATCTGTGTATCTGGCCTCTGTCCTTGTTCTTTTTTTGTGTGTTGGGCTTGAACTGGAGCTTGAACTCAGGGCCTGGTTGCTGTCCCTGAGTTTTTATGTTCAAGGCTGAGCCACAGCTCCACGTCTGGATTTTTGGTGGCCAATTGAAGCTAAGAATTTCACAGATTTTTCCTGCCCAGACTGGCTTTGAACCCTCAGATCTCCTGAGTTGCTAGGATTCCAGGCGTAAGCCACCAGTACCCAACTTTGTTTCTCTAAAAAATATTCTTGGTTCTCAAGTATGAGGCTCACTGTAATGATATCATCTAAACCTAATGGCTTCCCAAATGCCTCTTCTCTAACCGCCTTAATCAGATTAGTTTTTGTCCTCTAAGCATCACTAATTTATGGCTTTGGGATGATAAACCATAATCAAACAGTGCCGATGATTCTTTCTCGTCAAGGGAAAGAGTTGCATCGTTGGGACTGAGCGTCCTCATGGACGAGACTCCATGTCCAGCAGGCTGGGGTCTACTTTGCTGTTATGTAAGCTAGGTGCCAGCCATTCTTCTGTGCTCACTTGTTCCCAGGCAGCGTTGGTATAAACATATCACCCCACATCGCCTTCTGAGTCCACTACAGATAGTCGCCCTGAGGCTCCTGGTTTTTGCTCAGTCTCCCACATGGAGTCAGAGAAATTGGACTGGAATGTTCTAGAAGAGTATGGTGCCCCTTCTTGCTCTGATTGGAAGTGCTGAAGCTGGGAGTTCATATTTCACTCCAGCACAGTGCATTTTGGTAGACTTTTCTTCTAATCCTAGTTCATCCACTTTGACCCTTGGCCCTAGATAGAGGTGAGGAAAGGAAGGTGGCCAGGAGAGGCCAAGGCATAGTCCAAAGGAAGTAGAGGAATAAACCCCCAAACCAAGGGAGAAGGCCGGCTGGAGGTGGGGAGAACCCGCGTTCTCACCTGATCATGCCTGGCTCAGGCCCCTAACCAGCCTAAGTGCTGCTGCCTTTCGCTGGAAACTCAGTTCCTGTAATACTTTGCTCATTAGATGAAGCTATAGTGGCTGCGGCCAGAGCAAGGGACCGTATCTCAGTGCAGTCCTTCAGGGCATTCTAGTTGTTTTGCTCTGCTCTGTTTGCACCTTGTGATCTATACATATACTCTGCCCCCCCCCCCCAGTCAGCCACTCACACACCTACCTACTCATTCATCTACTCCTCATTTGTTCTCCATCCATCCTGTAGTCTTCCTTCATGTATCCATCCATCCCTCTATCCACCCACCCATTCATCCAGTCATCCATCCATCCATCCACTACCCATCTCTCCCTCTCTCCCTCCATCTACCATCTAGCATCTAGTCTGTCTCCAGTGTAGACCGAAAATGAATGAACTAAAGCAGAGTTATTTCTTAAAGAGGCATGGAGAGCCCAGCTTTGATGTTGAGTCATAAAACAAATAGACAAAGAAACAAACCAAGAAGCAAGAGGAAGCCTTCCAAGTTGGAAGTCCAGGGTGTTTATCCAGCACAAGAAGAAGTTTCACACTGTGGTCAGTGTGTGTATACTGATACTTGTACATACCCAGGATCTGCATAGAACTCACCTTCCTAGGTACAATACATTAATATTCCATCCTCCTCTCTCTTTTAGCTAAAAACATTTGGTGACCACCCCATCAATGACAGTATTTCCTAGTGCACTGGGCTGCTTCATTTCCAAGAGAGGGCCATCACTGAGTTGCACATGGCAGGTGCCAGCAGAGCCTACAACACCTTTCCAGATGAAGGCAGGCATTTTGCCTGGCTAGGTCTCCTCCACCCTCCTTCCTGTGATCAGTTCAAGACTCAGTACTAGCACAGAAATAAAAATAACTTATCTTCTCATGTACAAGTCAGTCTGTGAAGATCTGAGAACTTATGTGAGGGAAAAAAAATCTCTCATTCTCATTAGTTATGTGCTAGTTCCAGCCTGTCAAGGGCAGGCAGGGTAGAGAGAAAATTATAGTCAGAGCCTCTAGGATGGTTATGAAGAGGATGATCTTTTTAGGGCTTGGTAATACATATATTTAAGTGCTGCATACACACATATACACAAATACACATGCTCACACACATGGGCACGTGAGTGCCCAAGTACCTGTGTGCGTACACACACACACACACACAAACACACACACACTCACACTCACACTGAAGCTCTCATTCACTCACTCTGCCGCAGATGTGCTATCAATAGATGCTCATGGCCGCTATTTCTGGCACAGTGTTCTGGATTTCTGTTCCTTCACGGACTGTTGAGTCAGCAGTTCTGTGCCGGGTTTGCACCATCTCACTCATAAGTGGGGCGACAGTCCCTGTTAGACTGCGTTGACAGCTCATCAAGCTTTGAAGGAATTCACCCCAGAATAGCCAACATGGGGCGTGTGTGTAGGGAATGATCTAAATGAGCCCCCTGCCACTTGGCGGGGTGGGCATAGGGGCTGTCTACCAGCTCTCTGCTAATGATGAGGGGAAGATGAGAGGTGTGAGGCTTCTGGACTGGCTGTTTGGTGGAGCCTCCTGGGCGGGCTCTAGGCACTCTTCCACCTGCACAAAGGCCTCTCTTCTCCTGTTTCTCCAGTCTGGCTGGACAAACCAGCTTTGCATTCAGTTCGGGAATGGGATGGCCCCATCTCTGTTTACTCCCCCATGTGCTCCTTAAAAAAAGGTCTTTTATTCCTAGTACAGAGTAGCCTCTAAAGCTAGTAAACTTAAGCTTGAGAGGGAAATGCAGTGGGTTAATACATCAGCATTCAAGCCAAATACCACATGAAAGCTCTTTTAATAAAAACCCAAGCCTTTTTAGAATGCCTGCAAAACTTTCTGGAAGCAGTGGCCTGAGAAGGAAGATGGCAAGTATTGGTTATAGTTTAGAGCTTGGACAGAAGCAATCACCTGGCCCAGGTGAGTCTCTTGGTTCTCTCTTCTCAGATTTAGGAGAATGGACTGTTTTTAGGTAGAAACCTGAACTTAGGAGGCTGGGATTTTATTTGGCCAATGAACACCGATATGCCTATAATCTTAAGCCTGGTTTATAAAGTCAGTGACAGGAAAGGTTATCTAATACAGTCTAAAGAGATGTGTTGCCTGAAAAAGATCACTTAAAATGTTAAGGAGTGCAAATTGTGCCGGGTGTGGTGGCTCACGCCTGTAATCCTAGCTACTCAGTAGGCTGAGATCTGAGGATCTTGGTTCAGAGCCAGCCTGGACATTAAAGTCTATGAGAGTCTTTTTTTTTTTTTTTTTGCCAGTCCTGGGCCTTGAACTCAGGGTCTGAGCACTGTCCTTGGACTTGCTCAAGGCTGGAGCTCTATCACTTGAGCCTCAGCACCACTTCCGGCTTTTTTCTATGTATGTAGTACTGAGGAATTGAACCTGGGTCTTCCTGCTTGCTAGGCAAGCACTCTACCACTAGGCCAAACTCCCAGCCTCATGAGACTCTTCTCTACAATTAACCATCAGAAAACCAGAAGTGGTGCTATGGCACAAGGGGTAGGGTAGAGCCTTTAGCCGAAATGCTTAGGGACAGTGCTCAGGCCCAGAGTTCAAGACCCACAACTGACAAAAAAAAAAGTGCAAATTGTATAGTTTATAATGAGAATGTTTGAGATATTACCTTTGAAAGGAAGTTGAGGATTGTGAGAATGACTTATGTTTAATTAAATGTGGATTTGAATGGTAGCCATGTTAATGATAATAGTGACTGAGGAGTTTGGGCTGTATATCCTTCTGAAGTTTTGTGCAATCCTTTCCATTTGCAGTTCACACAGAAACTTTCCCATAAGCAGTTGTGATGGCTTCCCTTGATGACCCTTGTCTTTGAAGTTCTCTGTGGTTGTCATCCTGACTGGGGTGTTTTTCTTCTTTCCTTTCTCACTCCTTTCCCTGGGGCTCAGCTTGACTTTGAGCTATCAGCCAGGATCATTTTCATGGGTTCCTGACATCCTGATTCTTCTGCCAGAAGAGCTAGACCTTGATGCTTGGGTGGAATTAAGAGCAATAGAGATGTTGAAGAGACTGTGCCTCGTTGGCAGTGAGGTTACAGGGAGGACCCTGGCCCTGCTAGAATGCAGAATGCTGCAAGTGACAGATCAAAGCCAGATGGGGGAACTGGGACCGTTTCCTGAAGGTAATGAATAACTTTTGGAATAAGGCTGAAGTGACATAAGAACAGCAAGGTACTGTTTCTGACCCTAGAGGGTTACTTCCTGTGCTTTACTGGTCTTCTGGGCATGTGTGCACCATGTGGGCGCTAGACTCTGCCACACAGCTTCCTAGCTTTCAGACTTGTTATTTTTTTTTTTTTTTTTTTTTTTTTGGTGCTGGGCTTGGGGCTTGAACTCCTCAGGGCTTGGGTATTGCACCGTCCCTGAGCTTTTGTGCTCAAGGCTAGAGCTCTACCACTTAAGTCGCAGCTCCACCTTTGGCTTTTTGGTGGTTCACTGGAGATAAGAATCTCATATACTTTCTTGCCCAGGCTGGCTTCAAACCATGCCCTTCAGATCTCAGCCTAACTTTTATAGGTCTAAGCATGTGCGTGGTGTGGGATTGGTGTAGGGGACTACAAGTGGAGGAAAGAGTTGCAAGAGGGCAGCGATGGCCCCATCTGAGCAAGCCGGCGGCTCCCTGGGGAGATCTGCAGGTCTGCCCAGCCTCCACACTGCCCACTGTGCTGGCCAGATGAGGCCAAAGGCTGGAAGAAGATGATGTCCAGTCATTCCTGTCCTCCAGCTGCGTTCACATCCCCCAGCACCCTGCCCCGAAGACAGGCTTTCCTCTGATCTGACCTACTTTGTTTTAATATGTACTTGGGTAATTAGTAGCTTTGGGGGTCCACTGAGGGCTGTGCCATGAACCCTGCTGCTATGGCAACTGGAATCCCTGGGGCTAGAGGCAGGATGGAGGGAAGACACCCCTGCCCCTCACAGGTGCTAGGGGCAGGACCTGGAGAGGGGATGATGAGGAAGGGCGGAGCAGCAGCTTGAGAA
Organism: Megascapheus bottae; assembly: GCF_031878675.1. Lineage (NCBI taxonomy): Eukaryota > Metazoa > Chordata > Mammalia > Rodentia > Geomyidae > Megascapheus > Megascapheus bottae. The sequence continues at coordinate 7,455,916 of NC_143523.1, read as the reverse complement.
GGTTTGAAAGCAGAGCAGTCGCTGGTGTGGATTTGAGGAAAGGAGCCCAGCTGCAGCCTCTGCACTGGCCAGGACCTGGCTCAGTGCGGGCTCAGTGCATGCTTGACTAAATGAGGGAACCAGTGCCTGGAATGCTGCTTACATTTTAACGCTTAGACATAAATTTGGGCTTTCGTATTGTATAGGCTGGTGATCTAACCTCCAGGGAGGGAGGGAGAGCAAATGTAGGTGGGCTTGGGGTGACAGAAGTTTTAATGGGAAGTTTAATGCTGTGGACTGGGATTTCCTCAGTCTTACTTAGAGCTTTCATGCTTTGCCCTATTTTATTATGCGTTCTTTCTGATACTAGCAGTCTATCCAAGCAGTGCCTCTTGGTAGTTCAGACTGTCGTAATAAACAAACAAACAAACAAAAAATACAATGGGTGGTTAAAATGGCAACTACCTATTCCTCATGGCTCACGAGGCTGGCAAGAGGAGATCTAGAAGGGGTCTCACAGCCCCTTCCTGGTTTGCTGATGGATACTTCTTGCTTAATTTTCATAGGGTGCGGAGGTGTCACGCTTTTTCTTTTTTCCTAAGGACACGAATCTCTGGAGGTAAATGGTGAAACAGGTGGTTTTGGTCTAGATGCATTGTCCTCACAAACTCCTTTGTACAACTATTTAAAGATAATGTATATTTTTAAGCTGGGCGCAAAGGATATGAAACCCATCATGGGGACTTATAATCCTAGCCTCTCAGGAGGTTGAGATCTGAGGATGGCAGTTCAAAGCCAGCCTGGACAGGATTGGCTGTGGGGCTATTATCCCCAGTAAACCACGAGAAAACCAGAAGTGGAGTTGTAGCTCAACGTGGTAGAGCACTAACCTTGAGTGAAAAAGCTCAGAGACAGTACCCAGGCCCTTAGTTCAAGCTTGACGACCAACAAAAAGAAAATAAAAAAATATTCTGTATGACCAGATGTACATAGGTATTGTGCCTTTCTATTCCTTTCCTGAGTGTCCTCTTTTAGTCTCACTGTGTGTGAATGCCTAGAACATTCACATGAACCCTTCATTTCAATAGTCCCCTATTTCCTTTGTAGTATTCTACTTAGGGAACAAACATTTCTTATAAAAAAGGATCCTGAACTTTCATAGGTGGTATTTCATTTACTTTTCTCATCATTTTGCAAAGTAGATAGCTTTCTTCTTCAACAGGTGAGGAAGAGGAGGTGATAGGTAAAAGGGTATATAGCCCATGAAGGAATGGTTAAAAATTCTGGTTTCATGCCAAAGCTCCCTTTTGTTTGCCAAAAACAATCCCTATTTACCTAAGGGTAAAGATATGTTGATGGGTATTTGACTTCAGGTCATGCAAAACTCAGAAGCAGAAGTTGTCAGGCAAGTTTTAGCTGTGATTGTGTGACTGGCATTTTAACGCTGAAACCCACCTGTGTTGGGACTCTAGACTTAGCCATCTGTACCAATACACCAAAGAAATAGGGAAGGATTAAGGACAAAGGAAGATTCAGTCCACAGGGCTATGTTACAAAGAACAGAGAAAGAGGTTCAGTGACCCCATTGGCCTTCTTCAAGGTGCTGGTAGGAACTTTGAGATTTTGTTGGAAAGCGAGATGGTAGAGGGCTGGGGCATGCTTAGTTGACAGAGAAAATCATGTTGGTCCGGCCTGTGGACAGATCCATCATTCTCTCAGCTCTGATTCTGCAGTTGTTGTCAGTGTCATCACCGGGGACCAGTCTGGCTGAATCTTTGGTGATGAAGATTGTTATTCATCAGTTGTTTCTGGAAGGTAACTAATTACGGAGGAGAAAAAAAAAAAGTCAAAACATACACCAGAGAGGGAGAGAATGGAGTGATGCCCTCTTTGGGCTCATTTTTCTCCACATATTTTCCTAATGTCATTTGTAACTGAAGTCTGTCTCCCGCACAGCCAGGGAAGGGATTACTTTTCTTCAGGATAGATGATTATTCTTCAGTCTAGATGATTGTCTAGGAGCTCTTCAACTCTACTGGGAGGAGGCTCTCTGGCTCCCCCTTCTGTAGACAGACTGGAAAAGATCTGTCTTCTTACCAAAGGGCTAAACCTGGTGGTAGGATGGACAGGTTGCAGGATCCTTGCCATTAAATGACTGGAGTGGCAGTGAGTGATGGCTTCCCTGGGCCGTGCTTCCCAAAGCAGGCCTTGTTACACCACTGGTGACAGTCGTCTTCCTTGAGAGACTGACAGGGAATCATTAGCTATTTTCATCTAAGTGCAACAGTATATGCTTCTTGGAAATGTCACATCACTGAGTCACAGGAATCAGTTTTGATGGTCTAGTGTTTTGTTTGACGTTGATTAAAACAAAATAAGAGCAAAGTCAGCCCACCATGAAGCCCTGGAGTTGTCCTAACATGGTGAATGGAAAGTCCAGATACGCCTACCCAAACATCCCTGGCCACAGTTGTAGAAAACACTCAGTGTCCGGGAGGGAATTTTAAAATGCCTCAAGTAGTTTTACTTAGATACATTTCAGGCCAACTACCCCTCTGGGTGAATAAATACTGAGGAAAGCCTTATGGTATTCAGCTTGCCCTCATGTGGCTTACTATAGGAACTCAGTTGTTGGAAGCTGTTGTACTGAATGCAGAGGGGCAAGGCTAGGCCTCAAGTCAGGCCCGGGAACCTTTCTCTAGAGCCTCTAGTAAGAAAGCCCAGGAGTTCAAGCCCAGGGCGTTCCAGATCCAGAGGCAGAAGGATAGAGTTGGGCACCGAGTGTCAGAGACATTACCAGCCTGCCTTTCTATGTCGGCCCACTCTGGCTGCTGTGTGAGGCCCCTTGCTGGCCCTGTGTAGGTAAAATCTTCTTACCGGGCTCCTGTTTGTGCAGTCTACTGGCCAGAGATGGTGCTGCAGGCCCTGTGCCTGCTCGCCAGCCCGGTCCCAACCACAGCCGACTTTGCAGAACAAAGGTATCCTTGAGGCCAGGCCTTGGCTGGCCCGGGGTTGGGGGTGAGGAGGCCGGAGGCCCTCCTGGGGCTGTCATTACCGGCCCGTCAACCCACCTGCAGTCCAGGAGGCGGAGGTGGGCAGAGCTCCATTGCCGTAGCAGCCTGTGTTACCTGTTTCTCTGGCAGCCCCGGCCGTGGGAATGGAGAAGAAGACCCTTGGCGTTTTCGGGGAGGTGTGAGGCCTCCATGAGACACCCCCACTCTGCCCCTGATCCCCCGGGCCGGAGCTCCCTCACTCCCCTTCCTGGGTCCCCCGCGCTGCCCACCCCGCTGCGCATGGCATTTGAAAGCCCCGCCGTGCGGGTCCCGGGAGGCTGGCGGCGGGCTGGACGCGTGTGCGGAGGGAGGGTCTTCGCCCCCTCCCCCGCGCTTTGTGCAGGCTCGCGCTGCCGGGTGGGGATGACATCATCGCGCCCCGCACCGGAGCTGGGCTGCGGGGGGCTGTAGGAGGGGAGGCGATCCGCGCCCCCCCGCCCCCCGGCTCCCGCCGAGCACGCGCCTCCTCCGCCCGGCGCGCGCGCACGCGCGCTCCCCCGAGGCGCGCCCCCGCCCCCGGGCCCGGCTCGGGCCGCGAGCCCCGGCTCCCCGCTCCGCCGCCGCCGCCGCCGCCTCCACCGCCTCCACGGATGCCAGCGGCTGCTCCCATCTGCAGTGCAGCAGCCCCGGCCGCCGGCCGGCCCGCCCCGGGCTCCCGGGCTCCCGGCAGGACGCTGGCCCCGCTCGCAGCTAGCCTGCACGCCAGGGCGCAGCGAGGATGGGAGGCTCGCAGTCCCTGCAGGCAGCCCCAGCCAGCGACCTGAACCCGGAGCTTTCCGAGGCCATGTGAGTGCGGCGCTCGCTCCGTCCCGGGGCGGGGTGGGCCGGGAGGGGCCGCGCGGCTTTGTTCGGAGCCCCTTCCCCCGCCCCCGGCTCCAGCCCCGGCTCCAGCCCCGGCCGGCCCGGGGTGCTGGCGGCCGTGCACAGCTCTACCTGGCGGCCGTTTCTCGTCCGAGCTGGAAGGCGCATCCACAGCCCCCCGAGGCTGGTTCCGCCGCGGGGCACGCGGGGGGCGGCGGGGCTTCCCGCTCCATCGGGTCTTTTCCCCTGCCCCGGTAGTTCCTGCCTGGAAGGCCTCCTGACAGGGGCAGCCCCGGGCCCTGGAGACGGTGTCCGGGCAGGGGCCGCGTGGTCTCGCGCGGGGGGCCTGGCGGCCCCGCCAGCCCGGCCGAGGCCCCCGGGGAGCGCCGAGACCAGGCCGCGCGCGCACAGTGCTCGCCCGGGCCTCGATCCAGGAACCCCATCGTTCCCCCGAGCCGCAGAGCTGCTGGGCTCGGAGGTGGGCTCGGTGCTGGCGCCGTGCGTCGAGCCGGCTTCTTCTAGACTCGGGTCTCCCTGCAGCCGGGCAGGCCGTGTCACAGTGGGCCGCTGCGGCCGGCCGGCGCCCGCTTTCCCGGGGGAAGAATGTGTTTCGGGGGGCTTTGACGCCTGCGTGCGTGTGGCAGGGAGGTGGCCGGGGTGGCACCCCTCGGGGGTGAGGAGCTGGAGGCCCCCTGTTCCTAAGGAAGGAGTCATTCTTAGGAGCAGGTGTGCGCCCACCATGTCTCTTTATCCCTACCACTCAAGAAAGCATCTGTTCACAATGGAGATGCTTCCCACGTGAGTGGCTTTATTTGTTTTGTGGTGTGACCCTTGTCCCAAGCTGTCCTATTTCTCATTCAGGCGCACGTATTGTTAGGTACAGGGACATGCAAAGAACAATCCCAGCCTATGTCTTTTTCGTTTTAGAAGTCTCTAAACTGGAAATCACTTGGTTCGTGAGTGGCACCAGCTCGCTCATTGCCTATGACAGCTCTCACTTACCGAAGCACTTGGGAGCCTCAGAAAGGACACTCTGACCATATGTTCGGGGAAAATGAGCGCTTCAGCCATTGGAGATTCAGCTCACTAGTCTTTCACATCTCTCCCTCTTTCCCAGCTGAGTTAATGGAAGTTGTGTCCCCGACCAGTTGAGGAAGGAACCTGGAGCAATCCTGTTGGGCAGATGCTGCCTGTGGGGGTTGACATTTTCTAAGGCCCTGCCTTGGAGGAGAGTCACCCTGATGTAATTATGGAGACCTTGTGACAGAAACCCCTTCTGAAATATTTGGGTAGTTGGTTACCAGTTACCTATGGTCCCTCTCCCTGGACCTGATGCTTCTGACAGTGTCTGAATTGATGGTTAAGATTGTGCATTTGGGGACCTGGAGTTTGGCCTAGTGGTAGAGTGCTTGCCTAACAAGCACAAAGACCTGGGTTTGATTCCTCAGTAACACCTACATAGAAAAAAGCCAGAACTGATGCTGAGGCTCAAGTGGTAGAACTCTAGCCTTGAGAAAGTCCAAGGGCAGTGCTCAGGCCCTGAACTCAAGTCCAGAACTGGAAAAAAAAAAAATAGTGTGTTTTAAGGCCAGGTGCTGGTGGTTCATGCATATTAAGGTTGGAAGCCAGTCCTGGTAGGAAAGTCTGTGAGACTCTTATTATCAATTAACCACCAAAAAGCCAGAAGTGGAGGTGTGGCTCAAGTGGTAGAGCATTAGCCTTGAGTGAAAAAGCTAAGGGAAAGTACCTTGACCCTGAGTTCAAGCCCCAGTACATGATTTAAAGAAAAGTATATTTATTTATTCACAAAATTTCATCCTTGCCCCTTGACATTTTTATTTTAAAGAATTGGAAAGAGGGGGGCCGGGAGTTTGGCCTAGTGGTTAAAGTGCTTGCCTAGCATGCATGAAGACCCAGGTTCGATTCTTCAGTACCACATACATAGAAAAAACCTGAAAGTGGTGCTGAGGCTCAAGTGGTAGAGCTCTAGCCTTGAGAAAGACCAAGGTCAGTGCTCAGGCCCTGAACTCATGTCCAGGACTGGCAAAAAAAAGAAAAGAAAAGAAAAGAAAAAAAAAACCTAAAGAATTGGAAAGAGGGAAAGTATTTGGGATTTTCTTCCTCGCAACTGACTTCCTTTGAAACCCATCTGAGTCTTTGTCTCTTCAGATGTGCTTCTTTCTAGTCTCAAAGTTGTTCTTTTTTAATGCCATTAAGAGAGCAGTTTTTTCATGATAATTTGTGTTTTATGTACCTGAAAATGCATGCATATGTATAATACACAAGGCAATGTAGACCCTGGCAGAAAGACCTGGTTTTAAGATGATGCTGTCATGGCTGGGGGACCAGAGAGGACCCTGGCTGTTCACCTCTTGTCAGCTGCAGCCCATCACAGCCAGACTCCAGAGTGAACAACACTGTTTGTTTGTTTTTTCAACTCCACTGGAAGTTGGGCTTAAAGAAGGCCAGGTGTAAGAGTAAGAGGGTTTGAAAGTGACTATGGGTTTTTTTTGTTTTAGGATTTCTTCTATTCAAATTTTATTATTCAAAATGCCCTATTCAGATTTGGGCTCCTTTGGACAGCTTTTGAAGCCTGCACTGAAAGTTTCCTTCTGAGCTGTGGGGTGGGGAGGGCAGAAGCCATGGGATGGGAGATGGACAGAGGATGTGTTCAGGGTGACCAGTTTACTCTCAGGCATCCTGGAGCCTGTGAGGCATGGTATCAGGCCCTGCCTCACACCCTTTGAATCAGAACTGGCCAATCAAAGTTGGAGAAGCCCTGATCTAGTTATGCCTCCTCCACCTCAGAGCCACTGTTAGTGACTTCTCAGCCCTCCTGACAACCATAGTCCTTTCTGAGACCAATGTGGGCAGATGGAGAACTCTCCATAGAAACCCTCAGCATAGATGTGGGGAGCTAGAACAGGGGAGAGGCAGGAAATACTTGACAGAGGGAGGTCTATTGATTAGCCTGGGGGACACCCTAGGGGCTTGACTTCTGCTGAGTGAAGCATCTTTAAATACTGGTCCTTCCTGTAGTTAGAGACCCATCCCAGGGTCTCTTCAGATTCCTCCCCCCACCCCCCAGGCATGGAGAGCTAAGGGGCGGGGCAACACCATCTGAAGGCTGCAGGGTGATTCAGTCCAGGCCAGGGTGCACCATGGGGCACACTGGTGAGTGAACTCGTGCCTTGCTCTACAAAGCAAATGTGGACAAGTTTGGTGTAAGGGCCTGGAGGATTGGAGAGGGAAAGGGAAGCAGCCAGCTCTGGTGACCAGTGTTCAGCTGGAGTGGGGAGGGTACCGGGAGAGTAAAGAAGGAAAATACTAGGTAGAGATTGTACTCTCTGGTGATTAAGAAAGACAAGGCCTTAGGGAGGACATGAAAACAGGAGCAAGTTTAGGGGAAAGTGAAAGTCTTTGGACAGGGAGTTGGAAGGCAGGTAGGGGTCCAGAGGTAGCCGGGACAGTGGCCAGGACAGAGAGGGATCTTGGGTACACCATAGATTAGACCCTTCCTTGTGTGGTTTCTGCCCCTGTCTTGGTTTTAGCCTGGAGACTGTGGAGCAGATCCCTGATTCAGATCTGACCACTTATCTAAAAGATTTTCTCTGGCTGGAACTCCCTATCTGTAAACTCTCTCCTTAGGATAATGTGTAAGACACCTGCAAAAGCAGAAATGTGCTGTGCCTGAAAATTACCAGCCACTTAGCCCCTCAAGAGGCTGGAGAGGCTGCCTGGGCCCCAGCAGAATTGTCTTGAACTCCCAGTCAATTCTTTTCAAAGCCTTGCTTCTTGAAGCAGCCCTTGGCTAAATCATTTAGCTAACATGACAGTATCTGCAGATACTTTTGTCTTCATGGTAGCAGATTTACTTTGACTGTTACTGTTAGAAACAATCAGAAGACTGATTTTATCCCCTCTGAAATGGAATAAGTTGCAGAGTTGTATTGCATGGAACACTGAAAGCTTTGGTCCCCAAAGCTCTTTGTGGGTAACTTTTTCTTTTGCCAGAATTTTTGTGATCTAGTGCCTGACCCACAAAGATTCTGGCCCTTCACCCTTACTTCATGGGGCTTAGAGGCTTTCTCTGGTGTGTGTGGGGGGAGCTGAAGGCAAGAACATTTCCAAGCATTCTAGTAGTTCTTGGCATCTAAGAGGCCATGCCACCCCTGTCTCCTGTAGTTTTGGGGTGGGGTACCCCACTACTGGGAGGACAAGCAGCTAGAAGTCACATGCTGACGAGTGTGTCTCTGAAGGTGAGTCTTACATCAAGGTCAGGTGATTCTGGATCGTTTTTCACCACTGACCCTCCTGTCCCCAACTCTGTTTCTTTCCACTGTCTGCAGCCTGTTTCTGTGGCTGTCTTGCTGGTTGCCTAGGAAACTACATTAGCCTGAAACCTGATTGGCTGCTCTGGCCAGATGGATCATGGCACTAGAGCAGTGTTGGAAGGGGGTAAGGGTAGGATGTTGAATGACCCCAAGCTACCCCTTAAGATTAATGAGGTGGACTTGGGCATTGTGAGTTGTTTTGTGGAAACCAGTTGCTTTTGTTTCAAAGGTGCAGGGTGTCTGGGAAGGCTGGTGAAGTACAAAGCACCAAGTGAGTCGGAACTGTTCATACACACCCATCGTGGATGGGATAGCTCAGATGACCTTGGTTCTGTGTATATTTACAGACTCCTTACCGGTTGTTTCTGTTTACCCCTGCCAAATGCAGAAACAGAGCTGGTGCTTGCAGCCTCACCGCCAGGAGTTTAAAACCCTTTTCCCTCAGCCTTGCCTGACAGTCTCAGACTCAGCGAAACTTTTTTTGCACTGCTGTTGTCTGCCAGACTTGTTTCATCACGGAAATATTACATCCATTAACCCTGTGAGGTGGATGGAGTTTACAGATGAGGAAAGTGAGTTGCCTGGTTGGTTTAGCTCACCAGATCAGCAAACTCTGTCTGTAAAGGGTCAGATGGTAAAGATTGTAGGCTTTGTGGCAATTAGCTATTATAGTACAAACACTGCTATAGATAATGTGCATTAATGCTCCAATAAAACTTTATTGATAAAGACAGGTCAGGGGTTATGTTTTGTCAGCCCTGGGTCATACAGATGGTTGGTGCAGAGTTCAGGCCCTTGCCATCTATGCTAATGGCCACAGGCCATCCATCAGTGGTCATCCCAGGCCAGCCTTTGGCCTGGACACCTTTTTTCTCTTTCTTGATGTTTTTCTATGTGGCTGTGGATATGCTGATAATGTCCCTCCATCCCCACTCCCTCCAAATCCTCCCTTCTCCTTCCTTCCCCTGTTTCTAAACTTTTTCTCTTAGTTTCCCATGGAAACCTCAGCACTAAGGTGTCCAGGGTAAAACTCCCATGACCTTCCTTCTCTCACACATCAAAACAGGGAGTGCAGCTCAGTGGTAGAGCACTTAGCTAGCATGTGTGAGGCCCAGGGTTCGATCCCTCGCACAGCCCAAACAAAATCAGAAAGCAAAACCTGACATTGAATCAAAGCCAGGCCCTCCCCAGCTCTTCCATCTCATGGTGTGGCTGGCAGGCATCTGCGGGGAGCCATCCAGAACCCGAAGGTGAAGGTTTGTTCTCCCCTTTGCGCACATCTCCCTTCTTCCCGGGACGGCCCAAATCCATGAGGTTCTCTAGCTAAAATCTCTAGTCCACTTTTCCTTTGCTTAATCTAAAGTTCAAACCTTGGCATGGCCTACAAGGCTATCCTCATCAGTTCTTCAGGGATAGCTCAAGGGCTATAGCTCTCCTGCCTCAGTGCCTTTGCTCATGCGATAAAGACCCACTGGGCAAGTCTTCCACCCCCATGCTGCTCTGGCTGGCTCCTTCCCTTTGAATCTCTCCCACCATTGTTCTCCTGTGGTGTCCGAAATAACATCTGCAAGGACAGCAATGTCTCTAATCCAGACTATCCCAGTGGTCCTTAGCCATGGGCGCAACCCAAGCACTTTAGTTCATTTAAATGTACATATGTGGTATGTGATTGCAGTATCTTCCATCCCATTAGTCTCTGTTCCAGGTTCTTCATAATCCTCAGCTTGACTTGTAATTAGGTCATTTGCTTCCCTGTTCTCATCAGCCTTTGCTTGTGTATGCTTCCGTCTCCAGCCCCTGGCCCAGCACCAGCCATGTGGGATTCACTAGGTGTTTGTGAATGAGTCTGTGCATGGGTGGGTGTCTTGCCAGCCATGACAGTAATGAGCACATGGGCTTTCCACGGGTTGTGGAGAGGCCTGGCTCGACACCCTAGTGTCACTTCTGCCCTATTGCCACAGTTCAACACAGTCTGCCCTGGCACCATGACGTGATATCCCTCCACAGGGAAGGGAACCGTCTTAAGAATATGGCATGTGGCTTGGGTAGCAGCAGGACCCCGCCCCGTCCCTCTTTTCTGCCAGCTCCTGGGTGGTTTGCCGTGTTTACATGTCCATTACTATTCTCCCGGATTGCTGCACTCCTGCTTCAGACGGCTGAACACCTTCCCTACTTCCCTTCCCGTCTTCCTTTTTATCTCTCCCTTCCCTCTTTTTCCCCATCTTTCTCTTTGCTCTTCTCCTGTCTGTTCCATCCCTGCCTTCATCCACTTCACCTCCGCAGGCTTCTGGCAGGGGAGCCCAGGCATGTGGGTGGGCGCAGAGGAGGAAGCTGGTGGAGGCTGGCGGTGCTGGTGGACTCTGCAGAGTCTGGCAGATTCTGGCACGGGCCTGAGGACTCGACATTGCCTTTGTTTCACCTCCTGAGCCTCAGAAGCCTCAGTCCCTGAGCTGCAGGGACCTGGTGCTGCCGTGCAGGGCTGGGCAGGCAGTCTCACCGGCTGGGTGAAGGAAGACATTCCCTGCTCGCTTCTGAAAGGGAGTTGCTTGCAGCTTCTGCCAGGGGAACCAGCAGGAGAGGAACCTCGGGACCCGGTTTGGGGGGGTGGAGATAGATATCATTTATAAAATCTTACCTAGGCTCCCTTCCTCATTACTCAGTGTGAGTCAGGAGGTCATTTTATTTTAATTAAAATAGTGGTACTCGGGGTCGAACTCAGGGCCTCATGTCTGCCAGGCAGGTGCTCTACCTGTTGGGCCATGCTCTCAGCCCATTCTTGCTTTAGTTACTCTTTAGGTAGGGTCTCAGGTTTGTTCTGGAGGGTGCATCTAGGGGACTGGGTGTAGACTGACCACTCTCTGTGGGAACTTTCCAGGGAAAGGCCAGGTCTTCAGGGGTCACAGCCTTTTGGTACCAGTGTCTGTGGAGACTGAGTTTTAAGTACCCCAAGTTCTAGAAGAGGCTTAGCGCGGAACTGGAATACTGTCAGACACAAGGACAGGGTCTTAACTTCACACTGGCTCTGTGGTTATTTCAGGCTGTTGGTGTTACGTGGAAGCTTGGCTTAGCCAACACCTCTGGGCTGTTTTTGGCCAGGAGAAAATCCAACAGAGGGAATGGCTCACATGTCTGCTGCTGCTGGCCACTGCAGGGGAGCCATGTGTGTATTCTGTCCCAAGCCTGTGGGAACAGTGCCTCCTTTAATGTGGACCAGACCCAGAGTCTCTGCAACTTCAGAAGCAGTGGCATCAAGGGCGGCCTCCCACCCGAGCATTACAGATGTAATAGATGTAGTTAATTGTTCCTTGTTCTGCATGAAAAGGAGGCGCCTGGAGTGGTCTGGAAGTAAATTTTCCCTCCAGGAAGAGGTGGGGAGGGGGGAGGCTGGCTTCACTTTAGGCAAAGCTCACAGGGAGGTCCTGCCTCCACTGCGCATTTCCTTTCATGAGTGGCTCTATGATGTTTTCCTGGGGTGCAGGGCTGCTGGGGAGTCACTCAGAATAGCATGTCTTGGGACAGAGGGCGAGGAGGAAGAGCAGAGGCTGTTGGGAACCCAGGCTCCAGTTGCGAGGTCAGTGAAAAGGAGTGAGGCTCCGTTTTCCTCACTGTTGCCAAGAACCCCAACAGGTAAGGCAGAGTGCAGAGACTGCACTCCTCTATTTGGGGGCTGTGGAGAAGAAACCATGTAGGAAGTGTGTAAATCTGGGCTTACATATTAGTTTTCTAGTCCAGGCCCACAGTACTGACTAATTCCCTGGATATTGTTTGAGTTTAGAAATACCTGTATTGTTATTAATGAGTTGTACAGAGGGCCCACCATCTCCTAAGTCAGGTCATGGGTACATTTCATTTTTTGGACAATGTTGCCCTTCCTTTGCTTTCCTCCAGTTTCCCCCTCTTATCCCTGCCCACAAATGACCATCATTTTCCACATGTTGTATACCGAATAACATGATGGGATGGCTAGGATGGGAGGGCTGCATGGAGGAAGTCGAGCCTAGGGAAGTCCTTCCTGGGCCAGAAGGGGTGCAAGACACAGTCTTGAAGGGCTGATAGGGATGGTGTAGGCCAAGCAGCATTGGGTGTGGCTGTCACGGGGCCTACAGGAGGACATGGCAGGGCTGAAGCTTGGACAGTGGTGAGGAACAGTCTTAGACGGAGTGCAAAGGCAAGCCATAGGATGGATTTGGGCATCCGCCCAAGGAAAAAGAAGAGGAAAACGTCTACTTTTGTTAACTTGCCTTGTTCTGAGTATTACTGTTAATTCAGAGTCCCTCCATTTGTGACTTAAGAGGACTGGGCAGCCTCACTTCTTAGCCTTAGTAATGAGAGTTGTCATTGGAGTGTGTGCGTGCGTGCATGCGTGTGCGCGCGCGCGCATGTGTTGCTAATGGAGCTTGAACTCAGGTTCCACGCGTTCTCTTAGATTTTATGCTAAAGGCTGGCGTTCTACCATGTGAGCCACAGCACCGCTTCTGAAAATAAAAGTTTTATGGACTTTCCTACTGAAGCTGGCTTCAAACCCCAGTCCTCAGATCTCTGCCTCCTGAATAGCTAGGATTACAAGTGAGAACCCGCAGTGCCTAGATTACATCTGATTTTTTGGTAGTTTATTGGAGATGAGTCTCTCAGACTCTCCTGCCTGGGGATTGAACCATGGTCCTCAGATCTTGGCCTCTTGAGTAGCTAGGATTACAGGTGTGAACTGCTGGTGCCCAGCTCAGGTTATTGTGTTGTTTTGGTTTTGGTTTTTGAGATAGTTTTACTAGCTTTATTATTATTAGTAGTAGTATTTTGGCCTGGGTTAGGTTGGAATAGTAATCTTCCCATCTTTGTCTCCCGAGTAGCTGTCCTTTTCTTAATGCTGGTGATCAATTAATGTATCCTGTGATGAATTATCAGCCCTCATTGCTCAACTGAATGCACATTAAAACTCCTGCTGAAACCAACCAGAACTAACAGCAGGAAGGTAACTTTGAGTCTTTGATTGAAGAGGTTTGAGAACACAAAGTACAAAACTGGCCTTGGACTTCTTTTCATAGATGTAGAGAAGGCTGGATAGACTGTTCATAAGTCACAGGCTAAGAGACACCAGGGAGAGAAATAGCCAGGTGACTACTGTCAGATTGATACTTGCTTTTATCACACCACCAGTGTCTCAAGTCCAGATACTTGAGCTACTGTGGCTGCCATTCTCAAGATTCATTCTCTTGCCTCTGAACTCATGCCAGAGTCTACTCCTGTCCTGTTGCTGTTTCCTCAAGCAATCAGATAGCTGTGGTGATCCTGTAATCCTAGCCTGTAATTCTAGGTGCTCACGAGGCGGAGATCTGAGGATCACGAAGCCAGCCTGGGCCTGAAAGTCTGTGAGACTCTTATCTCCAATTAACTACTAAAAGCCAGAGGTGGATTTGTAGCTCAAGTAGTAGAGCACTAACCTGGGGCAAAAATGCTCAGAGACCATTCTCAGGCCCTGAGTTCAAGCTACAGTACTGGTTCATGCACAAAATATAATAACACCCAGGAAGTTCTAACTCAGGGTGAGTCCTTCTTTAGGGTCAGGTCCTCCAGTGGGTCTCTGGTTTATGTTTTGAAACTAGACCTGAGGCATCACCACCATTGCCCTGTTTCTAGGGCTTGTCCCTGTCCTCCTCGTTCCCCCAGCCTCCTTCACCCCACATCTCCTGGCCCCATGGACCCCCCTTCTTGCCTCTGTGGAAGCTGGCTCCTTCTCATCCTGTCTCTGTTTTGATGAGGTTCCGTTTTTGGGGAATGCACGAGGGAGGACCCTTGGTACCTCATGGATCCGACCGTAGATTTGTCTGTACTTTTCTGTCTGGCAGATTACAATTCTTCTTGGAGTGGCTGGGAATTAATTCAGTAAATATTCGAGTGACTTTTTTTTTCTGCTTAGTTTTGCGTTTCCTTGCCCACAGCTGTTTCTGCAGTGTGTGTATATGTGTGTATGTGTTCGCACGTGCTCTAAACTCATGAATCATTGGCACTGCGTTCTCCTGCTACAGGGGGCTGGAGAGGAAATCCAAGCATGACTATCTTTAGGCTTGTCTGGTATGTTAGGGGGAAGATGGAGTGATTTTGATTGTAGGATTTTAACTTTTTAAGGTCTTTCAGGAGCAGGTAAATTCTTTCCAAAGGCCTGGCAGTGTGTGAGGGCTCTGCAGGGGCAACTGCTCTCAAAGCAACCCTGCACAACAAATATCAACTGCACCTTCTGTCCTTGGCTCAGACCAGAAAACAGGTCCTGGCCTGTGAGTGATCTGTCCAGAGTTACAGTATGAACTTGGAACTTGGATTTGGTGGTGCTCAATTTAACCTTTGATGGATATTGTGCTATTGTCTTGTGTAAGTTGTCAGGATCACCTAATTTCATGTGCTACAGCTCAGAATTTGTAGGAAATCTGAGTTCACCTGTTGTGTTTGTGTGAGAGAACAGTATGAAAAATCCTTCAACATTCCTTCAACATTTCTATATTCAAAAGCAGAAGCAGAAGCAAAGCTCTACAAAAAAAATTGTATGTTTATCTTAGCTTAAAGTAACCTATGGCCGGGCATGGTGGCTTACGCCTGTATCCTGGCTACTCAGGAGGCTGAGATCTGAGGATCACAGTTCAAAGACTATGAGACTTTTATCTCCAGTTAACCACTAGAAAACCACAAGTGGCACTGAGGCTCAAGGGACAGGGCAGTAGCTCTGAGCAGAAGAGCACAGGGACAGCGCCCAGGCCCAGAGTCCAAGCCCCACAACCGACAGAAACAAAAAACACCTCTCTAAATTGTGGGCATTTCCTGGAGGCAAGTCCTCACAGCTTCAGTTTCTTTCTTTTTTTTTTTTTGTCAGTCCTGGGCCTGAACTCAGGGCCAGAATTCTACCACTTGAGCCACAGCACCCTTCTGGTTTTTTTTCTATGTATGTGGTACTGAGAAATCGAACCCTGGCCTTCGTGCATGCTAGGCAAGCACTCTACCACGAGGCCCAACTCCTGGCCCCTCAGCTTCAGGGTTTCTGACGGCTCCTACTGGAGGCAAGTCCTCAGCAGGGTGGGTGACTGGGGGGCCAGGGGGTGTGGTATGAGGTGGGCTGAGAATCCTGGCAGCTTGGAGCTCATGTGCTTCTTGGGTTTCTTGGGATTCCTCTAACTGGCTGAATGCAGTGTGTGTTGTGGAGATGGTGACTCCTTTGTGTGACTTGCGTGTTCACCTCAGTGATCCATCAGTGGTATGCCACTGTCTTGTGCAGAAGGGTCCCAAGGGCAGCCCCCATTACTGTTTATAGTAGCTTGCAAAGCCTTGAACCCATTTAAGGCGAATTTCTTTTTCCTTTTTAATTTTTTCTTTTTTGTTCAGTTGTGGGGCTTGAACTCAGGCCCTGGCTACTGTCCTTGAGCTCTTTTGCTCTGTCACTTTGAGCCACAGCTCTACTTCTGGTTTTAGATGATTAATTGAAGATACATAAGAGTTACACAGACTTTCCTGCCTAAGCAGACTCTTCCTATCCTGAGGCTCCCCTGGGCTTGCACACTGTCCCTGGGCTCTTCAGCTCAAGGCTAGCGCTCTATCTACCTTGTTGAACACAGCTCCACTTCATGTTTTCTGGTGGTTAATTGAAAATAAGAGTCTCACGGACTTTTGTGCCTGGGCTGGCTTTGAACTGCCATCTTCAGATCTCAGCCTCCTGAGCAGGAGTACAGGCGTGAGTCACCGGTGCCTCACCCCAAGCAGACTTTGAACCATAATCCTCTTTGGCTCCAAACCACAATCCTCAGATCTCAGCTTCTTGAATGATTATGATTACAGGTGTGAACCACAGGTACTTGGCTTCCGACTTGTCTTTTGACACCCATTTCATTGGGGTTAAGGTTTCCTGTCCACTGCTAGCTAAGTCATGGGGATGTGACCCACGCTGGTCTGATTGGATGCTCCCTCCATGGAATGAATGAATGAATGAATGAATGAGTGAGTGCATGCCAGTATTAGGGCTTGAACTCAAAGCCTGACACTCTTGCTTTGTTTTTTACTCGAGACTAGCACTCTATTACTTGAGTCACACATCCATTTCTGGCTTTTTGATGGATAGAGGTAAGAGTCTCATGGACTTTCCCCTGGCCAGCTGTGATCCTCAGATCTCAGCCTCTTGAGTAGCTAGGATTGCAGGCAGGAGCTACCAGCACCCAGCCTTCTTTAGAATTTAAAGTATGGAGCCTTTCATAGCCTTACGACACATTCCACTTTTGCTTTAGTTATTCAGAATCAGCTCTTGTTTCTTACAGCTGTATTCAGTTTACAGCTGGCTGTCATTGCACTGCAGACCCTCGATTTCCCTGTCCTCTTCCCCTTGGCTCCTTTGAGCCCTGCTCACGTCTCAGAATACCCACTGAGTGTGATAGATGCATACATCTGAAAATCAGTTCAGCAGACACCAGGTGCCGAGAGGTGAAATGCTGTTCTCTGCCTTGAGTTTTCCTAGGTAACTATAAATGTCAGCTTGGAAAATTCCAGCAGTCTGGCTTTGCAGAGCTGACTTCATTCTCACAGAGGACAGCTTCTGACCATTCAAGATGGACGGCAACATTTGATGGGGTTAGGCAATTCTGATTTTCCTTTCTTTCTTTTTTTTTTTTTTTTTTGCCAGTCCTGGGCTTGAGCTCAGGGCCTGAGCACTGATCTTGGGCTTTCTCAAGGCTAGAGCTCTACCACTTGAGCCTCAGTGCCACTTCTGGCTTTTTTCTATGTATGTGGTGCCAAGGAATTGAACCCGGGTCTTCGTGCATGCTAGGCAAGCACTCTACCATTAGGCCAAACTTTCAGCCCCTGATTTTCCTTTCTGTACACATGTGAGGAGTGATACCACAGAGCAAGTTATTTCACTACATCTAAGATGAGCAGATTAAAGTGAAAGATCCTTTCAGTTAGCCTCTAATCAATTGTGTGTGTGTTTTGTCTGGCACAACTTTTGTTGACAATGCTATCTACAGTTGTTGTTCAGTGGAGTATTTTGATGAATAGAGTCTAGCATGAAGCCCTTTCAAGAATATCTACTTCTTTACAAATCCACCCAACCCTTACTTGCAGGAGATGTGGATGAATGAGACTGTTGGAGCTGCTGAAAGCTTAATTTTGTTTCTGGAAGATTTGTTCTCCCTTTCCAGGAATGACAGATGCTCTCTTGGTCTGGATGATACTGGCTGTTTTTTCCACAGCAAGATTTTTAGCCAAAGTGTTGGCCTTTACCTGCGCTCTGTCTTTAAGGGGGAAGGAGGTGGGGGCGGCACAAAGAGAGCTCCGGTCCGACCCCAGGCAGCCCCTGGGCTTGGTGCTCAGGGTTCTCTGTATGGAGTGCAGAGTATGGGACTCACATCATGGAGTCCCCATCTCTGGCATGTCTTTTCACTTTGGGTGGGTGATCATATAGACCCCTCCCAGTTCTAGGACACTTTCCTTTGGGGAACTGTGAAGTGATATGCTGAGAAATTTATCTAGAATAGATATGTATGGAAATATTCTTTTCCTCCTCGGCCATGCTTAAGAACAAATTGTTACTAACCAGGAAGCATTTAAGTAACTTTAGATTTCCAGGTGAGTGTTGTGTTTAGAAAAAGGCTCTTATTTAGAGGCACTGGTAAATGAAGGCTAGTCCATTTCCATGGAATACTTTTAGCTGTGGTTCCCATGAACCACAGCCGGAGACTGGACAAGCCACTTCAGCAATTCGGGCCTGTTTCCTCTCCCGTGTAAAAAGGTAGAATAGCTGGGTGCTGGTAGCTCATTTCTAATCCTAGCTTCTCAGAAGGCTGAGAGCTAAAGATCATGGTTTGAAGCCAGCGGGGGCAGTAAAGTCTGTGAGTTGAGATTCTTCTCTCCAATTAAGCACCCAGAAGCTGGAAGTGGATTTGTGGCTCAAGAGGTAGAACTTAGCCTTGAGAAAAGTAAAATCTAAGGACTAGTGCCCAGGATCTGAGTTTAAGCCCCAGAATTGGAGAGGAAAAGGGAATGGAATAATTTTTCTAGTTTCAAAGTTGTAAGATTGCATAGTCTCTGCAATTTATTTTCTCCAGCCCTTGAATTGCCTCCAGTAAAACTTGAGCAAAATTGAAGCATTTAATGATGCATTGAAAAACTACATTTATAGTACCTCTTTATTAAAAGATGGCTGTGTTTTACTTGTGTGCACACACATGCGTTCTCGGATTCATTGGGGTTTTATGTGTGTGTAGATGTGGGTGTAGTATGCGTGTGTCCTGTTTACTTCCACCATTTCCTTGTCATAACTCATGTAAGTAAAACCATGGGATATTTAAACCACATCACAGACATAGAGAAACAACCCCGTTGGGTGATTTTTCTGGCTTCCTGGCTCTTGTACTGGGGAGAGGTTCCACTGTCAAGAGTCTGCACCCCGTCTGTGCAAGCAGAACATTTCAGACTGGTCCTTGTCAGACCCCAGCACTTTATAACAATCCTCTGAAATCCAGGGAAATACTCGAGCACTGTTTTTACAGTACAGGCTGGGTTTCTGTGGCCAGCACAATCTGTCTGTGCTTGGGGACACTCGTGGCTATCTTTCCTCCAATCTGCATATGCCTCACTGTGGTGTCTGCAGTAGCTTGTGCTGCCTTGTGCAGATAGGTTAATTGGCTTATGTGGTGAGGTGGTTCTCTTGCCCATCTGCCTGGGTGAAGAAAATCTCATCACCACAGGACCTGCTGTTAAAAAAAAACAAAAAAAAAACAACAAGGGCTATTGTAATGAGTATTGTTGGTACCCATCAGGAATTTTCCTAAAGTCATGCAACCAGGAGTGAAATCTACCAGACAATGGCTGCCTTTGGCCCCCCTAACACCCTGTGTCCAATTTTCAAGTTCATCCAAGCAGTTTAATTGTTCATCATGATAGACTGTCTATGATTAAAATAGAAAGCACGATGCATAGAGCTTGCTAAATTATCAGAGAGCCAAAGATGTCAGGAGAAGGGCACACATTTCAGACACAAATAGTTTTGGATGTGAGCTCTGGCTTCCATTGTTTACTAACTACGTGGCCTTTGGCAAAGTTGTTTGCCTTTCTGAGCCCTATGTGCCTACTATCCAGTAAGCTACTCAGGAGGCTGGGATCTGAGGAGCTCAGTTCAGAGCCAGCCTAGGTAGCAAAGTCTGTAAGACTCATCTCCAGTTAACCAGCAAGAAGCCAGACGTGGAAGTACTGCTCAAGTGGTAGAGTGCCAGCATTGAATTAAAAAGCAAATAGACGGCCAGCCAGGCACCCATGGCTCATGCCTACAATTCTCTCTACTCAGAGACTGAGAACAGAGGATCAGGGTTTGAGGTCAGCCCAGGCAAGAAAGGCTGTGAGATTCTTGTTTCCAACAAACTACTCAGAAAAAATGTGGAAAGGAGTTGTAGCTCAAAGTGGTAGAGTGCTAGCCTTGAGCAAAAAAGCAAAAGGATAGCAGCCAGGCCTCGAGTTCAAGCCCTAGTAGCAGTAATAGAACTTAATGCAGCACTAGTCATATAATATAACCTTCAATAAGACTAGCTATTAGGTTTTCCATGCTATATTTTCTTTCCTATTTCCCCTCCCCTCCCCTCCCCTCCCCTCCTCTCCCCTCCTCTCCCCTTCCCTCCCCTCCCCTCCCCTCCCCTTCTCTTCCCTTTCCTCCCTTCCCCTTCCCTTCCTCCCCTCCCCTCCCCTTCTCTTCCATATAGGTGTGTGTGTGGGGGGGTGGATGCCAGCCAATGACGGAGCTTGAACTCAGGACCTCATGCCCTCACTGGCCTTTTTCACACAATTCTGGCACTTTCCACTTGATCCACACATTCCTCTATTCTGGCCTTTTGCTGGTTGAATGTCACAGATTTTCCTGCTCAGAGTAGGCTGTCTTTAAGCTAGCCTTCTCAGATCTCAGCCTCCCGAGGAACTAGGATTATAAGTATAAGTCATCTACTCCCACTTTAAAATTTGTTTTTATTTTCCTCATTAGTAAAAGGCAAAATGTACATGCAACCTGAACAATAATTTTGTGCATTATTTCCTCTAGTAGAAAAGAATCATGTAATAGATGGAACTTACGTTATTGCTTTGGAAGTCCAAAAATGCTGCTTTAAATTTATATACAGACTTGATGGACTACAGGAATTCTTGGTCTTGGGAATGTCTTTGAGCCCATGGGAAACTGAATGGGGAAAAGAGAGCTAAGTTACAAGGCTTCCATTTGCCTCCTCTAATTAACGCCTCTCTCCTTCCAGAATTGGCATAGAAGAAATACGAAAACAAGGTGCTGCTCTGGTGGCCCAGGTGTCCCTTCATGTGTTAGGAACCATTCATAGCAATCAGGAAGCACAAAGGGGCTTGGTGTGCTGTGCCCTGCCCATCCCACGTGCTGCCTGGCCCACCAGCCGGGGTGAAGGATAGTTCCTCAGAGCAGGTGTTCAGACTGGCAGCTGTGCTAGCAGAGACCTCATTGGAATTCAGCCACTATGACCCCAGAGCATCCGGCCCTCCCTATTGCCTATGCTACTGAGAGAGACCAGGGCTTTGTGCTTCTGAGCTTCCAGTTGCCAGCACCCAGAGATGCAGAAGCAGGGGATGGGTGTCAGGCCCCTGGCTCTGCATCTTGGCTTCAGTGGGTAACCTATGGTGTCTGAATGCTGGTGAAGCTTACTGCTTCTGTAGCTCATGGCACGGGGTGCTGGAGGCAGCAGCGTTAGGGCTGGGGATTTGGGGATAGAGGCTGTTTTTCAGCAACAATGGCTTTGGGCTCCTGGAAGTTGTGGTCCCCTGTGGAATGGGCCTGGTGGATGTGGACGGCAGGGAGTGCCAGTGAGGACTCCAGGCTGCTGGCCCCACAAATGGGCCATGGAAAGAGGCAAGTTGGCTCTGTGTGTCTTGTCAACATGGGTCCTTGATGTGTGTGGAGCTGGCTAAGGAAGTTGTTTATTCCCAAGGCCACTCCTGGGACCACCAAAGGGTGTTACCCTGAATTGTTACCCCTCTCTGCTTAGTTATGTTACCTATCTGTGGGGGTTTGCTTGTTTGACGTAGGGGGGTTTGATCTCAGGACCTTATACTCACTTGGCTTACTTGCTTAGCTGATGTTCTAACATTTGAATCATGCCTTCAGCCTTTTTTCTTTCTTTTTTTTTCTGTGCCAGTCCTGGGGGTTGAACTCAGGTCCTGGGTGCCATCCTTGAGCTTTTTTGCTCAAAATTGGCACTGCCTGAGCCATAGCTCCACTTTCTTTGCCTGGCTGGCTTTGAACTGTGATCTTCAGCTCTCAGCCTTCTGAGTAGCTAGGATTACAGGCCTGAACCTCTAGCACCAGGCTGGTTTTCTTCTTCTTCTTCCTCTTCTCCTTCTCCCTCTTCCTCTTCTTCTTCTTCTTCTTCTTCTTCTTCTTCTTCTTCTTCTTCTTCTTCTTCCTCTTCCTCCTCTTCTTCTTCCTCCTCCTCCTCCTCCTCCTCCTCTTCCTCTTCCTCCTCTTCCTTCTTCTTCTCCTTCTTCTTCTTCGTTGTACTAGTGCTTGAACATAGGCCCTGGTGTTCCTGTTTAGCCTTTTCATTCAATGCTTGTACTGTAGCACTTGAGCCACTGCTCTACTTTTGGCTTTTTGCTAGTTAATTGGAGATAAAAGTCTCAGAGATTTGCCTTGGGCTAACCTTAAACTGATTTCTTCAGCTCTCAGCCTTCCGAGTAGCTAGGATTACAAGCATGAGCCTCTGGTGCTCAGCTCAGCCTGGCTTTTTGTTGGCATTGTCTAGATAGTCTTGTGGATGTGTCTACCCAGTCTGACTTTGAACCTTGATATTTTAGTTCTTAGCTTCCTGAGTAGTTCTGATGTTTTGGTCTCTTAGCGTCCTGGAAGGTTGGAAGGCACCAGAGTCCTTCGTGGGTTGATGGGAAATCTTTACCACTCATGAAATGAACCATGCTCAAGAACTTACAGAAGCAATATTGATATCGATTTTCTAAAGGGAACTCACCAAATGGCTCCTTTTCTCTGGCTCTGACGGATGGTGCGGGGATTGGCTGCTTCCTGGTGCTCTGCCAGCTGTTTCCTGCCTTTAGAAGGTGGGAGACCTCTAGTGAGTTCGCTGATTCTTTGTCTCTATGGGAATTTAGCAGTGTGAGCCTGGTGTTGGGGCATGAGCCGGCTCATCCTTCCATGTCCTGTTCTGTCTCCCTGCTATGTTACTCTCTGATTATACTTCTTCACCCCATTCACCCCCTGGGATGGTTTATGCTGCTCTGTAATCCTAAATATCTGCTGTCTTGATAGTGAACCTCTTTGTTGCAAAAGAATCATTCCTATCTGGCTTTATTAAAACTCTTCCTGTCCTTAAAGTGGAGTTGGGCCCAGGCTAGGTGGGTACCAGGAGCTTGTGAACAGCAGCCTGCTGTCCTGCAGGTGGCATGCTGGCTCAGAGACTGGGGTGCCTTCATCTTGCCCTTCTGGCCTGAGATCAGTGAGCCAGGGAAGCAGAAGAGGAAGGTCACCTTGAAGGCTTTCTTTAGCCCGTGATAGGGCCTGGGCCCCTGGCTTCCCCATTTGCTATTGAGAAGGTTTCCTTTTGAGAACTATTGGGCCAAGTCGTGGGGTGAGGAATTTTCCTTGGGCATAGATTTTCTTACATACCAAGAGCTGAATCTACACTGCCCGTGTCAGTCAGCCATTCTTCCAGACTATCTTTGTTGATTGGGTTGTGACTCAGCAGGGCTCATTCATCATCTCCTGCTTTAGATTTGGGCATGATCCTGGGACAGACAAGAGCCAGTGTGGCATTTCCAAGCCCAGTGGAGGAATAAGACAAACATGGTGAATAAATGTATACTCAAAGTTATAAGAAGGTCTGGGAAGGAAGGCAGGGAAGTGGAGAGGGTGATGGGTAGGATGGGGAGAGGGAAAATGGAAATTGAGTTTATAAGGTACGGTTTCAGGGGTGGGTAGGAACCACAACGTCAGACACACACGCTGTATCTGGTAGGCAGAATGCATGCCAGATGGTGGGTGCTGAAGCTCACTGGATAATTGCCACTAAGGTGAGAAGCGTGTGACTTGAGTTCAAAGGCTACACTATTTGTGCACAATCAGTGGTGCTTCACCTTGGGAATCAGGGGAGATGACTTTTCCTCACATCTGTCCCTGAACAGGGCAGTTGACCAGCAAGCTGGAATTCAATGATTCTGGGTTGGAAGATGATAAGCAGCTCAACAGAAAGGCGCCTGGGTCCAGGCTAACCTGTGAGTTTTTCCTCTCTTTACCAGGAGTTCTGACTCGGAAGAAGCGTTCGAGACCCCAGAGTCAACCACCCCTGTCAAAGCTCCACCAGCCCCACCCCCACCGCCCCCTGAAGTCGTTCCAGAACCCGAGATCAGCACACCTCCAGCCCCGGAAGAGCCAGGTAACCAGGAGCCACCGGGGGTGAGGGTGGGTAGGTGGCCATGGTTTGGCAGGACTGAAGGAAGCCACGTGCCCCAGAGGATAGAACCAGTAGACAATGCATGGCCCCAGCCACTGAGCCCCTTGGCTTTGTGCCAGTTAGTGTTTCACGGGTCTTCATGAAGCAGGGTGGTAATGTACCATCAGTATGTACTGTGAGCTTTGCAGTTGATCCACTTGATTAATTATGGGCTTGAGTGTCTTTGAGGACTGGGCCACTGCAGGTTCTTAGGTTGTTTGGCCCCATAAGAACATTGGTTCTGGACAGTTTTTGTGACTCTGCACTTGTATTCCCAAACCATAGTCCCACAAGCTTCTGAAGGATAACAGTGAGTGGGAAAGGTGAGAGAGTGGAGAGTCCAGTCTCTACTGGTCCATCCCTCATGACTGTCAGGCCACTTGATCACCTGTCACTTCCTTACATCCTCCCTTCCTCCAAACCCCCCTCCCCGCCACCACATGAGTTGAAATACCTTTAGGTATGCTTATATACAGTGATTCCTGAGAGTGGGACCTGATCTCATCTGCCCCACCGACCTCCTGGCCTACTGTGTGCTTCCTTCACTACTCCATGGAATGGGACTGACTCCTGGAAAGGAAACACAGCCATGCAGGCTGGACAGCTGTGGCCCTAGAGGATTCCCTCCCCTGGCATTCCCATGATGCATCTGCAGACCCAGTTCCCTCTAGACCACACAATAGAGCATCAATATCCAGGGTCCACTGGCTTGATTCCAGCCCAGCTTCTCTTCTGTGCCAGTGGAGGAACCAAGGACAGGACTGGACCTGTACTCTGGGTGGCCACAGCCTAGCTAGAAGCAGCAGGGGGTAAAGAGTAGAGTAGTCACTGAGAGAAGTGGGTATATGGGACTCATATATATATATTTTTTTTTTCACTCAAGGCTAATGTGTACCACTTTGAGCCACAACCCCATTTCTAGCTTTCTTTTCTTCCTTTCTTTTTCTTTTTGGTAATTAATTGGAGGTAAGGCTAATTGGAGGAATCATAATCTGAGCTTAGCCTCATGAGTAGCTAGGATTGCAGGCATGCACCACTGGCAGCAGGCTTCCCATATTGTTTTTATAATTTTTAATGAAAAGTTGGAGAATGGCAAACACTTGTAATCCTGGCAATTGTGGAATAGGTAGAGGAAGGCCATTTCTGCAAATCTCTCACCCCCTATCCCCTACCCCCCCCCCCTCAGGTCCGCCATAAAATGCCAGGCCACTCTGGGAATGGTTTGCCATTTCTCCCTGTTGCTGCCTTGCATATGCTTAACTTTAAGCAGAGAACAGTCTTCATTCTGTGTGCACACACATGTGCACGAGCGTGCACACACATACACACACACACACCACCCACCTCTTTCTTGGATGTCAGTTAATAAAAGCATGAGCATTGCATTGGCATCAGGGATAAGCCCACAGGGAGAGAGGGTTGAGTTGTTAATTGATTCTGACTCACTATCCCTCAGAACCTTTGATTTTCACTCCATAGTGCCTTTAAACCAGGACTTAGTGAAAATTACAGCAAGGTTGTGAGTTTACACATGGACTTGTGAGGATTACATGTGAATCTGAGACTGGGTCTGTTCCAAACCCTTCTGCCTTGGGCTGTACAAGGTCTGTCTGATATCTTGTTGGACACTGCCGTCAACCTTCTGGTCCATTCCGCAGACCCATGAAGCATTATAATAGCCTGAGATGTGTCCAGGCTGCTGGCATAGGTGGCCACAAAGGAGGATTGTCTTGAGAACCCTGGGAAGAAAGGGCCAGAGAGGAAGTTCTTTTGTTTAGTCTTCCTTTGGAAAGTGCCTGGAATATTACTAACAGTGCTGAAGGAACTGTGTGAGATCATAGGCCAGGCCTTTGTATATAACAGCATGCTCAGGAAACCTCGTTTTATAAAACAGCAACCTGTCAGGTACCTGTCTCTCATGCCTGTAATCCTAGTTACACAGGAGGCTGAGCTCTGAGGATTAGGTTAAAGCCAGCTCAGGCAGGAAAGTATATGTAAGACTCATATTCCCAATTATTCAGCAAAAAGTTGGGAATGGAGCTGTGACTGAAGTGGTAGGGTTCCAGCCTTGAGCAAAAAAGCTAAGAGACAATACCTAAGCCCTGAGTTCAAGCTCTAGAACCAACACACACACACACACACACACACACACACACACACACACACTAAATAAACATGAAAATAGTAAGCAGGTTTGTGCTCCTTTACTGTAAAGGAAGTCTTTTTTAAGATTCCTCCATCCCTGTGAGGTTGGAGGCGTGGCTTAGTTGGTAGAGTGTTAGTCAAAGTATCAGTTACCAAGTTTGAGACCAGTCTTGGACCTCCCACCCCAGAGTCTTTGGATGAAATATTAGCTATTATACAGTGACTATGTTACTAGAACTCACATCTGGCCATGGAAGGGCTTAATGTCACTTGATTGACTAATAGCTCCCAATCTCCCCCTCCTTCCTCCTCCCCCACCTGGCTCAGGTTAGTGCTAGGACCTTTGCATGCTCTGCCTTCTTCTTGAATGAGAGTGAGTCAGCCTTCCTCATCCACAAATCCCTTCTTGGGAATGTACAGGCCTTCCCTGGAGTCTTGCAGCAAGCTCCAGCCTCCCTGCCTTCAACCCTTCCCTGTGGAAACCAGGCGATGCTGGCTATGGCATTTGAGCTCCAGGTCTCCTGCTGGCTCTGCATAGGTGCTGGCTTGTCACCATATTTGTGCACGCTTAGCCGCGTATAGGAGCAGCTTTCTGCTGGCTTGGCCAGGCTGTTACTGACCAGGTAGAAGAAGGGGCAGAAGATTCTTAGGTGAAAATGAGCCAGTGAGGGTGCGTGGTGGGGAGAAAGAAGGTGAGTTCATTCCAGCACTTGTGTCTTTCCTGGGAATACCATTCTTCCGTGGGAATGAAGACCATCGAGCTTTGGAAAGGCCCTGCTGTTGACTTGGGAATGACCGGAGCCCCTGTGGCCTTCCATTCCTGTGCTTTCCCCTGTCCCTAGAGGGGGTGGCCCACTGGGCCTGACTGTGGATGGCTGCATCCTGTTGATGCACTTGGCTGCCGTACCCACTGGCTTCTTTTGTCCCTGGGCCCACCACAGCTGCCTGTTTCTGCATACTCTGGCACTTGCTGCATCTCCTGGGAGGCCTCTGAGGAAGCCACATGTTGGCACTTGTCAAAGGCACGGGGAACCTGGTATTGGGCAGGGTATCCCATAGCCCTGCCAGGCCAGGGCCCTTTCCAGTCTCAAGCAGGTTGATCAGGGTGAGTGTCACTGTGGCAGGAATTAGGAGACTATACTGCCACTTCCCAGCACTCCCTGTGCCCAGGGCTGGCACCTGTGTGTGCACCCACATTATCCTTACAAGACTGCCCGGACTCATCCATCCTGAACATCATAACCCAGGGTATGATAAGGACACCAGCTCAGCTATGTTCATTGGTGTGCTATTCACAATAGCCAGGCGATGGATGTCGGGAGCAAGAGTGGAATCAAACTGTACTTTGATTTGCATCAGATAATTGCTTGATTGTCTTATTGCTTTTTGGCCTTCTCCTGTTCAATTGATCAACAGTGTAAGGCAGGTTCTTAGACCTATTTGTTTCAATTTTAGCCCGACACTGTGCAGTGAACTCTGTCTCCCATAATAAGTACTCTCCTGCACTAAGGCATGCTCTGGCAAGCCGCTTCCAGTCATTCGGGCATGCAATACCAGCACACGCGGCCTCCAATATTACTTGAGTAAAAGGGGCAGTTGGCCCATATTGGGAGCAGGCATTTTTTAAGTCCTGTAATAGTTTAACAGGAACAGGTTGATGGTATACTTGTTCATCATGATCAACTAAACTAGGGAAGCATCGAGGCCCTGAAATATCTTCCCTCTCTCTAGCAGCCTGAGTCAGGTTTAATTGCGATGCACTGTGCCTGGTTGTAGTGCCTGGTAAAAGGGACTTGTTGCTAGGGCCTTTAGGCTTGCCTAAAGGTTGAGAAAGGGATTGAGGCCGTAAGGCTGCAGCTGGAGGCGGTGGGTGTGAGGGGTAAGGTTTAGAATCAGACACCATAGTGGCCTGAGGGTCATATTTCTTTCCTACTTCTGGGGGGGCTCTCTGCTCTGTCCCCATTTTCGATAGAAGATGTAGCATTTCTTCTAACTTCTTCTCTATCGTAGCCACCCGGCCCTCCAATGACTCATCATAACTTTCCTCCTTGGTATTCAAACCTGAATTCTGATACTCAATATCTACTGGTTGTTGTTCCCTTTTCAAGATCTCACTTTGACTCTCTTGGGCTGCGGCATATGGCTCAGCCTCAGGTTCTTCAGAAGGGTCCTTTAACTCATAAAGTTCCCTTAATTCAAGATTAAGTTCAGCATTTTCATGTAGAGGATCTATGTATTCACTTACTAAATTCCATACAGTAGCAGCCTCTACTGGGGTCTTTTCGGGGCCATATACATCATAATAATCTAGAATTCTTTTTCCTATCCGCTGCCAGGCTTTTTGGAATTCCTCCTCTATAGACCTCGGGCATGCCTCCTCGACAAACTGTAGGAAGCTCTGAAGCACCCCTTTTTCCACCCACGTTCCGTGGGCTTCAAATAGGCCTGTTAAGATCGGTAGAAACAACCCATGGCTATTAGCTTGACCCATAATTTTTACTCCTGACTATACTCTCTTAATAGTCCTACGATGTGTTACTCACCACAGGGAGGGGTCCTTCACCTTCGTCCCAGATTTTCAGGTCCCTGTTCGGGCGCCAGATGCCGGGGCCTCCCGGCAGCAAATTGGGGTTCCTGAAATAAGGGGCAGGGACTGGAAAAATTAGAAGAGAGACAAACACATCGGGTCCTGGAGGTCTGCAGTGCACGCAAAAACTGCCGCCTCGTTTATTTTTCACTCAAAGTTTTTATCCCTCCCTGAGACCAGGGCACTCCCAGGTGTTACATCCAGATGGTTAATCAGGGAACTGTTGGGGGTTACATTCATATGGTAAATCTCAGATCAATTGAACAGGAGAAGGCCAAAAAGCAATAAGACAATCAAGCAATTATCTGATGCAAATCAAAGTACAGTTTGATTCCACTCTTGCTCCCGACAGGATTTGTCTATTCTGGCTGCTGTAACAAAGCCCATAGTGGACTCAGTAGCTTAGGAACAAGAGAAATTTGTTGCTCACATTTTCTGGAGGTTGGAAGTTTACCCATCAAGGCCCCCCTCAGATTTGGCGTCTGGTGGGGACCTGGCTCATGGCCCGGAGACCTTGCTGCTTGTATGTGGTGGGACAGAAAACCTCCCTTTAGCTTCATTTACACAGTCACCAATCCTGTTGCCAAGGACTCTGCCCCAACCTCCAAAGGTCCACCTCTCATTCCGTCCCCTTTGCAGTGAGGGTTCCAATATAGGAATTTAGGGGAGATGCAGATTTGGATTATAGCATATAGTGAGTTGAAGGCTAAATGCTGCTACTGCAGTACTTAAGTCCTACTTGACGGTCTCCCCTCCCCCCTTTTTTTGGTGTGTGTCAGTTGTGGGCTTGACCTCAGGACCTGGACATTGTCCCTGAGCTTTTTAGCTTAAACCTAGTGCTCTGCTTCTTGAGCCACAGCATTTCTTTTCTTTTGACTAGTTTATTGGAGATAAAAGTTGCATATATTTTCCTGCCCAGGCTGGCTTCGCACCAGGATCCTCAGATCTCAACCTCTTGAGTAGCTAGGATTACAAGCATGAGCCACCAGTACTCGGCTCTGCGCTCCTCATGATGTGAGTGTCACCTGTGTCCGGGTGTCTGGAGCAGGTACGACTGCTGAGTTACAGCCAAGCACAGGGACCCCTGTTCCCCATGCAGCAAGTGCTAGGTGGAGCATGCTAGCCTTGTTAATCTTAGCTAGTAATGGACATAGCCCAGGAAGAGTCCAGGTCCTGAGGACAGCAGAGGCCCCATTAGTGGTCAAGGAGAAACCAAACCTGTGGACACCTCGCTCTTGAACTTGAGCCTGCAGCACTGTGACTCCAGAATTGGAGAAACAGTTGCGCAATTGATGTTGTCCAGGCTGGGGCTCCTGAGTAGACAGGATTTCACAAGATGAGCCATGGAGCTGACGAGGTCTCATACTGGGTCAGAAGTGAGAGAGGCGATAGCCAGGTTGTAGGCGCCAGGCCTACCTCACCCAGACCTTTGCTGCATGAGGTAGAGGACTTGGTGCCGTGAATGGTTCTTGTTCTGTATTGCCTCTGAGCTACCCAAGAGCCCATGAGTGACATGCAGAAGGACTAAGATTATTTGTGCAGTGTATGACTGACTGGTCTTTATGAAGGTTTGTGTGGTCTTAGGGAAGCCGGTTGGACCATACTTGATTTTTTTGTAGACAATACACTGTCCTCTTCAGCATCCCTGCTCCTCCTGGGCATCCCTGCTCCTCCTGGGCATCCCTGCTCCTCCTGGGCATCCCTGCTCCTCCTCAGCATCCCTGGTTGTCTTCAGCATCCTTGGTCCTCCTGTCCTTGAGATTTGTTTTCCTCAAGGCTAGCACTCTAGCACATGAACCACAGTTCTACTTCCAGATTTTTTTTGGTAGTCATGGACTTGCCTGCTAGCGCTGGCTCCAAACTATGATTCTCAGATCTTGGCCTCCAGAGTAGCTAGGATTACAGGAGTGAGCCACCAGTACCTGGCCTTTTGCCCTTTTTTCGTCTAGTGACATGTCTCCAGTTTTCTGGCAAATCATTATTTTGTTGGCTGCTTGGAACAGCTGGGCACCCATAAGAGCAGATAGTGTGGCACCTGGGGCAAACAGAGTCCAATGTAGCCAACCAGCGCCAGGGCTGGCAGTGCCCTGGGAGCAGCAGAAGGGTCACCTCACTGAGCATCACTGGGCCAACACTGGAAGCTTGTGCTACATGGGGGAAAGAGAAGCAGTCTTCATGCTGGCAATGGACAGGGAGGCAGCAAAGCCGGGAGGAAGCTTGATAGAAGAGTGGGACTAGACAATGGGCCAAGAACAGGCAGACACGATTCGCAGGAGAGGCTCCAGGTGATGTTTAGGGGGGCAGGTGGTGAAGGGCAAGTGCACTCTTGTTTAGTTGCCTGGAGGATTCCTTGTGACGGCTCTGACAGGTTCTCAGGTCCAGTCATGGCCATGATAATAGCGAATATCTATCAAAGGCTTACTATGCTTTGCTTCCTTAATTTTGTGTTTTCTTTCTTGATCCTCCCTTTACATTAGCTGTTCCATTTGTGTAGAATGCTTTGTCCCCATCAAAACACCTGGAATATGTCTACTTTGTTTCTGGTCTTTGCTCAAATGGTGCTATTATGTATGCTTGTGGCTTACCTATCCTGGCTCTTGTTTTTCTCCTTAGCGCCTATTATCATCTGCCCTCTGTTGTATTGTGTACTTGTTTCTTCTTTGGTTTCTTTCTGAAGAATATGACTTCTGGAAAGGCAAGTACTGTGTCTACTTTGTTTCATAGTTGAATCCTCCACATGAGGCCTGGTCTCCATCAAGCACCTGGTAATTTTTAAGTGTCTTATTGATTGATTGACTGCTGGTACTGTGCTGTCCAGGCCTTCTGCTCTTTCAGTTTGCTTACTAGACTGTTACCTTACCACTTGGATCATGACTCCATTTCAGTCATTTGCTGGCTGTTGTTAGAGATAGAATTCTGCAGACGTGTTGACCCACGCTCTTCAGATCTCAGCCTCCTGAATAGCTAGGATTGCAGGTGTCATCTTGGCCCTCATGGCTCCCATCTTACAGATAAGGGTCTAGAGCTGCCCAGGGTATGATAGCAGGAAGAACCAGGGTCTGTACCCAAGCCCGGTGCCCATGGTTGAGCCTTGGCAGGGAGGGAAGGCGGTTGAGCCTCTCCTCTCGAAGGTGAGGGTCTGATACAGGATGACAAATGCTCGCGAATGTCCAGTATCTCTAAGTGATGGCTTTATGTCCTCCTTCAGGATGCATTTCTGAGCCCGTCACCGTCCCCGATGGCCCACGTAGCGACTCAGTGGAAGGAAGTCCTTTCCGACCTCCGCACTCCTCCTCTGCTGTCTTTGACGAAGACAAGCCGATAGCCAGCAGCGGGACTTACAACCTGGACTTTGACAGCATCGAGCTGGTGGAGGACTTGCAGGGCTCAGAGCCTCGCTCCTCGGAGGGCAAGGCGAGCACGCGAAGGAAGTCCACGGAATCCACGCCCCCCTCCAAGTCCACGCTATCCCGCTCGCTCAGCCTGCAAGCCAGTGACTTTGATGGTGCCACCTGCCCAGGCAGCCTGGAGGCCGTGACCCTCGCCCCTGATGCGTGCGGCACCGGCTCCAGCAGCGCGTCCAGTACCCTGAAACGAACTAAAAAACCACGGCCACCTTCCTTAAAAAAGAAACAGACCGCTAAGAAACCCACAGAGACCCCCCCGGTAAAGGAGAGCCAGCAAGAGCCAGCTGAGGAGAGGCCTGGCCCCAGCGAAGAGCACCCAGCCTCGGAGTCAAAGACGGACTCACTCTCAGCAGAAGGTTCTGGGTCCACCGTGGTGGAGGAGGAGACACCCCCCGAGCCCTCTGCTGTGCCGCAGGCCACCTGTCCTCTGGATTCAGAGGCCGTGGAGGACGCTGGACCCCCAGCCTCCGGAGGCAGCAGAGTCCAGAACTCACCCCCTGTTGGGAGGAAAACGGTGCCTCTCTCCACAGCCCCCGAGGCTGTGGCGGTGACCCCACTGGATAGTGGGGAGCAGGAAGACCCCCCAGCCAAAGGGCTCTCAGTGAGGCTGGAGTTTGACTATTCTGAGGACAGCCAGCAGGAAAATACCCCTCCTACCAAAAAGACAGGCAAGAAGCCGGGGGTCAAGATGCCCCTAAGGAGGCCAAAGATGAAGAAGACCCCCGAGAAAGTGGACACCACTCCCGCCTCACCCACCCGATCCCCCCCTGCCGACCCCAGTGACATTCCCATTGCCAAAGGTACCTACACCTTTGACATCGACAAGTGGGACGACCCCAATTTTAACCCTTTCTCTTCAACCTCAAAAATGCAGGAGTCTCCCAAACTGCCCCAGCAATCGTACAGCTTTGACCCCGATGCCTGTGAGGAGAGCCTTGACCCCTTTAAGACCCCCAGTTCACCTTCCAAATCCCCAGCCTCCTTTGAGATCCCAGCCAGTGCCATGGAAGCCAATGGAATGGATGGGGATGGGCTGAACAAGCCCGCCAAGAAGAAGAAGACGCCCTTGAAGACGTAAGTTCAAGGGTGGAGGTGGTGAGGATAGGGCTGGGGTGCATGCAGCTGTGACCCTTGGTCTGTGCCTGGCCAACCTTCAGACATTGCTTTAATGCCACCAAGTTGGCTGCCTCCCTTCCTCTCTGCGGCCACAGTGGTGCTATTTTCCCAAGAAACCCCTGTGGAGTCAGGAGTCTGGTTTGATTTGATTTATTTTTTTGCCTTAGTGAGTGGTCTAAAGTTTGTTTGTTTTTAGTTGGTCAAGGGGCTTGAACTCAGGGCCTGGGTGCTGTCCCTGAGCTCTTTTGCTCAAGGCTAGCACTCTACCATTTTGAGCCATATACCCACTTCCAGTTTTTGAGTAGTTAATAGGAGATAAGAGTCTTACAGGAACTCTTCTAGCAGGTCTGGCTTCACACTGTGATCCTCAGATCTCAGCCTCCTGAGTAGCTAGGATTACAGGTGTGAGCCACTGGTGCCTGGCTGGTCTTTGGTTTCAGGGTCAGCCAGAGATTGAATTTTCTATTCTTAGGGAGTATAGGAGGCCCTGCATCTGTACTCATGGAGTAATCATGAGAGACAGTGCATTGATGACCGACCCTTTTCCCTGTACCACCTTTTGGGAAACCAGGATATATGTCCATTTATTATTCACCTTGTTAATATTTGTGATATTCGATTCTGCCATTAGTAAGTCTTAGCTCAAGAGCCCCGCACAGTGGCTAGTAGGCTCTGAGGGCACACCTGACCAGCCTGTAAAAGATGCCTCCTTGTCTCCCTCCCTTTCTCTGGTCATTTTTTGAAGATATGAGTTCAAAAGCCCTATTAAGTCCAAACAAGACCAGTGGTGTGTACCTTACTCTCAGTTCTGTGTGTTGGTGCCTCCTGTCCCCCCACCCCCCAGACCTCGCTCTGGCTTGGATGGCTTCAGGTCATGTCTTAGGAGATCATGTACCCTCTGGTCACTTCTTGGAGACAGCAACTACAATTTAACAATACTGACGGGACTCGTCTCCTGGGGCAGTGACAAACATGTTGTCGGCCCCTCTGTGTCTATCTGTGCAGGTGAGATGGGGAGACCTGTTTAACTTCCCATCTGGGTTTCCCCTCACATTCAACTTCTGAGGACAGCCCAGGCTTCCTGAGAAGGGCTTTGGCCTTGGCTCACCCTGCTGTAAGCTGGTCGTAGCCAGAGGCCATTGTGGCCAGAAAAACGTGGACTTAGATCAGCTTCCCAGCCAAGCAATCCTAGAGATACTACAGGACATTGGTTGGAATATGACTGGAGTACAAGTTGGAAATACTGATACTGTAAAAGCCTGCCTTTCCATGTTTGGCATAAGAGTGGGAACCTTGTAACCTCCTCTGAGGGAGCCTGTGACATTGTGTCCCCAAGCCCATTCTTCTTGGATCACCACAGCTGACACAGGCCAGGGAAGCTGACCTCACATCTCGGTGGACTCATCATAGTATAGAGGGCTGTGGTGACTTAGAATATCCTGCCCGGGGATGGCAGAACTTTTAAGGGGTCAACAACTGGATGATGAATACCCAGAGAGGAAGTCCTTCCCTAAGGCCAGCCTGCCGAGGGTGCTGCCGTGTCCGACCTGGCGAGACCCCAGGGTCTGCAAATTTATCTTTTTTGTCAGTTCCTTCTGTCTGTCTCTCTTTTTCTTTGTCTTCTCGTCTTAGGATGGTTGAAGATATGATGTCTGTGTGTTCTCTGTTGTAAGTACATTTAATGTAATCTGCTTCTTATGCTCCGTGTGCTTTTTTTTCTTTCTGCTTGCAACTTTTTTTTTTTTTAATTTTTCTTTCTGTGGCTGCTGCTGCTGCTTCAGTGTTTCTGGGCTAAAGCATAAGAATGTCAGGGCTTAGGGCTTCCAGGAGTGGAGGTTATTTCCCAGTTCATTGTGATTAGCGTGAGCGAGCACTGCACAGCTTTGAGGACACAGCTATCTAAGAGCTGCCTGCTGGTGGAGAATGGAATCTTTCCCCTCTTTTGCATTTGGATGTCTTCACTTCAAAACCTATACTTTTTTTTTTTTAAGCTTCATTTCTTTCTGTTATTCTAAGTTGGGCTGGCGGGTGATTGCTTTCACATTAGCCACCCAGAAATCCTGGGCAGACTGTGGAGGCTGGTTCATGTCAATGTGTGAAACAATCCATTGGGGTCATTGTATATTGGGGTGCTTGGGAGCCCCCTAAAATGCAGGGTCAGTTCAGAGTGGAGCCTGTGCTGCAAGCCATCACCAAGCTGCCCTGGTCCACGTCCTTTGTCACTTCACTTAGGTCCAGGCTGGGTGTCAGCATGCTTCATGAACTGCTTGAGTCGCACTAGTGGACATCAGTGTAATGGGTCACTGTGTGCTTCTATGGCTTTGCCTCCCTGGCCAGGAGAACTCTTGGAATACTCAGGGCTCTGAAAACAAGTACCCTCTCCTTGCCCTTGCATGGGAATTTGTTCTGAACCAGGCGTCAGGCAGCTCTGGGATCCCATGGGGTCTCTTTTCTGCCCAGGGGATTTCTTCAGCAATTTCAAGCCATTTAGTAACTACAAAACACACAGTTATATATTTATATGCATACATAAATATATGCTTTGAGCTGTGATGGTACTGTTTTTTATAGCAAATGCCCTAAATGCTATAAAGTTATCATTGCTAATTTTCTTTTCATGATTGAATGCCATTGTTGGAGTGTTTTGTTTGAGAGAACACAAGGAAGGAACCTGGGGCAGATTTCTCTTGTCAGTTCAGTTTACCTGGAAAGCAGAGGTGGGAGGGTGGCAGGATTTAAGGTGAGGGCCACCTCTCCCTGTATGGCCGGGAGTTAGGCCCTACCAGAGAAGGAATGGAGACCAGAGGAAGGGGCCCCTCTGTCGGGTCGAGAGACTCTCCCTGTTGACCGTGGACATGGCTCCTGACTGCAGGATGGACTTAACAGTACTGAAGAAGGCAACGCTTTCTCCGTGGCCTGATGGGACTGTGTCCCTCCCCAACTATCTAAAGGAAGAGAAAGAAAAGAAGATGGCCATGCATCTTGCCTTTGGTCGTGGTTAGGAAAATACACACACCACACACATACATCCTACTCTGGTCAGACTCCTAGAATCCAGCAGAGCGCAGGAACTCCCGTGTTCTGGAAGTGTCCTCCAGCACTTTCTATTTCTGTATGGGCCCCTTTGGCTGTTAAGAGGAGGGTGGCAGCCCTCGTGTGAAAATTGGGTGCCGTTAATTGGTGTCAAGAACCCCTCCCCAAATCTTAGTTGGCTCAGATATTCCCTGGAAGAATCAAGAAACATTAATCTCACCAAGAAAATTTTGCTTTATAAAATAAGAACATCGAATTAACTTCCTCTTCGTTTTCTGGGTCAGCTCTCCAAAATGGCATCTCTTTAATGATTTTTGGCTTGATGGGTCCTACCCTTGGGGGAGAAAAGAACATCTGTTAAGACGGCAGAGTGAATTGTTGGTATTAGGACAGGTCGGAGTGGTGGTCTGGGCCTGGGCTATGGTTTGAGACTGTATTACTCATGACTGTCCTCTAGTGTTGTTGGTGTGTTTATGCTTTCCATTTTGCTTCCAGTGACACATTTAGGGTGAAAAAGTCGCCAAAACGGTGTCCTCTCTCAGATCCACCATCTCAGGTATGTGCTCTTTTGATATTTATGGTTTTACAACTCACCTGGGCAGTTAGCACAGCCCTGCTTCTAGCAGGTCCCCTGGTATGCGAAGGTGCTTTCCAGGGTTCCACTGTACCAAAGATCAGAAAGGAGGAAGATAGTTGGATTCTTCATTATTATTGTGTGTGTGTGTGTGTGTGTGTGTGTGTCGGTCTTGGGGCTTGAACTCTGGGCCTGGACGCTGTCCCTGAGCTCTTCAGCTCAAGGCTACCTCCCTACCCCTGGAGCCACAGTGCCACTTCCAGTTTTCTAGTGGTTAATTGGAGATAAGAGTCTCAAGGACTTTTAGTGCCCAGGCTGGCTTTGAACTGTGATCCTTAGACCTCAGCCTCCTGTATAGCTAGGATTACAGTTGTGAACCACTGTGCCCAGGTATTAGTGTCTTTAAGTAGTTGTCCAAAAGGGTTTGAATCAACATATCAGTGGATTGAGCGTCATGTGGCTTCATCACTGTTACCCCTTGTATCATTCTCCTCCCATTTGTCCCAGCCCCAAATGGTTGGGTTCTATGGAAAGGATCATTCTGGTTCATTCTGTCCATTTAACCTCTGGAGAACTTACTACTGTCATGTTGAGAAAACCTTTAACGATCCATAAAAACAGAGTGAGAAAATGAAAAATCTGAATATGTGTCAGGGGCATTGAATTATTCCGCCAGAATGGAAAGATGGGGAAACTGTGTCCCTTAAGCAAGGAAGTGGTGGGTTCGTTATTTGTGTCAACTTGTGGTTCATCTACCGAGTTCATGCCATTATTTTCCTTCCCTCCTTACAGACCAAGGAAGGCTGGCCTCAGGCAGGTTTGCCATACTGTCCCTGGGTCAGAAAGAAGCAAGCACCCCATCCTTCCAGACCCAAACCAGCAAAGCCACAGTCCCTGGCCAGGGTTGGGACTGTGGGAAAAATGGAGGCCCTAGCCCCAGGAATAGGGGGCTCTGGGCCAGTCACATCTTTGGACTCCCCTTCCCCTTCTCACCCCCACGCTGATCTGTGGAATGACAAGGAGGCACCCCTTTTTTGCTCCCAGGGACTGGCATGAGGATTGTCAGATGATACTGATATTTCCATGTCTGAAGCCAGAATGAGCTTAAGGCAGTAGTTGTGAGAGTAGAGCTGGTAGGAATATCTTGGATAACCTAGACAAAAATGCTGGTTTTTAGTTTTTGTTTCTGTAAACTCATAGTTAGTCCCAGAAACCAACCACCAGAAAAGGAGATTCATAGAAGAAGGAATGGTTCCCTTGAAGGGCCATTTGTAACTGAATCTGAAGAAAATGGGTACGGGATTCTGACAGGGACCTGTCCTGGTTAAGTGGCTCCAGATTCATGGGTTGGGTGGGTGCAGTTTCTGACTGAGACGCTAAAGAGAGAAGAGACAGCTTTCCTATTCCTTGCAGGACCCCACTCCAGCCTCTACCCCAGAAGCCCCCCCAGTGATCTCTGCGGTAGTCCACGCCACCGATGAGGAGAAGCTGGCAGTCACCAACCAGAAGTGGACCTGCATGACGGTGGACTTGGAGGCAGACAAGCAGGACTTCCCGCAGCCCTCAGATCTGTCTACATTCGTAAATGAGACCAAATTCAATTCACCTACAGAGGGTAAGCAACTCGGTGTGCAGCTAGACTCCTACCCTGCCTCTCTCTGCTGCCATTAGAGAGAGCAAGGCTAGGAGAGACCCTGCCTTGCCAGATAACCACTATCTGAGTGACTGAACACATGTCAGCTAAGATTGCATTGACTTGAAACCAGCTGCCTCTTGACCCTGCAGTGCCTGCTAAGTACCAGCCTGGTGCCCTCAAATCCAGGTCCTGAGAATGAACATTCTGCTCATGGCTCTGAGTGTAGGGCAGAGACCCACCTAGGCATTTCTTGGTGTCACTAGTATTCTAGCCGCCATGAGATGGTCAGGCAGTATGGCCTGCTCTTCAAGCAAGCCCCATGCCAAAGGTTTACCCCAGGTTTGCTAATGAGGCCTTGATTTCCTTGGAAGAATTTCCCTAGCCACATAGCTTATCTGGCTACCTCCTTTCTACTTTCTGTCTGGCTCTGTGGGGAAACAAGATGAATTCTCCTAGACCCAGGCTGACTCACCCACATCTATCTGCAGATTGACTTTCATGTTTCCTGTCTTCCTGGGGAAGCGCCTGAGCCACGAGCCAGAGCTCCCGTCAGGAGGGAAGGGTCTGTTCTCTGGGGTTGATGTCCTGTGCCCCCAGTCCTCAGCACTTCCCCCCCCCTCCTCTCTGTGAAGCCAATGAACCCAGTTTTAGCCAGCATTTCAACGATGACTTTGTTATCATTTTGACTTTTCCAGGATCTTGATTTCTAAACATTTTTTTTTTCAAATAGAAAACAGGGAGCAAGAATGGTGATACACATCTATAGTCCCCACTCTTGAGAGACAAAGATAGATCATGGTCTAGTGTCTACCCAGGTAGTGTCAATAGGAGACCTGTCTGAAAAAAAAAAAGCAAAAAAAGAGCTGAAGGATTAGCTCATGTGGTAGAGTATTTGCCCAGAAGTGCAAGTTCCTGAGTTCAATCCACATCACTGCAAAAGAAACAACAACAAAAAGCACAAGTAGAAATCCCTGTTAGTAAGGTTACACTGAAAGCCCTATCTCCACTTCCTTGCTGGTAATAAGAGACCAAGAATGTCATTAGATGACTCCCCTCCCTCGCTTGGGAGAATGTGGGGTGTGATGGAGGCGCTGGTGATGGCCTTCGTAAGAACTCAGAATGCTTCCTCTGTGTACTCTTCTGTAGCCTCTCTTGATGGCTTGCTTGGGGCCCATGAGGTCTCAGAATGGTACTGGTTAGCATTCATGCAAGCTCTGGTTCATAGAGGAACTAGGTCTCTCTTCTGCTTATCTGCTTCTTTTTTCTGTTTGACAATGAGGAGATGATCCAAATACATGTACTTGGAGGACGTTGGGGCATTTATTTCCCATAAAGTAAGCCATTTGGTTAGCTATCAGGTTGGCCCTTTGACTTGGGATTTGGGGCCTTCAGAGTGACCATCTCACTCTGAAGCCAACACCACAGGCCTCAGGCTCCCTTCCATCCT
Source organism: Megascapheus bottae (assembly GCF_031878675.1). Taxonomy (NCBI): domain Eukaryota; kingdom Metazoa; phylum Chordata; class Mammalia; order Rodentia; family Geomyidae; genus Megascapheus; species Megascapheus bottae. Next base: position 7,416,334 of record NC_143523.1, on the reverse strand, counting down.
TGCCTTCCTCTGTGGCTGTCTGAGTCAAGACCCTGGGATATTCCTCACTCCGCCGCATCTGTTGAGGTTACTGTTTCCCAACTTTGTCTACCTTGGCCCTTCCCCAAATGTCTGCTGCCCCTTCTGCTTGCCTTTGGCGCTTGGTCTGAGTTGGGCATAATGCCATAATGAAGATGTGTGTGCAAGCATTTCTTGATGTGTTGCTAGACTGTGTTTTTGAAGGCAGGCGCTCTTGTCTCATTCTCTGTGTGTCCCCAAGTGCCCTAAAGATCATAAGAGCTAAAGATAGTCTTGAGATAAAGGACATACAGGGTCAGGGAGGTGACCCTCTTAGTATGGGCCTGATCTTTGTAACAGGCGTCAGTCACCTGCAGAATATCAAGGGCTGAGAGAAGGTTTGCATCCCTGAAGCAGCAAAGACATTTGGGCACAAGCACTGAACTTGCTATTTTGTTCGTCCCTACAGTTTCCTTTTAGTTCACATCTCTAGCTGAATAAGAAACTTGTAAATATTGGAAGCCCACCTGGGTGTTCACATTGTAGCTAAGAATGAATTAAAATGCAATTTTGATATGTGTGTGTGTGTGTGTGTGTCTGTCTGTCTGTCTGTGTATTTGGCTATATCAATAGGAATTAAATACATGCACTTTTTTTCTTCATAGAAAATACAAAAATCCCAATAGTACCTTTTAAGTTAATAGGTGCTTCATTCAATGATAGCATCTGTATTTACTTTGTGGTATTCTGAAAAACACACAACTCACTAGTTTAGAAACATAGTGGTAATTGTTTTTTTTTTTTGCAGAACTTCACTTAATAGGTAAATATGTAAGTTTGAAACAAAACTCTGTGCTGGATGCTAGTGGCCCAAATCTATAATCCTAGCTACTCAGGAGGCTGAGATCTGAGGATTATGGTTCGAAGCCAGCCAGGACAGGAAAAGTCTTTGCGATTCTTATCTCTAACCACCAGAAAACTGGAAGTGGTACTGTGGCTCAGTTGCTCAGGAACAGTGTCCAGGCCCTGAGTTCAAGCTTCATGATTAATAAAACTTTCAGTTAAACTTTCCTCCTTTGAAAACTAGTGTCAAAATTTGGGAGGCAACACCTCAAGTTTAGCTATGACTTTGAGCTTGAATTCCAGTTTTAGGAGGTACTGAAGGCCAGCCCCTTGATCTCCGTAGTTAACCTAGATGTGAAACTGGGTGCATAGCCCTTTTACTGGATCACCCCTCTGTTCTATTAATAAGGTCAAGTTAAGAGACACCGGACACAGTCCCAGGAGTGGGGATGGGATCCTCAGACTGACTCAGTGGAGGACTCCCACTGAGACTTTCTTACAAGGAAGTCATCAACTGAGAGAAGAGGAAATGTTGGGTTAGAAAAAATAATTATTGTTTGAATACCTGTTCATTAGAACATTGGCATACCAATCCTGTGGGAGAGAATAGGGATGCAGGGACTGCCATCCCGTGAGCAGGGTTTAATTTCCTCTTGCAAGCTCTGAGGTGGATTTCTGCAGCTCTCCATGAAGAGAGGCTGAGTGCCATTTAGGCTCTGGGTGAGTTATCTGTGGAGAGCGGGGTCTGCCTGGCATAACAGCTATGCTTCTCTTCTCACTGTCATTGATGTGAGTCCATGCTTCCAACGTTCACCTGAGGGATGAAGGTTGAAGTCATGGCTCCTATTCTGGATAACATAAGCAGTAAATTGCTTCAGGGAGTGCATCTCAGAAACCCGGCTGAGCCAGATGGCAGTGCCATGTTTGGCTGCATGTGAGTAACAACCTGTGGTGGTGACTGATAATCTCCCTCAGATCAAAAGCTCAGATTGATTGGCAGTTGTAAATTAGCATGTTTGCTTGACAGACATCCTCTCAAGTGCATGCGATGCTGTGGGAGAAAACTTGACCCATTTGCTCCCTAGAAAAGAAAAGTTTAGGAAGCCATTAGGCTTCCCAGCCTTGGGGCCTCGCCTGCATCTGGTCCAAGAGACCATGAGTAGCCTTGGCCTCAATCCCAACACCAGAAAAAATCAAAACCCTCTAGGTAAATATATGCCATGTGACAGGGATGACACTCCCCATTAAACATATATGGCTGCAGAGGACACCTCTGCCTTGTGGAAGGAGAAGCTGCTGCAGCTGTGTAGTGGTGGCTGGGGTGGGGCGAGGCGGGGGGGAGACTGTGTGGCCACCAGAGGGCAATCGGAAGTCTTATGTTCAGTACCAAACTTCCCAAGCTACTAGCTTGCTGGAATGGACAATCTAGAGACAAGGAGTGCTGGCTATTCCTCCCCAAAGCAAGCATTGGCCCTGCCGCTGGAAGGATGGCATTGCTCCACCTTGGCCATGCAGAGTTGTGCATGTGCAGAAGGGCCTGCACCCCCCCCCATCCCCCCATACTTACAGATCTTAGGAGAGTCATGTTTTCAGGGCTGCCTTGAAAGAAAGAGCTTTATACCAGAACCTGTAGATATTTTCATATAAAATCAAAGGTGGGCTTTCACTTTGTGGATTGGGACAGGTAATTTTGAACAGGTTATTCATCCCGTCATTTTTTTTTTTTTTTTTTTTTTTTGCCAGTTCTGGGCTTGAGCTCAGGGCCTAAGCACTGTCCTTGGGCTTTCTCAAGGCTAGAGCTCTACCACTTGAGCCTCAGCACCACTTCTGGCTTTTTTCTATGTATGAGGTACCAAGGAATCGAACCCTGGACTTCGTGCATGCTAGGCAAGCACTCTTGCCACTAGGCCAAACTCCCGGCCCCTGGAAAACTTTTTAAAATTGTCATTGTAAAGGTAATATACAGTGGGGTCACAGTTGGATAAGTCAGGTAATGAACACATTTCTTTGAGGACAATGTCACCTCTTCCCTTGCTCTCCCAGTTTTTCCCCTCTCAGTTCTTCCCATCTTGGCTTTCTTCTGTAAGTACACAAGAAGCATCTGGCAACACATGTAGCTTCTTCAAGGTCAGCGGGTCTCTTTGGCTTACCACGTCCTATGTCCCATGAGGCATACAATAGGGGCTCAATTTATGTGCTGGACAGGGAGTTCATTTAAGCCATAAAGCTAATTTCTTTATCAAACCTTCCCATTACCTGAGCCAGAAGTAAGATTTCTACTCCCAGGAGGATGGTGTCTAGAATTGAAGTAGGTCACTTCTCTGCCTAATTGGACTTTACAGGTCTTTGCATTTGGAAGCTTGCTTTGGACCAGTTTGTAGGCAACTGGAAGGATTTTAGGAAATGCCCAATAATTCTCAAAAGCTTCTCTTGCTGTACTTGGCCTTCCTTTTCCTCAATGGTACTGGAAATGAATTTACAGAGAAGGGACAGGAGCTGGCTCAGCTCCAAGTTGACACCAGGACATGTCACCCTGTATGCAGTACTTGAAAGTTACATGGACCACTAGCACATGGCTTTGATTCAAAAACTCATTGCAGAAGGCTTGGTTCTAGCCACAGCCAAGCCTGTACTGGTCATATCACTTCATTTCCCCCTCCTAGCAGGAAGTTTACTGACTGAGAGTAGCTGAACTCTACCTCCTTGTCAGGTATATCAGAAATCTCGAGTCAGTGGGTATTCTAAAAAGCCCAGAGCCCCACCCCCCCCCCAGAACAGATCTCACTTTCTATCTCTTTTACGTTTTTGTCCTAGACCAGGACTCAAATTTGGTGTCTGAAGTTTTTGCACATTGACAGGCGCCCTATCACTTGAGCCATGCCTCCAATCCCCAATCTCACTTTCTGATCTCATTTTCTGTTCCTTTTGCAGAGTTGGATTACAGAAGTTCCTATGAAATTGAATATATGGAAAAAATTGGCTCTTCCTTACCTGTAAGTCCTTCCTCTCGTATCTCCCTGCCTTTTGGTGTGAGCATGCAGGCAGGGCCTTCTCCCCTACGTAGTGTCCGGGAACTCAGACCCGGGATTGAGCATCCTGTGTGCCCACAGCAGCACATGGGGGTGGGGAACTGAGGCTGGAGGGCCGAAGGCACTTGGCAGTTCACAGAGAAAGTGGTCAGGCTTCCTGCAGAATTATTTCTCTAGACGGACAGAGAGCTAGTCAGAACTTCTGATGGTTTTAAAAGTTCACTGTTAATTATTTTCTCCAAGTTCTAGTCTTCCCTCCACATCCCTGGGTTTCTCATTTGTGAGCTCAACCAACTAATGAATTAAGGTTTTTCTTTAGCTGGTTGCTGGTGCCTATAATTTCAGCTATCCATGAGGTTGGGGTTTGAGGATCACAGTTCAGAGCCAGCATGGGCAGGAAAGTCCATGACATTTTAATCTCCAATCAACCACTTGGGGAGGAAAAAAACAAACGAGATGTGGAGTTCAAGTAGTAGAGCAACCGGCCTTGAGTGCAAAAGCTCAGAGACAATGCCCAGGCATTGGCTTCAAAGCCTAGGAGTTTCACCCAAGATTCTTTTTTTCTTTTTTAAAATGTCTTTGTATTAAATATATATGTAGGCTTATTTACTTACCATTTTCTATAAATATACTATAGTAATTATAGAGTATATAAAAATTATAGTATCTATATTATATAATATATAGTATAATATATGTACTATATGATAATAAATAATATACTATATGGTAATTATATAGTATATAATGAAATAGTATAATAACTTTTTGTACCATTCACACCTTGGGTCATGTAGTAATTGGAGATGATTTAAAGTTCACAGGGGTGGTGCATGTCAGAGATATGCAAACATTGCCATTTCATAAAAGGACTTGGCTGTTGAGAGTCCTCTGGAAAGCAGTGGATGGATGTACTCTGTGGATAGTTTTTAAATAACTATGTCTTTGGGTAGAAAGCCTTGCCCCTCCCTCCTTGCATTTTAAGTCATTAATGATGGACAGCCATCTATGCCAGCTTGTTCTGGGCATGAGCTGTTTCTGAGCTTCTATCCAGCAGTGTCCTCAGAGTCTGTGAGGGGCACGAGAGGGCTGGTTTGGGGCCATGAATGGCCATGGACATGTTGCACTCTTGGTCTGGCCCTATGCTGGTCTTCCGTGCTGGGGTTGCTGCTCCTAAACTTCAGGTCAGGCAGGAACATGAGTCCCATGACACCTAGACTAAAGTGACTGCTCCCTGAGTGATGTTCAGAGTGTTCACATTGTCCCTCGGTACGTTTCTTGGAGTCTGCCTTGCCCCTGGGGACACAGCTGTGTTCCCAATAGGTGACACTGTACTGAGGGGGATATAATTTACTGTTGAAGTGGAGCTGTCATCTGCTTGACATTCATTTGAGGGGACTGAAATCCTAAGAGACCCTGGCTTGTGCTCGTTGGTACTCTGGGGGCCTCATGGATGAAGTGCCCAGGAGTCTTAGGGGACCCAGGGGTGATGATGATGATGATGATGATGATGATGATGATGATGAGCTCCCTTTAGTTATACGGGGGTTTCCTTGTCCAGTGATTTATTGTTGTTTGTTCAGAGCAGTGTATCAGCTTCTTTGGGGACTCACCGGGGCAGTATAAGGGGTCCTTGGTCTCATGTTCCTGATTCAGCACTCAGAGCCTTGAAAGGGGGTCTGGTCTCTGCCCTTGTGATCCTCATTTCCTTCCTCTTAGCTGCATACCATACACACATCCATGTCCCAGTCCAGCTGAGCTCCTCTGCAGGCTCTGAATTTACCGGGGCACTCAGTTCGAGCCTTAGCCCCTCCCTCACCTTTGTCCAGGCTTTTCCAGCCTGAGCCCACTAAGAAACCCTTGTCCTCACAAGCCAAGCCCAGGCACTGTTCTCTTTCTGGTCCACCCTGCTGGCCTCTCCCTTCTTCTGCAAGGACTGGGATCTCGCCATACCTTGTGTTGGTCCTCAGAGCCAGCATGCTGTCTGTCTCAGGTAGCATGGCCAGTGAGTGCGGTGGCTGAAGAGTCCACATTGAGGTGCACTCTGTTCTTACCTGACTGGCATTCCATCCCACAGTAGGTCCCATTTTCCTTCCTTTCCTCCCTCCCTCTCTCTCCCTGCAGTTCTCATACTCCTGTCTCATCCAGTCACTCAAGAGAAATGGAGTCTTTCCCCTAAATGATTAAAGACACATTTGCTCCCACTGGTGATGCTTGCCTTGATTTTGATCTGGTAGCACCTGTACCCGAGCTGACGTGTGCCTCTCTTCCCTGCAGCAGGACGATGACACCCTGAAGAAGCAGGCCTTGTACCTCATGTTCGACACCTCTCAGGAGAGCCCTGTCAAGTCTCCTCCCATCCGGATGTCAGATTCTCCGACACCTTGTTCAGGGTATGATGAGAATTATAGATCAGCCATGGGGCCAAGCTCCCAAGCACCTTCATGCTGCTGTCCTGCCTTCAGTCTGTCCACATGCAGTCAGGCATGCCCTAGTCCATGCTCTGTCCACACAGACAGATGCGCTGGTTCTATTGGAACCCTGTGAACACAGGCGAAGGCCTTTCACAGATGCCTGGGAGCTCCCCACCACAGCAGTCTAGATATAGTGTTATTCTGGTGTGTGTCCACTGTGGGACAGCATTCAGAACTTGAGTTCCGAACTGAGTGTGGGTAGTTCACTCCTGCCATCCTGAGAGCTAAGAACCACGATTGGAGGCCAACCTTTGCATAATGGTCTGTAAGACTCTTTGTTTCCAGTTAACCAGCAAAAAGCCAGAAGTGACGGTGTGGATTAAGTGGTAGAGCACTGCCTTTGAGTGGAAAGTCAAATAAGAGTAGAAGACCCTGAGTTCAAGCCTCCACACCAGCACACACAGACATAGACACACAGAGACACCGACACAAATATAGACACACAGACAGACAGACAGAGACACACACACACACACACACACACACACACACACACACACACACACACACACACGGGGGGGGGGGGGAAGCTCGTTTCACCTCTACTTTATTTTTTTTTTGGTCGGTTGAGGGACTTAAACTATGGGCCTGGGCGCTGTTCCTGAGCTCTTTAGCTCAAGGCTATCATTCTACCTCTTAAGCCACAGTGCCACTTCCGGTTTTCTGGTGGTTAATTGGAGATAAGGGTCTCATCCCGGGCTGGCTTTGGCTGAGATCCTGAGATCTCAGCCTCCTGAGTATCTAGGATTACAGGCGTGAGCCACCACGCCTGGCTCACGTCTGTTTCTTGCTGATCGTAACCTAATGGTAGTTATTTGACCTCATGTACCTCAGTGTCCCTGAGTGTAAAGTAAGAGTCATACATTGACCTCAGGGATTTAGGAGGCCATCAGTGAAGGGTTAGGCGCAAGCGCCTGGCATCCATGTACCTGGTCACATGAAGATAAACACCATGTAGAGGGCGTCATGTCTGGGCTTGTCAGGGTTCATGTTCTAAATGTTGCCTTGTTTGGTTGGGGAAGTGTAGGGCATTGCTGTAAGCTATGAACCATCCTGTTACTGAGCTGCTAGAAAGCTCCTGCTTTGGTTTCTCACACTTAATGGGGACTCTGGAGAATGGAGTCCTGGGTAGTGAGGTAGTATTAGTATTTTTTTTAAAAAAAAGTAGTAGTAGCATGCTATGATGGGCACTGTGTGGAATTTTACATGCACACAACATCCCATTTAATATTCACAAAGATGCATTGTCTTACATGAAAGGAAACTGAGGTTTGGTGCCCAGTCTTTCCCCCAGAACACACAACCAAGCAACAGCTCTGCTTAATTACCCATTAGCCACTGGCCTCTATGCCCTGCCCCTCCCTTATGAATTGGCCCTGAGATGATTGCATGGCTACTGATGACCTAGCCTGGAGACACCGCGCTAGAAGTCTGGGATCCTTTGGGATATTGCTTATGGTTGGTTTTGATGGCATTTCTAAGAAAGGACCCTGAATCTGTTCTTTGCCTCCTCAGGTCAAGTTTTGAGGAAACGGAAGCTCTTGTGAATGCAGCAGTAAAAATCCAGCATCCTGTCACATGTGGGCTGGCCTCCAACCAAGAGCCTCATTTGCAGGCGCCAGAGAAATCCTCCCAGAAGGAGTTGGAGGCCATGGCCTTGGGCACGCCGTCAGAGGCCATTGGAATGGTAGGTGGAGCCCGAGAGGTTTGAGATCACCAAGGATGAAACTGGACTCACTGGGTACCATTATCACTCACTTGGCACCTGCCCTAAGATCATACCCTGGCTCCAAGACTATAGGAGACGCCACAGCATCACAGTGAGGGGAAGGCCCCACATACTCGTTGTGGTGCTAGTGTGGTACTTGTGCTTTACTTGCCCATGGTTATTTTTTCTCTCTTGTTCTCCTACCCTTGGAATTGGACTGGATATCATGGAACCATGGTTAGTCAGTCTTCTTAGCCTCTGTGGCAAGCAGAGAAGTGTAGACCAGGAAGTATAGGGACCAGGTGTTATTTTTTTTTGATGAGGGCCAGTGATAGGAAATTTCTCCTGTTTATAGACCAGGACTATGTCTATTCCTTTTCCAATCCCTGCCAGGGACTTACAGAATCACAGCCCTAGGCCAGAGACCTCACCCACGCCTCTCCCTGTGCCACACGTAGTCTTTCTAGAGTATATGATGCTTACAGGAGCGTCTTCCATGCATCTTAAATTGACCAACCTTCTAGGTGAAGTGAATCTTACTTCTTTTGCCTCCCTCCTAGAAATCCCTAATCCAGTTTTAAAGCCATTGGTTCAGCATGTTAGTTTTGTTCTGTATTGGGAGATTTCATTTATCTTATGCAACAAGCGCTGATTGAGCACCTAGCTACTGTGTGTCTGGCAATGAGCTGCTGGAGACATAATAATGCGTAAGGAGAAGATCTAGCTGTCAATCAGTCCCAGAAATAGATACGGTGAAGGATTCATCCATGGTTCACTTCTAAAGCTGGCTTCTGATTCTGAACTTTCTTATGTACCAGGAGATACTTTCCCCATTTACATCATCTTTCCATTATTTAGATGATGGCTTTTTACTAAAATTTTACTTCCCCTGATGTTTATTTCCTTAATGGAGTTGTGTTACCCACAGGGACTTTTGAAATCATGAAGTAAATTCTAACTTGATTCTCATCTTGGGTCTAGAGAATGAAGGGAGCTGTGGGTGGGGAGGGCACTTAAGGCCCAGCTTTGAGGGAAGGGTTGAACCTGCCCATCTCCAGCTGCCCTGAGTCCCGTATGGGCAGCTAGTGGATACTCCCTTAAATGTTAAGGCACCCATGCCCATCAAATGGATGCATTGTCCTTGCCTGGAACCAATACTACTCTCCTCTATTTTTCTTCTGTGTCCTTCTCTCTGCTGGCATTCAGACATCTCCGGAGGGAGCCTTTGCCTCTGCTGACGCTCTCCTCAGCAGGCTGGCCCACCCCGCCTCTCTCTGTGGCGCGCTTGACTATCTGGAACCCGACTTAGCAGAAAAGAACCCCCCAGTATTTGCTCAGAAACTTCAGGTTTGTAGCCCATGTGTGACCTTTTGGGAGTTTGTCAAAACCTCAGTAGAGAATGAACCACCCCTAAGTGTCAAGTGTGCTGAGACGGGGACTTTATGAGGAAGTGCTGGAAATGTTCCAGATAGAATATTTTCCCATCAAACACTGGCACCTGTGGTATCCGTTAGCCAATACTATATGAATTGTGCAGGTGCATATTGAATGAACCATTTCTGTTATGATTTGGAACTTGGGTCCAAGCAGTCCTTTTTTTTTTTCCCAATGCATTGAAAGGCCCAATGGCAGTAGTGGGATTCTGCACTAACCAAAGGGATTTGGTCTCCATCCAGCCAGGTGGTCTGTATACCCAGGCACTCTCAGATTCCCATGAGATAGCATCTAGACTCAGTCTCACATCTGGAACCCAGATGATTATCTACTCTGTTCTTGAAATTTGACAACATAACCTGATATCCTCCAGACTAGAACATTCAGCCCAGGCCTCGAGAGATGGTTAACAGCCCTGTGAGAGACATATATCCAGCTAGCCCTGGGAACAACATCCAACTCTATAAGAAAGAACAAGAAGGAAATCAAAGAATATGATTATAGTTGACAGTTTGATTCTATTTTAAAAATCATTTTTTCAACATCAGCTGATTTTCTCTGATAGGCATTCGGGGTCATTTATTTAAACAAAACACACAAAACCAAAGAAAACAGAAATTGAAAGTTTATTTCATGATCTGCTGAGGTGTTCGTTGTGAGAGAAAGATGAGCGTGTGTTTTTGCCAAGTTTCTGTCATAGCGCATTTATGTGGCACATTCATTTCTTGGATGTGGAAAACATTGTGTCTGTCTTGCTGCGTTTCGCTGTGATTTGCTCACACCCAACCCCTTGGGCAGGAGGAGTTAGAGTTTGCCATCATGCGGATAGAAGCCCTGAAGCTGGCCAGGCAGATTGCCCTGGCTTCCCACAGCCGCCAGGACGTCAAGGTACCCGTTTGCCGCTTTAGTGCCCTATGCCACCTGGGAGTGCTGTGTGTGCCACGAGATCCCAGGACTGCATTGCTAACCATCGGCCAGGCGGGCATTGTGGTGTTTGACCAAGTGTGACTTCCAAAGGGCTGAGTTTAACTCTTGCATCCACACATACTGCTTAATGGGAGCGTGAAGGAACCGGTGGAGGGTGGCACCGGCCAATAGAGGAATTAGAGAAGCCGATGCCGAGCATTCAAGTGTGGGGTGATAACAATGGTGGAGAGGCCGGGAGCTTGGCCTAGTGGTAGAGTGATTGTCTAGCGTACATGAAACCCTGGGTTCGATTCCTCGGTACCACATACACAGAAAAAGGCAGAAGTGGTGCTATGGCTCAAGGGGTAGAGCCTAGAATAAGAGGGCAAAGCAGCTAGGGATTAAATTAATGAGCACTGGTTCAATAGAAAGAACAAAGTTGCCTTTGAGGTTGACTCTTTCCCTAAGATGCATTTTACCTCTCTATAGAACTCTGAAAGTTCACATGTAACCTTACTGAGAATCAGTAGCAAGTAGCCAGACCTCCCTGGAGATGTTAGATGATGATGTAGATGAGGAGTGGCTGTTCTTTCAGTAAAATGATGCATAGTTAACACCACCTCATATTTTCAGGGCACATGGCCTCTGTCACAGCGGCCCCTACCTCAGAGCCTCAGATAACTCATAGAGAAATGGCATGGAATTGTTTTGTTTTTTGTTTTTGTTCTAATTTGGGGGCTGGAACTCAGGGTTTTAGCTGTCATGTGTTTTTGCTCATGGTTGCTGTTCTACCACTTGAGCCATAGTTCATTTTTGGCTTTTTGCTGCTTCATTGGAAAGAAAGTATCTCTCAGATTTGTCTGCTGAGACTGGTTTCACACCATGGTTCTCAGAGCTCAGTCTCCTGTGTGGGAATAGAAGCATGAACCAACCAGAGGCTAACTTTTTTTTTTATTTTTGCCAGTTCTGGGGCTTGAACTCAGGCTCTGGGCACTGTCCTTGGACACTTTTTGCTCAAGGCTAGTGCTCTGCCACTTGTACCACAGTATGACTTCCAGCTTTTTCTGTGTATGTGGTACCAAGGCCAACTAACTTTTTTCCCCCCTTAAATAAAACAAAAGCAGAGAAGGCAGCAGGCCATTTGGTCTGTGGAGCAAAGGCAACGTAGACCCTGCTTTGTGAGTGGAATGTGATATTCACAGAGCGGGTAGAACACTTTCTACCTAGCTTTCAGGGTTGGAAGTCCTCTCGTCGTCTGCGGCCTTGAGGTTTGAATGAGCCTCTTTTCTCCAGTTGTGAGAAGAGGCTTACCATAGGAAGGACCACCGCTGTGGAGAGCAGCCTGGAGCCTGGCACAGAGGAGGTGTACAATAAAGGAGGGAGCTGTTGTTAGCTAGCGCTTTATGTTTGCTTCCTACATGATCAGATGCTCACAGCTTCTCCCGTAGAGACATGGGGCCTCATCTCATTTTGTAGACAAGGACAAGGAGCCCTGTAACAGAGCTGGGGGACCCAAAGGGGATATTGCCCACTCTCTCATGTACCAGATCATCTGGAGAGACACTCCTTGGTTCAGGAGCAGGGACTGTGTCACACAGAGGGGTGTGGTTTTGTCTGTGGAATTCCCAGTGGGCCCGATAGAAGACCTCCCTCCCAGAGATATGAGGTGATCCACCATTAGTCTCCAGACTAGGAACTGTGGGACACAGACAGGGAGGGACAGGGAAAAAATAGTTTGTTGAGGTTTTGGTTTTTGTTGCCAGGCCTATGGCATGGGCTGAATTTCCATGAAAGGGAGACTTTTAGAGAGCCTTAAGCTGTGCATATTTCCCCTCTACTAGATTTAGTTCTTGATATTCTTGTGGAATAACTTAAAGACAGAGGGAATTGCCTGAAATTCTGCCACTATAGTCTATTCCTGTTCAAGAAAATCATGGGACAGAAATGAGCATGTCCTGTTAAGTGGCATAGATTACCAACGAAGTATTCTGGGGTGCCAGGGAAACCCCATCCCTTTCCTCTGAGAGCCTGTCAGAAATGGTCTTTGGAAAACAGAGTTGACTTCCCCTTAGTCATAGTTTTGGGGTTTTTTTCAGACCATGTGTCTTGATGTAGATTTAGAAAGAAATGTCACATGGATTCACTGAGTATGGGCTGGAGAGGCGGGCCAGCTACCTCCTGATGGATTTCAGGAGTGTGTGCAGAAAGAAGTAGTCTGTGGAGGAAGGACTGTCTTGGAGCATAAGAAACATTTGTTTCTACCGTAGCTTTTGGAAAAATACATTATCTGCTATCTGTGGCCCATAAACAGTTGCCCTTGCTACCTAACCAACCCAGCGATGGTTTCTCATATAGCTGCGTGGTGGCACCTGTAATTTAGCTGCAGGTGACCTAGACCCATCTTTTTGGTAGCATGGCCTTAAGCAGATTCTGACACAAAAATGAAATCACTTGCAACAAAGAACACCATACAAGAAATTGGGGGGTGGGCGGAGTCTGGCTGTTCCTTAGCTGAATTAGTCTCTAGAAACAGCATGTAAAGATTCTCTGTGTGACTTGTTAGGAACTATTAGACATGAAGAGTTTGGATCTGGGTGTTGGACTTTCTCCCACATACGTCTTGATGGACCTGAATTCAGTAGGGGCCTCTGGGGAGTAAATCGGACCAGATCTCTGAATTCAGTGCAGCAGTCCTGAGTTTAACACGAACCCAGGCTGAATGGAACTTGAACAGCCTGTCTTTGGCTTTCCTATGGGTATGAGGTACAGAGATAGCAGTTATGTGTGTGTATGTGACATTGTGTGGCGATCCCTGGGGTTGGTGGCCTTTCTCCATGAGCGGTGGCGCAGAGGAATACAGAAGGAGGCATTCAGGTGATCTGTTCATAAATCAACAAGGTGACACAAATGGCAAGCTTCGACCAGGGAGTGAGGCCTAGCAGGAAGCACCGTGGGGAGGGGAGGGGACATGAAGCCTGTGTCTCCATCCTCCAGGGGTCCTGGCTCACCTGAGCAGGCACCTGTATCTGACAAATCTCAGAACAGGAACTGGGTCAGGGCCACGCTCCCACACCGGGAGACACCCCAGCCACCATCGCCTACCACCATTTGACAGAGAGTCCCAAGGAGAGAGACAGGTGTGAAAGCCCCTAGAGGACATGGCAGAAGGCTAGTTCATAGGCTTCTGCTTCTTTACCAATTTTAAGGACATGTAGTCATTTCCAGAGTCTGGGTTTTTAAAGATGAGTGTTGATTCAGTGGTCAGGCCTGACTGGTTTCTGGTGGCACTCTGGGCAGAGGTGTGGCCACGTGCCTCTATCCATGAAGTTGCTAAACCTGAGAGCCATCTACTGTCAGACTTGAGTGAAACAGCACTGGGTTAAGGCCATTCTCTTGCCTGGAGCAGACCACATGCTCACACACCCCCTAAACACCCAGGGCAGCCCCTTTGTGGCTCTCCTAAACTCAGATCTGCACTTTCAATCCCCTGCAGGTGACCCCTGATGGCTCTGGGGTCACATGGCCTGCATGGTGCCAGTCCTGAAGCCTAGCAGTAGGGAACTGGCCAAAGGAGAACCCTAAACCCAGTAAGCAATAGGATCCATCCCTGGCTGAATACCCAGCCAGCCTGCAGACACAAGGCTGCAGGCATGGAGGGAGAGTCCATTGCCTGGAGGCCCTCACAGGACCTCAGTCCTGGATGAGGTGTCAGCCTTGGGAGCTGAGGCTGTGTCCCATTTCAGCTTGTGATTTCTCTGGCTTTCTGTGGCCTTTCTGAAGTAACAAGGGGGGGGGGGATTATGTGAGAGAAAGAAAGGTTAATCTAAAAATATCTGATCTTAAAATAACAAACCTTTTAATTGCGGTTGAAAACAACTCTTGGTTGTAAGGAAAAGCCAGGCTGTACGCCATGAATTTCATGAACAAGCAGATTGTTGATAAAGGGAGTCATTCATGTGAGTCCTAAAGCCATTTGTCTCCTTGTTGCAGATAGCAGGTGACCGTGATGGCAGGTCACAGTGAACTGTTCTGGAGGGTGCTGTGGCTTAGTACTTACTTAGATGCCTCTCTGTTTTATTTACTTTTCATGTCTTCCATTGTTTTACAAAGAACTTTAGACAGCTTGAAGATGAGTGATTTCTTCGTTGATCCTATGTAGCTCCTGCTCAAAGTGATACTAGTTAGTTGGCTTATTTGGAGATGGAGTTGGCTCTCATTTGAAATCTGCAGACCAAAGCTCCCCAGCCTCTGTTTTCTTCAGCTTTAGAAGGGCCAGGCTGACTTTGGTGGCTCCAGTATTCCTGTTTTTCATTTGGAAACTTTCTGTTCTGATTTTTGAAAGAACACCTGTGAACATGATAGAAACATTTTGTTTTCTTTGTAAGTCCTCTTCAGAATTTTGTGTCAGTAAACCTGCTACTACCAAGTCCATCTAAACATTGAGACTTAATTTCTAGGTATAATAAATATTCCAGCTACTTCTTCAAAATGTCTAGCTCAGTAGAATGGTGAAAACCGTCTCAAACAGCAGGGATAATCCTCTTTATGTGTCCCCTGTGGCTTGTGGTCCTTCCTCTCCTGAAGTTAGAAGCTGCTAGCTTGTACCCTATCCAGGAGTCCTGGAAACAGAGGCCTGTGGAGTACAGGAAGACAAGAAAATTGAGGGACACATGTGACATGTGAGTGAGTAGCTGGGGTGTGGCCGCCCTGCATTGCCTGCTCCTGGCTCTGAGCAGGCACTTGGAAAGGAAGGGGCCACATCAGGGTGTGTCCAGGGATGCCAGGTCAAGCAGGGACAGTGAGATGCAGGTGACAGGCACTCTTCCAGGGCAAGCTAATTTACTGAGTGCACTTTGCATGTGGACAAACTAACGGGCCCTAACTCAATAACCTGCAGTCCTATCCACTATGCTTCTGCCTGTGTTTCCCAGACCGTATCCCTTCCCCTGCCCTCCGTCCCCGTCTCTGGTGTGCAGATGTGGCTGTTCCAGTCATCCTGTTCACAGGCCTTCTGGCCCACCCCTTCTCCAGACTGCTAGCACTTTAGTTTCATTTGTTGCCCTTTATCATTCCTCACCCTTCTGACCCTAAGTCTGTCCCTTTCTATTCTGATTTCTATTTCTGTTCTGATCACTGCTCAAGTTGGGTTTGTAATCTCCCAAGGACTGAGCATTTCCACACTGCCTATTAGGTAGAGTGTTAGCTCATACTGAATTGGACTGCCAGCTAAGGTGGATGCCACATTGGCAGCCATGACAGCACTATGAGGTTAATGAATAGGACTGAGAGTGGCTGGTTGGTTGGTGTTTCTTTTGCTATAGGGTTAGGCTGACAAGGTAGAGTTGGCTGATAAGCCTGGCTGTGCTAGCTGACGAAGCTTCTACTACCTATTGTAACTGGGCTTCAAGCATTTTTCTGCAAAAGGAAGGATGGCTGGCCCTTGTTCACCTCTCCAAGGCCTAAGAGGCCTCACACCAATGTGTGTCAGGTGAGGGAGGGGATCAGATCACTTGTGGTGGGTCTAATCAGCAAATTTCAATATAGACATTGACCCAGTTTTCAAGTTCCCTATTGCATAACAGACCTAACTCCAACTCCAACGTAAGTCTTACACTCAGAAACCTTGGCTGTGGAATTAGGTAGGGTTGACAAGGATGTAAGTCCTGTCTGCATCATGTCCTCCAATGGGGAGCCACACAAATGGCTCCTCTCCCCCCTCCCCAAGTTGAAATGCATCTAGCCTTATGAAAATAATCACATCTGAGGTTATTAAAACTAAGTCAATGTAGACTCGAATTCAGTATCAGTACCAGCAAGACTTTCATTTTGGGCGTGGAGCCTGCTGAATAACAACTCCAGTCCTTGTGCATTGAACTGAGTGACTCAGGGTCTGATAAATGGCAGTGATAAGCAGGCACTTGGCTTCAGGGCTTCTGCACCAACCCCTTGGTCAGGTACAGACAGTGGATCTCTCTCCATTGCACCTGGCACTGCCCCATTCATTAGTCTTTCGCATTTTCTGGTACTTTCAGTGTTCTTTGTTTGGAAGCCACGCAACTGAGAGAATGAATGTGATTCGTGAGATCGCGAATACCGTTCCTCTTTCATCCAGTTAAAGTTGACTGCTGTTTTTGTTTTATTTTCATGAAAAATCACTCCACAGAGAGAATCTGCCCATCCGGCTGACGTCCCCATCTCTAAAACCGCCTTGTACTCGCGCATCGGGACGGCTGAAGTAGAGAAGCCCACAGGCCTTCTGTTCCCACAGCCTGACTTGGACTCTGCATTGCAGGTCGCCAGAGCTGAGGTACCGTGGCTGGTGACATGGGCAGGGAAGTGGGGACTGGGGGGGGGGCTCCAGTGGCTCTGCCACTCAGCAGTAAAATGTGTACCCACCGAGCTGGTGTCTTCAGAGACTGATTTTGTCTTCTGAATGCCGCAAGCACCAGGCACCAGTGACTCACATCTCTAATCCTTGCTATTCAGAAGGCTGAGCACTGGGGATCACTGTTCAGAGCTGGCCTGGGCAGGAAAATATATGAGACTCTTATTTATTTCCAATTAACCACCAAAAATCCAGAATTGGAGCTAACATGGTAAAGCACCAATCTTCAGCAAAAATCTTAAGAGACAATGCCTAGGCCCTAAGTTCAGGCTCCAGTATTGGTATTAAAAAAACAAAAACAAAAACTGAATGGTTCAGGCAAGCTGTGTGGCAAATGGTAGCATTTGTTGACAGGCACAATGTCTTCGTTCATTTATTATAACAGGATTCAGTCTCATTTCTGGTTTCTTTCTTCATCCTGCTTTGGGAAGTTCCCTGAATGCAATTAGGGTTTGGTGTGAGAAGTCGTATTGCCACATTTATTTGATGTTGACTAGATCTGGCCAGGTCTGGAATTAACCTCTTCTCCTTCATCCTAGGTCATCACCAAGGAGAGAGAGGTCTCAGAGTGGAAAGATAAATATGAAGAAAGTAGGCGGGAAGTGATGGAAATGAGGTGAGATGTGGAGCTCAGCCAGCCTGGTGCCTGGAAACGCTGAGCTGTGGTTGGATAACGGCTGGGGCTGGTGTGTGACTCTCCAGATAGTGTTGTCTATAGGTAGCATCCTTTTCTCTTCTTTATTATACAAAGTGCATAGTTTTCAAGATTAATTTCATTGTGACGCTATTATTAAAATAGAGTTAACAAATGTAGTCTTGTAAGTATATGAGCAGCAGAAAATCTTTCACACCAGCCTCCACTCCACAACCTAACTTTTGGGGGTTGAAAATAGCAAGTGATTTATTTTCGCTTGTGTATTATGGTAGAAATGGGGTCTCTAGCATGTAACATACAGCGCACTTAATTACAATGGCAAGGACTAGTTTGATATCGAAATGATAAACTGCTGCTTTGTTACTCTCTGTGTCCTCCCCAGTAGTGCTGGGGCCACTGGGAGACAGTCGCTAAGGTCCCTGTGAGGACAAAATAAAGATAAAGGGTACTGAGGCACTTTGAGGCCTGTGGTCTCCCAACCTTTCCATGAAGATCGAAGTTCCATCACAGCTCTGTGATTGTAGGATGTAAGGAGATATCAGTTAATCATGGGGATCAGGTGAGGAACCGAGTGGAGCCGGTCTTGGTTACCTGTGGTTGTGGGGCTACCTGTGGTTGTGGTGAGGTGCCAACCTCTGGGAGCCGGGGCAAGCTGCCCTGCAGCTATGAAGCCTCTGCAATCAGGGCCCCTTCCCACCTCACGAAGCCCTTCCAGGCCGAGGGGTATCAAGGTCTGCCTAGCGGGGAGTTGTGTGTCAAAAGGAACCTGCTTGGAGAGCAAGAAGAAGATAGGGTGGCCCCACTATGTAAAGCCAGCCTAGTCCTTTCATTTGTGGGGCACACTGTGGAGTGCCAGGTCTTGGCATGATGTGAACTTAAACTCTGTCCTGTTGTCAGAGTCCAATCTGCCTCTGCTTCTCTTGCAGGAAAATTGTGGCAGAGTATGAGAAGACCATCGCACAGATGATAGGTAGGTGGCCTGGCTGGGCGCAGGCCTGCCCTGTGGTTTCTGAATGGGTAGGGTATGGGGCGTGCTGAGAGCAGGGGCTCAGAGCCAGCTCCCGAGAATCAGCCCAGAAGAGCCTTCCATTATGTCTACCTGTGGAACTTTGGCCTCCACACACCCCTCTTGAGGAAAAACACTAGGGTTAGTTCCTGCTGCATAGGAGTATAGGAATCAAGTTCCTAAACCCTAATTTAGTGCAGACTCAATTACCAAAATCCTCTACTCAGCCTTTTTTATTTTTTTAATTTGCCAGTCCTGGGAATTAAACTCAGGACCTGAGCACTATCCTGGGTTTTCTCAAGGCTAGTGCTCTACCACTTGAGCCACAGCACCACTTCCGGCTTTTTCTGTGTATGTGGTTCCAAGGAATTGAACCCAGGGCTTTGTGCATGCTAGGTAGGTAGTGTACCACTAGGTCATGTTCCCAGGCCCCCCACTCAGCCTTTATACACGGGTTTAGAGCCACAATGGCAGAATCTGTGGTAGTTGTCCACTGCCTTTTCTTTCTCCTGCCAACCTTGTCACCATTCCCACGCTCTCACTCCCTGAGATTGGCCACTTCCCAGAATCCTCCTTAACATGGCACCCCCAGTAGTCAATACTGGCAGATTGCTTTGGTCCATAATAAAAGAAGGCCTCTAGCCGGGTGTTGGTGGATCATACCTCTAAACCTAGTTATTTAGGAGGCTGAGATCTGAGGATTGAGGTTCAAAGCCAGCCCAGGCAGGAAAGTTTCAATTTGTCACCAAATAAATACATAAATAGATAAATAAATGTCAGAAATTGTGCTGTGGCTTAAGTGGGAGAGCGTGAACACAAAAGCTCAGGCCCTGAACTCAAGCCCACCACCTCTCCTCCCCCCGCCCCCAAAAAAATAAGCCAGAGAAGAAAAAACCTCAAGTTACACATAGTTGGACCTTTTTTCTTCCCATTCTTTCACCCTCTTCTCCTCTTTTTCTCCTTCCTCTTTTTCCTCCTTGTCAAAGATGTTGCAGAAGATCCAAGACTAAGCGTTTATGCTGGTGATGACTGCTCAGAAATGATGTTAGAAGTTGGGGTGGTATTGGTTTTAGCTGTCTAGCCATCTATGCATTCGCTTAGGGTCATGATAATCCGTTTTTTGTTTGTTTGTTTGGGTTTTTTTTTTCTGGTCATGAGACCTGAAGTGTGGGCCTGGGCTTTGTCCCTGAGCTCTTTATCTCAAGGCTGCTACCAGACGCCCTGAGCCACAGCGCCACTTCCGATAATCAGTTGTTTAAGAATCTTTTGCCCCTGAAGATGTGTGGCGTGAGCTCTCCAGAGTCCTGCGAACTGCTTGCTCTCTTCAGGCTTGTCCCTGTGCTTGCAAGCGAGCCTTTGCTCACACATGAGCCACCCTTCCGTCTAGTGTGTCCCAGGGTACACAGACCTGCAGCCTGCAGCCTGCGAGTGTGAGGGGCCGGCAGCTGAGGACCCTCCGCTCTGAGGAGCACTCAGGTGGTGTGTCACGATAGTCACCGTTCCGTCCCCAGTTCCAGTTGTGTCAGTCTCACAGCACATGCCTTCCATCAAAATGAAATTTCTTGATCTATTACTGGGGGATTTACGAACACATATGGATGAGATAAAGGTTAAAACTCTTGGAGTTAAAAATGCTGGTAACAGCAGTCAGGATGAAGGATTTATGTTTTCTAATATGCAGTATTCTGGTGTGTTCAGCACAATTTTTGGCCTCCCAAGACTTTTGGGATGTGAGATCATCGCATAAAGCTAGCATAGCCCATCTGGAAAGCTGCACCATCTCCTCATCATACGATTCTGTTTGTGTTCTTGGAGCTGCCCTTGGGCCGTTGCTGCAGTGGAGGTGGAGACCCTGTGCTTTTGCTGTAGTGTGTGGCGAGGGATACTGATAGGAGCAGACACTCTCCCTTGGGAACTCACAGTGAGAACCTGGGTAGGAGCATGGCCTTACGGGAACACAGAGCTATCTAGCCCTGTTGATTGGCAGATGAGGGTAGCCAGGATATTTTCAGTCCAAGGCTGTTTTGAGAGTGTGAGTAAAGTGTTGCCTGCTTGGCCCTCTACAGACTGCTGCCAGTCTCCCTCTCCCCTGTTGCTGGGGATCTTGGCCATGTAATATTCCTCTTCCCCCGTAGATACCTGAAGGTCCTTCTCAAAGGGCCAAACACTCAACCTCTGGGACAGTTTCTTGTACCTGAGAGAAATCTCTAGAAAATCCTATGAATCCCATCCCACCCCAGCCTCTCCTGCTGGGAGTTGAGTTATTACTTCGATTGACATCACTCTATGCCCAGAGCTTTCCTCATCAGAAAGGTGGCATGTCTGCTCTTGTCCATGCCCCCACTGGAGGCCATTGAAGAAGACCGCTAGACATGTCAAGGGCCTTGTGAGGCATCATTGGCGCTGTCAGCTGTGGGCAGAAGTGCCTTCTTTGGGGGGAAAAGTGTAAGACTCTCCATATATAGAAACATGCCCGTGCACCTCATCTGGATTCCATATTTGTCTATTCATTTTCACTCACTTACCCAGCATCACTTGGGGTACAGGAAACTTAAGCCTGAACGTGGCAGCCTGGGAGCAGAGTTAGCGTGAAAGCATTTTAAAGCTAACACTAGCTCGCTCCACCCATGCCAGCTCTTCCTGGATCCATGGCTCCCACATGTCTTTTACAGATGTTTCAGAGCTGTAAGACCTCAGCCCCACTGCCCCTGCCCCATCCCAGCTCTTCCTAGTGCTCAGATCGTGGCTATTTAGAATGTCATCTGCAAAGAGATTTCTATGGCTTTCTGCCTTCCAGGTTGTTGCAACTGGTTTTTCTTTTCTGCTTTCCTAACAACTTCCCTGATTCTCTGTTTTGCTTCTTCCATTTTTGTTGTTGTTGTTTTTTGCTTTTGCCCCCTGTCTTGCAAAACAAGCAGGCAAACCTGGTAAGTAAATGCTTTCCCCCTCATTTGACCCCTATGCTTTGCAACCTTGGTGTGTGTTTTCTGTTGTTACTTCTTAGTTACTTTTTTTTCCTTTTGTGTTTTTGCTTCATTCCCTACCTGATTTCATAGTGTGTTGCCTGCAAAACTGTGGTGACGTCAGGGGCATTGTTCTGTTGTTGAGTCCTCTGTGTCTTTGGGTTAAGTCTGATTTCCTCATTTTAAGAATCAAACTGCACTGGTCATGTAACAAAAGATTTATATGGCCGTCTCATTACCTCAATCTTCTGAGGGATTCTATTTTTAAAAGTCTGGAAAGGAAACCTGAGGCAGGCGACTTCTTAGATCCAGGAAATCAGATGGGCTTGGTTTGATAAATGACTCCTTTTAGTCTGCCCAGTGAAATGCATACATGGCCCTGAATCTGCCCACAGTGTTCATTGCCCAGCATGATGGGAACTGAGGAAGTTGCTAAACAAGCATTTGGTTGCTAGTGAGACATGAACATGCCCTTTTGAGGGAGGATATGTAACATGCCAGCTTTTGGCGATTCTGTTCTGTTTTAAAATGCTCGCCATTTGACAAGTCATTGTCACACAGATTTTGCCAGTCAAGTCTCTGGCACTCAGATTTGGGGGTGATAGTTTCAGGGCTCTGTATAGACAGTGGTGGGTCACCCACACCTGACTTTTCCTAGGTGTTGAGGGCTCTGTATTCATTCTCTCATTTACTGTTCTCCAAATAACCTGCGATAAGTCAATGTCATCTCCTATTTTGGGGGAAAGAGGCTGAGACACATAGAGTTCAAAAACTTTGCTCAAGGTCACACCATTGGGAGGTATTAGAATCAGGATTTGAACTCAGGCTGTCATACACAGGAGTTTGATCACTGCCCTGGTGGTTCTAGGCTGCTGGGAGCAAGAGGGCTAAGACTTCCAGAATCACAGAAGCAGAGAGAGGGACAGGGGTATTTTGAGAGGGGGCGGGGGGATGCAGAGCCATGTTCCTGTGGCACAGAGCTGGTTTCCTACTTACCAGTCCCCTGAGTCCAAAGATGGACTATGCCCTCTGTCCACTTGGAACGGATCCTTACATGTGAGAATCATTTTGAGTGGGAACTGAAACTGTCTGACCTCACACAGCAAGAATGCATCTAACTCAGAACATGGCAAGATGTCTGTCCATCAGAAAACTAGCCCAAAGTAAAATCTCCCTATGGTTATTCCAGGAGAATAAGGTACTCGGGTACAAAGAGGAGGCCTTTTCCATAGCCCCCAGGAACTGACAGGGGATCAGAGTTCTGAGGAGTGCCATGGCCTGAGGCATGGGAAGCTATAGGAGCTACCCAGGGAACTGAGGCATCAAGGCTGGAAAGTAGGATAGAGGGTGAGACGAAGGAGTCTGGACTTCATTCCCAAGGCAGGAAGAGGCCCTAGGAGTAGCTCTGTGCAGAGCCAGTGTCTGCACTCACACTTTAGGATACTTGGTCTGCTATCGTGTCCTAGTGCGGGGCATTGAGTCAGAGAGATAGTCATCTCAGTGCTCAGCACAGGGGATAGCCTAGGAGAGCTGGGCTGCCATTGCTGTCAGCAGCCATAATGCGATTGTGAGTCCCATAGAAGCTAGCTCTCAGAGCCAGCCCTGAGCTGCAGACAACCCATTCTACCCCTCCCAATTCTCCAGCCTGTTCCGTAACACAGACATGGTTCCCTAGACATGTGGCCCAGGAGACTGGCTTAGGATAGCAGAGGACCAGAGATGGGCTACAGATCAGCATTCTAAACTGGGCCAGTTAAGTTCTGGACATCCTGGAGAGACCCATTTGCAGAAGTATCTTTGTTTTGCCTGGACTCATACTTTCAACAGCCAAGGAGCTGTCAGGATTGGTGTGAGACAGAACTTCAGGGCAGAACAGGTTTGTGGGGGTGTGTTTCTGGGGATGTGTGAGAGAGAAAGAAACCTTTTTCTCCCCCTGTGAACTTTTCTGTCTGTCTTAACAATACTTAGCAAGGCCATCTCTAGAACTCATACTATAACATCCTTATGTTTTGCCTTCCCCGGAAGAAAGTGGAGGTATGTCTTCCCCCTACTCCCGAGATCTCTTTGATACAAGGGAAATAGAATGTCTGGGGTCTCCAGTGTAGCACTGCAAGAGCCTATTTTAATCAGGCTAAATTCCTAAGCCATGTGATACTGTGCAGACTCAAGTCTAGGATGCTGAGGCCATCTGGTAAGACCCTGGAACGTAGATTCCTTCCAACGTCTTGGAATGTACCCATTCTTTAGGCTGAATCCTAGCTGGGGTCTTTGCTGGCCCCCAGAGATTCCACCTGGACTCCACAGGCTCCACTGTCTGGCTTTTTGTCTCTCCTGCCAGAGGATGAACAGAGAGAGAAGTCTGTGTCCCACCAAACGGTGCAGCAGCTGGTCCTGGAGAAGGAGCAGGCACTGGCTGATCTCAACTCCGTAGAGAAGTCACTGGCTGATCTCTTCAGGAGATACGAGAAGATGAAAGAGGTCCTGGAAGGCTTCCGCAAGGTATGCCCTCATTCCCGAGCAGAAAAGGGGCCTGGCATGTCCAGTCCACAAGCAGGAAAGGTCTGGGAGAGTTGGCGGGCACTCTGGGGATAGAGCCCTGGAAGGCCACCTGAGGTCTTCTAAGAAGGAGGCTTTTCGAAGTCAGACTTAGCTGTCTGGAGTTCACAGCATCAGAGAGTTTGGAGGTTTCTGGATACCCTGGATTTTCTTCTCATGACCATGACCCCTGCTCCATGTCATGTCAGAATGAAGAAGTGTTAAAGAAGTGTGCACAGGAGTACTTGTCCCGAGTGAAGAAAGAGGAGCAGAGGTACCAGGCCCTGAAGGTGCACGCAGAGGAGAAGCTGGACAGGTAACACGGGCCCTGCCTGGCTGGGAGCTTTTAGGAAAGGGTGGCTGCTCCATGCACATTTTTTTTTTCAATGTGACTTTTTCAATCTGGAAATCCATTGTTGTAGTAAAGGACATGCATTGTCCTGGTTAATGACCAGGATTTCCAAAACAACTCAACAGTGTGGCAACTGGGGCTGGGTCTTGTGTCCTTCTGTACTCAGGCTCGACTGGGTAAGGCTGGGTCCAGACCCTTTCCCTGGCCAGGAGTTGGGAAGAGGGAGACAAGAGGCATCTGTGCCGACAGATGGCCTCCACAGTGACAGGTCGTCGTCTCTGAACCCGTGTTCCCACAGGGCCAATGCTGAGATTGCCCAGGTTCGAGGCAAGGCCCAGCAGGAGCAAGCTGCCTACCAGGCCAGCCTGCGGAAGGAGCAGTTGCGAGTCGATGCTCTGGAAAGAACACTGGAGCAGAAGGTAACGGGGTGAGGGTGGGGTCCCCAGGTGGTTGGGGCTGGCCCTCTACTGGTGGAGGCCTGTCCATCAGACAAGTAGGTGGGACTTGTGGGCAGAGCCACAACCATGGTAGCTTTTCCGACAAGTTCATGCATCACCAACATACTTGTGTCACCTGGAAGATCCAATTTAATGCCAGCCCTGTTATGGGCTTCCTTTCTGCCTTTCATGGAATTATAGTCCACGTGAGTATTTATTTCTGCTTCTCGTTCCTTTTCAGTATTAATTTGTCATATATTTGCTTAGCATTTGTGGTATTCCAGACATTGTACTTGAGCCCTTGTATCCAGCCCCCTGGCAGAGGTGTCTGGCAACACCGTCAGCGGGTAGTGTCAGAGCCAGAAGCGCCCAGATGGCCTCTGGTTCTATGAACAGGGCCTCAGGTGATTCTAGAGCCTCGGTGAATCCCACCGAGGATACCGTCTCCCCTGGTCCCATGAGGACATCTGTCACCCTAGCAGGACCTTTGAGCCTTGGTCTCATAAGTCTGAGGTTGGATGAATGGAGTTTCTTGAAGGGAAGAGCTTCCCAGGCATGGATTTCCCTGGGAGAACATCAGAGAACCTGGTATCCTGGGGCACTGGCTTTTCTTGTGCTCTTGATGGCAGTGGTGGCGGAGGGGGTCTCTCGTGGGCAGATGAGCAGCAGGAATCCAACCTATGGCCTCTGCCATCCCAGACACTGAAATTTTAATATGGTCCATACTAAATGATTGGGCTACCGGCAATAACCTGGCAGGTGGTCTGAGGAATTAAGAAGTGCGATTCTTTGTCCTTCCCCTCAGTTTCTAAGATCCCTGTAGTCCTGAAAACACTTCAGATGATTGAGTTTCCCCAAGGTGTAAGTCTGACTCTCATCCAGGCCCACTCACTCACTGGTGCTGGTTCTCCAAGCTGTTCCTGATTCTTCAGAATCCAGGCAAAGTGGGCACAGGGCACAGTTACTGTTCTGCCTTTTCCTCTTAGGATGCAAATGACAAATGACTGCCAAGAAATTTAGTTTCAGAATTACATTTTAAAAAGAACAGGCTGTTGGGAAGTACTCTGGAGGCGAAGACAGAAAAATCAAGAGTTACAAGCTAGTCTGGACTACATAGAGAAGAAGTAGGGAGAGGAATGTAAAGGAGGAAGGGGAGGAAGGGACGGAGGGAGGAAGGAAAAGAAAAAAGGGGAAGGAAGGGAGGGGCAAGGAAGGGAAAGGAAAGAAAAGTTGGCTTATGCTTATCTATATATTCTTATCTATATATGTTTTCTCAGCTCTAATCACAGAGACAAGCAATATAGTCAGAATAGGGGATACAAATAGTTGTTCACTCGATAATTATCGTGTCGTTACATTGTTGAATGTTTAGTTAGTGCCCATAATTTGCTACATATTGATAATCAATGACTCATAAGAAATGGAAAGTCCCCTTAGAATGAAGACCGCATTCCCCGTCATCTGGGGTATGAAGCAGTTGTTCACTGAATGTTTCCAGGTGTGGAATGTAGCAGCACCTTGGAGATTGTCCATCTGTTTATCTGGATCTGGTGGTGCTTAGATTGTACACTGATACTGGGTAAAGCTGGAATCAGGATAGTCAGACATAGTTGGACTGCTCAGACATTGCCTTTGCTAAAGGAAGGTGATGCTATGTTTTCTGGCCAAACTGAAACACAAAGAAGAAAGCAGGCTGGCTTGTACAGTTTGATAACAGGAAATATAAAAATATGCCTATAAACCTTATTTTATTTTAAACTCAACTTCCAAAGGAATGAGTTAATCACATGACTTCTTCCCTAGAGGACCCTAATGACATAAAAGGGACTATCTTCAGAAATAGAATTCTCCAGAGCTGTTCTGTATGCATGCATTAGGCATTTTGCTCCATTGGGATTTATAAAGACTTTTCGCAGTGTTTGCCTATGACTCCATAGATTACAAGGCTGTGGCTGTTGATTAGAGCTTGGAGAATCTCCAGGCATCTGTGTGCAATGGATTTCTGATAGCTCTCAGCCAAGAGTCGCTATCCCTCACTCTTAATATGTATGATAGCAAAAGCACATAGAGCCCAGCCAACCTGAATTTATATTCTAGGTGGGCCACATTTGACTGTGAACTTAAGCAAAACACTTAATGTCTCTGAGCCTGTTTCCTTACTTTAAAAAAAAAATAGTATAATACTAGCTTCCTTTTTTCTTTTTCAATACTGAGGTTTGAACTCAGGCCTCATCTTACTCAATCTGCTTGGTCACTTGATGCTCGAACCTGTGACCCACTTCTCCATCCCTGTTTTTCATGGGGTTACTAAGACCCTCCAGGTCTTAGCCTCATGAGTAGTTAGGATTATGTGCAGCTACCTGGCTAATCATAGCTCCCTTTAGGCAGTTGCTGGTGGGTCACACCTGTAGTCCTAGCAACTCAGGAGTCTGAGGCCTGCAGATCAGGGTTCAAAGCCAGCATAGGCAGACTTTTATCTCCAATTAACCAGCAAAAAACCCAAAGTGAAGCAGAGCACTAGTTTTGAGCAAAAAAGCTAAAGGCCTCTGTGTGCTGTTATGTTTTCAGGCTGATAATTGGCAAATGATTGAACTATTCTAGTAGGATAGGAAATCACCAATGACAGCCCCACAGGAATGGTGGCAGCAGAAACAGTGACAGTTACTTTTTTTTCTCAGATGTGTCCACCATGTTGTAAGTAAAGATAAGGAAACGGAGGCTCAAAGAGACTCTATAACCTGGCCATGGTCACCCAGGTAGAGCTGAGACATACACATGTGTGGTTTGGCTCCCGGATGTTTCTGTTGTTGATTTAGGTGACTTTTGGAGTTGGAAGGGAAAGGACCCAGAAACTGGTCAGAGCCTCAAGACCCTTTCTGTTTGATTGGTCTGATCGAAAGCATCAGGAACTCTTCTTGTCTTCCTTTTCAGAACAAAGAGATAGAAGAACTCACCAAGATTTGTGATGAACTGATTGCCAAAATGGGGAAAAGCTAACTTTGAACCAAATGCTTGGACTTGAGCGTTGCGTGCAATATGACCGTCGGCACACTGCTGTCCCTCTGTTATGAGGACAGGTTCTCTTCTCACCTTTTGTATGCACTACTGTATTTCCTTCCTACATAGAGTCGATTTGATTGTATGCAGCACTGAGGAGACTATCAAGATTTCTTGCTATTGGTTTGCATTTTCCTAGTCTAATTCATAGCAAGCTGACCTCAGAGTTCCTGTATCAGGGAGATTGTCTGATTCTCTAATAAATGACAAATTGCTGACCTTGGCCTTGCCATTTGTACACAAATTCCCAGGGTGAGCAGCTTTTGATTTACTACAAATATGTACAGCGTGCATAGGGACTCTTGCCTTAAAGAGTGTAAACTTGACCTGCATTTGCTGATTTGTTTAAAAAAAACAACAACGCATGTTTGGAATAAAAATCCTCTATTGTAAATAAATTTTTTTCTTTGGATCTTGGCAATGAGTGTGGCTGTGACTTATTTTCTGGGAATGATTGAGTCTTTTCTATCCTTTGTTCAGTAATATCAGATTTGGCCTTTTGCTTTTCTTTTCCTTGTTCAGCAACTTAATATTTCCTTCTTATGTGGCTGGGTTTGTAAGTCAAAGCTAATAAGAGGTATTAATAAGAGACCATGTAAATAAGTGGATGCATTGGATCAGCTTAGATTTTGTTTTTATAAAACCTCTTTTTTTTTTAATCAATCGTGGGGCTTTAACTCTGGGTCTGGGTGCTGTCCCTGAGCTCATCAGCTCAAAACTACCGCTCCACCACTTGAACCACAGTGCCAGTTCCAGTTTTCTGGTAATTAGAGATAAGAGTCCCTAGCTACTCAGGAGGCTGAGATCTGAGGATCGCAGTTCAAAGCCAGCCAGGCACTATAGAAGGTCTGTGAGACTCTTCTCTCTAATTACCAGAAAACCAGAAGTGGCGCTGTGGCTCAAGGGGAGGGTGGTAGCCTTGAACTGAAGAGCTCAGGGACAACGCCTAGGCCCAGAAATCAAGTCCCATGCCTACCAACAAAAACAATGTCTCAGAACTGTTGTGCCCAGACTGGCTTTGAACCATGATCCTAGCTAGGATTACAGGTGTGAGCCACCAGCACCCAGCTAAGACCTCTTTCTTTAGAAGACAAAATCTGTTTCCTTTTATTGGGTGACAGATATAATGGGCTGTCATTCTTTCTGTCCTGCCTCTTCATGTGTGAGGACTAATCCTGAAATTCTGTCTGTTCTCCTCTTAAGTGACTAAAGAATGAACAGGTCCCTATAGGAAGTTGGAAATGAGTCACTTAGCAATGACGGTTGTCAGATGGCTTCTGGGTTCCCATCCTGCTCAGGAATCCCAGGGAAAAGGGAGTGAAGGGAATGGGGAGATACCAATAGCTTTGTGGCTCAGGCATGTTGTAACAAAGCATCACCAATTTAGTAGCATAAAACAGACAACAGAAAACAACAGATGTGTTGTCTCACCATTCAAGAGATCAGAAGTTATCCTGTAAGGTTGGCTCCCTCTGGTGGCTCTGGGGAGCACTGCCTCATGCCCCACCGTGCTTCCCATGGTCAC
Organism: Megascapheus bottae; assembly: GCF_031878675.1. NCBI lineage: Eukaryota > Metazoa > Chordata > Mammalia > Rodentia > Geomyidae > Megascapheus > Megascapheus bottae. Next base: position 7,387,028 of record NC_143523.1, on the reverse strand, counting down.
TGCAATCCTTCACATCCCTTGGTTTATAGCTCCAACACCCCGCAACTCTGCCTCTGCCTCACGTGGTCTTTGTATTTCTGTGTCTCAGATCTCCTCCTTCTCTCTTAGAAGAATACCCACCATTGGACTTCTTGCCCATCTTATGTCCAGGATCATCTCGTCTCAGCATTCCCAGCGGCATCTACAAAAACTCTGCTTCCAAATCAGGTCACGCCCACAGGTAGCAGGGGTGAGAATGTGGGTTCGTCTGCGGGAAGACATGTATGCATCAATACAACGTGTGATGTAAAGCTAACAGAAAGCGCAGTCCCGGGCCTCTGATGGTCCTAAGCTCTCCATCTCCCTGCCTGACCTGGCCACGGTGACCACCCCTTCTAAGCAGGAGGGCCGTGGGCAGCCTCAGCTCTCGGGGGGACAGAGTAGAGTGGGGTGGGGGCCTTTAGTACATTGGGATCAGGACTTCTTTGTTTCCCTTTAGGGGAGGGATCCAGGTATGTACTTCTTTCCTGACTTCTTTAAGTTCTCTTTAGCAGACATGATCATCCACCTCTCTTGAGCCCTACTTAGAAACTCAGAGAGGCTTATGGAAGCTTCTGGGCACTTCTTATATATTTTTTCAGGCAAAGAGTACATGTGACCCCAAAGAGGGAGAGCATCTGACCCCTCAACTTCTAAGAATCTCCTCTGTCCATGTGTAGTTATTTCTGCTCAATGACACTCTGTCAGTCTGCGCCCCTAAGCTCTCACTTGCCCTGGGATTCTCTTTGTGAACCTCAACCTACTGCAATCTTCAGTAAATGTTCCCATAAGGAGTGTCACCATTCATTATTATGAATGGCCTTGGTACCATTAACTGACCCCCTACGAAGTGATGGGCATTTATGTTATGTTCGATGTTTCTGTTTTTCATGTTATGTGAATGTCCTTATGAACTTATTAATGACCTTGAGGCTGAATATCCAAGATGGCTCACATAGGCTGCTCTAGCACGAGAGACACTTGTTGATTAGGTCAGGGGAAGGGGGAAAAGACGTCCGCCATGGGGAAGTTGCACTGGGGAGAGGTTAAGGAAGAGGAGTTTCGTCCCAGCTTGGTGGTGTGAGGGATAGGGCACAGGGACATTCTACATCAGCTCCCCCAGTCAGTCTTCTGCACGAGTAGAGACCAGAGCGAGCAGAAGCTGCCATTGGTGACAAAGCCAAGACTGAGGGGAGTAGCTTGGATCGTGTTGATATTCTGGCTGTTCCCACATGATTGTGAGGTGGTCTTTTTTTCCTTGATCTGCCGGCCCTAGTGGTCAGCTGATGCTGGTGTATTTTCTTTGGCCAAGGTTCATTGGTGCCTTGGTTCAGAAGCTGCCTTGTTTTCTCCCAAGATAGGATACAGTTTCCCCCCAGAAGCCCAGGTGACATCTTGAGGTTAGGCACTTTTTTTTTTTTTTGAAGCTTGGGAACCCAAAGCCAAATAGCCTTCCATAAAGATTGTACCCCTATGTCATTCAACAATATGTCCTCTCCCTCAATGGTATGTATGTGAGGACCTTGATGCCCTCTCTCCCTCAGCAATGCCCACTCTGTGAGGTGTATGACCTCACCTGCCTGGGAGCCTGGCCTCGGATGAACTCAGGCCAGTCTCCTGCTGGCTCCCTACTCGGACATGGTGGGGAGCAAGTCTGTCTCTAGGTGGCTCCATCTTCTGCTGGCCTGCCTCAATGCAGCCACTAAGAGTGTGTGAGGCTGTTCTCTGACTTCTCCTTTGAAACCACTGAAGGATGAGCCCGGACAGATACCCCACAATTGAAGTTAGGAGCAGAAAGGCCAGCAGCCCTCTCCTGTCTTCACTCTTCGGGGGGCGATTTGGAGGGAATAATCAAGGAAAGCTCACCCAGCCTGGAGAATCACAGGCTATAATCTCAGTTCTGCCACCTTCTGTCTGTGATTGGACTAGGTCTTCATCTGACCCTTCTTTTCTGGGCCTGTGTCCATAATTCTACTTAGCTTGGGGCTGAGAGGGCTGCTGGCCCCCGGGCCTCTACCCTCCTCATCACCTCAGTTCCTGTTCACAGCATGGCAGCCAGCCACTATTTATATGTTTTGGCTGAAGAGCCAGCGGCCCCCCAGCAGCCGTGAGAGTATCAGCTCCCTAGGAAGCTCTGTTTTGCGAATTCCGTTGACATCTTGAGTTTTGAACTGGTTTTCCTTTTCAGCTCTGCACCTGGTGATCTTACTGCAGTACTGAAGTTGGCATTTGAAGACAGATGACAAAGGAAGAGAAAGGTGGATACTCTTAGCTATGGGGGAACCTTGAGGGTTGCTTATTCACTGGTGTTTGAGGCTTAGCCCCTTGGGTATACCCCTATAGAGGATGATTCTTAGCCCAGATTGCTGACTCCAGGCGAAAGACTGCCAGTGTTACATGTGTGACAGTGAAGGTGTGACAGGTGGTAAGAATTGTTTCTTCACCTACCCTAGGCTCTGATAAGATTCTAAGGTCCCTTCCCTTCCCTTCCCTTCCCCCTTCCCTTCCCTTTTCCCTTCCCTTCCCTGTTCCCTTCCCTTCTCTATTGCCGTTTCTTTCCTTTCCTTCCTTTGCTTCTTTTTTCCTTCCCTTCCTTCCTCCTCCCCTCTTCATTTCCTTCCCTGTCCCTTCCTTCCTCCTTCTTTTTTTGATTCCTTCCTTCCTCCCTTCTCCCTCTCTTCTTTTCAGCCTTCCTTCTGCCTCTCCTCTCTGAAATAAAAATGAAAACATGGGTCTCAGAATTTGTTTCTTCTAATAGTCATTCTGTTATCGTAACAGTAAAAACACGTAATAAAAATGCTCATCTTAGCCATTCTCAAGTGTACAGTATAACATTAGCTACATGAGAATGATTCTGCAACGGGTTCTAGAGCTGTCGCCTCTCGCATCTGAGACCCTGTGCTTACTGACGCGCAGTCTCCCTTTGCTTCTCCTCTAGGTGCCTCACGACCACCATTCTGCTTTTTGAATTTGCATATCATCTCCTTCCTTGCATTTGGCCTTTTTTGTTTTAGGTATTATTTCCTCAGGTAAGCTCTGTGCCAGACACTCCTGTTCTCCTGGAGCTCCTGTAATGTGTGATAACCTACGTGGAGGCACCTCCGGGCCCCTTGGGCTTTCTTCACTTTTCATGCTTTTTAACTTGGATTTCCCATGACCTCAAATTGACTTGATTTTCCTTGATCGCATTGCTGTGGAACCCCTCTAGAGAAAAGTTCAATTCAATGATGGCCTTGTTCAGACGAATCAGAGTTTCTTCTTGGTTCTTTTCTCGGAGTTTCTGTCTGCACTGATATTTTTAGTTGTTCACAGCCTCTTTCTAATTTTGTCTATGTGTGTTCCCATTGAACTTCTGTAATGCAATTATTTTAACTTCCTTTTGGAGGTTCGTTTGTTCTTTTGGCTGAGCTATGCTCCTGGGTTTCTCCATGTGCCTACTTACTGTATTGGTTCATTTGAACAAACCACCATCTCCTCCAGTCTCTGGAGCCTGGCTTGTCAGAGTGGAAAAACCCTTGCTGAGCAGCCAAGGCTACTGGTTCTGTGAGCCTCACCATCCTTTCCTGGAGCGTGTGTGCTGGGGGAGAGGGTCTTCTCCTGGGCTTGTGCACTTAATTCCTCAATTAGAAAGAGTTCTGATCTCTGTCTCTCTCTGTCTGTCTGTCTGTCTCTCTCTCTCTCTCTCTGTGTCTGTCTCTGTCTGTCTCTGTCTCTTTCTCTCTCTCTCTCTCTTCTCTCTCTCTCTCTCTCTCTCTTTCTCTCTCTCTCTCTCTCTCTCTCTCTCTCTCTCTCTCTCTCTCTCTCTCTCTCTCTCTCTCTCTCTCTCTCTCTCTCTCTCTCTCTCTCTCTCTCTCTCTCTCTCTCATTTTCCCTTGTCACGGGGCTTGAAATCTGGGCCTGGGTGCTGTCCCTGAGCTCTTTTGCTCAAGGCTACCACCCTTCCACTTGAGCCACAACACCACTTCCAGTTTTCTGGTGGTTAATTAGAGATAAGCATCTCATGGACTTTAGTGTCTGGGCTGGCTTTGAACCGCGATCCTCAGATCTCAGCCTCCTGAGTAGCTGGGATTACAGGTGTGAGCCACTGTGCCTGAACTGATTGCTCTTTAAAGGCTTTCAACCTCTTGCTCCTTGATGTCTAGCTGTAGGCTTGGCAGATGCTCTGGGAAGGCCAGTCTTTTGTTTCCAGTGAGCCCGGGGGATGTGAGATATGCCAGCTCATCATCACTACCCTCAAGTCAGGTGAGACAGAGAACAGTCCTCAGGTGCACACAGGTGGGGTCAGTGGGCCTGGTCACCACATTCTCTGGGCATGCGCTGGAACTTTTACCACGCATGTGTGTTTATTGTCTTGAACTTTGTCTTGGGCAAGAATGTGGGCCAGAACACCTGTAAAATACAGTGTTATCACTCGGGTGATAAAAGTAAGTAAAGGAAGGCTTTCTACTTAGCGCTGGGTTCTATGGACCACCGGAAGATGGACATGACTGCTGCTGCCTCCAGCTCCTCCTCTCCTAGTTTGAGGTGATGCTTTGCAGACCAAGTCACCAAGGGTGTGGCCCAGTCCCAGCATGGTCCCTGAGAGAAGGCTCCAGTTAAGAGCCTGGACTCCCCTCAGTGAGAGCTGCAGTCTGATTGAGCCTCAGGCTGTGTTGACCCCAGAATCTGGAACCAGGAGCGCCGGGACATTCCCTGTTATTGCCATGGCGCCCACAATGACCTGGGAAACGAAAGGCAAGCTCCTCATCAAAGCTCCGTGGCCCATAAAAAGAAAAGGGTGAGCCCCAAATGTCCTGAGAGCTTCCAGAATTCAGGCTCAAAAGGTGACAGCCTCCAAGACTTCTATAATTCAGAGACCAGTGTGATGAATACAACTTCCTTCTACACACTTCTGCTGTGAACTCTATGCGGAGGGCAAAGCGGCTCCAGAACTGTAAGTGGACTGGTGTATTTCATCTACTTTAGAGACCAGGAGAGGTATGTCCCCACTTAGACATGGATCCATAGGTAGGGAGGATCTTCTGGGATTTTCTGGATTCTGCCCGGAAAGCAGAGGATCCTGGAGTAGAGGGACATTACAAGCCGCTTATGTCCACTCGTGAAGACTTAGGAATGGACTCTTAAAACCCAGGGAGGAGGATACTAAGAAATGGAGGATGACAGTTCAAAGCCAGAAGTCAGGGGTAGCCAAGAATCTTCTTCATCTAGTGAATTTAGGTTTAGAAATGGAGGATGACAGTTCAAAGCCAGAAGCCAGGGATAGCCAAAAATCTTCATCTAGTGAATTTAGTTGCCTGGGTTTTCTCTCTTTATAAATGACAGAAATATATACTTCACACAACAATATTAAGGCAGTTTTAGATGTGTATGTTAATGCTACCTCAAGCTAAATATACGCATATCTAAATATTTTTCTTTGTCCAGCCAAAAGCTGGATCAGCCAGGCGCAGTAGCTCATGCCTGTAATCCTAGTTACTCAGGAGGCTGAGATCTGAGGATTGCAGGTCAAGGCCAGCCCAGCCACTGAAGACCTCAGATTCTTATCTCCAATTAACCACTAGAAAATGGGAAGTGGGGCTGTGGCTCAAGGGTACGGTGGTAGCCTTGAGCTGAAAGAGCTCAACGCCCAGGCCCAGAGTTCAAGACCCATGACACACACACACACACAAAAGAAAGCTGGACCAGAGGTATGGCTCAAGTAGTAATGTACCAGCTAAGCAAGCAAGCCAAGTTGGTGATCGGCCATCAGTGCAAATCCCAGTACGGCCAAAAAAAAAAAACAACCCAAGTCAAACCAAACAAAACATAACAACTAATAACGTCCCCTACAGAGGGGATGTTGGCTGATAAGAAGTCAAAGGAAAAAATATACTCAAGACACCAGTCACTAGCTATCGGGACTTTGGAATATAGAGTCAAAGAATGCAGGAGCTGAACACTGCCTTCCTGCCTCAGTTTCCTCTAGGCCATGTTGAGACTCACAGGGTTGACTGGCCTGAGCTTCAAAGCCCAAGAATTGAAGGCTGTAGTAATTCTTATGTGGTAGGAGGCAGGGCGGGGGTTCAGAGAAGCAGCTGTAGTATTCCCTGGTTGGAGAAACTCCCTTGTGCACGTGTGTGTGTGTGTGTGTGTGTGTGTGTGTGTGTGCATACACAAGTGCACATGTATATATTGGTCAGGATCAAGCCCAGAGCCTTGTGTACCTGCTAAGCCAGTTTTCTGCTACTGTATGTATGTATATATACTGCCTTAATATATATAAGAGATATTTATGGCTGTCCCTGTTGTTGGGCCTAATTAAAAATATCACCTCTTCCTGGGAGCCAATAATTCTAAGTATTGAGGAGGTTAATCTCTGGAGAATCGTGCATCAACACTACTCTGGGTAGAAAAGTCTGCAAGACTCCGATCTCTAAAGTAACCAGCAAAATAGATGGGTTGGAGATGTGGCTCAAGTGATAACCAAACTCCAGTATCCACCCATCCACCCACCCCCAATAAAGGAAAATACCATTTTCTAGTTCTCCAAACAATTACACAGCCTGCACCATTGCAGCTCTCCTTTGGTCCTCAATACATGGTCAAATGTGAAGCCCTAGGTCCCTTCTGTGTGCTTTAACTGAGTCACTTCACAAGACAATAGCAGAAAATTGTCTGTTTCATCAGATGCCTTTAAAAACCTCTTGATTTGGTAAATAATCCACATTTGAGGTTTACTCCTTATTACTTTCGTGGTTAAGTACAGATTTTTCGAGGTCAGTCTCCTTTGTAGCATTTTGAGGAAGCCCTTCGGGAATTCAGTTTGTGTTGTCTGTCTTCTAGCTGCTCATCCTCTTCCCTGCTGTGTCATCTCCGCTCTCATTTCTGACCATGCTGAATCCCGTGAGTAGATCCGCAGCATCCGGAGGCAGCAGTGGGTAGGAGGGGCACCAGCTGGGAGGGGCTGGGCCGCGCCACTCAGGGTCTCAGCCTTCACTGGAGTCTGGCTGTGTCGGGAAGCACACCATGTACTCAGTGCCAAGCAGAAATCAGAGAGCACTTTCCAGGCAAGCACGCGGCCCTGAGGATAAATCCCCACATTGCCAAAACAAAACAACTGAAATGACGTTTCTCCCTGACCTTTGTGCCGTTGGCACCTCCTGACTAGAACACAAATTCCAATATGCCTGGCAGCTTTTAAGTCCTTGGTCCACAGAATACAGCATCCTTACCTCGAAAGATGCCCAGGGGAGATGCTTTGCTTTCTGCTGTGTAGATTGGGAACACATTTAACATCTTGGTAAGATGAAGAGATTATTCTCTTTCATTATCCATCAGTGCAAGTCTCGAATGGAGCGTCGGGTTGTTGGCTCATGCAACAGATGGCGTTTCCCCAAAGAGCCTTTCTCTGGGGACCTGCTGGCCCTCTCTCAGATGTTTAAGGCCCTCAACATAAGTCTTGATGAAGCTCAGAAAAACCCAGGCAGGTAATCAGAGGTCGTGGTGGGATGTGGGTGTGGGGGGGCGGGAGAGGGTTGCACTCCTGGGAGAGAAGGTGGCTGAGAGTTGGGTCATGCCCACTGGATGGAGGGGTCAGGGCCACATCCAGAAGGATACCTCTCCCTCTTTCCCTCCCTCTTCCTCGGGCATAGCCAGGTTGCAAAGGGACTGAATCCCCTGAGAATAGCTATGCATGGTGACAAAAGTGCAGAGGTTCACAACGTTTTTTGCTCAGCTTTCCTTTGCATTGGAAACTTGGGACCCTCATGAGAGTCTCAATTTATCCTCCAGAAACAAATGAAAAAAAAATCTTAGCCATCAAGGAAATATTCAGATACCTGACATACATGTCTATGTCTACCCAGTCAACGGCCCTTGCTGCCCATCAATCTCCTGGGACTCTTAGGAGCAGACTGCACTCTTGACTTCTGCCTCTTATGGGTTCTCAAAGACATGGCACTGGCCACTGGTGCATTGAGCCTGGCTAAAGCTGCCTGCCCCCAGGGAAGGAGCATCCTGTCTCCTGGGCTCAAGGTCAAGTCTACTGGAGCAGAGATTTCCCCCCTGGGGCAGCATGTGGACAGAAGAGGGGTTTGGCCCATGTTCGCTGGATGAACTGTCATCTCCTCTCCTTTTAGTGCACTGGCCAGCCCCACTCCTTCATACCAGAGCCAGGCTAGGGAAGCAGGCACTGGACCTGGACCCAGAAAACAAAGGAAAAAAAATTCAGAAAGCTGAGGAGAACAGCTGGGCCACAAGAGCTGAGGTCTGAGGGAGCTGATGTGTGAAATTGTCCGGATGATCTGAGGATGGTGCATGAGAGGCGGGAAGGCAGAAACCTACGAGACTGGCCATTGGTGCCGGCCAGTAGAAATGTTCAAAGTAGCCCAAGGGACAGAGCTACAATCCCTGCTTCTCCCTTACTAGAACTGTGTGTGTGACCTTCAGCCAGGGGGTGAACCTCTTTTGAGCCCTTATTCCCCCCTTCATCATGGGCGAGGACTGAGGGAAGGAAGTTCCCCATCTGACAACACAGTGCCCACGTCACCATGTGCCATATCATCTATATCATTTGTCCCCCAGAAGAGAGAGATGCTACTTATCCCGTTCCCTTTCCCAGAAGTCCTGAAAGGGTCTGCAGAGCCTGACCCATGGGACGGATGTCCTTGACAACAGCCATGACACACAGCCATGACACAGGCAGTGTGGGCACATTGTCAGCTAGCATCTTCCAGCTCAGCTGGTGACGGGCAAGTTTATGAGGTGGCTGAGTTCCCAGGCCTCCCCCCACACTCTCCAATCCCATCCCTCCCTCTGCATAGCCGACCCTGTCTGGCTTGTCTCAGACATGTCACCCAAGCTGCCAGGGGATTGAGGAAGGAAGCAAGGGCTCAGTCCATTGTTCCTGAAGGGTCAGTGATCCAGTGTCCATGCTCTTTCCTGAGGCTGAGTCACTTGCAGTCATCTCAGGCTCCGGGAAGGACAGCACGTACTCAACGTGATTGTAGGCACAGGCTAGTGTCCAAGCCATCTCTGTGCACAGACACAAGATGGCTCGTGGGGGGCTGGGAGCCCAGGCGATGCACCTATCAGAGGACATCCTCAAGGGTTGCTGGCTGGTGGCTTCCTTGACTGAACCACTCTAAACTGAATGTGACTCAAATTCAGCATCATTTCCCATGTATTTGTGGAAAACCGTTTTATCTCCATTGCCACACAGTTATCCAATGCACATTTGCTAGATACCCGCAGGGCAGTCCCACAGCCACAGGGGAAGATGCACAGGAGACAGACTGCCGCATGACATTGCAGAGGGGGTTGTGGCATAACCACAGGGACAGGCTGCTGGCCCAGGGTTCCCAGAGAAATCAACAGGGACCTTGAGCCCCAAGAAGCAGTCAGAGCCTCCAAAGCAAAAGGCCAGCAGGAAAGCAAGACAGCAGGACAGAGGGAGCAGGCAAGGGGAGGCAGGAGCAGCATCCAGGCCTTCGGAAGCACTGGAGCTGGATTGGCTACAAAGAAGCACAACCTGCTAGCTGTGCTGAGGGTGAGTTGCCCTGCCCCCCTTAGAGGTACTAGGAAGGTGGAGGAGAAAGGCAAGACTGACTCTGCCTGATAGGTGAGTGGATATGGAGGCAGAGGAGGGCTGGAGGCTGGTAGACTGCTGGAAACTTGGGAGGGAGAATGGTGGTCTGGTCAAAGATAATGGCAATGAAATCAAAGACATGTGGACAAGTCCAAAAGAATATTTTGTCAGATTGAGGCAAGTGACTGGTTGTGGTGACACCCAGTGAGTTGGCGTGGCTCCTGGGGTACCATTTCCTGAAACAAGATTTGATGTAGTAGCAGGCTAGGATTCAGGGCAGATTGTGAGGTTCATTTTCAGACATAAGGATCCTGAGGATGTCTAGACAAGGTAAAATAACCTGGAATCAGACCCAGCACTCTGTTTTCTCCTCCAGCACCTACTGTATGTCATGATTTTAGGTACTGACTGAGGGAAATATTGAGCAGCCAGCAGTAGCTTGAAATCCTGTCCATACATGTGAACAGGAAGTAGTGTTTGGGGCCAGCTATGACATTGCTTGCAGTTTATCGCATCCACAGACGGTGCCCCACAGACAGAGGTGTGGCACGTGGTTGAGGGCGTGTGTAGGGCATGCCCACTGGAAGGCAGAGTGGCGCGGTAAAAGAAAAACATCAACATTTAACGTTTTGTTATTTGTATCTTTCCTTGAGGTTATGCATTTCAAAAATTCAGAAACTTCTCTCTGAGCATTTGAAGAACACGGGCACTGCAAGTGGGGAGGCAGGTGAGTCTTTGTCATCCATGATTAAAGCAGAATAGTTCAGTATTTCCAACTCCTTGGGGCCCCTTGAGGCCTTTGTGGAAGAAAACCAGACCATAGCTAGAACACTAGTCTGCGTGTTGTGATTCTTGTTCACTGCCCAGTGTCTAATAAATTTCCATAATTATCTGTCAAATGATCGTCTATGAAACCAAGCCTTGCAAACACATTTCACATGACAAAGGCTACTGTAAAACCCAAGGCACTGAGGTTAATAAATAGTTTTTCCATGAGATGACTACACAGCATCATCATAGAGCAGCTGTTTGTTACCCCTCTGGACTTTGCCCAGTCACAAATTGGACATCCACGTAGCTGAGAGACTTTTCCGAGGCAGGAGCAGGATTGAGAATTATACCACTGAGCTAGAAATATGTACATTGAACCTCACAGAGGAGCCTTTAAGGTCATCTCTTTGTTGTTGTTTTTTGTTGGTGGTGGTGGTGGGTTTTTTGTTTGTTTGTTTGTTTGTTTGCCAGTTCTGGGGCTTGAACTCAGGGCCTAAGCACTGTCCTTGGGCTTTTTCAAGGCTAGAGCTCTACCACTTGAGCCAGAGCACTACTCCCGGCTTTTTCTACGTATGTGGTACCAAGAAATCGAATGCAGGTCTTCATGCATGCTAGGCAAGCGCTCTACCACGAGGCCACACTCCTGGCCCCAGGTGATCTCTTTTTTAAACGTTATACTTGTGGTGCTCAGGACTGAACCCAGAGCCTCATGCAAGCTCCAATTCTAGTGATGTTCCCAGATGAAAGCTGGCTACTTTACTGACCCAAAGCTGAGAGTCTAGTAAGTAGAGGCCAGAATGTGGCTAAGGAATGATGGTATCCAAGGATACATCCCACCACAAAGAGCTAGCCACAGTGCCCAGGCTGGGACACACTGCACTGGAAGAAGACCAAGTGTGGTCCCCCTAAAAGGGTCTCCCCAGGAGTGTCCCTGGAAGCTTCTTGCAAAGCCTTTCTCCAGGTCTCCAAGTTGGAAGGAAGCCATTTGCCTGAGTCCCTCCCGCTCTGTCTTAGCTCCCTGGAGTACCGTTCACCTTCCCTTCAGAGGCACAGGGAAGCCACTTGGCCTTCTGTCTGCTTCCTGCCTGTGCTGGAGTGAAGGAGAACTGGAGAGGAGGGGAAGGATTTGTGTGGCTGAGCATCCTCTTACCTCCTCAGATGTGCTTCTGGAATGCCTTGGCTTAAGGTGGGAACTCCACCAGCCCCAGCTTTTCCAGTCTGCGACCTTGGCCAACCTTTACTTGATGGCCCTGATGCACAGGACGAAGACCTCTGCAGATACCACGATGCCATGTAATTTTACATAGAACAATAGTATGGTTTTATGTGCAATCATCATCCCCTGGGGCTGGGGCCCCCCTCACCCTCAGGTTTGAAGGACTCCAGCCTGGCCTCTAGCTCCTTGGAGAGCAACAATTGTTTGCTCTGACAGATCTGAGCCAGGTTCTGTGGTGAGGGCTGATCACGTGACTACCCTCAGGGAAAACATGTGAGTAACCTCTCTCTCTCTCCTCTGCCTGCCTAGCCCTCTCCCACTGACTTTATCTTCTGTGTCCTGCTGTTCTGTGTCTTCTGTTCTCCACCCTGGGGTTAAATAGAACTGAATGGCTTTCTGATGATGGCTTTTGTCTAAGGCTTGATGCCCAGCCTTATTTCCTCACTTATTTGTCCTTACTTCCTCATTCTTTTGTAGCCGTTTCCCCATTTCCTCTCCAGTGGGTTGCCTACCTACTTGCAATTTCTCTCTCTCTCTCTCTCTCTCTCTCTCTCTCTCTCTCTCTCTCTCTCTCTCTCTCTCTCTCTCTCTCTCTCTCACACACACACACACACACACACACCCTCTCCCTCTCCCTCCTGCCTCCACTTCGTAGCTACTGAGAAGGTTTGCTCAACTTGCTCAGGGCCATAAATTCCCTGACCACCTGTCCTAGCCCTTTCCCATTCTATTATCCTTTCTCCACAAGTCTGTTTCAGTCATTTAGTTCAGATAGATAGGTTTGGGTTTACTAGTGTCACTGCTGCCTGTAAGTTGCAGAGGCTGCAATTCCCTGCATGCAGGTAGAGGTGCAAGAGGCAAATGCTCCAGAGCGAGAGACAAGGCCTGACATATAGTAGGTCATCAAAAAAAAAAAAATTGGCCATACCTGACGAATGTAACTGTAACCCCGCTATACATCACCCCAACAATAAGATACAATTAAAAAATAAAATCTAAAATGAACAACAAAAAAGATTTTGGTCAAATGAGACAAAAAACAGAGTCCAGCACCGGAGGACAGTGAAGGGGTACTGAGACAAAGAGGCGTTTGGGGGCCACGGTCTTTAGTGCAATGTAGTTGGAACCTATTCTTGTGTAAGATGGTGGTGGGTCCTGGGGTGGAGTAAGCCATCCGTGAGCCTGACCAGCACGAAGCACTCCTTCTTAGGCAGACCCATGGTGGAACCGGACTAACAGACTACAGGAGGCTGATCTTAGGTAGCAGGGGTGGAGGAGCTGCCTCTCATGCAGGGTCAGAAAAGGGACAGGTGGGGAAGCCCCCCCCCCCCCCCCCCCCCCCCCCGCCCCGCTCCATGCAGGAGAGAGGCAGGCGGAGGAAGTCCGGCAGTGTGCTGGGAATCCGCCCAGAGGAGGCGGGTCTGGGAGATGACAGCAGAGCAGGGGGAAGAGGCTGGAGGTGCTAGCGTGATGGATGTGCTAAGGTCGCTCTGGTAGCCACATGGGAGAGCAGAGCGCTGCAGGGGAATGGAGCCAGCTAGCATGGGCTGCCCTACCCTTCCCTCTGGAACTCCTCAGGGACAGAGTTCCCCAGGTTGGGAAGCACATGTCAAGATGCACTAGGTGGACATCCCATCTTTCAACAGATAGGTCCCCATTTCCCCCTCGATCCGACCCCAGTCATGGTGCTCAGGTGCAGAAACCAACAGGAGAGACCCGCTCTGCCCTGGTATGGTTCACGGCCTAATAATGAGAAAGGTGTGGCAGGGAGGAGGGAGAAATAAATTCACTTATCAGCTGACAATATATGATGTAAGATGGTGAGGGGAAGCTGGGTAAAGGAAAACATGTACTTGCTATTTTACTTTTGCAAGCTCAGTGAACCCCTCTTCCAGAGAAGTTCTCTTCTGCAGCAAGCCCAGGATGGTGTGATACAGGTCATGATCTGGAGGGGAGACGAGGGGAGGGTACAGCGTCACTAAGGCCAAGGTCATCACAACCCATCATCTGATTTTCTTCACTAGGTCACGTACATGGGAAGACCAAAGAAGTACCCCCTGTAAAGAAGATGATCATTTCCTTGAAGATCAACGATCCAGCAGTCAACAGAGTTGGTAAGGTACTCCTACCTTCTGTCACGTGGCATATGTCACACCATCAGATAAACAATACCACTCTAAGCCTTCCTAGGTCAGAATAAATGCTCTGAGCAGCCAGCTGTCCTGAGAACACTGTGACAACATGGCGGGCAGTCTCCAGGGTTATGCAGGGCTTGGAGCAAGCCAAGTCCAAGTCCATCGAGGCCCTTAGCCATACGGTCTAGTTCCTGTGCAATCAAATTCTCCTGGCTCTTTCCAGGAGTCCTTGACCATACGAGTCCTCAAGCTACATGGAAAATCACGATAAACTACTTGGCATCTCAACAGAAAATGTGACCAATCTATGCACGATGTATTTAGGTAGTCACATTCCTGTACAGGCCAGGGACCCCAAGAAAGGGAAAAGGGTCTGTAGGTTCATGGAGAACCCTGAGATGGCTCAGCCCCAAGGCAGAGCTAGGGGCTCGGGATGGGCTCATTTGAAGCACTGGGAGTCCCAGTGGCTACCTTGCGAGGTCGAATCTGCCTCTTCTCCAAGAGCATCCACCTTCTGGGCTGCAGGACTTGTGAGGCCATGGGGCAGGGTCCTCAGGCGAAGGCCTGTGCTCACAGCTCTCGCTTGGCTACTATCCCCAGCCTTCGCCCTGGCACTGAAGAGCCTCTACATGACCAATGTGGAGATTAAAGTGGACGACCTGCTGGGTGTGCTGGCTTCTGCTCACATCCTGCAGTCCACTCACCTGTTTCAAAGGTAAGGAGACAGGGGGTATGAGGCCAGCTGGGAAAGTCCAGAAGGGCCCTTCCTGGTTCATTTCATGGACTAGATCTCTTCCCCGGGGGAAGACACCATGAGCTCCTTTGCATGGAACATAGAAATGAACAGCACAGAAGCACAGGTGGTGCGCTGCAGGTTTCTAGTTGGCCCCTGTCCCTGGAAGTGGCTGGTGCCTCACAGGAATAAAATGATAAAGGAAGGGGTGCGTCTAATGCTGAGAGAGATTTTATAGGTACACAAAGTGACTTTCTAGGATCCCCTCCAACCAGCTTACTTACCTGTTGCCCCAAGACTCACTTCTGTATTTTAAAAAAAAGTCTCTCCGTTGGGCATGCACACACAATCTGAAGACAAGCTAGATTTCTTCCAGGTTCATGCCTCACTTGTGTTAAGATGCATCTGTTTTCACTTGTCAGTACTATCTTTGTTATGAATGCTCTACGTAGTTATTGTAAATCTCCTGGGGGAGAGAGATAGAGAGATATGGGAAGTGTTTTTGTTGTTGTTGTTTTCTTTTATTTATTTATTTATTTATTTATTTTGCCAGTCCTGGGGCTTGAACTCAGGCCCTGAGAACTTCCTTAAACACTTTCCACTCAAGGCTAGTGCTCTGCCACTTGAGCCACAGCACCACTTCCAGCTTTTCCTGTATGTGGTACCAAAGAACTGAACCCAAGGCTTCGTGCATGCTAGGCGAGCACTCTACCACTAGGCCACACTCCTAGACCTGTTTTTGTTTTTTTTTTCTTTTTTGCCAATACTGGGGCTTGAACTTAGGGCCTCATACTCTCTTATTCAGCTTTTGTCAGTCAAGGCTGGTGCTCTACCAATTGAGCCACACCTCTACTTTGCCTTTTTTCTGGTTGGGAATAAGAGTCTTTGATTTGTCTGCCTGGATTTGAACCTCTGTCCTCAGGTCTCAGCCTCCAGAGTAGCGAGGATTATAGGTGTGAGCCACTGGGGTCTGGAAAAATCACAATCTATTGATCCCCCTGGCCACTAGGGGGCATAGCTTTACAGCTGGGTATTCACGGCCTCTGGCCTCATCTGGTATCCAGTAGGAAGCCATGGGACAGGGGACCAGGAGATATTTAAAGGGATTGATGCACAAAGTTGAGGCTTCTGCATCCTGACAAGTCCCGGATGCCTAGACATTGAAAGATGACAGAGCAATAGGCAAGCCTCAGAACTTCCATCTGCATTCCAGAAGCCATGGTGACACAATCTAGGCCCAGTCAGAGGCAGCTCGGTGCCTGTCATTGGACTTTTCTGCAGATCCCATAGCACATGTGACATTCGTGGGCTCAACTCTTCCAGAAGCTTCCCCATCACCTTCCAGTACTGATCTAGGCTCCACTGCAAATGTGGAGTTGGTGGCAGAAGGCTGGGAGATGGATCACTTCCCAGCAGCTCTGTGCTTCCTGGTCCCCCGTGTGTTTCTGTGTGGGGAGAAGCTGGAGTGTAGGGTAATCTGCTAGGCTGTGGCCACCTCCAGCCTCAGTTTTTTCATCTGAGTGCTTAGTGAATGAATGAATGAATGAATGAATGAGTGGTTCATCCTAGCCACAAAATAACATCAGCTGTTCCACTGAGAACAGAGGCAGGCGCTCTCCAGGGGACCGTACAGGATTTAGCTCACACACAGTCTAAAGTAAATGCCTCTGTCCTGGGCTGGGGCACACGAGATGACCTAGGCCAGGTCAAGAAGCTTCTTATAACTGCACTGAGGATGCAGATTCCCCAGGATCTAAGGGCTGCAGATTCTCAGAGGCCCACTCCATCTGCAGAGGCCACAGCGAGAGACAACCAGAGTTTTGGAGTAGCTCTAATCAAGTCTTCATGGTCAGTCCTGTGGGACTGGCCTGGCAGGGGGTGGAGATAAGCCAGCTTCAGTAAGGTCTTGGTGCCATTTAAGGAGTCTGGCCTTGACCTTATGGTAATGGGGAGGGGGCTTTGTATAGATTCTCTACACCTTTGTTTCTATACACCATCTATGTGCAGCTCAGCATAGCCTAGGACAAATTGATACCACGAGTGTGGCATCTCTGACCACATCCTAGAATGTGGCTTCACCTTTGAGGTAGTTCTCCAGACCCTTTCTGTCTCCTCTGCCTCTGCCCCAATTTAGAAGCCCCACCTGCCTCTGACTTACCTACAATGATCCAAGGCTAACAGGTGCCTCATTCCCTTCCCTTGTCCTTCTTGTGCTGCAAGCCAGAGTGGGAAGCCACGGCAGGGAGCCAAGCCTACCATCCCACTGGGCAGAACCAAACCTGCCTAACAGGGATAGAACCTGCCCTAGATTCTGCAGATAATTTTGATAGGACTGATTGTTTTAGGTAGAGGTCAGGGCAGGCCTTCTCACTGTTGGGCTGGGTCTTGCCTGCTCTGGAGAGATTGAGGGTGCAGGTGTGTGTGTGTGTGTGTGTGTGTGTGTGTGTGTGTGTGTGTGTGTGTGTGTGTGTGTGTGTGTGTGTGTGTGCGCGCGCGCGCGCACGCGCACGCGCACCCATCTGTGTAGTGAAATAACAGTGCCCAGATGGTTTTGTGACATTAAATGATAAATGATGGCTTGTTTGAAGGCCAGCTTGGCTGAGCTTTTCAGTCAGTGCAAAATCACCCAGGTGAGGCAAAATGGTTACTTGCCTATAATCTCAGTTACTTGGGAGATAGAGACAAGAGAATCACAGTTTGCAACCAGCACTAGCAAAAACTAAGCAAGATGTCATCTCAATGAGTAAGTGGGGTCTGGTAGCATGTGCCTGGCATCCCAGCTTTCCAGGGAGTATAAGTAGTAGGATCACAGTTCAGGTC
The DNA here is from genome assembly GCF_031878675.1 of Megascapheus bottae. Taxonomy (NCBI): domain Eukaryota; kingdom Metazoa; phylum Chordata; class Mammalia; order Rodentia; family Geomyidae; genus Megascapheus; species Megascapheus bottae. The sequence continues at coordinate 7,369,770 of NC_143523.1, read as the reverse complement.
ACCCCAAGCAACAACAGAAGATCTTATTTGGGAAATAAGCAAAAAAAGGTCTGGAGGCATGGTTCAATAGGTAGAGTACCTGCCTAACAAGTATGAGGTCCTGACTTCAAACCATGGTACTATCTGCCCAGCCCCCACCCCCAAAAATGCCCAGTGGCGCTTGAGGCCTAAATCATGCATTCTGGATTCTGCTATTCTTAAGGGCCACAGTGTATACATGAAGAGCCACCCTGGGCTGCTGTGGCTCTCGCGGCCATGCCCATGCTGGCCCTCAGGCTGCAGTCACAGCTGGATCTCAGCTGTTGCAGGCCTGACCAAGGGTGACTGCAGAGGAAAAGGAAGAAGAGGGAAGTCAAGATGAGGCCAGACCAGGAGGACCTTGGATGGCTTCCACTTGGTTCATTCAAGAGGAAGCAGGCAGTTTGGAGGGGAAGGGGTCCAAACCTTTGTTTACCATAGTCGAAGCCCCTTTCCACAATGAGAAGGGAGCCGTGGAGGCAGGGAGGCCCACTGTAGGAGGCTGGGGAGGCCAAGCCAAACTGGGGACGCTTGAGTTAAGAACAGGGAGGGGAATGGTGGGTCTAGGCGATGTGAAGATGAGAATGAATTGGCTCAGCCATTGTCAGCCAAGGCGCTCACAACATGACAGCAGGGCCTGGACTGCACGGCCCTCCTGAACCAGGGGTCCCGAACCCAGGACCACACCTTCTCATCAGCAAATTGACCCACCCAGAATCCAAGGGTGCAGGGTGTTTTGTCATGACCAGGTAACCAGTTACTTGCTCAGTTTTTATTTCGTATCATTTTTATTGTAATGAATAGAAGGGTTACATGATATTCACCAGATAGAAGCTGCATTACTTCACAAACATTGCACTTTTTTTTTTTCATTATAGGGTTTGGACTTAGGGCTTCCAGCTTGCTCAACTTGCTAGCTCAGCTGGTAATCTACCATTTGAGCCATGTCTCCAGCTCAGCTTGTTGCTGGTTAATGGAAGATGGAATAACATAGACTTTTCCAGGCCGGCTTCAAGCCATGATCCCTCGGATCTCAGCCTCCTGAGTAGCTAGACTTGAATATGTGTGAGGCACCAGTGCACAGCTGGTACAGGTTTAAAGTGGCTTAAACCCATAAATGAACAAGAGGATATCAATTCTTTTTAACAAAGGAGAAAGAAACACACGATGGAGAAACTAAAACATGTATACTATCGCAACCTACACTCAGCCACCCATTCAGCTTTGAGCTTCCAACTGATAAAAGGAAAATGGATAACTGACCAATAGCAGGAGATAAAAAATAAAAATGATATAAAGCTGGGAAGTCATGGGAAAATGGGACAGAAAATATTGGTATTAAAATAGCCACTGTCCTTAGGGACAGCACTCAGGCCCAGAGTTCAAGACTGACCAAGGGAGGGGGGAAGAGCTGGGTGCAGTGGCTCACATCTGTAATCCTAGCTACCCAGGAGTCTGAGATCTGAGGATCAAGGTTCAAAGCCAGCCCAGGCCTTAAAGAACGTGAGACTCTTATCTCCAAGTAATCTATGGAAAACAAGAAGTAGGGCTGTGGCTCAAGTGGTCAGGCAGTAGCCTTGCGCTAAAGCACTTAGGGATAGCGCCCAGGCCCAGAGTTCAAGGCCCACAAACCACCAAAAGAAACCAAATAGATTAACATTTGGTTGGGAGTATGGCCTAGTGGTAGAGTGCTTACCTAGCACGCACAAAGCCCTGGGTTTGATTCCTTGCTACCACATACACAGGAAAAACTGGAAGTGGCACTGTAGCTCAAGTGGCAAAGCGTTAGCCTTGAGCAAAAACTGTCCAAGGACAGTGCCCATACCCTGAGTTCAAGCCCTAGGACTGGGAAAAACATTGACCACTCTCTTCAGATTATCCCAGGACATATAACAATATCTTCCTGGCCTTAACACAGTTGTAATAACATAGCAATCTGTCCCGAGGTTTACCCTAACGACTGTCTCCCGGGGTGACTTCCCACTGGCCTTCAGCCTTGTTCTTTGTACCCTGAAGCTCTCCCCAGTGCCTGGAACAAAGTGCATTCTCAGTAAACACATCCTTCACGAGCATCTGCGAGTCAGACCAATGAGGCATAGTCATAAGAAAAAAATAGGATTTCCACCAGAAAGCCGCCCTTAAGATCCATTTGTGCAGAGAGGAAGGGAAGGCCCCTCTGGACACTGCAAAGCATCCACGGAGGAGGAAAAGGCCTAGAGCAGGAGGGCACCGATGGCTGTCTTGCCTATGAATAAGCCTCTATAGGACAGCTTTATCCCCTTGGCTTGGAGCAATAACAAACAGAGGCTACTTGGTTGTCCTCTAAAGAGCTTCTAGCCCTTTGTACAAGCATTCTGGCCTTGTCCCTTGCCCTAAAACAAGACTCCTTTCTTGTGCCACTGTGGAGTTGAAGGAAGTCCCTGGGCTTATCACACCTCCCCCCCCCCCCCGTCACCCCCGCTTCTCTGGCAGCAACCTGAGGTTCCCCGGGATCAGCAATCCTCTCCCCGCAGGTGTGTGACCATGATGATGAATGAACTCGCGCCAAGTACCCTAAAGGCCTTCTACCTGGCGGCCTGCAAGGTGAGAGCACATCCTAGGACTTGGGCTGTTTGGCTAAGTGAACTCATTTCTTTTTTAATTTCCTTTTTTTTTTTTAACTTTTTTGTATTTACATCTCATGCCTACCCTAGGGCTTGAGCTCAGGGCCTGGGCACTGTCTCTGAGCTTGTTTTTTTTTTCTTTTTTTTTTGCTCAAAGCTAATATTCTACTACTTGAGCCACAGCCACGTCCAACCATGTTGGTGGTTCATTGGAGCTGAGTCTCACTTTCTGCCCAGGATAATGTCAAGTCATGATCCTCAGATCTCAGGCTCTTGAGTAGCTAAGATTACAGGCATGTGCCACAGGCAACCTGCTTTATAATCTGTTTTAAAAGGACTTATGAAAAGCAAAAAAAAAAAAAAAAGTAGGAAGAGGGGCTGGGAGTTTAGCCTAGTGGTAGAACGCTTGCCTAGCATTCACGAAGACCCAGGTTCAATTCCTCAGTACCCCACATACATAGCAAAAAGCCGGAAGTGGTGCTGAGGCTCAAGTGGTAGAGCTCTAGCCTTGAGAAAGCCCAAGGACAGTGCTCAAGCCCTGAGCCCAAGCACAGGACTGGCAAAAAAAAAAAAAGTAGGAAGACTTTATCCTGGGATTGAGGGGACGTTGAATAGCATGGCATTTCTCTTAAAACAGCATAAGCCTTCCAGCACATCCTTTCTAGAGCCAGGGTACCTTGTCCAACTGGGAACAAAGGACATCATGCAGCTATTGTTATCAGAAGAGAAAATGGGGAATTTAACCTCCCTGAATGACAAGCCAGGAAGAGGGAGTACTGATTCCCAGCCTCAGGCTTTTGCTTCCACCTTCCTGCTAGTCACCATCCACTGGTACAGACCCAGAATCTTCACTGTGGCATGCCAGCACATCTTGGCACACTTAGAACTCCATGGAAGAATGTTCAAGATAGTCACCAAAAAGCCTGTGGTCCTTATCTTGACTCCATGGTGTTAGAAATCACTGGGTGTCATCTCCATGTTCCGGTGAACCCAGAGAGACCCAGGGTGCAGAGCACATGCAAAGTAGATGGTCTAAGACCCTGGTATATGGGGAATCTCCCCCTACCACCCCCTTTTCATTTCTCTCTCTTTTTTTTTTTTTTTTGCCAGTCTTGGGCCTTGAACTCAGGGCCTGAGCACTATTCTTGGGTGTTCTCAAGGCTAGAGTTCTACCACTTGAGCCACAGCACCATTTCTGGCCTTTTCTATGTATATGTGGTACTGAGGAATTGAACCCAGGTCTTTGTGCATGCTAGGCAAGTACTCTACCACTAGGCCAAACTCCCAGCCCCTTTCTTTTTCCTTTCTTTCATTCCTGTATTGTGACTCGAACTTAGGTCCTGGACACTATCCTTTAGCTTTTTCACTCAAGAATGGTGCTCTACCACCTGAACCACAGATTCACTTCTGGCCAGTTGGAGATAAATGTGTCTAGAGTTTTACTGCCTGGGTTGGATGCTAACCGCAGTCCTCAGGTTGCAGATGGTGAAGAGGCCTCAGCCTCTTGAGTAGCTCGGATTGCAAGCATGAGCCACTGGCACCAGGCTCTGCCCTTGAAGTTTTTGCTCCTAGGGCCGGGAGTCTGGCCTAGTGGTAGAGTGCTTGCCTAGCATACACCAAGACCCAGGTTCAATTCCTTGGTACCACATACATAGAAAAAAGCCAGAAATGGTGCTGTAGCTCAAGTGGTAGAGCTCTACCCTTGAGAAAACCCAAGGCCCTGAGTTCAAGGCCCAGAAGTGGCAAATTAATTTTGCTTCTAATGTTGGTGCACAGAGCAGCCTCAGAGCTCTACATGAGTTCTCCACATGGGGTCCCCCACCCCCATCCCCACCCTATCTTCTCCTGCCCAGGGACTTTAGGCCACCTGAGTTTGCGTTCAGCACAGCCACACACTAGTGTGTAACCTCAGAAAAAACAGGAACCTTGAATACTCGGTATAATAGGGGCAATAGGCAGCCCCCCTCACAGAGCTGCGTCTAGACCCCTGCCCCTCCCCACCCCACGAAAGCTACCTGTTTTGTTGGAAAGGTTTAGGTCTGAGCCTGTGTGTAATGTCACTTCTGGCCAGAATGGGGCGCTGGGCGCCCTGGTCTTTCATCCTGCCTTGTTTTTGCCTTCTCAGTACAAGGAAGAACAGCTCACTGTGGCCTGTGAGAAGTGGCTGGAAATGAACTTGGTCCCTCTGATGGCGACACAGATTTACCTTCGCCAGGTCCCTCAGGATCTGCTCCTTAAGGTGTTGAAGTCCCCCAGGTCAGAGCTGGTTCCGGGCCACCACACTGAGGTGGGCTCAAGGGGAAGCAGGAGGAGGTGGGGAGGGGAGAGGAGATGTTGTTCACATTATCCTTGATGACAAACAAACTACCCTCCTGGGTGCCAGGCGCGCTTAGGGTGCTGTACATGGGCTAGGGAGCAGGGAGACCCCAGGTCTCCTTACCTGCCTAGTGAGGAAATGGAGACTATTGTTTACGTAATTTAGAAAAGAATCTTGACAACAGCTGGGCACTGGTGGCTCATATCTATATTCCTAGCTACCTAGGATACTGAGATGTGAGGATGGCAGTTCAAAGCCGGCACAGGCAGGAAAGTCCTTGAGCCTCCTATCTAATTAACCACCTGTAAATCAGAAGTGGAGCTGTGGCTCAAAGTGGTAGAGTGCTAGCCTTGAGCACAAAAGCTCAGGACAGCACCCAGGCCTTGAGTTCAAGCCCTAATACTGACACACACGCACACACACACAAAGTTTTCACAACAATAATGCTTATTCATTGTGGAAAATTTGGAAAACAGAAAAGTAGAAAAAGAGAAATAAAACCTCTCACTAAACTAATTTCTACCTCTAGCCCTGATTCTGGCTAAGTAGTATTTTTTTTGCCAGTCATGGGGCTTGAATTCAGGGCCTGAGCACTGTCCTTGGACGTTCTCAAAGCTAGAGCTCTACTACTTGAGCCACAGCACCACTTCCAGCTTTTTTCTGTGTATGTGGTACCAAGGAATGAAACCCGGGTCTTTGTGCATGCTAGGCAAGCACTCTACCACTAGGCCAACTCCAGGCCCAGCTAAATAGTTTTGTACCAGAGATCCTACTCCTTCTTGACCTCTGACAATTAAGGCTAAACCCAGCTCCCCGCACCCCTTCCCTTAACTTCCTCCAACCCTGAGGTTCCTGGACCACTGACAAGCTTGGAAGGCCTCTGGACATTACCTTGACCATGAGGCTGTCAAAGCTGAAATTTGCCATTCATTTCTCATTCATTTGATACCGTTGATCCAGAACTGTCCTTGAAAGCACCTCTCTGTGTGTAGGTTATATAGTGTGCTTGGAGGGTAAAGTGTACTGAGGACTCTTTATTCCCCTTGGGTATGATCTCAGGAAGGGGGTGAATTTCAAAAGTGGGAACTAAATTCTGCTAAAAGTCTTGATGACTTGTTAGAAAATAGGTGTCTACCCGTGGTTTGTGGTAGAACACATCCTGATTTTAGAAATCAGATCTGGAAAGATTTTGTCCTCCGTGGTGAGTTCCGATGACCAGGCCACATGTGGTCACCTCGCAGGTACAGATGTGAGCTTGGCGTGACTCAGGGGTGAGGAAGGAAGGCCCAGGCTACAGCGGGTTACCTCTGTACTATCTACTCATGATCTGAGCTCATCAGAGCCACCCAGGATGCCCAGTCACTTTGTCACCGTCCCTTCTGCTTTCCCCCTCATGTGCCCCCACCTTCGGCCCCACCCTCCTGTACCTCAAAGGTCATGATGTTGAACAACAGATAAACATGGCATCTCTCAGCCTTTTCCTAACACCATTCCTTCCTTGGAAAGGCTGAGCTGTCCTACTCTGGTAGCATTTACCCAAAAAAAAAAAAGCGAAAGGAAAAAACATCTGGCCGCAGCCAAAGCATGGGTGATGGCATAGCCCTGGGCAAAACATTCATGAAGCAGCAACCTGGGGAATTACGTGTCCAGTGTCTAGACTCACTAGCCTGGCAGACATGACCAAGGCAGAAACAGTCTTGTCCTTCTGCAGGACGCATCTGTGCGGACGGGACTGGCTACCGTCCTCTGTGATGGAAGAGCCTCCTGTGGCCTCTTCTCATCACGGTGTCACCTACCCAGACGCCCTGGAGTGGGGAAGAGGGGCTGACAGGCCTTCCCAGTTTGCAGGAGGTGGGAGGCAGGGGATGAGGCAGAGGGCACCAGCTAGAAATGTAACCAGCCATGCTGCCCTCTTTTTTGAGCACCTGCTGAGAGATCCAGGCTTCTGGCTGGTGGAGTTGGCACCACCATTCACATGTGGCCCAAAATGAACTTTTCACTGGGCGCCGGCAGCTCACACCTGAATTCCCAGCTACTCAAGAGGCTAAGATCTGAAGGTCAAAGTTCAGATGTAGCCTGGGCAAACAAATCCATGAGATTCTGAATTCCAATTAGCCAACAAAAAGCCATGGATCAAATGTTAGAGTACCAGCCTTGATTGGGGAAAACAAAACAAGAGCATGAGGCCCTGAGTTCAAGCCCTGTACTGGCATCAAAGCAAAACAAAATAAACAAAACCAGAGTGAAGGAGCCACTCTTCCAGCTAAAATCCACACAACCTTACACGGTAAGCACAAGTTACTATCCTTGAAATCAGAGACTAGGGACATGCCTCAAGGGCTCTCCCTGGCTGCAGAGACCCTGTCCTTCCCTCAGGCCTGGGTCCTCCTTGTTCATGGTGGAGACTGAGAGCAAGAAGCATGGAAATGTCCAGCTCGGAGGTCAGGACCCCACTTCGTTAACTTGCCACCTGGCAGCTGTCACCTGACTCCCAGCTGGTGGCTGTGGGTATCTGGAACACCCTCTTCTTAGCAGATGTCCCCATGTCTGCCCAGGCAGCCTCTCCCATCTCTAGGCCCTTTGACCCCATCTTCGTCTGGAATTGACTTTCCATTTTGTAAACAACTTGAGAGGACACCTGCAGGAGTAGATGAGTAGACGGGGGTTTTTCTGACCTCCTGGATCTGTGGTTTTATTTGCTTAGGCATTTGGTTTACAGTTAATTTTCTCCATCGAGGTCACCACCAGGTTACCCTGTTCTCGTAACTAATGGGTGACAAGTTCACTCCGAGTTCTATTTTCCTGGAAGCCAAGCTGCTTATGGACTTAGAGGATGAAGAGAGACCTCGAGAGAACTCTCCAGTTCCCTTCTTCACAAAAGTCTGCCTTGAAACCAGGGACCCTCTCTTACTGAGTCCCATACTTCCAAGGTCCTTTGTGACCAAAGGAGTCTTGGCATCTCAGGAATCCCTAGGGAAAGGGACCCTTGCGGTCCTTGCCTGTTCCAAGCTGTCTCTGCAGTACCTGACAACAAGCTGTGTCCTCTGCTCTCTGAAGCCCCAGAGGCTCCTGTCTCCATAATGTAGTTCTGGAAACCATGCCTACAATTGCTGAACATTTGCATGGAGCACTGGAATGGCCACTCCTGGATCCCTTCTCCCATGGCAACCCAGTGGGGTAGGTACTGTTGCCTGCACTCTTTCCTTGCCTGTGGAGGGGAGACTATGGAAAATAGGAGGCTTAGCCCAAAGCTCCATGCAAGAGGAAGAGTTGGAATTTAAGGCCAGGTCAGAATGGCCTCAAGGCCAAGGTCATCTCGAGCCTGCTGGGGTGCTGGGCACAAGGCCTCCTTTTTCCTGATCGATGGCCCAGAAGCATAAAGATATTGATCTTACTATTTTGTCCCAGAAAAAAAAATATTATAGCTGAGTGCCAGTGGCTTGTGTCTAGAATCTTAGCTACTCAGGAGGCTGAGATCTGAAGATCACAGTTCAAAGCCAACCCAGGCAGAAAAGTCTATGAGCCTCGTATCTCCACTAAACTACCAAAAAAAAAAAAAAAAGCCAGAATCGGAGCTGTGACTCAAATGATAGAGTGCTAGCCTTAAGGAGAAAAACTAGAGAGAGAGCACCCAGGTCCCTAGTTCAAGCTCCAAGACTGACACAAAAGAAAAGTTAAAAAAATAATAAAAAGGGCCAGGAGTTTGGCCTAGTTGTAGAGTGCTTGCCTAGCATGCACAAAGACCCAAGTTCCATTCCTCGGTACCACATACATAGAATAAGCTGGAAGTGGTGCTGTGGCTCAAGAGGCAGAGCTTGAGAAAACCCCAGGACAGTGCTCAGGCCCTAAGTTCAAGCCCCAAGGAAGGATTATGTAAAATACAAATGTATTCATCTTCCCAAATAGCAACTTGTCATAAATTAAGAAATCAAATATCAGTAAAGCTGTGTTCCCGTTCCTATCCTAGTCATAAGTTAAAGAAAAGACCAGGAAACCAGTGCTGTGTGGATTCACTGTCAGGTGAGTCAATCTACAATCAGTGCAACTAAATGCTTATTACTGTACATCTGTGAACATCCATAAAGAATCCATCCTGCCATTTGGAAAAGACTAAAAGCCCAAACCAACATCACCAAGGTGTTCTGAATCTTTTGCTGCTCAATCACCAAGGCCACGCTTTGTATGTCCACCATGTTGATGCTGATGTGCTAATTGGCTTTTGTTTTCTTGTAATCGTTGCATAGGTTTCTATGGAGGGAGTACACAGCATCCTCTTTCCATTCCTTTCCTGAAGGCCTTTTGTTTTATTTGGTCTCTGCTAGGACAGATACTGCCACAGATACTGCAGCACTGGGGCCTTGTTCACAGCTGGTTCTGTTGAGTGTGGCTCTCTCCAGACTCAGCATTCAGAAAGGAGGTTTATTACAGGTAGACTGTTTTCTCTAGTAATACAACAACAACAACAAAAGACTGTGGGTTGTGAAGAACATTTCTTTTCTCCTAAAAAGCAAGCCCCAGTAATATCGTAATACGGGCCAGTGAGCACTGGAAAACACGACCAACACGACCAACACACCCCGATTTCTTTCCTGTGCCAGGAGGGTGGGGCAGGGAGGGCGGCAGGTACTGGCTCTGAACTGACAGAGGCCATCAGAGATCTAAATTCATGACAATGCCTGTGACAGTTCTGGCATAGCTATTGCTGCAGGAATGTCATGGGCTATGAGTGTTGTCTTGATTGAGTCCATCAGAATTGTGGGCTCATAGAAACGGGTACGCCTGCTCTGCTGCAGGAATGAGTGCTGTACATGGGAGGACAGATGCTGCCTTTAATAATTGTCCATAAATAAAAGCACCACGGGACTCCCAACACTTCCCCCTGTAGCTGCTAGCCTTTGCTCAGTAAGATTGAAAACCTTCTGAGCTGGAGGACCTCATGTAGATGTGCTCTGGAAACTTGCTCAGCTTTCCTGACTCCGTTGACAATGTTCTCTGTGGGAACATGGGACCCAGTGGCTCTGTGAAGCATCTCTGTGGATCTTCTTCTCGTCCTGCCTCCTTATTTTAGCCCAGACAGTGACCAGCTTGGTCCTGTCTAGCCAGGTTCAAAGTCCATGCATCTGTAGGAAGCGGGAAAACCAAATAAGAGAAACAATGTTGCACTGTGTCCAAAACTAGAGTGGTACGTGGTGACATTTCCATTGCCCTTTAGGGCCATGATTGAGCTTGGGGTCCACCCACAATGACCTTGTCCACCTCTTAGGAAGAGGCTGTGACAAGTGTTGTAACTGGAGTGCCATGTCGTGGTCAGGCACTAGAAATATCACTGTGTTTAGGAAACACTGTAATGGCTCGCTAGATAATCGAGTCAGAAGATCCCAGAGGAGCTGTTTGTGCTAGCTTTGTCCAGCTGGCATCACAGAGCACGGAATGACTGGTATCATGGGTTCCTGAGAAGAAACTGCTTGCTTCTGTGGTCACAGTATGTGTTCTGCAGGCCCCACCCAGCTCTGCCACTTTGGGTGAGAGCTGCCATTAGCTGAGTATGTTATGGTGTCCGGGCACTGAGCTAAACACTGTGTGTGTGTGTGTGTGTGTGTGTGTGTGTGTGTGTGTGTGTGTGTGTGTGTGTGTGTGTGTGTGTGTGTGTGTGTGTGTGTGTGTGTGTGTGTGTGTGTGTGTGTGTGTGTGTGTGTGTGTGGTCTGCAGGGCCTCACAGATTTTTACATCCTATCTCCAGAGCCTGTGAATAGGTTCAGTTCTTTGGCAAAAAAAAAATTTAGAGTTTCAGATGGAATGGAGGTGATCCATCAACGGACTTCAAAACAGGAGGTTACCTTAGATTATCTGGGCGAGCCCAGTGTAATCACAGCGTCCTTGAAATGTTCAGAGAAAGGCAGCAGAGTCTTAATCAGAAGAAGACCAGCCTTGACAATGCTGTACTGCTGGCTCTGTGATCCAGGAAGGGGCCACAAGCCAAGAAATGAAAGTGCCTTGAAGATGCCATTCTCCTTTAGAGTCTCCAGAAGGCATCTGCCCTGCCAGGCTCCTCCTCCATCATAGCCAAGTGAGATCCACTCCACACTTCTGACCTCCAGAACTGTAACATAATAATTGGTGGTATCTTAAGCCCCATTGTGACAGTTTGTTACTGCAGTGATTGGAAACTCATACCAAGAGTGGCCTCTCTGGTCTTCCTCAGTGTCTTTTGAGCACTGCCATTATTACTCTTCCACTGCTGAAGAAATCACAGTTCCAGACAGGTTAGCGATATTCCAGAGGTTCCAGAATCATGTGACCTGGCGTTAATAATTCACACTCTCATCCAGGCACTCATTTTGGATGCAACTTCTCAGTCATCAAAATAGTGTATTTTTGTGCCATATTTTAAACTTAAAATAGATATAAAAAGCTAAGATCAACCCAATATTAAATATTTCAATAAACAGAATCATTCAATTTCTACACATACAGAAGCAAGGTTTGTATTTCAATGTCACTGGGTTGTGGTGTGGAATTGGAAATCTGTATAAATTGTTTGGAGAACACTGACAGTAAAAACTCATTACATTTATTTCATCATCACACAGTGGGTCATAGAAAGTTCAGGGCTCAGTGCCAGGTTGCTGAAGTTCAAATCTTAGCTCTGCCATTTATCAGTGAAGGGACCCTGAAGTTAAGATAGTTTCCCTATGTGTGAAGCTACCTGCAGACTCAGAGCTTGGTTCCCAGACTCACTTTTTTTTTTTTTTTTTTTTTTGGCCAGTCCTGGGCTTGAGCTCAGGGCCTGAGCAGTGTCCTTGGACTTTCTCAAGGCTAGAGCTCTACCACTTGAGCCTCAGCACCACTTCTGGCTTTTTTATTTCTATGTATGTGGCACCAAGGAATCGAACCCAGGTCTTCGTGCATGCTAGGCAAGCACTTTAACCACTAGGCCAAACGCCCGGCCCTCCCAGACTCACTTTTAACTTCATTTTCTTACAAATGGTGAGGCAGCTGCCGCCACCATTGTCAGTTCCTAACAGTACTTCTCCACCTTTTGTTTTGACTAGGTTATTTACCTTTAGTGAGTTTGATCTTCTGAAAACCTTACTCATGTGGGCCTACTTGCAACTACACACCAAGATTCAGACTGTTCCACCTCACGAGACCATGCTGGCGTTTTTCCACAGGTAACATGATTAGTGCTGATGGCTAAAATGTCTGTCCTGGTGTGGGTGGGTGTGGGGTGTTGTCTTATAATATCATGGAGAAAAACATCAGTGATATAATTTTCACAGCACCTTCCACAAGGTGTAAACTGCAGCTTCCTGATGAGTCCTAATATTATGGGATGTCTTTCGTCCTCTAAACTTCCTTTAGAGGCACAAGTAACATGTAGGTATCATAGTATGAGATGCTGGGAGCTCGTGGGTCTAGTAATAGGCAGGTCAGGCAAGGTATGCTTTTGTTGAAGAAAATTACCACACCACACAGTAGATCTTTTTTTTTTTTTTTTTTTTTTTTTTTGCCAGTCCTGGGCTTGAGCTCAGGGCCTGAGCACTGTCCTTGGACTTTCTCAAGGCTAGAGCTCTACCACTTGAGCCTCAGCACCACTTCTGGCTTTTTTCTATGTATGTGGTACCGAGGAATCGAACCCGGGTCTTCTTGCATGCTAGGCAAGCACTTTAACCACTAGGCCAAACTCCCGGCCCCCACACAGTAGATCTTAAAAGCTTCTTTCTTCAGAGTTCCCAAGCAAGACCAGATATTCTTGTTTCTATTATTGCAGATGGCATCTAGAATTCTAGATGGCATTTGAATTTGTAGTAGCTTCCTGGTATTGAGTTGGTTCCTTATATTTTCTTTTTTTTTTTTTTTTTTTTTGCCAGTCCTGGGCTTGAGGTCAGGGCCTGAGCACTGTCCTTGGACTTTCTCAAGGCTAGAGCTCTACCACTTGAGCCTCAGCTCCACTTCCAGCTTTTTCTATATATGTGGTACCAAGGAATCGAACCCGGGTCTTCATGCATGCTAGGCAAGCACTTTAACCACTAGGCCAAGTTCCTGGCCCCGGTTCCTTATATTTTCTAAGTCTAAAAAATCTAAAACTCATATGTCTCTCCCCTCAAGTGGAAAGGCACAGTTACAGTGATAATACAAGGCACCCTTTTATTAAAAAAAAAATATTGTAAAGGTGATGTATAGAGGAGTTTCAGTTACACAAGTCAGGTAATGAATACATACTTGGCCATTTCTTTTGGCACACCATCACCTCTTCCCCCACTCTCTCCTGTTTTCCCTTCTAGTTCCATTGGGCACCCTTTAAATATGCAACATCAAGTACTTTATCTCTAATTAGCACTTCCTGTTTATCACTTCCGTTTATCTATAGAATACTCAGGAGCTGGCTTTACAATTCCCATTTTATGGAGGAGGAAAGTGAGATTGAGATGACATACCATGGCAAAGAATATGCCTATGATTAGGGCTGGAGCCTACCCGGACCTGTTAAAGCCCATGATGTTTTGCTGTCCATAGTATAGCATCCAGTCCACAGAATGCCCCTGAGCAAGGGGTTTGGAAAGCTCCAGAGGCTGCTGTTATTAATAGACTGCTTCAAAAGGCAGTTTTTGCCTTTTGCCCGTCCCCATCTCCCTCCCCTCCCTTCCATCTATGCATGTTTTAGTTTGTCCAGTCCATGTTAACATAGTCTGCAGTGGCTGTGTGGGGGCAGGGAGCAGCATGGGGTGAGAGGGAGCCAATTGGCTGCTGGTCTTTAGTTTGTGTCACCTTAGCTTCCTTTATTAGTCACTTTGCCTTGCTGGGACATATGTGGATGCACTCAGCTTTTAAGGAAGGAGAGTCTATTTGGGCACAAATAGATTTTGATCTATAGTTGCCTGGCTTCATTACCTCTGTGCCTGTGGCAAGCCAGATCATGATTAGAACATCTAGTAAAGCAAAACTTGTCACCTCATGGTGGACAGGAAGCAGAAAAAGAGGGACAGGATGGGATCCCAATCTCTCTTTCATGGCCACACCCCAATGGCTCAACTTTCTTCTATTAGTCGCTGTCTCTTTTTTTTTTTTTTGCCAGTTGTGGGACTTGAACTCAGGGCCTGAGCACTGTCCTTAGACTTTCTTTCAAGGCTAGTACTCTACCACTTGAGCCACAGCACTACTTCCAGCTTTTTTCTATGTATATGGCACCAAGGAATGGAACCTGGGCCTTTGTGTATGCTAGGCAAGTACTCTACCGCCAGGCCCCTAGGCGCTGCCTCTTAAAGGTTCCACCACCACCCAGTAGTATCAGAAGCTGAGGACCAAACCTTTAACACGTGGGCCTTCAGGACGTACTGTACCCATTTCACTTCTATTAAATCTTCTTGAAATTGCACCCACATCATCCAAGGTACTGGGGAGGTTGGTGGCACTTTCGCCAAAGACTACAGATGGCCCTCAGAGAGGCTTCTCCAGAGGGGAAGTCGCTGACGGGGTGACCATCTGCATTGCATTCCTGTTTCTCTTCTCCTCAAGATTAGGAATGGGAGCTCCCAGAGTGATGAGGTGTGTTCAGTGTTCCGGAAGTAAAACCACTCCCTTTCTTTTGCACACATGAGTTTAGCAGATCTATATTTTCACACATGAATTGGCGGCTTGACCAGATAAAAAGCCTAGTTTCATTTGTATTGTTTTAAAGTATTTGATCCACTTCTCAAACATCTTGGTACCAGGTTAACAACAACAACAAAAAACCCTCTTTGAGTCTGTCTTGCTATTTGGGGAAAACAGTATTCAGTGCCAGAATTATGCGTGCTGTGCTTAGTTTCTCTATAATTTACTCTGAATCCAAATTGTGAGCCCATCCTCCTCGCTCTTTTCATAGCCCAGAGACACTCTTTCCAACGAGTCATGCTGCAGGACAGCTTGCTGATCAGCCCAGCCCTCATCCTGGCAACGGAGATGGGAAGCGATTTAGTGTGGATACACTCATTGGAGCGCTAGAGGGGGAGTAAGAGGAGGGGACGTGCAGGAAGGAGAGAGTTGAGGTACGTGGCTCGTTCCACAGAGGCTATAAGGTCATTTCAGGGGGAAAAAAAAGACATTATTTCATTCTACTCACGAGTGTAAGTAGTGAGATATATGTCAAAAAACAACCCTACGTAGGCAAACCTATCACATGTGAGTGAGTAGAGTTAGTTTCCACCTCTTCCTGTATTCTTCTTTCTCTTGCCTTATCACACTGACTGGAATGGCTAGTACAGTGTTGACCAGAAGTGGTGAGAGTGGACATTATTGTTTATTGTAGATTATAGGGGGGTTGAATTTGTTCCTTCACCATTAAGTAGGATGTTTACCACAAATTTAATACAGATACCTCTATCTTATTGAAAAAGTAGGATTTTTTTTAAGTAGGAGCAGATGTCCCTCTTTTTTTTAAAATGTCTAATTCTTCTTTCTACTTTCATAAACTTGAAATGTAAGTCACTGATTTGAAACCCGTATTCTGTATTCAGTGCTATATATTTCCCTCTGTGTATTGCTTTAGCTGCATTCTCACAGATTATAACGTGTTTGGTTTTACATTCAGTTAAAAATACTATTTCCTCTTTAAATTTCTTTTTTGATTGACTAATGAGTCAGAACTGTTAGCTTTCTCAACCTTCAAGAATGTTTTAGGTCCTTTTTAAAATTATCACTAATTTAATTCCATTGTTATCAGAGAAAATGTTTCTTTTGTGGGGGGGGCAGAGTGTATGTGTGTGGGGGGAGTTGTGGGGCTTGAACTCTTGGCCTGGGTGCTGTCCCTGAGCTCTTCAGCTCAATGCTGCCTCTCTACCCCTTTTCTAGTGATTCATTGGAGATAAGAGTCTCACAGACTTTAGTGTTGGGGATGGCTTTGAACTGCAATCCTCAGATCTCAGCCTCCTGAGTAGCTAGGATTACAGGTGAGCCACTGTGCCTGGCTTTCAGAGAAAAATTCTTTTAAATTAACTGTCTCTTTTACAAATATTTATTATATTTTAATATCTTTGCAATTTATAGTCTCTTTTTCCTATGTGATATTTGCAACATATATGTCTCTTTCCTTTTATTCTTTGATCAGCATTGTAGTTTATTGCTTGAACTCAGGATATGCACCATGTCCCTGTGCTTTTTTTGCCTACGGCTAGCACTCTATCCATACCTCCATGCCCAGCTTTTTGCTGGCTGATAGAGGGGGGAAGAGTGTCACAGATTCTCTTGCCCATCTGGCTTTGAACTGCAGTCTTCAGATCTCAGCCTTCATAGTAACTAGGATTACAGGTGTGAACTACCAATGCCTGGCATTGGTTTACTTTAATGAAACCTAAAGACTTGATGAAAAAGCGTTTGATTGCTTATTTTGAAATAGATTACCTATTAAAAGAAAAGCGGGGCTGGGAGTGCAGCCTAGTGGTAGAGTGCTTGCCTAGGATGCACAAAGACCCAGGTTCGATTCCTTGGCACCACATACATAGAAAAAGCCAGATGTGGTGCTGCGTGCGGCTCAAGTGGTAGAGCTCTACCTTGAGAAATCCCAAGGACAGTACTTAGGCTCTGAGTTCAAGCCCAGGATTGGCAAAAATAAATAAATAAATAAAAAGAAATTTAAAAAGCCTTTTCATTTTGTGGATTTTATCTATATTCATATGCACATAAGCATATGCATAAATATCTTATTTTACTCATTTTTGCATTATTTTTATATCTATTTTCTTTGAGGATCATTTACTGTTCTTTTCTTTTCCTAATTTCTTTTATTTTTTATTTTTTTTGTCAGTCATGGGGTTTGAACTCTGGGCCTAAGCAACTGTCCCTGACCTCTTCAGCTCTACCCTTTGAGCCTCAGCCCTACTTCCTGTTTTCTGGTAGTTAATTGGAGATAAGAGTCTTATGGACTTTAGTGCTGGGCTGGCTTAGAACCTTGATCCTCAGATCTCAGCTTCCTGAGTAGCTAGGATTATAGGCGTGAGCCTCCACACTCAGCTTCAAAACAATTCTTAACCTGCTCACTATACTAAATCAAAGGAGGTACTGCTGAGTATCCTTTAGCAGTTATCAACCTGTCCTGCCTAGAAGCCCTGGGTTGATAAGGGCTCCTTTGTGAAAATGGACTGGGGAGCCAATTCTGACTTGAATCTCATAGGTCTCTTGACATATCAGTTTACTTTGAATCCCAGGGCTACGGGGAAATCATGATACACCTGTATCTCAGGTCCTTAGATTACTCATTAATTATCAAATGTATCTTGCTTAGACAACCACTGAAAAGAGGTCACTGAAAGAAGCAGTGAAGTTATTTCCCATCTAACTCCAACTTCTAGATTTCACCCTCTTCAGCCAAGTCTCACCTTTCCTGTGCCTGTCTGAATCTGACCTAGCCTTTACAGAAATACCTGAGGACAGCTCCAGGGAGCTTTCCTGGATCCCCTCTAGACTGGATTCTTCCTCCTCTGTGCTGCTTTTCTGCAAAGAGAACAAGAGCTTGTGCCAGCTGCATGGGTGTGTACTAGCCCGACAAACCTAACAAGCACTTTCTCTACACTTCCCACACATGCCTTGCTCACGGAACCACCCAAGAGATCTGCCTGATCATGCCCTGCACCCCACAGGCCCCAAGTTTGCTGATTTCTCGAGGGAAATAATCCCAACCCAGCCCAGCGTGGGAGAAGCTTCACCTCCTCGTGATTCATGAAAGGCCTTTACAGAGGAAGCCAGAGAGCATGCGTGGCCCCAGGCTACCCTGGGTGGCAGTGCTGATCTTTGTACCCCAACATTCATTTAAAAACTACCCCGTGAGTCACGTTGACATGGGTGCCATCAGGTTGTTCTTAAAATTGTTCCACCAGGCCCTGTGCTCGGAGACTGGTGCATCTGGGGACAAGAGGATTTCTTAGGACACAGTTTTTGTGACTTGTGTGAACTTTGTCTTTTCTTGCTCTGATCCCTGCCTGTTTCCCCTTGGCTTGATTCTCTGGAGCTTGAAAATCTCCCTTGTCTCAAGATGATAAATATTGAGTTCTAGTTCTTTATAACTCTACTTCCCCCATGTTGCTTCTTGGCTTTCCAGAATACTGAAAAACAGCAAAACACATTTTCCACAGTAATTTGGAGAAACACACGAAGAATCTGGATATAGGAGGTCATCAAGGAAGATCTAACGATGATTGTAGTTGTCATTAGACAAGATTCTAGTGACTCTCAGCCAGACTTAAGAAGAAGAGCCATCTTGACTGTCAGAGAGGCCTGAGATTTGGTCTTGACACATTACTGGCAGAAGCATGTAGGCATGGGGGCGTGGCATGGAGTAGCCAGGGTACCCCGTACTGGCATCGCTGGCATTCCTAGCAGATAAACTATGGATGAATAGAGGGACGGAAAGGTAGAGTTGAAGCTGGAAAGTTGGGAGGGTTCAGACCATCTGATACACACGCAGCCTTTGGCAGGGGAATCACCAGACACAGCCAGAGGCATTGAGAGAAAACACAAGCATCAACAAAGCAGACACAAATCCCTGTTTCTCTAGGGTCTGAATCCAGGAAGCAGAGACAAACGATAAAGGAGGCACGTGCTGAGGAGGGCAGCTCTGATCTGAATCCCAGCTCTGCTGTGTTCTCCACTAAGACTTTGGCCAGCAGCCTAACCATTGTGCATGGAAGCAGCCGCACCCTCTTCCCCTGACCTGAAGGGTGGGTCTGTGCTCCCTTTAGAAGAGGAACCAGCGCAGTGTCTGGGGTAGGATGACCTGAGCAGTAGATGACCTGTGAGAGGGGATGCTGAGCTGGCAGCCGCAGGATTTGTCTCATGGAATCCATTTCCTCAGAATCCCATGTCTTCCTCACTGAGTTCTGTTTTGATGAAAAGCCATGTTCTTCTCTTTCAGTGAGTTATTGCCCCCAGATATATATTTTTTTTTCTAGCTTCACTCAAGTGTTAATATATTATTTCAAATAGGTTTCAAGTAAACTAAGAAAACCTTTAACCTTCCTTCTTGTCTTTATGGTTAGAGATACAGTACAGACAATGCAACATTTTAACCATTGTTATAGACATTATCAGGGGCATGAATGCATTCACCTTGTTATGCATCCATTTTATCTTTCTAAGCTGAAACTATACTCACTTAAGACCCTCCTTTCCTCCTCTGTAGCCCCTTCCTCTTTCTGTGTCTGTTGACATCATTATTCTATCACCGCATAGAGTACAATCATACAGTATTTGGCCTATTTCTTCAAGGTTCACTTATGTTCTAGCATGTTTCAGATGGCCCACATATGTGTTTCATGGCTCATCTTTGAAAGGCAGGGCTGGCAGAGCCATGAATCTTACAGTCATCAGGGAGGGTAACTGACCCCTCAGATGATGGGGAGAAAGAAGTAAAGCCTGAGAGCACCCTCAAAGAGAGACTTGCCCCGGCTGGCACTATCCTTCTGGAAGTGTGTAGGCAATTTGAAGGGAGAGCTGGCCCCAGCACCAGCCTGGCAATGTTTTATCACATCAAGGCACTGTGAACTGTCTTCCCTGAAGAAATCAGGTCCTGGGGGTTCTTGGGGGAACTTCAGGAAGCCTGAATTTTATTGCAGCAAAATGAATCTAAACAAAGGGAGGTCTTTTCTAAGACAGAGTTTGGTGTCAGGAAAACTATGCCTAGCCTTGTTTCCACTAACACAGCCATTCACAGAAACCTCCAGGCTCAGTAGCCCTTCTAGTCCCATTCTATATCACACTAGGCAGACTCACTCACCATCCTGGCAGAAGGGAACGGATGCTGCCAAATGAACCCGGGCAGTCAACATGCATCAGGTGAGATTTTTTTAAAAAAAGGCCGGGATTGGACCGGTGAGGCTGGCCTCACATGCTGGTGCTACAGCTGTACACTTTCTAGGCACTAGGATCTGATCCAGATGGCATTCCTCAGCTCCAGGAGAACAGCCCTGTTCTCAGAAGCACAGAGGTTGAGAACACCAGTGTCTTGCTTGGAGCTTAGCCCATGGCCTGGGTGACTTTGCGGAATAATTCCATGCATGACCAGCCTGAGATTGGAGGTCAACGATGCCAAGCACTTTCCAGGCACTTGTCATCCAAAGGGCCATGTATGGCTATTGTTCACTTGATAGAGAAGGAGATGAAGCTCGGGAGGCACAGTCATGTTTCATGGGTGACTGGACCATGCTGTATCTGACTCCAGGATCCCAGCTCCATTGGTCAGTGAGCTAACTTGTGACTTTTCCATCCTTGCCACCTCCCTCAGTGCCCCATGTTGGTCTCAACAAAACTCTTCCCAAATCCACTGAAACAGGCGGCTTCTCCATAGAGGCCTTGGCTTCTGGTCCCTCAGGTCTGAGTGGCACAGGAAGATGGAGACTGTGGGACCTCCTGTTCTTCCAGCAGCCTCCCCACTCAGCATGGAGCATTGGCATCTCCCTAGTCAGAGGGAAAACACATCCCTGGAGCCCTGCTGGGCCTCTGCTTGTGCATGTGTTTGTTTTTAAGCTCCACCTCCAGCAGATGCTCAATATTCAGGGACAGCCCAGCTGGGGAGCCCCGGCCACAGGCACACCCCTATCCCCCAGAATACCTAGCAAGGCCAGGATGGAGCAACAGCTGTCTAGGATGCCTCCTCAGCTGTCCTTTCATTAAATGGTGACAGAGGCAGGAAAGGAAGTATTATCCAGATCAGTAAGTAAAACCGGTATACATGTGTGTTATTTGTCACTCAAAAAACACCTGTGTGTACACACGAGCCCCAGATCCCCTCATCCTGGCTAATGGATAGCTGGTTCCAACAGTTTTGCAATTCTGGAAGCCTCTCTCTGCCTGTATTTATATCTGAGCAATAGCTTCCAGAGACAGACACCGAGTAGGTATGAATAAATACTCATTGAATTCAATCAGAATGCATTTATCTTTTGTTCCATCCTGCTCAGTGCCTCTAGGCCTAGTTCCTGGGACCACAGAGAATCACAGGAGCCGGCCACTCCTAGGAACTCCCAAATCTGTGCACAGGATCCCCAGCAGAGGCAGGGCTCAGGGCCAAGGGTGTGTCCGGTCCATCTGGGACAGGGTGTTATTTGCACTCTTGGTTCATGGAAAAGCAACTCTAAAAGTTCCCATGGCTGGTCTTATGCAAGATCTACCTCAAATGAGTGACCTTGTATTTCCAAAGAGACTTGTAAAAAGTATCCCCCATTGTCCCATTTGGGGGAAAATGACCATTTTATAAAGCGAATTATTTCAAAACAAGGGTGATGGATGTGTCAGCCGACAAGTGTCCTCCAGGGGCCTCAGAGCGCCGCCTGTGTGGCAATTAATGGGCATTTCACATGGACACTGGCTGTAAGAATGGAGACTGAAGCCAACCACTGAAACGAGTCGCCCATGCAGCCACTCTCTTTTCTTCCTAATTCTACCAGAAAGTCCTTTTAAAGGGCCTAATTTCATCACTCACTGCAAGGAGTCACCAGCCCTGAGGCATTGCCTGAGCCCCTACTTTTCTTCTGTAAAACGTAGCTGTTGCTCCTTGCCCTGTCTGTCCCCCAGGAACAGAGGGAGAATGTGTAGCTTGAAATCTTCTATGGATAGCCTGGCCACGTGGTCATACTGCCAACCATTCCACATGTATTTGTTGAGGACCTACTATGCACACAGTTTGTGCCTTGCCCAGAGTAACCAAGATACACATAGTTCTACTGGAGAAACCACCATGTCTTCAACATGGCCTGCAGTAGAACCCCCCTTGGCCCCAAAAGCAATTTTCTGAAGGTTTTCTATTCTTCTTTTTGCCTCTGCAAAGCTTCCCCAAGAAGTGTTGTTTTCTGGAGCGTGAGATAGGACAGGACTGGATGCCCCTCTTCCTTTGCTTGCGTCTGCACAACATCACCAGCGGTAAGTGACGTGAGGGCATGCATGGAAAAGCTGTCAGGGGACCTACTCCACCCTCTGCCACTCCCCCAGAAGCCCTACTGGTTGTTGCTGTGGGGAAGGGGGACTCAGCTGAAATCTAGCTGTGTCACATTTGAGCTACGTGACTTTGGGAAAGTCATATAACCATTGGGTCTTGGTTTCCTTATCTGCAAAATGAGGACAATCAGAGAAAGCAGGAACAAAGCTGATGGCTAGGGTATGTGGCTAAGGCATGGAGCTACTGAGGGCTGTTTTCTTGCTATCTGATTGGGTGGCTGATCTGAGTGTGGGATTCCCATCTGGATCATTGCCTAGCAGCTTTGAGAGACAAACTGGACCAACTGAACTAGTTGTCTCTGACGGTCAATTTTTTTTTTTTTTTCAAAACCTCTATCAAGAAAGATACTAGAGGGCTGGGAGTTTGGCCTAGTGGTAGAGTGCTTGCCTGGCATGCACGAAGACCCGGGTTCGATTTCTAAAAAAAAAAAAAAAAAGCCAGAAATGGTGCTGAGGCTCGAGTGATAGAGCTCTAGCCTTGAGAAAGTCCAAGGACAGTGCTCAGGCCCTGAGCCCAAGCCCAGGACTGGCAAAAAACAAAAAAGAAAAGAAAGATACTAGCTTCAATACTGTAGATACTGCCTATCAAACAGGTACTGATTTTTGGAAATCCTTAGTATTTCTTTTCTAACTTCACCGTACCACCTGTTTTACAAGGCATAGTTGAGGCTGGTTCTATCCTTTGCCCCAGCTGTCTCAACTTCCATTTCCCAAAATACCAAGTTCTGTTAGAACAAATGTAAAGCAAAATAGAACAGGAGAGGATAAGTGGCTGAATCTTTGTGTCATGCTAGTTGTCTTCCTACCAATAGGTCAGAACAAGTTCCTACAAGATAGTATTGTTTCTAGTATTGTTTCATGACATATGCAGCACAGATCAGGGTCAAATTCTCCAATTGAATACAGCTGACATAAATCATTCAATTGATCTTAAAGCACTAGGTCTGTGCCCAGCACCAGGCTTGTATTTCCTCGGCCTCTCTGGGCATAGGGGAATGGCAAGAGGGAGGAGATACTGGAGAGAATGTCATGAGCAATCCAGAACATCTCATCCAGGGAGATCACTGCAACCTAAAGGAACTTGAAGAACCGTGAAAAGTTACTGAGACATAATAAATCCAGGAATGGCTGATGGAACTGATTTTTTGCACGCAGCTTTTAGACTCTCCACCAGCACCCATCACCTCACTCCAATTCCCTTACCAGGCAGGACAGCAGCCAGGTAGACATTTGTGTACATATTGGAAAGGGAAATGGGTCATGGTTTAGGAATACCTTTTGAATTCTCAATGCCTTGGGAATAGAGACCAAAGGAAATGTACTGGGAGTAAAGTTACAACAGAAGCAGATTTACAGCACCTTAACTATCTCCTTTCCTTTTTCCTTGTAGTTTTTTTATTGTAATATTTTGAGAACAGAAATGTCTTAGAAGAGTGTAGTCATTGATTGACGTTGATCTCGAAGCTGGTTTTGTTTTATTTTTTATGTGTCTGTGTATGCCAGTACTAGGCTTGAACTCAAAGCCTGAGCGTTGTCCTTTAACTTTTTTCCTCAAGGCTGGTGTTATACCCCTAGAGCCACAGCCCCACTTCCAACTTTTTGTTAGTTAATTGGAGATGAATCTCATGGACATTTCTGCCTGGACTGGCTTCGAATCACGATCCTCATATCTTAGTCTAAGGGGCTAGAATTTGGTCTTTCCTTTAATGTAGCTATCTAAGTTCCCTCCATGAGTCACTTGGCAACAGTGATTTCTTTGGGGATCATTAGGAATATATTTCTTTTCAAATAAGTTAAACTTCAATGTATTAATGTGTGACATAGAAAATTTCCTGTGGTGGAAATTGCCCTCCAGTTTGGAGTGAATCCATCCTCCCCTTTGGCAGTTTGGTCACATGGGTGTCTTTTAAAAATGAATTACAGCCTGTGTCCAACCCTAGTGATGCTCAAGTATCTATTTCCATTTTATGAAGTAACCTTCTCCCTTCCCTCAGCTTCTTTAGCCTTCCTGTAAGTCACACTTTTGAGGTTCTGGTATGAATAAAGCTATAAACATGCTCCCTCCCTCTGTGCTTCCCCCAGGCAAGGATCTGGAGGAATTAAGGCATATTAACTTCTTCCCGGAGTCCTGGCTGGTCCGGGTGACAGCCAGCCACTACCTCACAGTGAGTCATCTCTCAAGGAAGCACTTCTCCTAGTCCACTACCTCTCCGACTTTGCTTTTGCTGGGGACGCAGTCCACATTGGAGCCTCTGGGCCTCTGAGGTCAGGACTTAGCTGATCCTTTTCCAGAGGAGGTGGGGAAGGCCCAGCCATGGATCTGAATGCTCAGGGCATCCGCCCTGCTGCTCAGGAGAGTTTTATGGAGTGGAAGAGCCTTGATCACATCATACCACCCTCCAAACCAAGGCCTTACAGGACACCGACGTAACATATACTTATTATTGAAAATTGCTCCAAATACATAGACATAGAAAGAATGAAAATAAGTACTCTCAGATCAACCAGCCAAAGACTCATATTTATTACTATTCTATTTTAAAAATATATTTAAAGATATTCAAATGTTTTAAATATAAAATGAGATATAATATATATACATATCTTTTTGCCAGTCCAGGCCTTCAACTCAGGGCCTGAGCACTGTCCTGGGATTTTCTCAAGGCTAGAACTCTGCCTCTTGATCCACAGCACCAATTCTGGCTTCTTTCTATGTATGTGACACCCAGGAATTGAACCCAGCTCCTTGGGCATGCTAGACAAACACTCTACCACTAGGCCAAACTCCTGGCCCCTATATATATATATATTTTTTTAAATGTACTCCATCAAATGTACATTTAATGGTTGCAGCCTCTCCCACCAAGAAGATGTACAATAATAGTTTATAATTCTTTTATTGCAGAAAATGTATAATGTTCCTAATTATTTGTTATTATGATTTAATCATGTGAAAAACATGTTTTCACATAATAGTTTAATTTATTTGTCTATAATTTGACTTATTTTCTTATGGGTGATCCCCAAGAGTAGAAATGCTCATGAAAAGGACTGTGCCTTTTATTAATAAATGTCAGGGCCAAATTACTCTTCCCTCAGATATAAATGACATTTGTTACTTTGTACATACTCAGCAACAGAGAACATTTTAATTTCAAAATGCTTTTTGTTTATTAAGAAGGGAATGATTGCATCTCATTTGAAAATATGTATTTCCTTTATTTCCAGTAAATATGGTAAGGTTTCCCCACATGTCCCCTTTGTGAATTGTCTATGCTCACTGGCATACTTTTTATGCATTTCCAATTGTGCATTTTTAGAACTAAAGCAGGGTAGTGTTGGAGTTCTGATGATGTGTGAGTCACTAGTTAAAATGCATCCAGCTACACAAATCCTTATTGTGATGTGTGACAAAGCTCCAAACTCCAGCTCTCTCCATGTTCGATGACAGCTGCATGGACTCATGCTTCTCCGTGACACAGCTCAGAACCTTGCTCCAACAGAACAGCTGAAGAACAATCTCTGGGGCTGACACCTCAGGAAGCCCCACTCCCCACCTCTTCCTGCCCTCTGTCCTTCCCCATGCTCTTCCTTTTGTCCTTTGTTCCCTCCCTTCCCTGGCCCTCAGGGTGGAGCCTACTCTGTGGGACTCTGCTTTTGATGTGGTGACCCTGTTCTATCTGCACCTCATGATCAAGATGCAGATGTACACATTTTATTTCCCCATGAGAAACACTTGGGCATGTTTTCTTTCTATCCCCTGAAAGCACTGAGAACAATGCCTAGCACATAGTAGGTGGTCAACAAATGCTTGTAGATCAGATGAATGACTGGAGACAGAAGTCTCTTCCCAGGATGGCGGGGTGAAGATGGTGAGAGGCCGGCCTCTCCTGGTCAGCTGTATGCATTTCCCTTTCAGCTGGAGAACGGGGGTGATATGGTCCACACGAGAGAACTGTCCTCGCAGGCTATGCGATTCGGGCTGGTCTTTAACCAGGTACTAAAGTCTGGGTCCTAAGTGGAGAAGAGCTCTCCCTCTAATACTTGGTTCGTGCCTTTGTAAGATGACCTGCCACTCCGATCTCTAGGAGAGAGGTCAGGGAGCCCCTAGGAAATACAGTTCACAAGACAAGGGCCTGGGACACATCATTTTGCAATATATGTGTGCCTCAAATTAAGGGGACCAGCTGTGCCAGGATGGAAGGGTGTTCATGAGGTTTGAGGCTACTGGGGAAAGTATGAAGCATTCATTGTCTTATTCTCCACTCCAAGTCCATGTTGAAGGTCGCAAGGGTGAACTCATTCTTCAGAAGCCGTTCTCATGGATCCGGAATCAGGCAGAAGTGGGTCACCTCACCTCAGTGCTCAGCAGTGGCGGGAGCTGGTGGCTGGGCTGTGTCTTGGGTTTGCTGGGAGAGACACTGTTCTCCATGGAATTGCTGCTCTCCTGAAAGGGCATCTAGCAGTGCTCAGTGAAGAATTCCTATTTCCTGGACTCAAGACTGTGAGTGTAGGGCTGGGAGTTTGGCCTAGTGGTTAAAGTGCTTGCCTAGCATGCTTGAAGACCCGGGTTCGTATTCCTTGGTACCGCATATAGAAAAAAAAGCCAGAAGGGGTGCTGAAGCTCAAGTGGTAGAGCTCTAGCCTTGAGAAAGTCCAAGGACAGTGCTCAAGCCCTGAGCCCAAGCCCAGGACTGGCAAAAAATAAAAAAAAAAAAATTAAAAAAAAAGACTATGAGTCTATCATTTGAGAGATGTTCTGGGTCAAGTCCCACCAAAGTGGGCAGACAGTAGATGACCAAGACCTGGATTTCTTTTTTTTTTTTTTTTTTTTTGCCAGTCCTGGGCTTGGGCTCAGGGCTTGAGCACTGTCCTTGGACTTTCTCAAGGCTAGAACTCTACCACTTCCAGCTTTTTGCTATGTATGTGGGGTACCGAGGAATCGAACCCGGGTCTTCGAGCATGCTAGGCAAGCACTCTACCACTAGGCCAAACTCCTGGCCCCGACCTGGATTTCTTTTAATTTTGTGTGCTGACACTGGGGCTTGAACTCAGGGCCTCAAGCTCCCACCCAGCTTTTTCACTCACAGCTGAACTCTACCACTTCCAGTTCTAGTTCTTGCAAAAATCATGAGTGGGAGAACCTCTGAGGCCCATGAGATTGGAACAAAATGCTTTGTTTCAAAGATTCACAGACCACAGATCTAAGAACACACCCGTCAATCTCTTCCTCACGAAGGAACAGGCAAAGGAACAATCCCAACAATTAGTTGTCACTGAATGGTGACAATGTTAATCAGTTGTCAGATGGGTTGTTCTTCCTCTTGGTTATTGCTAGAATACGCTTGTATGTTTGGTTGTGTTCTCTTGTCTTTCAGTCCTGACAGTTTCCCTCTTCACTCGATGTTTCTTTTTCCTGATGTAGGATTATACTACTCACTCAAAGATAATTTCCCTATATGGATTCTTCTTTGAGATCAAGGGAATCAAACATGATGCATCCTCTTACAACTTTTCCATGCAGGTAAGAAGAACAGGATGCAGAAAAGGTACATCTTTAGAGTCAGTCCATTCATATTGAATTAATAACTACATAATTATGAGTTAAGAACCATGTTGGCTGTGTTGTAAGCATTATGTATTGTGGCCACTGAAACAGATGGGGCAATCCACCCTGAGTGACCATGTACTCACCTGCCCTCTATTGATAAAGACAGGGCTAAATGCCAGCCTTCCATCTTGGAAATTAGTGTATCCTCAGCTTATAAGTGATGGGTGGTGTCTGGAAGATGGCCATTCTTCCATGGAAATAACGCGCCATGCCCACAAGCAGAAGGGATGAGACTATGTGGAGTGGCACAGCAAGCAGGAAGCGGGGAATGCCTGAAGAATCAGGAGGGTGATGGATTTCTCATTCCCCTCCTGGAGTCTTAGGAGAGGCAGAATGGGGCCATTTAAGGGTAGAGAGTTGCAGTCAGACTGCCTGTTACATGAGCTTGGCAAGTCCCATTTATCTTTCATCTTTTTTTTTTTTTTTGCCAGTCCTGGGCTTGACCTCAAGGCCTGAGCACTGTCCTTGGACTTTCTCAAGGCTAGCGCTCTACCACTTGACCCTCAGCACCACTTCCGGCTTTTTGCTACATATGTGGGGTACCGAGAAATCGAACCCGGGTCTTCCTGCATGCTAGGCAAGCACTCTACCACTAGGCCAAACTCCCGGCCCCTTCTCTTCCATCTTTAAGTTGGGACATGACAGGCCCGTATTAACTACTGTGATTTGTGCAAAGAGCTTGGAACAATGCCCTGTTCTACACATGTAACAGAAAGCATTATATGGTTTTTGTTGTTGTTGTTTGTCTTATTTTGCTGTTTGTTTGTTTATTTGTGGGGATGGAACCAGGAACTCAGAGATACTCAATGGGGTACATATCCCCTACCACTGAGCTACCCTCCCAGCCTAGCCCTCTGTGTGTTGGTGATTTTTATAATGATGATGACGATGAAGATGAAGATGAACGTGATTACTTTTGTAAAGAAATACTAAATTACATTTATAATCTGTTTAGAAGTCACTCTTTAAGCTTCAAGCTTTTAGAAAAATAGCTGAGCGCTGTACTAAAAACGTAGGGAAGCTTTGACTGACTACATGAATGAATGAATGAATGGACAAAATCAATGAACAAATGACGAAACCCAAGTTTCAGTTTCAAGTTTTGCCACTACCTTCTAATATTTCCTGGAACAAGTCACTTGTCCTTGGCTCTCTGTTATTGGGCATTAGTTCCTCAGGCACCCTCCGTAGTCAGTGGATTTCCTGGATGGAAGAGATGCATTTTGAGCACCAACCAAAAGGCCCCCGGAGCACAATGCTGGAGTTCTTTTAATTTTTATTTTGTTGTTGTCATAAAGGTGATGTACAGAAGGGTTACAGTTATATAAGTCAGGTAATGAGTACATTTCTTTTTGGGCACTATCACTCCATCTCTTCCCTCACCCAGTTTTTTCCCTCATTTTTATTTTTTTATTTTTTATTTTTATTTTTTTGCCAGTCCTGGGCTTGAGCTCAGGGCCTGAGCACTGTCCTTGGACTTTCTCAAGGCTAGAGCTCTACCACTTGAGCCTCAGCACCACTTCCGGCTTTTTCTGTATGTATGTGGTACCAAGGAATTGAACCCGGGTCTTCGTGTATGCGAGGCAAGCACTTTAACCACTAGGCCAAACTCCCAGCCCTTTTTTCCCTCATTTTCAACATAGTGTCTAATACATACCACTGCAGTTTTCACCCTCTGTCCTTCCATTTCTGTGCCCCCTCTTTACCCTTCCAAAGACAGATAATGAACAAGGAAGACAAAAGGGAAAGAAAGCAAAAACAACCAAGTAAAAAAAGAAAAAAACCCTCTAGTTTCCATTTCCTGAAGTTCGTTTTGACAAGTATTATGGGATGTGATCAGAGGTGCAGAGACATTGTGCCTTCGTGTTTGTCACCTAAGAGAATCCTCCTATGGGCACACTGTGTGTGAATGCCTAGAGTCCTGGATATGGTATGATGTGTGTGCCAGTGTAAGTTGGCATTTTAATTCCATCCAAATGATGGATGCTTGGTTTGTTAGTGTTTTTCCAGCTTGACTAAACTGTAGTCTATGGGTCTGCAGTTTTTGTCTACTGAGGCTGGAACACCAATGGTGGACTGTCCATCTGGGAAGTGTTCTCTTGCTCTCTGTACACATGGAACAGGGGTGTGTCTCATGTGTCACTTGTTCTGGTCTCCTCAGTCACTGGGCCACATAGCAGATGGTCCACTGACGAATCATCCCCTTTTCAGAGACTAAAGCACACAGACCGGGAGTGCCTAAGTCTGGTCTGTGACTATGTCACCGTCAGCCTGAAGGCCGAGCGCCTCGTCAGGTACCAGATCAAAGCCCACACTTTTGTGGAGGGCAGCTGGCAGCAGTTCAAGACAAACCAGATCACACAGAAGTTCGGGTGCAACAAGCCATGCTGCAAAAGCCACGTGAGCATTCACTGTTGCTTCTGTCTTCTCTCTTTTATTTCCTCCTTGCCTTTTCTCTCCCCTCACCATTTTGTAAGGAACCCTGAATTCCAACCTTTAGTGATCTAAAGGAGAAGCCTTCTAAGTTTCTTTAGGAATGGTTCCAAATAATGCTAAAGAGAAACCTTCTAGGAGGGGCAGCTGTGCAGAGTGATAATGCTAACTTCAGTTAAGCTTCCAGATCCATTTCATAAAGTTTTTGCGTGCAGACTCAGTAGGGTGTGTTTGATACCAGCACTTCTATGCATTGGGACCTATGCATATCCCATCCACTTCCCAGGAAATCCTGGTCAGGGCCACTTGAGTTCCCCTGGCTCTTCCAGGAGGAAGGAGCCCATCAGCTGTGGGGTCAGCCAGCTTCTGGACAGGAGCAGCACCTTCTCTGGCTTCTGATAGGCGTAATCCTGAAATGGTCAGAAGGCCTAGGGAGGACTTTGAATGTGAATTCAGAAAGGTCTGGGGCTTCCCCTACTGCCTACAAGGGGCAGGGACAATCCTATAGGGCAGAGAGCCCTTCTCAGTCCGATCACTCCATCACCTGGGGCTTAAACATCCAGCCTGGACATGCAGGGGCCTGGGGCTCTGTTGATAAAATCTTCCAGGTTGCTTCTGGTGTTGCTGGACAGAACAGCAATTTCCTTTGTGGAATGCCGTGGGAGGGAGCTTGGAACATGGAGGAGGCTTCCTTTGAAAGGACTGGAAAGGACCTTCACCTTGATCCAGTGATGGCTATATAGCCTTTGTTTTGTATTAAGCCTCAAATCACCTTGTCTAGGTGATTCTAGGTGTAGCCAGTTGGCAGGCCTTCCTCTTTCCCTTTCGCAGGATCTGAATGTGATCTCATCCTGAAAGTCCTATTTGCTGTGTTTTGTTTCACATTGTAGGTCTTGAAAATCCAAACTGTGGGCAGCCCAATCTATGCAAGTTTTGTATTCATCTTCCCAGCATCTTGATAGTTTCCAGAAGAATCTATGAGATCTGACATCACCTGTATGCCTAAAAAGAAATAAAATGACATGCAAAAGGGGAGTCCACTGCTCAACTGCCTGCTCTTTTTAGCTGTACTCCCACATTTGTGCCTCTTAAGGGTGGAAGGTGTTGGAGTCACATGTCTACCTGCCAAGCTTGGCCACAAAGCACCCCAAATCCAGCTTCTTGTGATGTTATAGGAGCACCTTGGTAACAACAGACTTCTACCAAGAGCTTCGTTACTTCCCTCATGTCCCAGACCAATTTGGTACACAGAATATACCTGCCCATCGTCCCTGGCTGCTTTGACTCATTTAGAACAAGAAGTAAGAAGGGATGGATCCAATTATCAGGATTGGAATGACGGAGCATATTTAGCATTTTTTTTTGGAGGGGGGGACTTGAACTCAGAGCCTGGGCACTGTCCTTGAGCTGTTCAGCTCAAGGCTGGTGTTCTGCATCTCGAGCCACACAGCTCCATATGTAGCTTTTTGCTGGTTAACTGAAGCTAAGAATCTCATGGACTTTCCTGCCCAGACTGGCTTTGAACTGCGATCATCAGATCTCAGCCTCCTAAGTACTGACATGAGCCCCTGGTGCCTGGCTATTCTATCACTATTCTAGACAGGATGATTTGTATGTTAATTTTCCCTTGCAGTGTAGCAAAATACCAGAAGCCTTACAGCCTGAAATCAAATGTATTCCTTAGCAGTTCAGGAATTCAGGATAGCTTCACTAGAGCCCATGCTCACAGTGTCCCAGTCCTACAACGGAGCAGAAGTTAGTCTCTATTCCTGTAAAAGAACCCACATCTGCGCATGTGGATTATAGGTAAGTGCTTCTTGCAGCCAGCCCTATGATTGAGGGCCTCAGTAGCTACTACTCTTGGGAAAAAGTCACCTAGGTCCTTAGTGGCCCCAGTAATTCCCTGCCACGTGGCTCCTGGAGGCATTTCAGGGATGGCTGTTGGCTTCTCCAAGGCGCACCATGGACCGTAATCACTGGTATGACATCCCATCCCCCACTGGCCCATTCTTTGAGCTAGAGAAAGTCGTGTCTTTCACTCACACCCAAGGAGACTTGTGTCAAGAGTCATCTTAGGGTGTGGCCAGCACCCTGTGTCACCTGCTGTCTTTGGAAAAACAGTGGAAAACTTAGGATGTCAGGTAGATGAGGCAGGTGTGTTTAGTGCCTAAAGAATAGCACAGGCTGAGGGAACCCCTTCCCCACTAGAAGGGCTTGGGGTTAGGAGCTTCCTGAAAGGCCTTTCACTGGCCTCCCTCACGGTACACTTTGGTGGGCCTGCCCCATGATGGGAGCAGAGGAGACGAGACCCGGAGAAGTCAGAAGAGCTCCATGCCCATGAGAAGAGGTAACTCACCCACCGTGGCTGTCTCTCCCTGGCTCTGGCTGTCTCTGGCTGCCCTTTTTGCCACCTGATTTCCTGCCCAGCAGCCTCTTAACAGCACAGGCACCGTCCTGGTTCTGATACCCCAACCTGTCCTGAGAGGGGTGTGGAAGAGGCCTTTTGGCTTCTCAGCTTCTCTGGTGGCTTTGGTGTGATCAGTTCTCTGTATTGTATTCACTCTGCTTGCCTCTCCCTAGGACAGTTTGTGTTTTCCTGGTAGAAACAAAAGATAGCGCAGTGGGATGGGTGGCTGGGAAACATGTCTGACCTGGGTAATCTGGTCCTGCTTTCCCCTGCAGGGCCACAGCTGGGTTGAGCCCACTGGGATACCTGCTTAGGGTGCCAGCATACTCAGTAACCCAGACAATGTCTTAATACATTTGGAGGGGGAAAACCCTCCCTCCCCCAAACTGCCTACTATGTTGTAGTGGATGACCTGTCAGAAGGTGAGTGGGGCCCATCTCCAGCAGCCCTACCCCAGCAAGCATGCCCGGATCCCAGCAACTGGCCTGGTCACTGGCTCTGAATATCTTATAAACAAAAAAAACCACTCCTTTGTGGTTGTATGCTTTCATTCAGCCTTAGGTTTGCACAGTCACTCCATGTTCGTGTAGGGAGTTGTCATTCATTTTCAGACAAGCATAATTGTCTTATGTTTTTTAAGTGAGCATTACTTCAATAAAGTAATATATTTTGTTGAAAAAATGAAAAATATAATCAAAATAAAATGAAGAGGTCTGAATCAGAGGACCTCTGACATGATCGGAGGTACATGGAGAGTTTCCTAGTATTTCTAATATTGCATGCTTCCCTCCACTCTGCTAGGGATCACATACAGGGCCTCGTACCTGTCAGTCAGACACACTACCACTGAGCTATTACCTGCCCCCTTGTTCTCTGTCAGAGGTTAAGTGGGGTGTTTCTTTAATCAGAAGCATGGTAACTGAGGAAGAAGGGATTGAGGTGCTTGTCTTACCTTCAAACTAACTGTGCAATGTAAGGAAACACACTTATCAACCAGGTGTGGTAGGATGGGTACTGGCCAGAGTTCAAGCCCCAGGACCAACCCACCCAAAAAAAAGTAAAAAGAAAAAAAAATATACTTGTCATTCTCTGAACTTCACTTCCGATCTATAAGAAGGGCAAACACCACTCTTCTGCCTCCATTGAGGCTGCGCCTCGCTGGGCCAGCCCTTGTGCACACATGTGAGAGCACTGCCTGCTCTACAGGAAGGACAGCCTTGGAGTGCGCTGCCACAGTGCTGATAGGCGCACGGGGCTGACAAGAGCTAAACATGCGGAAAAGCAGCCAAGCACTCACGACTTGTGCCTGGAACCCTAGCTCTCAGGGGACAAGATCTCAGGAAGGATTGTGGTTCCAGGCCAGCCTAGGGAGGAAAATCGGAGATTCCTATCTTCAAGAAAAGGCCCAAAGGTCAAAAAGTGAAGGTGTGGCTCAAGCAGTAGAGAGCCTCAGCCTTGAGCACAAAAAGTAAGCCCTCCCCCACCAGTACCTGCACATGTACATATACAGAGAAAGAAGGGGGAGGGGAGAGGCGAGAGACGCAAAGCTTCCAATGTCTGATGTCTGAAAGAGAAGCTCTTTGGAAACATAACTGCCAAGTCAGTGATTGCCCACCTTCCAAGCAAAGGGGTTGTAAGGTTTTTGCCCTGTGCATACTCTTGCATAGCTACAGGATAGACAGTGTGTTCCTAAAAGAGACAAGAAGACAATGAGTGGCTTGATAGGAGAACACAGAAGAGGCACCCCAAAGGGGGCAGGGAAAGGGCCTGCAGGATGGGACTGTGCCCCCTCCCTCCTGACAAGAGGCACCAAGATTTGGAATGGCAGGGTGGGGGCCTTTGACATTAATTCTACCTCTCCTTTGGACAGAGGGGAAACTGAGGCACAGCAAGCTGGGGGTGACAATACTGGTTGGAAAGATGCTTGCTTAGTAGACACCTTTGACAGGAAGACAGCATGCTGAACTCTCAATGAATTTTCCCCAATTCTCCTGGTGGCAGGTGGGTTTTCCACATTTGCTAAGAAAATAAGCTGAGCCCTCGCCAGGCACGGTGGCTCACACCTGTAATCTACTACACAGGAGGCTGAGATTTGAGGATTGCAGTTCAAAGCCAGCTGGGGCACAAAAGTCTGTGAGACTCTTATCTCCAATTAACCACTAGAAAATCAGAAGTGGTGCTGTGGCTCAAGGGAGCTGAATTGCTCAAGGACAGTGCCCAGGCCCAGAGTTCAAAACCCATATCTGACCAAGAAAAAAAAACACACAAAAAAATGAGTTGAGCTCCACAGAATAAAAAGGCATTCTCGGGACCGGGAGTTTGGCCTAGTGGTTAAAGTGCTTGCCTAGCATGCATGAATACCTGGGTTCGATTCCTCGGTACCACATACATAGAAAAAAGCCGGAAGTAGTGCTGAGGCTCAAGTGGTAGAGCTCTAGCCTTGAGAAAGTCCAAGGACAGTGCTCAGGCCCTGAGCTCAAGCCTAGGACTGGCAAAAAAAAAAAAAAAAAAAAAAAATAGAAGGGACTCTAACCTGAAATTGTTGGCTCCTTACCCAGTACAAAAACAAAACAAAATGAAACAAAAAACCCTGCAACCAACAAAAACCTGCAACCCTATTTTACCACACTAGCTTCTTGTATAAGAAAATACAGGGGGGTGTGGGGGGGTAGTGAAATGGGTACCAAGACATGTGAAAGGGTATCAATGTATGTGAATTAATGCACCTTCTATCTGGCAAATATCATGTAACCCTTTTACTAATTACAATAAAAAACAAAAAAGGAATAAAAAAAAGAAAATACAGAAATTGAGAAATTTCCTCCAACACAAAATAAATAGATCCTGAACAATGGGGCATCCACTTCCTGTGCTTGAACCATTTGCTGCTGTGTCCACTAGAGGGCATGGTTCACCTCAAAAAATGGAAATGAGAACTGCAATAGCTGAAGTTTGTAACTTGAACTCAAAAAGTTGCAACCTGGGTGCTCAAAGTTCTTGCTTAGTGGTTGAAAGTGAAATGGGTAAATTCCGGGGGAGGACTACATGTCACAAAATCTCTAAACTTGGACAAAGGACTACATGTCACAAAATCTCTCAACTTGGGCAAAATTCTTAGGAGTAAAACCTTACAAGCTCATCTTACAAGTGAAAGAGTTCACTTCTTAGGAATGCCGACTTACACTTGCAATGTCCATAGAATGGCCACGAGAACCAGATAGTGTAATGTGTGCCATGTTTGAAAGCTCTCTGCTTGCTTGCTTTTGTTGTTTGCCTTAGGCTTTCTCCTCCAGCCTTAATATCCCTGGCAGGATTTACTCTATGCATGGAAACTCGAGTTGCCCAGTCAGCCTGATCCTAGTGGGAAGCCTGGCTCTGCCCCAATACTATCTGTGTGGCCTTAGGAAACTCACACTTCTCTCAGAGGCTTACAGTTGAATCTAAACCTGGCAATAAAACACACACAAACCTGAAAGTAGAACTGTGGCTCAAGTCGTAGAGAACCAGCCTTGAGCAAAAAATGCTAAGGAAAAATGCATAGGCCCTGCGTTTAAACTCCATACCAACACACACACACAAACATACACACATTATTACATTATTGTTGAAATATTCTAGTGTTAGTATCACCAGAATATACTACTAATTGGAAAAGAAATCAAAATTTAAAGTACATAAATATGATCTCATTAAAAGACGTGTGTTATAGATCTATCTTATGAAACGTGGATCCAAAGTTAAGTTCAACTTCAATCTGACCTTAAGTGAGTAGGTTTGATTATTTTTCCCCTGCTCTTAGCTTCTTGCTTCACTTTTTCCCCAGGGAAAGTCTTACTGGTACATTTGCTTAAGCATACTCTCAAAGCTGATGTAAATTAAAGCAAAAGTAGTTTTCACCTTGATTCCCTTCAACAGGATGTCTGGTTTCCCAGCCACCCAGAGATTCCTTCTCCTGACCCATTCTTCCTCCAGTTCCCAGGGCCTGATTGGCTCCTGGGCTCCCAGACAGAGGGGACATCCATGTCATACCATGAACATTAGGGATCCAGGCCTGCAGAGCTGCACGGATGACAGCTGGAAGCAGAGGTTGTTATGAGTGTAGCAGAAAGGGCTGGGTGAAGCTCCACTCTATGATTAGCCGTCTTTAATCTCTGCATCACTGAGCAGCAGGACCAGTTGCCTTCTTCCCCAGCTGTTCTCAGCCAGCTCGGCCTGAGTCACCCCATGTCTCACTGCAGCCTGAGTAGCTCTTATTCTAGGCAGGTGTGGCTGTTCAGCAACATGAACTTGAAAGGTCCAGGAATGTTTGTTGGCCTCTCCGATACCAGTTCAAATCAGCAGGGCATTGGTTAAAACAAATGAGGTAGGCTTCAGTGATTCACACCTGCAGTTTCAGCTACACAGGAGGCTGAGATCTGATGATTGAGATTCAGGGCCCAGCCCAGGTTTACAATAAAAGGATTCATGGGAAGTAGAAGTGTTGCTTAAGTGATAAACAAAAAAAAGAGAGAGAGAGAGAGAGAGAAAGTTAAGGGATAATGCCTAGGCCCAGAGTTCAGGCCCCAGGACTGGCACAAATGAAGGGGGGAGGAGTGTATTATTTTTGCTGTTTATTGTTAGATGCAAGGGTTTTCCTTTTTCTTATCTTTAAGTAGTTTCAGTTCAATGTGTCAGATTATAAGCACAGTGCATCTTGATTCGTGTCATCCCTTCCATCATTCTCCCCATCAAAATAAGTGAGTATTGATCTGGACTCCCCCACCCTGGTTATTTATTATTATTATTATTATTATTATTTTATTATTATTTTGGCTGTCTCAGTATCAAAGAGATAAGAACCTGCTTCTTTCCTCCCTTCCCTGGCTGTTGGATCCTGGGATGTAAGACATCTCCTTAAGTAAAGTATTAGGAGAAGTTATTAACTCATAGGTTGAGAAATCATTGACTAAACCACATGAGTGTGCAGTACAAACAACCCTTGGACTGCCATAAAAGTTGGGACAGGGAGGGAAAATTGGACCCAGCTGTGGCCTGCTTGACTCTTTTCTTCTAATGTGGGTCACTTCTTGAACTAGGACAGCCTGCAGGTGTTCCCTTTGTGCTCAGGCAAACACTGAACTCCTAACCCTTGAAAGAGGAACAAAGGCCTGCTGGGTGTTGCGTTGGAGGAGCAGCAAGCCAAGGGCCAGACGGCAGGACTTGGATTACAGCGCCTTGCTTTTCCCTTGCTCGGTTAGACTCTTAGGTTCTGATTGTACAGCTCTGTATTCCATCCCACTCCCTGCCATGTTCTGGCAAATCACCTAACCTTCCTGAGCCTCTGGTTTCTGACCCTCTCAGAGTCATTGTGAGGACAGAATGAAGGAATAAATGGGGATACACAGCAGGCAGAATCGTGAGCCCCAAAGATACCCCTGTCCTAATTCTGTCTTGTACAAATAGGGCTCTGTAGAGGTGACCATCAAGGGTCTTGAGATCACTCTGGATTATCCAGGTGGGCCTGACAGGCCGACAGGGGTCTTTATCAGAAGACTGGAGATGCAGGGATGTGGCCAGGAAATGCAAGCCACCTCTAAAGCTTCGAGAGATAAAGAAAGGGGTCCAGAGGTTTCGGAGGGAATGATCCTTGCCCAACCCTGTGACTTTACTCCAGTGGAATAGATTTCCATCTTTTGACTTCCAGGGCTGTAGAGGATATATGTATATTGGATGTCACAGCATTGGTGACTGGTTCCGGGTGTTGTACCAAGTGCTCTGGAAATGGAGGGGCTTGCTGTGGTGTTAACCAGTGATACAGAGATGCTGGAGAAACTGGTGTGCCTGATGAGAGAACCAAAGTGTCAGCATGCAAGTATCCATTTGTGAGAGTTTAGACAGTGTGTATGAACATGCGCGTGCACGCGCACGCGCGCGCTCCCACACACACATACACACACACACACACACACACACACACACACCTCCTAGAAGGTCCGTGAGCAGCTGCATGGCTGGATTGTCTTTGCTGCCTAACCCAGCTTGGACATCGGATTTGAGCTAGAGTCCCTTGAGCAGTTCTGCAGGCAGAGCTGGGAATGCTTTTCAAGCCTGTGGGTACAAGCTGTTGCTGCTTTGGTTCTGGGATGACATGGTAGGACACCCAAGCGGGTAGACACACAACATACCATGGCTCAGTCATCACTGTTAGTGCCCGGATGGCTATGGAGAAACACTACCGTGAAGAGCAGCCAACCTCACCAAGAGACGTGAGCCAAGGACACAACATTTTTCTGACAAATGAGGTGCACTAGTACTCAGACCATCACGCATGGGTGCCCATCCCCTGGTAGGGTCTCTGCATGGCCTATGTGTGTGGGCACTCACACATACGTGTCCCTCTAGGACACGTGTTTCCAACAGATCCACCGCCCTTGGGGTCACAGAACAGGTGCCTCACTCTTTCGCCAAGCTCGGCTTGTTTGTGCACGGCACTTGTGGAGGAAAGTTTCCCGGGTTCTCCTCTGCAGCACGCTGAGGCGCCATCAGCCGTGGTGGTAGGTGAATTCTGTGGGCCTCCACACAGCTCATCCTGACTGGATTTTCTCCCCACCGATGGCTGCTGTCTGGGGCGAAGCTTGCTTGCAGCTGGCTTGTTCATTATGGCAGAGGCTTTGGCTGTTTGCCTGGGGAATGTCTCCACTCACAATTACACTCACAATGCACCACAGCACACGGCACTCAAAGGTCGCCTAATTAATTAGCTGATGTCTCTGAGCACAGAGGCGGGAGGTTTGGGAGTTGGAAGCCACACGCAGAGATCATTCAGACCACGGCTCACTGGGCTGGAAAATCTCCCAAACTAGCCAACTGGAAGAGGCACGGGAAGGCAAGGAAGGATTTTTCCATTGTGGTGGAATGAGGGAGTTAATGTAAAATGCTGGAAAAGTCTCCCTGGTGCTGCTGTTGGAGGACAGACTCTTTCCCCAAGAGTGCTGAGATCATCTGGCACCTTTCTCTTCTCTCCCTTGGTCTTTCTTCTCCAGTGGAATTGGCACAGACTGTCTTCCCACCCTGTCCCTGTCCTGGCCCTTGCCCCTTCTCTTGCTTGGCTGCTCTAGGTTCAGATTAAGGATCCCTTGGGAAGTTCCTGTGGTTGTCCAGTGCTTGGAAAAATGTATAAAAGAGAACTTAGGGAGCCAGGAGTTTAGCCTAGTGGTAGAGTGCTTGCCTACCATGCTTGAAGACCCAGGTTCGATTCCTTAGTACCACATACATAGAAAAAAGCCGGAAATGGTGCTGTGGATCAAGTGGTAGAGCTTTAGCCTTCAGAAAGCCCAAGGACAGTGCTCAGGCCCTGAGTTTGGGCCCCAGGACTGGCAAAAACTAAAAAATTAAATTAAATTAAAAAATGATTTACCTGTAAAAAAATAAAAAGAGATGGATTTTTGTTGTTGTTTGTTTGGGTCTCTTTTGTTGATATTGCTGCTGCTGCTGCTGCTGCTGCTGCTGCTTCTTCTTCTTCTTCTTCTTCTTCTTCTTCTTCTTCTTCTTCTTCTTCTTCTTCTTCTTCTTCTTCTTCTTCTTTTGGGTTGGTTGTGGGGCTTGCTTACACTGTGGGCCTGGGTGTTGTCCCTGAGCTCTTCAACTTCTGGCTACTGCCCTGCCCCTGGGCCACAGCCCCACTTCCCATTTTCTAGTGATTAATTGGAGATGAGTCTCATGTTCTTTAGTGCCCGGGATGGCTTTGAACCAAGATCTTCAGCTCTCAGCCTCCTGATAGCTCAGATGTATCCTCTTTAATGTGGCAAACACTGCTTCTTCTTCCACAGGGAGAGGTGGTAGCTGCCAAAGATACAGCCCCACATCAGGCTAGGAGAGCGTCTGGGCAGATCACCTTTGCCCCAGGAAAGGCACTTCCTCTGGTACATGTAGTAGCCCAAGAACCTTGGCCTCTGGTGCCAACATCAACCCAGATACAGTTTCAAAGGAGCTCAAAGCTGTCTTTAGGAACTTGAGACATCTGTCTCAAGACCTTGGTGGTAATCAATGCTTTACTCATATCACAAAGGTCAGACAGAAGATTTGCCTCTGGGACATGAGGAACAGGCATGCATTCATATCATTCCTTTAATGATCTATCTCTCCAGACATGATTCATTCATTCAGATACTTATTGGTCCCTTGATATTATTTAACTGTCAATGTTGTTATCCATTCATTGACTCATTATCTAGCCAACTAACGCCACAAGTCTGCTTACTCTACCTACTCATTCGTCTATTTCATCTTTTCACACCCTGCCTCCATCCATCCATCCATCCATCCATCCAATCAGCCATCTGTCTGTCTACATATCTACATATCTATTTGTACAACCACTCACTTACTCTTCCATTCTTTCATTTGATCAGTCAGTAATTAATTTAGCCACGCAATCAGGAAAAACACATGCAGTACAACGTCCAAAGCTCTACCTTTTGACAGTGAAAAGAGAAGGGAATTAACTCCATTGCCAGGTTAATATGTGTCAGATAGTAACCTATCCAAGAGGCCATCTGGTGCTGACCTCTTAACATTCTTGGCTGTCACATTAGTACCAAAGATAGGTATTTAGCCATGTACCCAGAGAGAAGAAAAGTAGCTCACAGAGGCTGGAAGATGATGTCAAGCGGTAGAATGTGAAGCTGAGGTCCCATGCTAGCTCTTCCTGTGCTTCAGCATTGCCTTTTCCAGCTCTTGTTTAATATGATTATTTACATAGTGCTTTTACATTTCCTTGATACTTACCACAATCCTAAAAGATGCATTGTTTCACCCCACTTAGCCAATGACCAAAGTGTGGCTCACACTCTGCTGCTAAGAGTGGAATCTATACTTATACACAAGACTCCTGACTGCATATGTTTCACTCTGTTCAAAGCCTTAGTGCCTCAGTCATTAACTGTATAGGGTTGAGGTGGCAGGAGCACATTTGGAGTGGCTCTGGACATGGCTATGTGGAAAAGAACCTGGTTCCAGAGATGCGATCTTCGTTTGAGGGTGGGATGCGGGGGAGCCAGGGAAGGATTTCTAGAGGGAGCAGAGTATAGCTAGGCTTAAAGGATGGCAGGGCAATGATGGCGAGGGGAGAACATCCCAAAGACATCAGAAGTGCAGAGTCTGCTTGGGGTTTGGTCAGAGGAGAACTGCACTGGGCAAAGGACCGGGAGGCTGGAATGTGGGCTTCACTACCTGAGAGACTGCTCAGGACCCAAGAGAACCCATCCACTTCACAGGCCAGATCCTTCTCTCTTACTTGGAATCTTTCAGTAGCTCCTCTTCATTTCTGCAGGACATATCCCCTCCCCCTTTACTTGGTTTATGGCTCCTCTGTCCCTGTTACTCCACTCCCTGGTCTACTTCTGACAAGTCTGTGTATGTGTATAGATCCAGGGAGCATTTTTTTTTCTGCCAGTCCTGGGCTTGAGCTCAGGGCCTGAGCACTGTCCATGGTCTTTCTCAAGGCTAGAGCTCTACTACATGAGCCTCAGCACCACTTCCATTTTTTTCTATGTATGTGGTACCCAGGAATCAAACCCTGGTCTTCGTGAATGCTAGGCAAGCACTCTACCAGTAGGCTAAACTCCTGACCCAGGGAGTAACTTTCGTTTCAAGGAATGGTATGGGCAGGCCCGCCACTCCCTGGTTGGTCTCCTGAATCCAAAACAAACAGTCTGGCAGACGGCATGTGGGCACCAGAATGAAGTACAAGAGGGCATTTCAGGATACGCAGGAGAGCTTCCAGAGACAACCTCATTTGTTGTTTGGTAGTAAAAATGATGAACTAGGAACTGGGTTGGTTTAAGGGAGGGTATGTTTCCTATAATGGCTCAGTAGACACCAAGGTAGGAGCCATTTACTATGCATTTACTATGTAATAAGTTCTATATGTACAACCTATCTACTGCAGGAAGGTCAGTTATCTAATGAGGGAACCAAAGCTCAATGTATTTCAGCCAGTGGCTCAAAGTCACAGAGCTAGCAAGCAGGTTTGTCCTGCATCAACAACATTCTTCTGTGACAGCACTGTGACTTTAAAAAAAAAAAAAGGTTTACTTAGACCATAGGGTTTTTGTAAAAGGTCAGAATTTTATTTATTTTTTTAAATCATGGGTCTTGAGTTCAGGACCTGAGCCCTGTCTCCCCTTTTGTGCTCAAGGCTAGTGCTCCACTTTGAGCTACAACTTCATTTCCAGTTAGTTAGTTAGTTAATTAATTAATTAATTATTGTGGTTATTAGAGATAAGAGTCTCAGGGACTTTCCTGTGCAAACTGCAATTGTCAGATCTCAGCCTACTGAATAGCTAGGATTACAGATGTAAACCACCAGTGGCCAGCAGGCTCAGACATTTTTAATGTGGTTTTCCTAAGCAATACTTATCATCTCTTTATAACAAAAACATACTCTCTGATCTAGAGTATGATCCGGCAGACCTACTGATCCAGGGTGTTGGGTTTTCTGAGTAGAGTGGTGGTATTAGGGTACTATTTTGTCTTTTTTTTTTTTTTTTTGCCAGTCCTGGGCTTGAGCTCAGGGCCTGAGCACTGTCCTTGGACTTTCTCAAGGCTAGAGCTCTACCACTTGAGCCTCAGCACCACTTCCGGCTTTTTTCTATGTATGTGGTACCGAGGAATCGAACCTGGGTCTTCATGCATGCTAGGCAAGCACTTTAACCACTAGGCCAAACTATTTTGGATTGAGAACTTAATTGACAAGAAAGAAGGAAAAGAGAAAAATTAGAAGATTTCTGCAATGAATTCAGAATGACTTCCCCTGGCCAGCTTCTTAGGCAGCTCAGAATGCCTCACTGGGAAGCAAGTGGCAACTGAAAGCCCAGGGTCATGCAGCAGTGAATGTTTTAATCCTATTAGATTTCCTTTCAGGATGTTCTTCATGATATCCAGTCATTTCCAGGACTTGCTCTTAGTCTACTCCCCAAATCAGATTTTCCCCATGGTCCCCCTCAGTAGGATTTGAAAGTTTCCAGAGTTTCTAGAAAGTTCTAGAAAATGTAAATAAATTTATTAGGAGAGAAAATAGACCAACAGTGGCAGCTGGGAGGGAGGATGAGGAAGAGGTAGAATGAGACTTTTAAACTTTTTTTTTTTTTTTTTTTTGCCAGTCCTGGGGTTTGAACTCAGGCCTGGGCACTGTCCTTGAGCTATCTGAAGACTAGCACTCTCCCCCTTGAGCCACAGCTCCACTTCCAGCTTTCTTCTATGTATGTGGTACCAAGGAAACGAACCTGGATCTTCATGCGTGCGAAGCAAGCGCTCTACCACTAGGCCATGCTCCTGGCCCCAGAGACTTTTAAACTTTTGGGGGTGATAAATATGTTCATTAT
Organism: Megascapheus bottae; assembly: GCF_031878675.1. NCBI lineage: Eukaryota > Metazoa > Chordata > Mammalia > Rodentia > Geomyidae > Megascapheus > Megascapheus bottae. The sequence goes on along the minus strand of NC_143523.1, from coordinate 7,326,056 downwards.
TTTGAACAGATGGTGATGCTTTTACAGGTGTACTTACAGGACAAAACTCACAAGGTATACTCTTTATATATGTCAGATTCACTGTATTGCCATTGTATTCAAGCTGATTTCCAGCACAGGAGTTGCCTGGGTTGCATTAGATTGGAGCAATGCCTACAAAGTCTCAGAGTTCAGGGAAAAGTTATGCTAAAGAAAGAAGTCCAGAGCAAGCTGGGTGCAGTGGTGTACGCCTGCAGTCCTAGCTACTCAGGAGGCTGAGATCTGAGAATCATAGTTCAAAGCCAGCCTGGGCACTAGAGTCTGTGAGACTCTTATCTCTAGTTAACCACCAGAAAACTGGAAGTGGGTCTGTGGCAGCTCAAGGGGTAGGGGTAGCCTTGAGCCAAAGAGCTCAGGGTCAGCACACAGTCCCAGAGTTCAAATCCCATGACTGATGACAGAGAGAGAGAGAGAGAGAGAGAGAGAGAGAGAGAGAGAGAGAGAGAGAGAGAGAGAGAGAGAGAGCAGGAGCGAGCTTATTCTGCGGCAAAAGGTTTTCTCAGGAGGGAGGGCAGCCAGCAGGGGGTCCAGGCATCAGCAGGGCCTGATCCAGAGGTGGAGCAGGAAGGAATCTTGTGCATTTACCTGACTAGGAGTCAGGATCCTTGTCATTCATTGGATATGGAGCTGGAAGAGAGAAGAAGGAATTAAAGGAGGCAGCTAGCCCTGTCTTTATTGACGAGGAGGTGGTGAACTGTAATGAGACTATGGGAGGAGACTGGCTCTGCAGGGAAATACCCACAATGCCCTTGACTGTCCTTCTGGGCTTGTCCATAGACTAAGAATAGCTAGGAGCTCTCTCTGCTCTTAGCTGGTGGTATTTGGGACTCACACCTCCCAGAGGCCAGCTTGAAGAGCTCCACCCATTTCTCCTGCTTCCTCCCAGAGGTTCTGCTAGGCCACAGTCATACCAAGTTGCCGCTCTACCTCGGAGGAAAGCTGAGGAATCCAAGCCACAGTCAGGAAGGTCATGGGGGAGGAACCCTGGATGGGAGAGTAGCTAGCTCCCAGTTTGACACTGACTCTTTGTTTCCCCTTATCAGTTTCTTCCTACAAACCAAAACAGAGCTAAGTTCTTTAGAACTCCGAATCGGCTGTGCATTATTAGACTCACTCAAAGATCTTGCAAATCGGCTGGCACTGTGGTTTGCTGGGTGGCTCACACCATATTAGCTATTCAAGGGGCTGAGATCTGAAGATCATGGTCTGAAATCAGCCTAGACGGGAGACTCTTTTCTCCAGTTAATTCCACCCTCCTCCCCTGCAAAAGCTGGAAGTAGAGCTATGGTTCAAGTGGTAGAGAGCTAGCCTTGCACAAAAGCTCAGGGACAGTGTCCAGGACCTGAGACCGAGATCAAACCCCAGGAGGGGCTCACATGCATGTGCGTGTGTGGGCACACACGTACACACACGTACACACACGTACACACAGAGCTACTGACACCACAATGAAATTTCACTACATACTTGCCAGAAAAGTGAACAATACCAAAGCTGGTGGGAATGAATAACTGGAACTCTTAGGAAGTGCTAATAGGAATGAAATTCCTATGAAATAAAATGTACTTCAGTTTGTGATCCACCAATACCACCTGGCAGCCAAGAGAAGAGAATACAAATGTCCACCACAAGAGCTGCACAAGTGCTTCCTGATAGCCCCAACTGCAAACTCAAATATCCATAAATAAAAAAAAACAGGTATACTGTCCTTTGTTCACAAAAACGTAAGATTGCACAGGATGTAGCGCACATTAACATATACTCTGTCTTTTTTTTTTTTTGCCAGTCTTGGGCTTGAACTCAGAGACTGAGCACTGTCCTTGGACTTTCTCAAGGCTAGAGCTCTACCACTTGAGCTTCAGCACCACTTCTGGCTTTTTTCTATGTATGTGGTACCGAGGAATCGAACCCGAGTCTTTGTGCATGCTAGGCAAGCACTCTACCACTAGGCCAAACTCGGAGCCCTATCAGATTTTATAGATACAAAGTACATAGATAAAAAGAACATGTGATATATTCTGTTACTACAAATATGTGGAGTTCAAAACAGACAAAGTGAATACTCTGCTGTAGCAGTGCTGTCCTTGGGGAAGTGGTGGATACATATATATTAGATATGAATTATATAGTATATATACTATATATGCATTATACTTGAGTTATACAGTATCTATTTTAGGTAATATCTTATACAAAAAGTGAGAAGAAAATACTACAGCTACTTCTGAGTACCAGAGATTATGTGTATATTTGTGTCCACGCACATGCACCTGCACTTGTGCTAGAGCTTGAACTCAGGGCCTGGACACTATTCCTGAGCTTTTTTTTTTTTTTTTTTTTTTGCTAAGGTGAAAGCTCTACCATTTGAGCCACAGCTTCACTTCTGGGTTATTGGTATTTAATTGGAGATAAAAGTTTCACGGATGTACCTGCCTGGGTTGGCTTTGAACTGTGAGCCTCAGATCTCAGCCACCAGAGTATCTAGGACAAGTGTGAGTCACCAATGCTTCTAATTGTCCGAAGGAGTTTCAATTCAATATGTCAGCTTATGAGTACAATGCATGACCACAGATTCCGATGCGATTTTTTTTTTTTTTTGCCTGTCCTGGGGCTTGAACTCAGGGCCTGGACACTGTCCTTAGACACTTTTTGCTCAAGGCTAGCACTTTGCCACATGATCCACAGCACCACTCCTGGCTTTTACTGTGTTTGTGGTACCGAGGAGTTGAGCCCAGAGCTCTGTGCATGCTAGATGATCACTCTACCACTAGACTACACTCCCAGCCATCTCTGGATGGGATTTTTTAAAAAGCAGCCTATAACATTCAGCAGGGCCTGACCCCCCACCATCTTCCATAGCTCCTCTTAACCACTTTCTTTCTCCAAGGTTCAGAGACCTGGGGCAGTGGCCAGCTGCTGCTGGGTTTATCCCGGAAAGGGCAGACCGACGTGTAGCCTCAGGAAGTTGGTACTGAGCTTTCTTTTATCTGAAGGAAGTCTTGCATGAAGTGTTAGTGCAGGGAAGATTGCTGAAGCCTGCAGCTTTGGGAGAGTCTGGCTCTGTAGCCAGGACAGTGCTCAGGCTTCTTGTAGCCAGCCCCTGTGTGTACACCTGCCCTTGGCTGGGGCCCAGGCATGACATCCCTCTCCTCAGACCCTCCAAAGTCCCACTGAAGAGGCAACGAAGCCACGATTCAAATACAGCGGGGACTGGGCGAATAATTGTGAATGGGATTCATGCTGGATACTTCTGGTTCTCACAGCTGCAGATGCGGGGTGGGGAGGGAGTGGGGGAATCACCATGGGAATTCTGAGTCTTGCGCATTGCTGACTACAGCTTCCATTGTTGAGCTCTGATTACAGCTTTTGTTTCACTATAAAGTACAGTTATTAAGTGCCATTTGGGAACAAAGATGTATTTACATTCCAGGGGGGCAGAAAAGGCATGTTTATTTTTAGAGCTGCCTCTGTCCCAAACAGTGATGGGACAGTTGTAGGAGAGGGGAACAACCTGGGAGTGTTTAGATAGAAGGAATGAATTTCCTTGGAAGCCAATGAGGACTAGAAGTGATAAAGACAAGAAGTCCTGCCCTAGTCTACCCTTGTCAACTTAGATTTCTTTTTGTGGTCAGGAAAGAAGGGGCAGAATACACTTGACTCAAACTGAAATCCTAGTTCTTGTGACCAGTGACCTGAGACCTTTGAGGGCAGGACTTTCTCCGAGGCATGATCCATGTTTTCCAGCCATCCTAACAACCGTAGGCCTGTCCCTTGGCCATGTAGGAGAGCCATAGTGGTCAAAAGAGTTTAGAACCTCACTGTGAACTCCCCTGCCTAGATATTCTGCATATGCTATCTATTGCCTGCTCAGAAAGACTGAGGAATTGAGCTAAACTACATAATGCTATCACTAGCGGCAGTGGAGCCCTTCATGTAACAGAACTTTCCATGATTATTTTATTTAAGACTTGTAATGAGCCTGTTATTGAAGGAGTGAGTCCTGCCTTATTCCCCAGGGGCACACAGACAAGCTTGACCACATACTTGTACATAGGTGGGCAATTACTATCTGGGCTGAAACCACCTTCAGTCCTCAGGTGATAATAGCCCCTCAAAACAGGTAGAACATTCAACTGTGGGCCTGACCAAGAACATCGACCTAGGCCCCAACAGATCAGAACCCATATTTTATTTTTCCTTGTTAAGCCCAATATAAGCCTACTCCCAAATCCAGTCCGGAGCACAACCTCCAATCCTGTGGGAAGGTCTCTGTGTCGGTCACTGTTCCTCAATAAACAGTCCCTGCCTGTTGATGATGGAGTCCGGCCTATTCCTTTTCCATTCTCCTCCATTTTCCTTATAATTATCATCTCTATCTTGCACATGAGGAAATGTCAAAGTTCAGAGAACAATCCCAGGGTCATTCAGTTGGTCAATCAATGGATTCCAGAGCTCTGGCCTACATCTTCCTTCTCTCGGGTGCCTTCTTTCCTTGGGTGCTTCACCTTCTATCCCTGAGGTGGAACCTGTGTTAACCAGAGTCTCATAGTATAAGATAAGCTGTGATTCTTGTGTCTCTGTTCCTTGGTGGTCAGAGCATGACACACAGCCAGGCCTCTGGCCAATTTGAGACACTGATTGCATGGAATGTGAACTAGTTCTTTTGGCAAGAGACAAAGATGGATGAGAGAAATTATTGGAGTAGGAGTTTGGCTGGAGTTAGTGAAGCGTCCTGGGTCTGACAAGGAATTCCCAAAGGGGAGATATTTATGAAGTCAAGATGGAATCATCCTCCTGCCATCCCCCAACTTTGTCTAGGAAGATCTGTCATCTTCTAGATGTCCTCCAGTATAGATGGCCAACTTCACTCGAGTGTGGGTGACACACTGGGGCAAGAGGACACATGTTTGGACAATAGCGGTTGCTCAGCGCTCCTCAATTTTACAGCTTGCCAATACCCCAGAACTGCCAGCTGTGGTCAGAATAATTAGAGTATGATCTAACCAAGAAGTCTGATGATGCTGGAATCTCCTGGGCCCCACAGATTACAGGGTTGCTGGGGACCTGCAGGGCTCCGATGGCTTTGTGGAGACTTTATATCACATCAATCCAGATGTTCAGGGTTAGGATCCTTTCCTTGCTGCCTAAGGACTAGAAAGTAGGAACGATCTGAATTCTGCCCTCTACAGGCCTTGGAGGCCATCATCTCCACAGTGCTCTTTTCTTTCCTCTTTGTGGGCCTCACAGATAAGCTAAAAGGAAATCTTGCTGTCATTTCATTCTTTGCACTTAACCCTGGGATGCAAGAGTTGTCTCCAGGAAACTCCACTTACCTTGCCTCATGTGTAATCTGGGCAGGTCCCTTCATTTGGCCTCCCTGGGTAATTACTGGGAACTGTCCTTCCCACTAGGCTGTTGCCAGGTGGGTGGGTGTGGCCTCGAGCAAGTCTCTGTCTTAACCTGGAAATCCAGTCATAGAAGTAAACGCAGGTTATTTCTTTCCCGGGTTCTGGTTCCATGTTTACACCATGGAAAAGGGAAGAACTGTTTTTTTTTAACTCTCTGTTGCTTGGTTTCTGGAGAGGACACGGAAGAACATGCATGCTGGAGTGTTCAGTTCATGTTTAATTCTGGTTCTATTTTAGTTTTGATTTCTAGCTAAGTAGGGGTTTACTTCTAGAATTCCTTTTTCTGTTAGATGTCTGACTCTGTCTATAAAGAGTGCTTGTGAAATTCTTCGTTCAGCAGCTGTTTGTGTTCAAGGCATTAAGAATAACTCGATGATCAGAAAAAAATTATCTGTGTAGGGATTCTAGTGGGATGAGAAAAAATAAGACAAATACCATATCTGTGTGATTTTATATTCACATTTAAGTAGGCAATATATAACTAGTGCTCAGGAGAAAAAATAAAGCAGAGAAGTGAGATACTAAGTATCTTACTTTAGGGAAGGAAGACAAATACTGTATTAAAGAGAGGTTAAGAGCCTAATAACGTTGTAATGCCTTTGGCTCAGTTACATGACTTCTTGACACTGCTCTACTTCATTTTATTGTATTTTTTAAAGGGCAGATATCTTTTGGAAAGATCTAGGATCTAACACTAAATATGCAGAAAGAGATCAAGAAATATCTTTTTGAGCAGAACATCAGAATAACTTTACCTGATAATGTCTGATAGTGATGTTTTAAAGGCAAATTGCCAATACTTGAATTCCTATTCTTCTTTGTTGTTGACAAGATTCATGGAATATTCCAGCACATTTCAGTGCCTTCAGTGGGCCTTGACTGTTCTTGGTTTGCTCAGGCTGTAATTTCAACAGGGGAATATTCCACATATTTTTTTTCCTTTAAATAACACTGAAAGAACTGTTATGTAATAAACCTCTCCATCCAAAAAAAAAAAATCTTGAAGAAAAGCAGGGAGTTTTTCTCCCCCCTCACCCCACTCTTTCTTTCTCTTCTTATTTCAGTCTTTGTACTTTGTGGCTTATCAGGAAATAACCAGTTCTGGCTATATCTCAACTTCTAAGTAGCCCTGGGATTACTTTGTTGTATGTCTTTGGACAAATCAAATCTCTTCTCTGCCTTTCTTCATTGTGCATGGATTTAGCTCTCAAAGTCAGACAAACCTTAGGATTCATTCTTCAGAGAAAAAAAAATAGAGCAAAGGAATGATTGCACACTATTTAGTCAATGGTGTCAGTCGGTTTGAGGCAGGAGGAACTCAGAGGCTCACTGTTTCAGTGGTCTGATTTCAGGGCTAGGGTTTTCAGATTGAATAAAAGATGTTAAATTTGAACTACAGACAAACAGGAAATGTCTGTTTTGTATGTCTCAAATCTCTCAGATGGAATTTTCTAGGGCTCTAGGGCTGAAAACATGAGGACTTCTTCCAGACCTTCAAGCCAGGAAAAGCCAGCTCAAATGCCTAGAAAAATCAGAGGTGACATCTGGATTTTTAGGTGAAAATTTTTATTTTTAAATGTCAGCTGCACATCAGTTAACAAAACCCTGCTCAGTGAGTGAAAGCAACAGAGTGCTCTGGATACTTCAAAACCTTGCAACCATTACGGAAACAAGGAAAGGAGAACCTGAAGAAGAGACAGGTGTCAGCAGGCTGCACAAACTGAGGTTTGTCAGAAGGCACCACCAGAACAATCGTTTTGGAAGACAAGCAATGGAAGGGGAACATTCAGAGCGCCAGCACAGGAGCGTTCCACTCTAATCCATCGGTTCATCCAGCTCTGTGTCTACCTGCAGACGTGGCTTGTATCAAGTACATCTTCACCTGGGAAGGAAGTTTTTAAAAATGTGGATCAAGGTTTTGAAGGAGGTAGGGTGTGATCTAAGGCTGTTCAGGGAGAAGAAAGGAAGACTAGAAAAGGAAGAAATATTGGAGAATCAAATGCAAGGCCTATGAAAAGCACGGTGTGTAATTCCTTCCCAGCCCCTTGCATGAGTGAACACTTCTTCTTCTTCTTCAGGTTTCTGCTCCAGTATCACTTCTTTAGAGGCCTTTTCCTAGACAGCTCTCCAGATGGGGCAGGTCCGAGACACGCTGAACCTGTTCAACAAATGCCTGAACGATCCATAAGTGTTTGCGGGAACATAGCAGTTCTGAACGAATTTGGAGACTTAAGTGTGTGGACTCCGCCTCTAGGCCTGTCAACCCCAACCCTAAGGAGGTGGAGCTCCATCTGTAGGAAAAAAAAAAAAACAACAGGAGCGAAACCCTGGCGCGCAAGAACAGTGCAGCCTATGAATTCATTCCTCCTGAAGACGATGGGACAGCCAGCAAACAGGTTATTTTGTAAGACCCCGGAGCTTGCAGCGGTGGGTGACATCAGAGTACCCGGGGTTCCACCTAGCAGCTAAGCCTCGTGGTTTTCGAAAACTACGAATCCCAGCATGCAGCACGGCGCAGGGGCCCCAGCGCTCTGCGCGTGGCCCGCCCACCCAGTGCGTTCCGGATCGCCGCCCTGGAACCAGGAAGACGCTCAAGATCCCGGGGCCCAGCCACGCCGCGGGGTGCGCGCGCGGCCTCCTGGGACTTGTAGTCTCCCGGGGTTGGGAGTGTCCGCTCGGGAATCTCAGCCGCCGTCTGGGGGCTGAGGCGGCGCGTGCGCGCGTGCGCAGTGCGCGGGCGGGCCGTCGTGGGCTGCCGCTCCGGGCAGCCGGGTGCCTGTGAGAGCCGGGACCGCGGCGGCGCCGGTGCTCCGGGCCGAGGCCGCGGTAAAGTGGGGCGTGAGGCGTGCGGACGCGCTGGGACTGGGGCAGGTGGAGAGGGTGAGGCCGGACGGGAGGCGGCGGGGCGTTCGGGAGCGGCGTGGCGGCGGCCGGGTGAGTGCGGGGTCGCGCTCCGCCCGCCCCGCGCGGTACCTGGGCGCGGCCGGCTCACCTGCGCGGGCGGGCGCTGTCCGGCCCGGCGGCGTCCGGGTGCGGGGTCCCAGCTTAGCCCGGGCGACCGGGGCGGGGGCGGGGGCTGGGGGGCTCGTCCTCGGGATCCCCGCGGAGCCCCGCAGCCTCTCCCGCCCGCCCTCCCCCCTCCCTTGCCAGTCCCCTCTCTTGCTGGCCCTCCTCCTCTGGCACCCCGTCTTTCCCCGTCTCGCTCGCCCTCCCTCCCCTCTCTCTCGCCCTCCCTCCCCCCCTCCCCCGCCCTCCCCTCCTCCCCCTCCCCGAGCTCTGTGGACGTGCCGGTGGACGTGCCGGCCAGCTGTCCGGGATTCCTGGCGGCGGCCTCGGGAGCCGTGCCCTCGGGAGCCCGCGGCGCGGGCATCCTGTTCTAGCCGGTGGACCCGTCCCGGAGGCCGGGGCGCGGGGCCGGGGCGTCTCCGCGCCTGGTAGCGGGGCAGGTCGAGAGCTCTCGCTGGCCAAGGTCGTGCGAGCCGGACCGGGGGGGGGGGGGCGGACCTGCGCTCGGGGCGGGTGTGGGGGCTGGGAGCTGGGAGCTGGGAGCTGGGGCTGGGAGCTGGGGGCTGGGAGCTGGGGCTGGGAGCTGGGGCTGGGAGCTGGGGCTGGGGACTCCGGGCTGAGAGCTGGGCCTGGGGGCTGGGGGCTGGGAGCTGGGGCTGGGGGCTCGGGGCTGAGAGCTGGGGCTGGGGGCTGGGGCTGGGAGCTGGGGCTGGGAGCTGGGGTTGGGGGCTCGGGGCTGAGAGCTGGGGCTGGGAGCTGGGGCTGGGGGCTCGGGGCTGAGAGCTGGGGCTGGGGCTGGGAGCTGGGGCTGGGGGCTGGGGCTGAGAGCTGGGGCTGGGGGCTGGGGCTGAGAGCTGGGGCTGGGGGCTGGGAGCTGGGGGCTCGGGGCTCGGGGCTGGGAGCTGGGGCTGGGAGCTCGGGGCTGAGAGCTGGGGCTGGGAGCTGGGGCTCGGGGCTGGGGGCTCGGGGCTGGGAGCTGGGGCTCGGGGCTGGGAGCTGGGGCTCGGGGCTGAGAGCTGGGGCTGGGAGCTGGGGCTCGGGGCTGGGGGCTCGGGGCTGGGAGCTGGGGCTCGGGGCTGGGAGCTGGGGCTGGGAGCTCGGGGCTGGGGACTCGGGGCTGGGGGCTGGGGCTCGGGGCTGGGGCTGGGGCTGGGGGCTCGGGGCTCGGGGCTGGGTGCTCGGGGCTGGGGGCTGGGGCTCGGGGCTGGGGCGTGGGGGCTCGGGGCTCGGGGCTGGCTTCTGACGCCAGGTGTCGACCTCCGAGGGGCAGGGGTCTCGCTTACCTCGCTTGGTACAGATCCCCGAAGAGCATCTGCCCGGACCCCCTTGGGGTGGGTCTCAGGACACGCTCAGGGAACCAGTACTCCAGCAGTTTCTGCCACTTTCATTGTCGTTTTCCTCTCCCAAGTCTATGTAATGCTTATTTTCTTCACAATTGAGTGTTGTGTGTTTTAATAAGATTTTCTTTGCAGTAATGAAGTCATTGCCCTTTGTGAATTAGTTTTCTAAGTAGAAAATCTTATTTCCTGTGTGTTTAATGACTGGAACAAATAGTGCACTCTGAGGTTCATACCATTGTCTTTTATCTTAGAACTACTGAGCAATTTTGCTTTATTTCCCCCCAAGTACCCAGCTTGCATGCTTTGTATGTTTAATGCCATTGAAAAAAAATGCGCTGTGATTGGGTGAGTGATGTGTAAGTCAGAGAAAAACTTTGGAAAACTTCACAATCTGGAGAACTTGAACGATTTCAGTGTTAGTTTTCTTTTGACCGAACTGCTTCTTAGTCTTCATACTCTTAATTTTTTTCACCTGTGGCAAAAAAATACTTCCCCAAATAATTTTGTCCAAATATTTCTCATCTTGGCCAAATCATCCCAAGGGAAATTACATTTTAGATTACTGGTTCATTTCACCAACACTGTTAAACTTGGCAGAATTTAAGCTGAAGTCCAATTTATCTTGTTGAGTTTATAAACTCTACAGTGTGTCCATTGACAGTTTTTTTTCCCTTTCATGATAAGATATAAGGTTGAGGATTTGTCTTTATGGGCAGCCCGTCTTTAACATTTGCCACACTATGGATATGTTGCTTTCTAGCTTTCTGTATCTTGCTAATTAGTAATTTTATTGTTGTTTAGGAGAGGTTTGTATCTTTTTCTTTCACATTTTTAGCAATGTTGCAAGCAAAATAGGAAAGAGAGATGGTGTGTAAATGTGTTTGTCAGAGTCTAGGAGAGACAGTGGAACAGGATAAGTATACAATTGTGAGGAAACTGCCATGAGTTCATAAGCCGGAAGGACCTTTTTAGAAGTGTTTAAGGATGTTAAGAATAGCATTGGGTTCTTTTCTTTGAAAAGTCATTGTGGGCAGTCTGTAAGTATTGGCTGACATGTTATGGATATGATGCTATTGAAAACTCCTAGAACATACTTGGAGACGGTAGGAATATTGAGATGTTCTCCCCCCCCCCCCCAGATTTTTTTTGATGGAGCTTTAAAATTTAGTTTCAAGTTTTCTGAGCATTTTTGAGTACACAGTATTTCGATATTTACTGACTTGGTATCGGAAAGGACTTCATGATGCAGACAATTTTGGTAGCTTTAGTTGCTTACCTCAAATGCTTAATTATTTTTAGAAGCATATGCTTTTGTTTGAAAATTAAACTTTCTGTTGCTATTTGCTAAGCAGTAGGATTCTGTCAAAATTAGTAACTTTAAACCATTTAACACAAAGTAATATTTTTCCTTATAGGTACTAGGTGATAAAAATTACATTAATTTGTAACTTCTAAATGAGATTCAAGCAAGTATTTGTGTACTGTGTATTTTAGCTGAATAGCTTTGATTTGAGAAGGTAGTATTTTGGGGATTTTATATCAAGCTCTGTGTTTGTGTGTGTGTGTGTGTGTGTGTGTGTGTGTGTGTGTGTATGTATATGTGTGTAGGTCTTGAGCCACAGCTCTACTTCCAGCATTTTTCATAGTTAATTGGGAATGAGAATTTCATAGACTTTCCTGTATGGGCTATCTTCAGAGCTTAATCCTCAGATCTCAGCCTCCTTAGTAGCTAGGCCTTTGAGCTTTCAGTGGACTGAAATTGCTGTTAAATTTTGTAAAAGAAAATAAATCATTTAGGATATTTCTTTAAAAATTGCATATTGTTTTAGACTAAAATCTTTTTTCCAAGTGAAACTTGCCAGACTTGTCAGTCTGATAGCTTTATTCTTCTAAAGGTTGTGGTTTTCCCGTGTCTGGGAGCCTTTCTTTTTATAGTTTAGCCATTGAGTTCTAGATTCTGGTTCAATTTAACTTCTTGACTAAATGACAGTTACAAGCACTAGAACTGGAAGCTATCTCAGAGGGCTTCTTATGGAGCTGCTTACCTGGTACAGTAAATCCTTCCAGCATCTCCTTATCAGGCACTCCTTCCTCTTGCATATGTCATCAGGTTATTGAGCAGTCCAAACTTCATGAAAACAAACATAAGGTATAAGTGTGTAAGTTTTTGCCATTCTCTGCTTCAACAGTGCTTTGGTAAATTCTTTCTCTCCTTTCCTCCTAAGCTTTTCATCATTTTGAAGAAGTTCAGCCTAATCTAGTCACATATAAATTATTGATCTTCAAAAAATAAAAGTGTTACTATGAAGGTGATATACAGAGGGGTTACTGTTGCATGGGTCAGGTAAAGAGTGTTTCTTTTTCAACAGTGTCACCATAGTGCTATCCCTTCTCTTGCACCCTCCCCTTTTTTCCCTCCCATCCCCACTTACAAGTGGTATAGTACATTTTCAATGTAAGTGTGTAGTAAATACCACTAAAACTATTAATCTTATACTGATTAGAGAATACCTTTTCTCCTTCACCCCAGGGTGGGGCTGCTTTCTGCCTAAAGCACGTGAGGAGGGAGGATTTGGTATGCTCTGGGGGTACCTCTTTCCTGTTCCCCTGTTCAGGGATGTAATTGCACAGGAAGTTCTGAGAAGATTAATGGAAAAGGGAAATATTTTCTATCTAGTTTTTCTATAGCCCTCATTGATGTCCACTGATAGCCAGATTGGCCTTTTTCCCCCTTTAAGATTTGAAGGAAGACCACCTCCTGAGCAGTTCCTGCTTATGCAGTTTTCTGTACCACACATTGGTACTTTTTCCAGACCACACACTGGCTGCATATGCCTGAGTGTTTTAGGGTAAGTCAGGGGAGGATTCTCTATAGCCAGATACTTGGATGAAGACAAGACCACTCAAGTTTAGGTACTTCTAGTTGCTATTTGAGGCTTTGGAAATTAATATTCTTCTGTTTCCAAATGGTGTGCAAGCTGCTTATGTCTGTGTCTCTCCTGTGACCTGCCATTTCTCCTTAGCTGTCCTTGTCCTGAGTCTGTCACATAGTTCACTGTGTTTGCAGACACTGAATTGGAGAATGTGATGCCAGTCACCCCATCTCCATGGCACTTTTGATCTTAGTGAATGATTTCTCTTGGAGGCTCTAGGCATTGTTGATGAACACTTTCCTTCTTCACTTGACTCTGAAAAGTTAAAATAATTGATTTTCCCCTCACTTTTGACAATTGTCTCTATAAAAGACAAGGATGATAAGGTGGGTGTGGCAGAAAAGTGAGTGAGCCAGGCACGACTCCACTGATATCTGACCCTTGTTGTCTGTGCAGATTCCACCAACCCTAAGTAAAAGATATTCTAGAAAAGACTTGTGTCTATGATAATCATCTACAGACTTGGTTCTTGCCATTGTTTCCTAACAGTGCAGTACAGTAGCTATTTATATAGCATTTACATTGGGTTAAATACTGTAAGTGCTGTACAGATAGATGCATTATGATGTAAAGAAGATGTGCAGAGGTTATTTGCTAATACTTTGTCATTTTATATAAGGGACTGGAGTGTCCTAAGTTTTGGTAATCTGTGTGGTCCTAGGATTAATCTCTGTGAATAAGGAGAGATGACTATGTCACCTCAGTTTTGTTTCTGTCACAAGATGCAGCATCTCACTCATATGAGTGCTGTGGAGGTCTCATTGCCCCAAGTTTAATTTTTTCTTTTTAAAAATTTTTATTGTTTTGTGTTTTGGTATGCCTCTTTTGGTTCCTGAAATGTTAACTGTGGTTATATTATTATATGACTGATTTGTAAGACCAAATTAGCTTTAAAGCATAAGGAGAGCATAAGGAGAAATGCAAGGGACAGAGTTAATAATGTATTTTTTTGTTGTTGTTGTGGGTCATGGGACTTGAACTCTGGGCCTGGGCACTGTCCCTGAGCTCTTCAGCTCAAGGCTCCTGCCCTACTCCTTGAGCCACAGCATCACTTCCAGTTTTCTGGTGGTTAATTGGGGATAAGAGTCTCACGGACTTGAGTGCCTGGGCTGGTTTTGAACTGTGATCCTCAGATCTCCGCCTTCTGAGTAGCTAGGATTACAGATATGAGCCACCATGTCCAGCTTTAATAATGTAATTTGATCTGTTCTTATCTAATGTGAGTTATACTAAGAATATTGATTCAAATATAAAAGGCACTTGATCCTTTTTCCTTCTAGCATCTAAACAAGCCAGCTTATATGCTAAATAATTTCTTTCCTGGTGAAGAGAAAGCTACCTTTATATTTGGAAACTTACATCATTAGTATTTAATGCAATAATTATGCGTTACTTCATGTTTCATTGAGCTAATAGTTTTGGAGTGCCTTTTGTATACCTGCCACTGTTTTAGACATTTTAGATTTGTGAGAAAAAAAAAGAAGTCCCAGCTTTCAAGGTGCCCACATTGCTGTGTAGGGAAATAAGCAAAAAGTAAACTGTATCATTTGTTAGATATTGATAAATACTAAAGAGAGGACATGGCGGGTCAGATTAAGACTGTTAGATAAGGTCTTAAAGGTACTAAATAAAAAAGTTTAGTTACAGGTACTGTATATGTGTATGTATGTATGTATGTATGTGTATGTGTATATATGTGTCTGTGGCTAGAATGAGAAGTGATCTATATTGAGATGGAGTGAGCAGAAGGAGAGGCCTTAGGCCTAATGCTTTAGTTTTTATTTTGAATAGGATGTGGTACTCTTTTAATAATGGTTTCCAGCCTTGTCTGAACATTATAATTACTTAGGTAGTGTAAGTGAAGACTAGATCCTATCCCAGAGTTTCATATTTAATTGATCTGGTAGGAAGGACCAGGCAGTCTGGGACAAACACTCCCAGGTATTTCTGAAAAACAGCTGAGATTGTTTTGAGTAGAGTGCTACCAACTCATTTCTCTCCTGTCCCTCCTCCATAGGTCGGTACCAATCTGCTTTCCCAATTCAGGGATTTTCTTATTCTGAATACTTTATATTAGTGGGATCATACAACGTTTGGTCTCCTGAGGGGAAAATGGTATCCATAAGAACTTATCTTCTAGATTCACTAGATTCTAAATCAACTGGTCAATTTAAGGGCTATCATATTTTTCCATTGTAAAGATATATGTTGTCTGCTTTGTAATTAGTAAGAAAATTGTGGGGTGATACTTTGAGACTATGTGACTATTTTGTTCCCTAACAACCTTTCATCTGGTGGGTTTAGTGTTTGAAGATGTTTGCTTAAATCAGTGATTACATTGGGATTACGAAGTTGTGGTTTTCTATTACATTTCCAAAGATCATGAATTATATCTAGGATTTCAAGTTCTGATGCAGTGTGTTGATTTAATTTTTTTAATTTTTAATTTTTTTGTTGATAGTGGGGCTTGAATTCTAGGCTTGGGCACTGTCCCTGAGCTCTTCAGCCCAAAGCACCCTATCCCTTTGGCCACAGCACCACTACTGGTTTTCTGGTGATTAATTGGAAGTAAGAATCTCACAGACTTTTTTTTTTTTTTTTTTGCCAGTCCTGGGCTTGAGCTCAGGGCCTGAGCACTGTCCTTGGACTTTCTCAAGGCTAGAGCTCTACCACTTGAGCCTCAGCACCACTTCTGGCTTTTTTTTTTTTTTTTTTCTATGTATGTGGTACCGAGGAATCGAACCCGGGTCTTCATGCATGCTAGGCAAGCACTTTAACCACTAGGCCAAACTCCCGGCCGTCTCACAGACTTTTTAGTGTCCCTGCTGGCTTTGAATCAAGATCCTCGTATCTCAGCCTCCTGAGCAACTAGGATTACAGGGCCTGCTGAATTTTTCTTTTTCTTTTTTGTCAGTCTTGGGGCTTGAACTCAGGGCCTGAGCACTGTCCTTGGGCTTTCCTCAAGGCTAGAGTTCTACCACTTGAGCCACAGCACCACTCCCAGCTTTTTCTGTGTATGTGGTACCTAGGAATTGAACCCCGGTCTCTGTGCATGATAGGCAAACACTCTACCAGTAGGCCAAACTCCCCAGCCCCTGAATTTTTCTTTTTGTTTGCACCTTTTCTCTTTCTGTGAAAAATCTCAGTTTTAATGAAACGAGAACAAGCCTTCAGTTCACTTGGATAAATACATATATTTAACATGATAGGAAACTGCTACTAAACTTATTTTCCAAGGTTAGTTACCAGCAATGTACAAAAATTCATTTATCCTGTAACTGACAGTATTTGGTATTATCACGATTTTTTTGTTAGTCTTGTTTTAGTAGCTATTTTGTAATATCTAAGCTTTAAAAATCATTTGTAATACTATGGAGACATGTTGATAAGCATTCTTTTAGTGTATCTTTATTCTTTGTGTGTCTTAATTGGTTTATTCACTTGCCATTTTTCTGTTTAGCTATTTATCTTACTGATTTGCAATATGTACCTACCTGTACTTTGATATCAAGTGTCTAATAGATATATCACTGAATAGATACAGGCATACTGAATATTTTCTTCCATTTTGTGGCTTGACTTTTTATTCTTTTTTTGACTTTTTATTCCTAATGACATCTTTTGAAGAGCAGTCTATTATAAAAATATATATTTTTAAAATAATGGCATTTGCAGGGACGTGGAGGAATCTAGGATGAATCATGTTTAGTGAGACAAGTCAAGAACAAAGGAACAAAAGGCGCATGGTATCCTTAATATGTGACTATTAGATCCAAACAGTACAAGAGCGAGGACTCAATATTTGCATACCCAATGCTATGGATATGATATTGGAAATATAAACACAACTACATAGATATAAAAATCTATGACTCTATAGACATAATGTTTTATTACATAGATTAATATGTGTTTATGGCATACAAATCCTCAGCCTAATTTTAATTATGTTCTAAAATCTAAGTGCCAGTGATTGTATATAGAGATTCCCTTCTTGAATACTTGTTTGTTAAATACGTCATTTGAAAGATTATGTAAAAATCAATGTTAATAAATTTTTAATGAAAAAGAAAAATATATTTTTTATTGTAATTAATAGTGCACCAGATAGAAGGTGCACCATTTCACAAACATTGCTACCCTTTCTCATGTTTTGGTCCCCATTTCCCTCCCCTCACCCCTCTCCTCATCTTGTTTTCCCCCCGTCCGGATCCTGTTTCAAATAAACATATACAATATATCAGATAACAAGGTAAGATGCTGTAACAATATGAGATAACCAAAAGAGATGAGAAATAACATAGTACATTAAGAACAACAGTCACACATTATATGGCTTTAAGAGCAGACATTTTTCCCTGCAAATGCCATTATTTTATCTTGTCTGTTGGCTATGTAGAATTCCATTGTGTGTGTGTGTGTGTATCACATCACATTTTCTGAATCCATTCATTTGCAGTAGGGCATCTAGATTGTTTCCATTGCTTGGCTATTGTGAATTGTGCAGAGATGAACATAGCTGAGCAGGTGTCCTTATCATATCTTGGGTTATGATGTTCAGGGTAGATGCCCAGGAGTGGTATGGTGGGATCGTAGGGAAGGTCAATTTTCAGTTCTTTAAGAAACCTTGACACTGCTTTCCAGAGTGGCTGAACTAGTTTACAATCCCACCAGCAGTGCAGTAGGGTTCCTTTTTCTCCATAACCCTGCCAGCATCTGTCATTGAGTTCAAAATCTTGGCCATTCTTGTTGGGGTAAGGTGGTATCTTAGGGTTGTTTTTATTTGCATTTCCTTTATGACAATGGATCATGAGCATTTTCTCTTGCTTTTCTGCCATTTTAACCTCTTCTTTTGATAAGTTTGCCTTTAGTTCCCTTGCCCATTTAGTGATTGGTTTGTTAGGTTTGGGGGGGATTAGTTTCTTGAGTTCCTGTAGATACTGGATATTAAGCATTTGTCTGATTTTTTTTTTTTTTTTTTTTTTTTTTGCCAGTCCTGGGCTTGAGCTCAGGGCCTGAGCACTGTCCTTGGACTTTCTCAAGGATAGAGCTCTACCACTTGAGCCTCAGCACCACTTCCAGCTTTTTTTCTATGTATGTGGTACCAAGGAATTGAACCCGGCTCTTTGTGCATGCTAGGCAAGCCCTCTACCACTAGGCCAAACTCCCGGCCCCTTGTCTGATGCATTATTGGTAAATATCTTTTTCCAGTTGGTTGGCTGTCTTTCTACTTTAGTGGCTGTGCTTTTATCTGTGTAGAAACTTTTTATTTTTAGGTACTCCCGTTTATTGAGTCTCTCTCCAATCTGTTGTGACCCTGGGATTCTGTTCAGGAATTTTTTGCCTATGCTTATGAGTTCCAGTGTCTCCAACTCTATTGTGTAGCAGTTTAAAGGTTTCCGGTCTGACATTGAGGTCTTTGATCCATTTTCAGTTCATGCTTACGCATGGCGAAAGGCTAGGGTCAATTTTTAGTTTTCTGCATGTGGCTGCCCAGTTTTGCCAGCACCAATAATTGAGTAGGCTGTGTTTGTTCCACTGTATATCTTTGGCTTCTTTGTCAAATACAAGTTGCCTATAGGTATGTGGTTCTATTTCTGGGTCTTCTATTCTGTTCCATTGATCTTCTGGTCTATTTTTGTGCCAATACCATGCTGTTTTTGTTATTATGGCTCTATAGTAGAGTTTGAAATCTGGTATTGTAATACTACCTGCATTGCTCTTTTTGCCTAGAATTGTTTTGGCTATTCTAGGTCTTTTCTTGTTCCATATGAAACTTTGGATTGTGTCTTCTACTTCAGTAAAGAATGTCTTTGGGATTCTGATGGGGATTGCATTGAATTTGTATATCAATTTTGGCAGTAGGGCCATTTTCACTATATTGGTTCTCCCTACCGATGAGCATGGGACATCTTTCCATTTCCTGGTGTCCTCTTTAATTTTTTTTTGTTAAGCTTTTATAGTTTTCATTAAATAATTCCTTTACATCTTTGGTTAAGTTAATTCCTAAGTATTTTATTCTTTTGGGGACTATTGCAAACGGGATCATTTTCTGGATTTGGTCTTCTGTTTGTGTATTGTTGGCATACAAGAAGGCTACTGACTTTTGCAGGTTAATTTTGTATCCTGCCACTTGGCTAAAGTGGTTTATTAATTCTAGGAGTTTGGGAGTGGAGCTTATTGGGTCATTCAGGTAGAGGATCATGTCATCTGCAAATAGGGATAGTTTAATTTCTTTCCCTGTGTGGATCCCTTTGATCTCTTGCCTTATTACTCTGGCTAAGGGTTCCAGCACTATATTGAAGAGAAGTGGAGAGAGTGGGCATCCCTATCTAGTTCCTGATTTTTAAGGTAAATGGTTCTGGTCTTTCATCATTTAGTATAATACTGGCTTTGTCATATATGGCCTTAATTATTTTAAGGAATCTACCTCTTATTCCTATTTTTTCTAGTGCTTTCAACATGAATGGATGTATTTTGTCAAATGCCTTCTTCGCATCCAGAGAAATTATCATATGATTCTTACCCTTAGCTCTATTGATATGATGTATTACATTGTTTTGTGAATGTTGAACCAGCCGTGTGTCTGTGGGATGAAGCCTGCTTGATCGTAGTGTATAATTTTTAAAATTTGTTTCTGGATTCTGTTGGCTAGTATTTTATTGAGGAGTTTTGCATCTGTGTTCATTAGAGAGATAGGTCTCTAGTTCTCTTTTTTTTTTTTTTTTTTTTTGTTGGGTCTTCCCCTGGTTTGGGGATGAGTGTAATATTAGCTTCAGAAAATGAGTTTGGTATTGCTCCTTCTGCTTCTATTTCTCAGAAGAGTTTTAAGAGTATGGTATTACTTCATCTTTAAAAGTCTTGTAGAATTCTACAGTGAAACTGTCTGGACCTGGGCTCTTTTTGGTTGGCATTTCCCTGATTGCTTCTGCTATTTCATTGTATGTAATTGGTTTGTTCAGTTTGTTTACCTCTTCATTGTTCAATGTGGGTAGTCTATATTTATTTAAGAAGTCATCCATTTCTACTAGATTTTCTTGTTTCTTTGAATATAGGCCCTGGTAGTACTTATTCATAATGGACTGAATTTCTTAGATATCGGTTGTGATTGTTCCCCTAGGGTCTCTAATCTTGTTTATTTGAGTCTCTCCTTTTTTTTTGATTAATCTTGCCATGGGTCTGTCAATTTTGTTGACTCTTTTAAAGAACCAACTTTTTGATTTATTAATTTTATGTATAGTGGATCTTATTTCAATCTCTGATATTTCCCATTTTATTTTTGTTATTTCTGTCCTTCTAGTTGTTTTAGAATTAACTTGTTTCTCTAGGTGCTTCAGTTTCTTCTTTAGGTTATTTACATGCTCTTTTTCTGTCTTTTTAATATGGGCTCCTAATGTGATAAATTTGCCCTTTAGATCTGCCTTTGCTCTGTCCCATAAGTTCCTTTGTGATGTATCTTGATTCTCATTACATTCAAGAAAGTTTTGAATTTCTTCTTTGATTTGTTCTGTAACCCAGGAGTTATTCAGGAGTGTGTTGTTCAGTTTCCAAGTGTTTGAATGTCTTTTGACTTTTACTGTGTTGTTCAGAATTAGTCTTGATTCCACTGTGATCAGATAGAATGCATGGGATTATATCAGTCCTCTTGTATCTGCTTAAGTTTTCTGTATGAACTATTATATGATCTATTTTGGAGTATGTTGCATGTGCTGCTGAGAAAAATGTATAAAGTTTTGCCACTGGATGGAAGACTGTGTATATCTGTTAAGCCCAACTGGGCTATGGTGTCATTTATGTCAGTGGTGTCTTTGCTTATCTTTTGTTGAGTTGACCTGTCATTTGGTGAGAGTGGCGAATTGAAGTCTCCCACTATTACTGTGTTTGAGTCTATCTTGTTCTGTAATTCTAAGAGAGTTTGCTTGACGAATTTAGATGCTCCTGTGTTGGGGGAGTAAATGTTTATAACTGTAATATTCTGGTTAGGAATTGTACCCTTTACTAATATGTAGTGGCCATCTTTATGTACTGATTTTACTAAGAAGTTAATTTTGTCAGAGATTAAGATTGCCACTCCTGCTTTTTTGCATGGTGCATTGGAGTGGAAAATTCTTTTCCATCCTTTCACTTGGAGTTTGTTTCTGTCTTTGGCAGTGAGATGGGTCTCTTGGAGGCAACGTATGGATGGGTCTTGTTTCTTGATCCAGCCTGCTGTTCTGTGTCTTTTAATTGGATTGTTCAGCCCGTTCACATTTAGGGAAATTATGGAGAAGTGGTTAGTGTCCTTTGTCATTATTTTTACTTCTGAATTTCTTTCTTTCTTCCCCTTTGGTGTTTTGTGATTTATAGGTGATAGCTTCTTGATGGGAGTTCTTGCTCTTCTGGAATTTGTTCTTGATTATTTAATATTTTTTTGTAATGCTGGTTTAGTGTGCATGTATTCATATAGCTTCTCTCTGGAATGAAATATTCTTGTTTCTCCCTCAAATGTAAATGCTAGTTTCGCTGGATATATCACTCTGGGTTGGCAGTTGTTGGTCATCAGGGCATGAATTATATTTTTCCAAGCTTTTCTTGCATTTAGGGTTTGCGTGGAGAGGTCTGCAGTTATTCTAATTTTTTTCTATTGTATATAGTTCTTTGTTTTTGTGGCATTTAAGATCAGCTCCTTAGTATTTAGGTCTAATGTTTTTACTATGATGTGTCTAGATGAGTTCCTTCTAGGGTCTTGCCTGCTTGGAGTTCTGAAGCCTTCAATAATGTATTTTCCCTTTTGAGGTTGGGGAAGTTCTCTGCTATGATCTTGGTGAATAGGGTTACAGTCCCTTATTAAGAAACTCTTCTCCTTCTTCATTTCCTATTATACAAAGATTAGATTTCTTGGCTGCGTCTGCCAGGTCCTGGAGTTCTCTTTGGTGAATTCTGACTGATTTCTCCAGACTGATGATTCTATGTTCCAGTTCTTTTTTATCTTCAGTTCCTGATGTCCTATTCTCCATCTCAGTCAATCTGTTGCTTAATGCTTCCATTTTTGTTTGCATTGTGGACACTGAGCTGATCATATCTGCTCTAAGGTATTAATCTTTTCTTCTATGGAAGTATAATTTTTTTCTATTTTTCTTTTGAGATTGAGGAGCTCCTTGTTGATTTCCTGCTTATGTTCCTGGAATTGTTTTTAGAATTCTGCTTTGATCTCTTTAGTCATGCCCGCAATCATCTCCTTGAACAGGGTCATGTTTCCTGACTCTTCAGGTGTCATTTCTTTGGATGGTGACATGTCTCTTGTCCTTTCACTCTTGTTTCCTTTTGGGCTTTGTGTGGGACTTTGATTATTTATATATTTCGTGATTTGTCATGAATTCTGACGCATTGGAGACTGTTGTTGTAGGTTCGCTCTGTGGTCGGTAGGTGGCGGTCTTTACTTGGTTTGGGGCAGGTGGTTCTGGGAATCTGTGTATACGTGGTTCTCAGCCAAATTAGTTCCCCTGACTGGGTCGGAGATTGTAGCTTTTACAGGTATGTTAGCTCGTTGCCAAAGGCTGTGTGCCACTGCACAGCTAGCTCTGAGCTAGCCCAATCTGTGGGCCCGCTGTTTGGGTGCTTCGGCAGTGGGGCCCGGTGGCTATTTTGCCGGCCCTATTCCCAGGGGCGGGGCCCAGCAAAGGGCCTGTGGTTTGGTAGGTTTGGGAGCTTCCAGGATCTGGCTAGCTTGTGGCCCTGTTCCTAGGGGCAGCGCCCAGCCAAGGGCTTGCCGGTTTGGGAGCTTCCGGGAGCCTGCTAGTTGCGGCCCTGTTCCCAGGGGCGGGGCCCAGCAGAGGACTTGGGATTGGAGGGTGGATCTGTGCCTTTCTGGCTTTCCCAGTGCGAGCTCAGCCTGTGCTGGTCTGCTCTTCAGTTCCCTGCTGTGTTTCAGGGAAGTACTGGGCCTCTGGCTGAGAGTCTTTCTATGACTCTGGGAGGAGGGGGGGACTGGTTCTGGCTTGCCAGAGGCTCCCAGCAAGAGGGCGCCCCACTTAGGTTTGGGTCAGTCAGATGCTGGCACTCAGACTCACACACACTCCCATCCGCTGTTGGAAGGCAGGGTCTTAGGGCCCCTCAGTCTCCAGTTTCAGTGACCTGGGAAAAGAAGCTGTTGGGCAGGTGGGAGCAGGAACACCTCCATACCCTTTGTTGGGGTGCTGGGTCTTAGTGCCTGTTTTCCTGTCAGTCTCCAGTCAATGGCCCGGGGGAGGAGGCTGTTGGGGGAAGGGACAGGATACTGAATTTCTTGCCCCCCCCCCCCCAGCACTTGCCAGTCTTTCTTGGGCGGGGTGGGAATGGGTCTGGGTTAAATTCTGTAGCTCACCACCAGCTCTACTTTCTTGATGGGTTTAGGGGAACCCGCTGGACTACTTACTGGTTGGGGTTTGGCTGTGAGTTGCTCCTCCGTGTTGGAGGGTCGTTCGCCTCCTCTCTGGTCTCTGCCGCTGTCTCTGCTGCCTGCGCCTGGTCTGTGTGGGATTCCTGGGTCTGGATTCGCCGCTTGCTGGAGGTCCCCAGTGCCCTCCACCGCCTAGTGGCGAGAAGTGGGGGAGGAGTCCTCACGTTTCGAATTCTTTGAGTGTTGGATATAAGCTTTATCTGAATTTCTTTTTCCAGTTTATGTACTTCTCTGTTGCTTAGTGAATTTGTGGTTGTGGATTTCTTAAGATAGTTGGCTTGTGGATTCCCTGATTCTCTCTTTTTTGTGGGAGAGAGCTAGGCTGGGTCCCTATTGTTTTGGTGTCATCTTCCCCCAATAGCAGACATTTTTAAGTTCAGTATTATCAGTTATATTGTGAAATGATCAATTAAGTATTGAGCAGAAATGACAAAGCTAGCATTTTCCTTCCTTCTTTCCTTCCTTTCTTTCTTTCTTTCTTTCTTTCTTTCTCTCTCTCTCTCTCTCTCTCTCTCTCTCTCTCTCTCTCTTTCTTTCTTTCATTCTTTCTTTCTTCTTTGTTTAAGGGGCACAAAATTGGTTCCTACTAGTAAATGTGATGCAGCTGTGTGTTTTTCCTAGGTTCCTTCTTTTGGATTAAGTTTTCTTTTTTTTTTTTTTTTGTCAGTCTTAGGAGTTATCCCTGAGATTTTTTTGTTCAAGGCTGGTGCTCTACTACTTGAGCCATAGCTCTAATTTTTTTTGTCAGTGTTCTTTCTGTATTTGTTGGAACAATTACGGGTTTTCTCCTGTTAACATTTGGAATTATAATAATTTTCAGCATTAAGCTAACTTGTGTTCTTAATCATGATTTAGCTATCTTTTTATGTGCAGTGGCATATTATTTACTAATATTCTGTTAGGAATTTTCTGCATTTATGAGGGATAGTAGTGAGATGTTTTCTTTTTATTTGGGTACTATATCTAATAAAACATGCTAGGGATAATTTTCTTCTGCTTACCTGAAGAGTTGGTCTAGGTGGATATTGTTTCTTCTTTAAGGACTGATAGAATATTTTGGTTGTAGACATTTCTTCTGGGAATGGTTTTAGTAATGAATTCAACTGCTTTAAAGCATATAGAATGCCAGGTACCAGTGGCTCATGCCTGTAAATTTTGCCCCAACTTCAAAAAGACTATACATTAAAATTTGTATCAGTTTTAAAATTAAAAACTTTGTTTGGGGCTGGGAGCATAACCTAGTGGTAGAGTGCTTGCCTCACATGCAAAGCCCTGGGTTCGATTCCTTGGTACCACATATACAGAAAAAGCTAGAAGTGGTGCTGTGCCTGAAGTGGCAGAGTGTTAGCCTTGAGCAAAAAGTCTCCAGAACAGTGGTCAGGCCCTGAGTTCAAGCCCCACGACTGTCAAAAAAACAAAAATAAAAACAAAAAACTTCATTGGTAAAATACACTTAAAACACAATGGAGGACTGCAATGTAGCTCAGTGGCAAAGTGCTTACCTAGCAAGTGCAACGTCGGATTCGATTCCCAGTACCAAAAAAGAAAAGACACAAAGAAAAAATAAAACAAGCTCAACAAAACACAATGGAAAGGCCATTGGCTCGAGTCTGTAATCCTAGCTACTCATGAGGCTGAGATCTCAGTTGCAAGCCAGCCCAGTCCAGAAAAGTTCAGGAGACTCTTATCTCTAGTTAACCACCAACAAGCCAGAAGTGAGTTGAGGCTCAAGTGATAGAGCACTAACCTGAGCAAAAAATGCTCAGGGATAGCGCCTAGGCCCTGAGTGCAACCCCTGGGACTAGAAAAAAATAAATAATTCAGAGTTTGTTTTTCATCTTGGGTCAGACTCTTTCTCTCTGCTTGCTTCTTTCTTTCTTTCTTTCTTTCTTTCTTTCTTTCTTTCTTTCTTTCTTTCCTTCCTTCCTTCCTTTCTTCCTTCCTTCCTTCCTTCCTTCCTTCCTTCCTTCCTTCCTTCCTTCCTTCCTTCCTTCCTTCCTTCCTTGCCAGTCCTAGGGCTTGAACTCGGCCTGGGCATTGTCCTGGGGCTTCCTCAATGATAGCGCTCCACCATTTGAGCCATAGCACCATGTCTCAGACTTTTTCAAAAGTAAAAAAATCTATATTTTGAGTAATTTCTCTATTTCCTGTAAATTGCCAAATTTGTTTGCATAAAGTTGTCCAGTAATACCCATTTAGTGTCTTTGAACTGTACAATGTAGAACATCTCTGAAGTTCCTAATAATGGCTAGTGTTTGCTCTGCATGGTCTATCCATATAGCTGTATTTTAGAGTTTATTAGTTTTATGGAGCTTCTAAAAAGTGTTTTTGTTATTATAGAAGATAATGTACAGGGCCAGGAATGGCCTAGTGGTAGAGGGCTTGCCCATCATGCACTAAGCCCTGGTTCAATTCCTCAGTACCACATACTCAAAAAAAGTCAGAAGTGGCACAGTGGCCCAAGTGGCAGAGCACTAGCCTTGAGCAAAATGTGTCCAAGGACAGTGCCCAGGCCTTGAGTTCAAGCCCTTTTAGGTAGAATATCATTTTACTAATTTAGATAATGTTTTTTTTGTGTGGGGGAGAGGGGTCATGAGTGGGGCTTGAAGTTTAGGCCTGGGTGCTGTCCCTGTGCTCTTCAGCTCAAGGCTACTGCCCTACCCCTGGGCCTGGGTCCCTGAGCTCCTCAGCTCAAGGCTTCTGCCCTACCCTTGAGGCAAGTCCTACTTCCTATTTTCTAGAGGTTAACTGGAGATAAGAGTCTCTGGTCCTTTTGTGCCCAGGCTGACTTTGAACCTTGATCCTCAGATCTCAGCCTCCTGAGTAGCTAGGATTATAGACATGAGCCGAGGCATGCGCCGCCCGGCTTTTTTTTGGGGGGGGGGGGGAAGGGAAGCCCTTCTTTTCCTCCCTCCTTTCTTTCTCCTCTTCCCTCCCAAACCACTTTCTCTTTCTTTCTCTTGGGGTTTATATTGCTTGTCCTTTTATTTTCCATAGTGTGGCTTTTGCTAAATTCATCCTGCAGTGAGTGCAGTTCAATATGTTCCTCTATGCTCTCTATTTCCTGTACTTGGACAGTTGATCAGAATTAGATAAGCCTGGATTTTGTTAAATTCACTGTACAGGCAACTTTTGAAAGGCTTCTGTCTGGAGGTACCTGCTTATCTCTCTCTTTGTTTTGGTAGCTAATTTTAGCTAAAAAAAAAAAATTCAAAAGGCTTTAGAGAGACAGTATGATGAAGAATTTAGGAACTCTAGAACCCAAGAATCTAGGTTCAAGTTTTGATTGACTTTTTTGTTTTCTCCTACTAGTTCTGTAGTCTGGGCAAGTTCTTCCCATCAGTGTTAATTTCTTTATCTATGAAATGGAGAATGATGGCTACTCAAAGTTTGTTATGAAGATGAAATGTATAATGTATAAAAAAGAACCTATCTCAGAGCCTAAATGTAGACAGGTTGTCAGTAATATTAGCTTTTATTGTTAGTGTCTTTTTTTCTTTGGTCATAGGGCTTGGACTCTGGGCCTGGGCTCTGTCCCTGAGCTCTTCAGCTCAAGGCTACCTCCCTACCCCTGGACCTGGGCTTTGTCCCTGAACTCTTTAGCTCAAGGCTACCTATCACCCTACTCCTGAGCCACAGCCCCACTTCTCATTTTCTAGTGGTTAACTGGAGATAAGTCTCATGGTCTTTAGTGCCTGGGCTAGCTTTGAACCGGGATGCCCGGCTAGCCTCATCATCTTTAGTGCCCTGGTTGGCTTGAATGATGATCTTTAGATCTCAGCCTCCTGAGTAGCTAGGATGATCGGCATGAGACACCACATCCAGATGTTAGTGTCTTTTGAATTTAAAAAATACTTGAACAACTGAAAAGGTAGAGTGTCTTGATTTGTAAGCTAATTTGGGTAGGTAATTTTTTGCTCATATAGGCTTGTTTAAGGGGAAAGGGTAAATAAATCCTCAACTGTGTGGAGCTCTAGGCCCTTCTTTGTCTTGGTCAGTGTGAACAGGTGACTTAGTGAACATGCATGCTAAATTTACTCCCTAAAGTGATTTTTTTTTATGAATGTGTCAGATATTGGTGTGAGTTTATATTATCCAGCCTGTCACTTAACGGTATTTATTTAGGTTTTAAGTTGAACAGATTGTATCAGTACTGTATAAAGTGCATCTCTAAGTCCCTGGGGAATGCTTATTTTAGGGAGCTTATTATTAATGTCTTTATTTTACAGTGTAATGTTCAAGCCCAGAAATGCCTTATGTGGATCGTCAGAATCGCATCTGTGGTTTTCTAGATATTGAAGAAAATGAAAATAGTGGGAAGTTTCTTCGAAGGTACTTCATACTGGATACCAGAGAAGATAGTTTTGTATGGTACATGGATAATCCACAGGTTTGTAAAAGCCAAAGATTGCCTCTTAAAAGCATATAAAAGTTGTATTTATTAAAGCATCTGACATGCTATATGGATTTTAGAATTTGTCTTTCTAAACAGTCTATAATTTAGATTTATCTCCATGACTTTTTCTGCTCAGACCCTTACTGTCTTGTTTAAATTTCAGGAAGTGAAACCATTTATTAGATTAAAATTTATGTCTGTATAAATACTGTTCCATTGGTAGAAAAATACAATTTCAGTTAGAAAATTCCTACCCCATACGGATTTATGATGCTATGTCTAGAATAGAGAATGCTAGCATTTGATAATATTGTTGGTACTATTAGACATAATGTAATTTCTTTATTTTTGTTGTCAGACATGATTGTTAGTCCATAGTGAACTGAAATGCAGTTTGACTTTATTGTTAAATCATTGGGGAAAATGTCATAAATTAAAAACAGGAATCCTAGTTTTTAGATAAGTGAGAGATTTGAAGTTAGAAATTATCTGTAAAATTTTCCCTAGTGTATAAATCTTTAAATAAAAAATTATTATAAAGCTTAGAAAGGGAGATTTTTTTTTTTTTTTGCCAGTCCTGGGCTTGAGCTCAGGGCCTGAGCAGTGTCCTTGGACTTTCTCAAGGCTAGAGCTCTACCACTTGAGCCTCAGCACCACTTCCGGCTTTTTTCTATGTATGTGGTGCCAAGGAATCGAACCCGGGTCTTCATGCATGCTAGGCAAGCACTTTAACCACTAGGCCAAACTCCCGGCCCCAGATTTTTGTTTTTTTAAAGAACTCTCACTATTTGTTTGTTTGTTTATTTATTTATTTATTTATTTTTTGGTCATGGGGCTTATACTCTGGGCCTGGGAGTTGTCTATTAGCTTTTCGGCTCACGGCTACCGTCTTAACCCTTGAGCCACAGCACCACTTCCAGAAAGAGAGATTTTTGTATGTCATAAAGTATATACAAAGCAAGGAGTGAATCTAGTGAAATTCTTACTCGGTGTGCCTCTTATGTAGGTAGAGAACATGATGTCTAGGGAAATGTAGAGACTTGTCAGAGATTCTGTTTTGTTTCCCCAATACAAATTTTAGCCTAGCTATGTTATAATGTATAAATGTTTATATAGAATTTGAGTTATGTGGCATCTTAGTATTAATTCAATCTCATCCTTAATCAAGGTGCTCAGGTATCCTTAGTCTTCATTTTAAATGCAGTTTGAATTACATATTACTAAAAAGTATCATTTATATTTAGTATCAATTATTATTTTGGGCTGTGGGTAAAAAAATTCTAGTTCCTGGGGTTGTGTGGTGGCTCACACCTGTAATCCTAGCTGCTCAGGAGGCTGAGATCTGAGGATTGAGATTCAAACCAGCCTGGGCACTAAAAAGTTCGTGAGGGTCTTATCTCCAGTTAACCACTAGAAGACCAGAAGTGGCTCTGTAGCTCAAGGTGTAGGGCAGTAGACTTGAGCTGAAGAGCTCAGGGACAGCGCCCAGGCCAACCAAGTTCAAGCCCCATGACTCAAAAAAAAAAAAAAAAAAAAAAAATTCTAGTTCTTTTCTTGTTGGTCTTCTGCCCTCTGATTCTTCAGTGTAAGTTTAGTCCTTTACTCACAGGCAGCTTTTCAAATGCTAGATAAGTTCTGTTTTAACTCAGTTAATATTATTTGAATACTATATATTTCATGATGCTTTTTTGCTTGAAACTCAGTATTCTTGGTCACCATCCTTACCAAGCTTTTGATACCTTGTTGTACTCCTGTATCTTTTTTAGAAGGTTGTGTAGCCACATTATTATTGCTTTTATTTACTTAGCTTTATTACCTTTATTTACAGTGAAAGAAAAAACAGGTCAGCAAATATCAAAAGTTTACATTTGGGGCGGGGAGTTTGGCCTAGTGGTAGAGTGCTTGCCTAGCATGCATGAAGGCCCAGGTTCAATTCCTTGGTACCACATACATAGAAAAAAGCTGGAAATGGTGCTGTGGCTCAAGTGGTAGAGCTCTAGCCTTGAGAAAAGTCCAAGAACAGTGCTCAGGCCCTGAGTTCAAGGCCCATGACTGGCACAAACAAACAGAAAAAAACCCAACCAAACAAAGTTCGTATTTACTTTTTTTTTCCTTCTAAGCGTGTCAATCAGATTCTTCCCTTTTATGTCCCTTTGTCTATTGGGCACAGTTCCTTCACTGATACCTTGTTCCAAGATAAACTGTATCTTATTTGACTCCCTTTAATATGTTTACCAGATCCCAGCTCATGATTCTTCCACAGGCAGGGCACAGGTTGGCCTATGTTCTCTCTCTGAAGGTCTGTCTCCTCAGGGTCTGGATGACATAAATGGTTTCTCCTGAGTTTTACTTCTTTGCAGTAATTCACTTTCCCGGGAGGGTGTTTGTCAAGGTCTCTATGTCTTTCTCATATTGAATGCAGGGCATTGAGCATGCTTATCTACACCCCTATCCTCACATGTTCTTATATGAACTTTTAATTTGCCAGATGCCCCTGTTGTAGTTAGTGCATTGGTAATGCAGGATTTTAAATCTTTTTTTTCCTCTTCTTACTATTTTTATTTCCTCTTCTTATAGCAATCATTTAAAATCTTGAGTCTGACAACTACCAAATTAGCCAGTAATAGCTTTAACTTTGCTTTACCTTTAAATGTAATGATCATTATATACCTCTTCATGCAAACCTCTTGCCAAGATTATTTGGTTAAGCAATATCAAATTGGCAGTTTATAGCCATTTTTAATTACTGAAGAATTATTTCAGACAGTTCAATTTGCTGCTCTTGTCAAGTGCAATGGTGAGGTTTACTGAGTGTTAGCCTAGTAAAAGGCAGGTTGCTTGACCTTCCTGTCCTTCAGGAGCCATTTCCTTTTCACTGCTTTGTGTGCCACTTACCATTGGTTTGAAAAACCCATTCAGGTATACTATAAGGGGTCAATTTGCAGCTTTATGTGTTTAACTGAAGAAGTTGTAAAAATTAGTTTTCTAGGAAGTAAATTTGGCAAAATGAATTGCCAAATATATAACATTTTTATCTTTTAAATGTCTTATTAGTTTGTTGTTGCTTGTTAATTGTCAGGTAACATTTTGAAGCCCTTTCTCCTTTACAAAAAAAAAAAAATGAACTTAACAAGAGTTATACCACTCCATTCATAGAAAACTGGTATTTTGAGTTGAAACTCAGGTTGAACTCAGGGTATTACCTTTGTTAGGCAGGTGTTCTACCATTTAGCCATGTCTTTAACCCTTTTTGCTTTGGCTATTTTTTAGGAAGGGTCTTGCTTTATGCCAGGCTTACTTGAACTCCTGATCTTTTACTTGTGTTTCCTCCTTTCTTGTTTGTGTTTGAAGGTTATGTTGTAAAATGCAATTTAATTGCTGATTATTCCTTCACAGTCTTCCTGATAGCTTCAGCCAGAAATGATTCCCTCTTCCTAAGTCTTTATCCTTAACTCTTTGTCACACAACCACCATCTCCAAACTTGTTAAAAAATAAGAATATTTTCTATGAAAGTTACAAGTATCTACTCTGCATGACACTTAAAGAGCATCAGTTAATATTTTTGAAGCAGTATCAGTGTAGATTAAGTATGGTAAAACAAAACACTAAACCATTTAAATGAGAAGGAAGTCTATATATATTTTTTTTGTGTGGGATGTATTTGTTAAACTTTTACTAGAACATAGCCTTTGAAAATTTTGGGGCCAGGAGTTTGGCCTAGTGGTAGGGTGCTTGCCTAGCATGCACAAAGACCTGAGTTCGATTACTCAGTACCACATACATAGAAAAAGCTAGAAATGGTGCTGTGGCTCAAGTAGTAGAGCTCTAGCCTTGAGAAAGCCCAAGGACAGTGCTCAGACCCTGAGTCTAAGCCCCAGGACTGGCAAAAAAAGAAAAGAGAATTTGTTAGAATTGTATTTATTTTATATGTTTAAATGTTTTTTTCCCGTTGCTTTCAGGAACAAAATATGATCTTGCTTCTGACTCTTGCTCATGAAAAATTTGAGTATTTAGTTTTGTTCCAGAGATTAATGTAACCTTTTAGTTATAGAATGTATCATAATGAAACAGCAAAATTTAGCTTTGTTATCCAAGTTTTCTTTTGTTCTGTGTGTGTTTGTGTGTGTATGTGTTTGTAAGTAAGTCAGGGCTTTATGAATGCTAGAAAATAGTCTACATTGAGAAGTAGCCTTGGGCCCAAAATATCTTCATGGATGTTAGACATGTGAATACTTAAACTGAGTAAAGTTGATTTGTAAAATGTAATATTAAAAAAGCAAATTTCTTACCAGTTTTAGAATATGTGGGATTCATGATGTTTGGATATTAATTATATATTAATAATTTGCTTTTAGAACTTACCTTCAGGATCATCACGTGTTGGAGCCATTAAACTTACCTACATTTCAAAGGTAGTCTTTATACCTTGTGTTACTTTCAGTTACAACCCAGGTGAAAATAAGCAGAAGCAGTAGATATCTTGCTATATTACTTGGTGATAGTCAGGTTCTTATGATGAAATGATACATACCTAATTGCTATGGTTACAAGTTCCTGAATTGATTAAATGGAGAATATAAATTGAGCTCACCAATTTGGTGAATTGTACAAGTTAATGGCTTGACTTTTATGATCCAGTATGTGAATGTCAGAAAAGGAAGCAATCACCAGGTGGGATGTTATGTGCCTGTAGTCCTAGTACTACAGAGGCTAAGACTAGACAATTGTGAGTTAAGAGGCCTAGACTCTAATAGTGAGACCCAGTATCAAAAAGAAAAAAAAAAAAAGGAGAAATCAGGTAAGCAGGCGACATCTTGAGAAATAGCGATGATTTTTCTAAGTGAGTGTTACATATTTTTAGACTGTTTTTGATGGAAATCCAATTTGGAAATTTTATGTTTTGTTTTTTTTTGTTTTTGATGGTACCAATGTTAGGGCTTGGGAACCACACGAGTCACTCAGTTGCTTGTTCACAACTGGCCCTCTATTACTTGAGCCACGTCTCCAGCCTAGTTTTTTGCTTGCTATTTTGGAGATAGTCTTTAAGACTTTTTTTTTTTAAATCTAGGCTGGTTTTGAATTATAATCCTCCATATCTCAGGTTTTTGAGGGTTACATGCATGAGCCTCACTTGCTAGTGAAAATTTGAACCATCGTTATCTTTTTTTTTTGCCAGTCCTGGGCTTGAGCTCAGGGCCTGAGCACTGTCCTTGGACTTTCTCAAGGCTAGAGCTCTACCACTTGAGCCTCAGCACCACTTCCAGCTTTTTGCTTTGTATGTGGTAACGAGGAGTTGAACCCCGGTCTTCGTGCATGCTAGGCAAGCACTCTACCACTAGGCTAAACTCTTGGCCCACCATCTTTATCTTGAAAGTGATCATCACTCTTAAACTTTGCCTCTTCTAATTTCTATTTCTTTGTTGATTTGATTTTTTTTATTAAAGAATTTGATTGGATATTTTTGAAATAGTGTTTTTTTAATTTTCAAAACATTTTTATATATTTTGCATATATATTTGTTATTGGTCAGATAGTTTTCTTCCTTTTGTTTTTATTTTGAAAACAAATATTGACTTGCTAGCCTTTTGGGGTTTTGTTGTTGTTTCTTTTGTTTTCCACAATAGTCATAAAACTTTGTCAGTAACTCAAAATACATATAAAATGTAGTGACACAGTGGTATGAAGTAATGCAGGTACTGTTATGTGTGTGTTGTGATCTTTTGACAAAGGCAGATCACCTTAACAGAATATTAGTTAAATATTAGTGTGTTTAGAAGACATTTTTATAAGCAAAGTAATTTATTATTAGAATTACAAGAGACATTCATGCTTGTTGACAAAAATGTCATGCCTGCCTTTGAATAGTATAGATTATATAATTTTGTTTAAGTCATATGATATAAATTTACAAAAGGCAAATATTGGATAATTCAAATGTTCCTACAAATTAAGGTATTTAAAAAAAACTTCAGAGATTGATATTAAGAAGGATAGGATTTTGTTGTGAAATGAGTTGTTTGCCTGAGTGCCTGCAGTTTCTTTATACTGTAATGTAAATGTGCTGCCCTACATCTTTACACTCAAAGAATTCATATGGGAAGGCCTACTTTATTGCAATAAGCAATTGAGAATGAAGGAGATGGCTTCTCTACTATATCTTTTCAATTGTTAACCTATCTTTTTGAAAATGACACATTATAGTTGAAATAAAATATTAGTGTAGGGCCAAGAGTTTGGCCTAGTGGTTAAAGTGCTTGCCTAGCATGCATGAAGACCCGGGTTCGATTCCTTGGTACCACATACATAGAAAAAAGCTGGAAGTGGTGCTGAGGCTCAAGTGGTAGAGCTCTAGCCTTGAGAAAGTCCAAGGACAGTGCTCAGGCCCTGAGCCCAAGCCCAAGACTGGCAAAAAAACCCACAAAATATTAGTGTAATAAAGCAAGTAGAAAGCTGCTTTCCTTCTGCCTTTTAAAATATAGCCTTTTTTTTTTTATGTGATTAACTTTTCTCTGGCCTCTTATTAGAGTTTGACTTGTATAATTATACTTATTTTACTTTTTTTTTTTTGCCAGTCCTGGGCCTTGAACTCAGGGCCTGGGCACTGTCCTTGGGCTTTCTCAAGGCTAGCACTCTACCACTTGAGCCACAGTACCACTTCCAGCTTTTTTTCTAAGTATGTGGTACTGGGGAATCGAACCCAGGTCTTAGTGCATGCTGGGTAAGCACTCTATCACTAAGTCAAACTCCCAGCTCATTTTACTTTTCAACAGGCCATTTTCCCCTCACATTTATTCCTAGGACTAAATGCAGTGTGACTCAGCTATGAATTTTTTTTTTTCTTGCCAGTCCTGGAGCTTTAACTCGGGGCCTGGGCACTGTCCTTGGACACTTTTTGCTCAAGACTAGCACTCTGCCACTTGAGTCACAGTGCCACTTCTGGCTTTTTCTGTGTATGTGGTACTGAGGAATCGAACCCAGGGCTTTGTGAATGCTAGGTGAGCACTCTTACCAGTAGGCTGTGCTCCCGGCCCCTCAGCTATGAATTTTATAATTGGCATCAAGATCCCAGACTTGAATTCTTTTTAGAAGGTATAAGACAGGGCCAGGAGTTTGGCCTAGTGGTAGAGTGCTTGCCTAGCATGCACAAAGACCCACGTTTGATTCCTCAGTACCACATACACAGAAAAAGCTGAAACTGGTGCTGTGGCTCAAGTGGCAGACTGTTATCCTTAAGGAAAAAGCCCAAGGATAGTGCTTAGGCCTTGAGTTCAAACTCCAGACTGGCAAAAATAAACAAAAAAAGTTTAAGACAGTACAGTTGGGTATCCTGTCACTGGACAGCAGTGTGGCAACGTGACTGGTTATGAATGGGCTTTTCTAGTTGCTTCACTTCCAAAGCGGCTCCCTTTCCCAGGGGTATTATTAAGAGGAGACTGAGTACCATGTTACTCTTCATAGCAATGCCTCTGGAGTTGGGGACTTTACCCCAACAATGGGCAATGTCACACTTGCCCACCACCAGTTTTCTTGTAGGGTGAGAATGATGGATAGTTTCTATATTCATTGAAGACATTTTGAAGATTTTGTTAAGTTAAAAATCTTGCTTTGTGACATAAAACCCACTGTTATCTTTCAGCTGCCTCACATTTCCTTTGGAGTAGGAAACTTGCTTGACAGAAAGCATTGAAAGTACCATTTGTTTTAAGCAGATTACAATTGGGATGCAGATCCTTTACTGAACTTGCTGTTCTTTTTCACTTGTTTTTAAAGTTTAGTTTCAGATCTGTGTACTATATGTGTATGGGAGATTGTACATGTAGGCATTCACACAGAACTTGAATTTGGTTATAGCAGTAATTGCAGAAGTGAATAACTCATTTCTCTTTCTCTCAAGGTTAGCGATGCAACTAAGCTAAGACCAAAAGCTGAGTTTTGTTTTGGTAAGTAGCCTTTTAAAAAAATATTAGACATTTTAAAGTAGACAGATATAATTAGATCATATTATAAAAGAATATAGTCACAGAAATCAAGACTATTTTTCTGTGAATTATTCCAAGGCATTTCCCTTTTAACTGCCGTCTAATAAAGAAATAAACTTTTGACTCTCACCCCAACCTCAAAGCCTCTTCTGCTTAAAACATGATTCTATGTCATTGCATCCATCTGTCACCATAATCTTGATGTTTATAATGATCACCTCCAGGACTGTATCTTGTATTATTCCATATTAAACATACATAGAAGTGTGGAAGCTAGGAGGATATAAAGCTGATGTGAAAGTAGAAGACGGACTATTAGGGAAAGGGAAGAGGACCAGCGAAGCAGTGGGTAGGTAGGAGAGTGTGCATTAATTACAATTCTATAATAGTGTACAGACTTGGTTTCTGTTAAGACAGTGCGTGACAGTTGAAGCCAAAACAATAGTACCTCTTACATTGTGTTTGTGGGTACTCGCAATGGAAAGGGACAGAAATTAGGAGACCCAAACTGGCATAAGAAGGGAATTATGTTACATTGAAGTAATAGAAGATACTTTGGAGTTAGAATTAGTTTTTTACTCTCTTTTGGTGTTAAAGCGTGTCCTTTTCTTATTTGACTCGAGTTTGAACTCTGGGTCTGGCCGTTGTTAGGCTAGACTCCACTTGAGTCATATTCCCAGTTTTCCATTGCAGGCTGATATTCAAAGAGACAGTCTTTTGGAGCCCTCCACTAGGGAGGACATGACCACTTCCTATTTACCACCAGTGGTACTAACTCTAAAGCAGGTACTAATAGTTATTGCAGCTTGTAGGAGACAGATGACCCTCTTTCTGACAAGTAGACGTCAACTCAATTTTTAAAGTTTCTTTGGTTTGACAGAAGGGTAAGCCAAATGGCCCCCCAAAACTTCTCCCCACTTTCTTTACCATGATAAAAGAAAACTGAGGCCCTCCTGCCTTCTACTTCTGCTCTCCTGAAGAGTTGATGAGAAGGCAACAAGTTTTCTACCTGTACAAAAGGATTTTACAAGCAATTTGACAGGTTCTAGATGATTCTTATAGCAAATACCTGAAGAACTGGGCAAGGGAAGAATTGAAAAGGAACAAAGGTGCTATGAGAGAGGATACCCAGCACATGACACTCCAGGCAGTAGCTAGAGCAGTTAGAGAGGATACTTGATTTTGCAAAGTGATAATTATATCATATTCTGAAACATTTTCAAATCTCGGGGTTTTTTTTTTTATGTGTTTTGTTTTTTTGCTAGCTCAAAACCAGTCAAACAAATGGCCATGTAGCTAGCACATGAAAAGAAGATCACAATCATCAGGGAAATGCAAAAGCCAAGAGACCATTTCACTTATACTATAGTAGTATCTATAAGTAAAAATGGAATAAATGTTGGTGAACATATGGAGACATTGGAGCCTTCATACATTGCTGATGGAAACAAAATACCTTCACGCACTTTGCATAAAACATTAGTCCCTCATTGGGTAGCATGGAGTTCCATGTGATTTAGTTAAATCATGAATTTTCAGCATTTTCATGATAGCTAAACAGTGGAAACAACCAAAATATCTATTAACTTATGAATGGATAAAGTACAGAATGTTCATATAATAAAAATATTATTTGACAATATAACCTGACATGTTACACATAAATGGACTTTGATACAATTTTATATGAACCAGTTACAAAAAACCATATGTGATTCTGTTTTCATAAAACACCTCAGCGCTGGTTCTTGGGCTTGAGCTCTGTGCCGAAACCCTGAGGATTTGTACAAAAAAAAGGTACATGTGTATACACACACACACACACACACACACACACACACACACACACACACACACACGTGCGCGCACTGAATATACTCAAATCCATTTAAAATGTAGGAAATATAAGTTAGGCCAAAAAAGCTGTTAAATAGTACTGAATTTAAGAATAGAAATATACTATCCTCAGGAAACACTATGTGGAACTTTGCGAAAATTCCTTCTGCATTCCCTTTCAAGGTTGAAGTATGTGCTTTAGAGTTGTCATTACTTGATAGCCAAGGATGCTTAAAAATGCTGTCACTAGAAATCTGAATCTTTGTTGGAAAAACTATAAAAATAAACTAATGAATATTGAAACACCAAAAATGGGAGAGAAGACTATAGGGAACTCCTATGATTAACTTAACATCCACACGAATGGTAGGAATCATTAAAGATCTGATTATGTTTTCTTCCACTGATCTGAAAAGGAGAACTTGAAGTACACATCAGAGACAATTACAACCAAAGGTGATTGAAGTTACCTTTGAAAAATATTTAATTTATACAAATAGTTTAGTGAAAGCACACGAGAATGCTGGCCTTGTCAGTCCTGCACACAGTTCTGTTCATCATCTGAACAGAGTTCAGAAGCTAGCTCAGCACCTGGAAGATGAAGACAGAATTTTGCAGTGATACAAATGTAGTAGGCTTCAAATATAAAGTTCATTGTTTGAATGTTTGATTTTTATGCATGTGCTGTATAAGAAGCCTTATTTTTATATTTAAAAAGAAAAAGTGACCATCCTGTGTATCTGATGGCAGTCCTATGTATCTACTTAAGAAATGTTTGAGCAGGATAAAATGGGACTGTTTAGACAATCGTCTGTCATGTATGTGTCACTACTTTGAAGCCATTTTTTAAAATTGCATGCTTATTGCATGTCTTAATTTTGGTTGGTAGGAAAATGTTACAGAGCTTTGTAATGAAGGCAAATAGAGCAAGTCAAGTAACAAAGAACTTTGTATTTTAGGCCAGATTATGCATATACTGTGGACCTGCCCTTTTATTTTTTTTCAAATATCATAGTTTGAAGGAATAATACAAAGTAATATACTCAACATCCAAAATGGTTGGTACTCAGAAAAGATGGTTTTTGTTGGAATCAAAGGTTAAGATTAGTCTCTTTCTGTAGTTTCTTAGACCTCTAATGCTAGTGTGAATAGGAAAAACATTTATGCTTTGAGAGACAGAGAAAGAGAGAGAGGGGGAGAGAGGCTGCCTTTTGTAGTGGCAATGCATCTCCTCTCAGCTTGTCCCAAACAACGTGGGAAATTATTGAAACTACCTTTGATGAATGTACGAGATATGTTTGTGTGCCCCTCATAATATAATCATGGAAGGTGGATGGGGAAGGGCAACAGAGGAAGACACTAATAAAAAACTAACATTGGGGTTGGTAGTTTGGCCTAATGGTAGAATGTTTGCCTGGCACGCACAAAGACCCAGGTTCGATTCCTCCATACCACGTGCATAGAAAAGCTAGAAGCAGCGCTGTGGTTCAAGTGGTAGAGGACTAGCCTTGAGGAAAAAGCCCAAGGACAATGCCCAGGCCCTGAGGTAAGCCCCAGGACTGGCAAAAAAGAAAGCTAACGTTTTCTTTTTCTACCCCACTCAGACTCTACATCACTTAGGTAATGAAATACACTTTTGAGGAAAGTAACAGTGAGGAAAGTCAGAAAAATATATTTTGTTTGAATGTCTGTATTTAAAAGAAACCCTAGTTCTTACCTTTATTTGGCTTAGGTGAGCAGTCACCTTTTCCCTAGCCCAATGGGCAGTGGGGTGTATGATATCTTCAAAAATAGAATTAATGAGGCTCTAACCTTGCAGACAGTAGTCTCAGAGAAGGGAAGGAGCAGAGCATCAAATAGGAGAGAATCAAGAAATGGGACAGAAAAGTGAAACTTGGAGGATGAAGTGAAATTACATAGAGATACCACTGTGTCCTGCAGGTAGCCCAGATAATGTGCAGCACAATGTAGGTGGAGTAGGTGGGACTCAAGAAGAGTCCCAATGGCACTGCCACTTGGAGGTTTCCACTAAGAAGACTTTGCTGTATGGTGAACTCTACAAGTTAGCAACCTAAACTTTATAGTCCCTCCTTTTAAATTATGAACAACCAGCGAATATTTGAGGACTGTTATTGAATAAATAGGAAAAGGAACATGAAGCAATACAAAACTCAGGGAAGTTTAAAAAAAAAAAGTGGAGCAAAGGTAAAGAGTGAGAATAGGAAAGAAGTAAGAAAATTATACTCTTATCACCAAAGTCCAGCATTTAACAGGAGATAGTAAAAAACAAACACTCCAGATAATTGAGAAAGAATATGATAAAAAGTCTCATCCCTTGTTAATTTGTTGCCAGCCACATTTGAGCTATAGCCAGTAAGTCCTATGCTGTGAGAAGAGTTTGGTTTGCAATTGAGCTATGTTTCTCCTTTAGTTTTTATCTGTTTGCTTAAAAAAAAAGATCTGGTGGTGGGCTGGAAGTTTGGCCTAGTGATAGAGTGCTTGCCTAGCATGCATGAAAACCTGGGTTTGATGCCTTGGTACCATATACATTAAAAAAAGCCAGAAATAATGCTGTGGCTCAAGTGGTAGAGTGCTAGTCTTGAGAAAACTCAAGGACAGTGCCCGGGCCCTGAGTTCAAGCCCAGGACTGGCATACACAAAAAAATCTGGTGGCAAAGATTAGAAATAGCACTCAAGTGAAAAGGTAGAAACAAGCTTCTGGGGATACTCACTATTGCTGGTGAAACCCTTGCTAAAAAGGTGGCAGTTTAAAGTGTCCTAGTTCAGTTATTTTCTCCCTTTCTTTTCTACCCATTCCTCCATTGCACACATATCAGTTTTAGTAATTTGATGTATGTTTTCTACAATAAATACCCCTTGAAAAATCTATAGAGCATGATGATGGAAAAGATTGTTTTTTACAAGTTCTGTACTACTTTATAGACATCCCTCCTCAAGGAAGGGATGGGTGGCACTCACACTTTGTAGATGAGGAAAACAATGCAGAGAGATCAAATGATATGTATGAGACCATAGCAGTTGTAACACCAAAACCGATGCCACAATAGACCTCTGTGGCCCCTTTGTCATGAATAATAAAAATAGGAGTTTTTAGTTTTGATCATAGTTAATAATCTTCCTCTGGGAAAAAAATCTCAAACCTGTGCATGCTAGAAAGTACTTTATCATTAGACTGCATCTTAGCCATCAAGAGTCTTTTGTAGAGGTATATTGACCTCTCTCTCCCTAAAAAAGAGGTCCTTTTCTAAATATTATTCAGAAATATGTGCATTATTCACTTACTGTGTAGCATGTATTATAATTTATTAATGGATGCTTTGATTTTTAAAGTCTTTAGTGTTGTGAATAGATGCCAAGCACAGCATTGAGTTAAAGAAACTATTATGAGGAGAGTTCACTTTGAGTCCAAAATGGAATGCTTCTCAAAGCATTCTGATTGCTAGGAATTAAAAAGTTATTTGTTGACAAATGTATTATCCTAGTGAGTTGTTTATCTTAAAATATATTTATAATACTTATAGTTTCTCCAGGCAAAAGAACAGTTTACAATGTGCGCAATTTCTTGTTTCCAGTCTGGACCTATAGCCCTTCAAAAGATAGGTTTTGACTTCTTTTTTGAGACCTTCACCTGAATCCAGGAAGTTCTAGGTTAGAGTGCCTTCCTTGATCACAGTCCCAATTTCAAAATCTTGTGTATTTGAGAAACAACTGTTTTCCTTGAAGATCTCATTTCCTACTTCTTAGTCATGTTTAGCTGGGTGCTACTACTTAAAGTTTTGGTGGAGATTTGGAAAGTTGTTTTTTCATTTGAACAAAGGCAACAGTGTAGCTGAGTAAAATTAACTCCCAGGGTGATATTTATATTTTTCCAAATAAATACATGAAATATTTAGTTAAATAGATTTGATTCAAAAACTGACCGGTAGTTTGCAGGCAATACTACATTCAAATGTTCTTCATTTAAAAAAGTAGGACAGGGAATTTGGCCTAATGGTAGAGTGCTTGCCTAGCATGCACGAAGACCTGAGTTTGATTCCTCAGTACCACATACATAGAAAAAACTGGAAATGGTGCTGTGGCTCAAATAGTAGAACTCTAGCCTTGAGAAAAGTCCAAGGACAGTGCTCAGGCCCTGAGTTCAAGCCCCACGACTGGCAAAAAATAAATAGATAAAATAAGTAAATAGACCCAGTCCTGGAGAGGTCACTGTAAATTACATTAAAACTCCACAAGAATATTACAGTTTTTATAATCTTAATTTAGCTGTGTTTACTGGATACTTGGAATGGGCGATATTAAGGGGAAGGTGTTGGTGAAATGTTTCTGCTTGATGAAAGATAGTATGAGCAGTGTGAAAAGACAAGTGGCAGCTAGAAACCGTGCTTGTAATTCAACAGAATGGAGGACTATAAAAGTGCCTATAATTAGAGGTAAACAATGCAGGTATATTAATAAAATGTACAAAACTCATAAAATATAAATGACAAGAGTAAGGTGTGGTGGTTCAGGCTTATAATCCTAGCTACTCAGGAGGCTGAGATCCGAGGATCGCTGTTTAGAGTGAGCCTGGGCACTGCAGACCATGAGACTCTTATCCCCAGTTAACGACTAGAAAATGGGAAATGGGGCTGTGGATCCTGGGGTAGGGCGGTAGCCTTGAGCCCAGGCCCAGAATTCAAGCCCCTTGATGGGAGGGGGGAGGAACATATATGACAAGCTTAAAAAATCTACTTTGTTGCAGTAATCAAACAGATTTATGTTTAAAGAGTGTAAGTGTCCACTGATTAAGTTGTCATAGAGTGTTACATCAGTCAGGATGCAGTCAAGAAAACACATGAGATACCGCAGTTGTCACAGGGAATTGATTAAATGTTGGGAAGTTGAAAGACTATATAAAGAGAATGTTGGAGTAATCCAGAAATTAGAACCTGTCTGAAGTAGCTATCAGAGCTGGAAAGATAAAAGAGGTAGCAGGCAACAGTGTTGAGGAGCCGAAAGTATGAGCTGTGACCCTGCAAGGCTGTGTAGGGCATCAGAAGGCCCTAGCACTGTGGTTCTGTGCTGCTGGTGGTTCTAAGCTGCTGTTGGATAGAGCCAGCCAGTCTCAGCTCATCCTCCTCAATCCTACTTTCTGTGCTCCCGTCACTGCCTGTTTCTGGCAGCACATGACCCCAGCTGACTAGAAAACCTAGAAAATGGTGTTGCAGACTCCTAGACCCATTGTTCAGAGCCTTGGGAGCCTGAGAATAAGAGATGTATAATTAGCCTGAGTGCTAGTAACCATGCCTGGTAAAGGGTATTAAGTGAAAGTCTTTTCATGTGCAATTGGGAAGGCAGTTGGCTAGTATCTATAAAAATTGCAGATGCAAATTCTCTGTGACTCAGTCTGTCAGGAAAATTATCCTATAGAAATGTTAGTCAAACTAAGGAGATGAATGTGAGTTTTCATTGTGATATTTATCTCATTTCAGAAATTGGAGATAGACAAAATGTTTGTCATGTTGAATCTAGCAGGACTTTTCAGCTGCTGTAAACTAAGTTTGGAAGTAGCAAGTACCTCATGTTTGTTTTTCTCCACAGTTATGAATGCTGGAATGAGGAAGTATTTCCTACAAGCCAATGATCAGCAAGACCTCGTGGAATGGGTTAATGTCTTGAACAAAGCTATAAAAATTACAGTAAGTGGTTGTTTTTTTAAAGTTTTTAATATATGGAGGTAATTTTTTACTTTGAAAATGTTCCTATTAAATGTCATTAGCTTGCCCACAGATTTCATGCTTCCGCTTCCTTAAAAAGACGAAAGTGAAGACATTTACTTGGCAACTGTCAGCCCATGCGTCTTTTTCACCTATCAGGTACCTCCTAGAGATACATATTACTGTAGATTTAAGTAATGTTTCTAGTAGCATGGAGAGTCCTGCTGGCAGGGCATGAGTTTACTTCTGGGGTCTGCACCTACTTGGGTGATGGGCATAAGCATTCCTGTCTTGGAAGCCATGAATGTGGGAACAGGACAATGGGGGTTGAATGGCTGAAAGATTACGTACAGGACTAGGTGCCTTGCGGCCACGTGGCCCTGGGGAATTGTCTCAAGCTTCCAAACTTTTTCCTTGAATTCCAAGGGTTAGTACCCTTGCCCCCTTTCAACATTGTAACTCCTTGTTTCCAGCCTCTTCTCTCT
Source organism: Megascapheus bottae (assembly GCF_031878675.1). Classification (NCBI taxonomy): domain Eukaryota; kingdom Metazoa; phylum Chordata; class Mammalia; order Rodentia; family Geomyidae; genus Megascapheus; species Megascapheus bottae. Next base: position 7,282,499 of record NC_143523.1, on the reverse strand, counting down.
CCCCCCCCTCCCTCCCTCCCTCCCTCCCTCCCTTCCTTCCTCCCTTCCTTCCTCCCTTCCTTCCTTCCTTCCTTCCTTCCTTTCTTCCTTTCTTTTTCTTTTCTTTCTTTTTTTTTTTTTGTGGGTCATGGGACTTGAATTCAGCCTGGATACTGTCCTTGAGCTCTTCAGCTCAAGGCTACTGCCCTATCCCTGGGCCTGGACTTTGTTCCTGAGCTCTTCAGCTCATGGCTACCGCCCTACCCTTGAGCCAAACCCCACTTCCCATTTTCTAGAGGTTAATTGGAGATAAGAATCTCAGATCTCAGCCTCCTGAGTAGCTAGGATTACAGATGTGAGCCACTGCACCTGGCCCAGTCTCTTTTCTGTTTGGCATTCTAATGAACATTAGTATTTACTGATGCTTTACATCATACTCCAGGGTTTGGACTGAAGGTTTTGTTATGTAAAACTCTGGAAGAAAGTGAGGTGTAAGCCTGGTTCCGTGGTCCTACTTGCTTAGGAGGCTGAGATCTGAGGGTCAAGGTTCAAAGCCAGCTAATGCAGGAAAGTCTATAAGACTCATCTCCAATTAACAGCCTGAAAACTGGAAGTGGTACTGTGGCTCAAAATGGTAGAGTGCTAGCCAAAAAGTTCAGGGATAGTATTGAGTTGAAGCTCCATAGTTGCCAAAAATCCCCCCCAAAACTGAGGTTTAGAAAGATTGACTTGAAGCCAGAGGATAGGGAGCCCAGGCTAGGTATCAGGTTCTGGAGCCTGAACTCTGAAGTGCAATGAACAAAGAGGCTGCTCCTAATACTTTGATTCCTAAAGCCAAAGCAAGTTTCCTCTTGCTGCTGAGCAAGTACATGGATATCACTCCCTGAGCCTTGCTGTACATTTTCCTTACATACATAGTCACAGGCTGCCCAAAAAAGCTTGGGAAGGAGTTCCTGAATGGGGTTGTGTCAACTGGCGTGTTTTCTAAAAAATACAAGTATTTACTGTCTCTAACCCTATGCCCTGAAATTCAGCATATATTAGTCATATAGTCACTATTAGTTTCTATGTGAAATATACAAGTCTCTGTATTGTGCCACAATAAAGAATTAATATAGTTAAATCTGTTTTCAGAGTTAGGTTGAGTTTTCTGTCTTGCACTAGAACAGCTTGTTACCACATGACAGAAAACGCCCACATACCACATCTGATCTGTACATGAAGCAGAAGTTATTTTGGGTTTGTGCAGTTTCAGGAAAGCAATATTTTGAACTGGTTTAGAAATATATATTCTTCAAAAATTTTAATTTCTTAACTCTTCTAATAACTATTCCCTACTTGGAAAATTTCTGTATAAAGACAGTATGTGGTAACTTTATTAAATCCAGTTTTTATAATTTGCAATAATATACAATGGTTTCTTAGTATTCTAAGAAAAAAGTAGTGCTTTTTTTATACCAATTCCTGATGATTTATATTTAAATTCTTTGAAAAGATAGTTTCTATTTTAATACATGTGCAGATTGCTTTCCAGATGACATTTTGGTCACCTGTAATTGGTGGTCTGCTGAGTAAAAATGTTTAGAAATCCAGAATTAGAGTTTGAGAATTAGTGGTTTCAACATAGAGATAGTTAGAAGGGACTGGGTGAGAGAATGGTGATTAGCTATTACTTCGTACTTCCAGTAGTTTGCCTTTTTAGTGAACTGTTCCATTGCTATGTCCTTCATTTCCTTACTTTGCCTAAGCCTGTGTGAAGAATTGGCATTTTTAAATCTTCCCCATCACCATCATTATCTCCTATTTTAAGAAAAGTGCAAAAATAGAGGAACCAGTCTTAAAGGGAGTATCTGTGACTGGAATTTAGAAAAAATTAAATTATGTTTTCATTTATTTTTTTTTGTTTTGGCAACCTTTTTTTGACATTAGGGAATATCCAAGATGGCTTATGATTAATCCTAAGCAGAAATCCACAGTTTTTAGTTAGTTTTTTTTTTTTTTTTTTTTTTTTTTTTTTGCCAGTCCTGGGCTTGAGCTCAGGGCCTGAGCACTGTCCTTGGACTTTCTTAAGGCCAGAGCTCTACCACTTGAGCCTCAGCACCACTTCCGGCTTTTTTCTATGTATGTGGTACCGAGGAATCGAACCCGGGTCTTCATGCATGCTAGGCAAGCACTTTAACCACTAGGCCAAACTCCCGGCCAATTAGTTAGTTATTTTTATGTAGGGCATGGGCACTGTCCCTTAGCCATTTCGATCAAGGCTAGTGCTATACCATATGAACAACAACTCCATTTCTGGCCTTTTGGTGGTTTATTGGAGATAAGAGTCTCATGAGCTTCCTTAGCTTTGAGCTTTACTCTTCAGATCTCAGTTTCCCGAGTAGCTAGGATTATAGGTGTGAGCCACTGGCACTCAGCTCAGCTTTCCATTGTTTTATTTTTCTTTTTTAAATGCTGGTCTTGGGGCTTGAACTCTTGGGGCCTGGGCACTGTTCCTGAGCTTCTTTCTGTTCAAGGTGAGCACTATACCACTTGAGCCACAGCACCACTAGTTATTTTTGTGTATGTAGTACTGAGGAATAGAACCCAGGGCTTCGTGCTTGCCAGGCAAGCACTCTCACTAGGCTACACTCCCAGCCCCCTTTCCTTTTTTGGGGGGAGGGGGGGCCATGGGACTTGAATTCTGGGCCTGGGCGTTGTCCCTGAGCTCTTCAGCTCAAGGCTACCATCCTACCCCTAGATCACAGCCCCTCTTTCTGTTTTCTAGCTTAATTGGAGATAAGAGTCTCACATTCTTTAGTGCTGAGCCTGGCCTTTGAACAGTGATCCTCAAATGTCAGCCTCCTGAGTAGGTAGGATTACAGGCAAGAGCCACCTCGCCCAGCTTCCATTGTTTTTAAAGTGTGTTTTTCCAACAGAATTTAAATTAAAAATTGATATAAATTTTACAGTAAAATTAGTCTTTTTGAAATTAGAACAAAACTCACTAACCTTTTTATTTTTTATTTTATTTTTATATATGTATTTATTAAATAGTAACTGGGAACAAGTGGAAGAGTAAGCTGAATATAAGATATTGGCTTTAACAAGATGCCCTACATGTGCAAAAATGTTAACCACATTGGTTAGTTGTAGCACATTATGTTAAAAGACCTGGGAGTTTGTATCTGATCATTTTAGGTTTTCGAGTTTATACACTGTCATTATTCTTGGTGACTTGAACATTAACCTTCCCTTTAACTTTTGAGAAACCTGCAGCATTTTCCTTCTTTTGGTCATAAGTATTGAAGTCTTGTTTCAGTAATTTCCATATTCTTTAGTCATTTTCTTCTTTCTTTAGTATTAGAATTTTCTACTGTGTACAAATACCTGCTAAGAATACACTGAGATCGCATGAAAAACAAAGTCGTATTAAAGAAAGATAGGAAAACAGGAAAGGCAACAGTCAGAAAAACCCAAGCCTACTCAGTTTCTGACCGTGGCTTTCTGCCATGACTTTTCTGATTCTTTTTTATTTTTTATTTTTTGCCAGTCCTGGGCTTGAGCTCAGGGCTTGAGCACTGTCCTTGGATTTTCTCAAGGTTAGAGCTCTACCACTTGAGCCTCAGCACCACTTCTGGCTTTTTTCTATGTATGTGGTACCAAGAAATCGAACCCGGGTCTTTGTGCATGCTAGGCAAGCACTTTAACCACTAGGCCAAACTCCTGGCCCAACTTTTCTGATTCTTTTACAGTTGGTTGATTTAGGGGCATGGTGTGTGTGTCCCAGTCCTGAAAATGATTTAATGTCTAAATTTAGGTTAACCTTTCATTCGTTGTTTATGGTTTTTGAGAACGTTGACTTTATTTGTGATATCTTGCTTGAATGTTCTCTCATTTAAGGAATGAGATGATTGAAGTTTAGATAATTTTTATTGTAAAAATGCAATTCTAAGTGAATACTGAACTTTAACATTGATATTATGCTATATTTAACATGATTTTATTACAGTGATAAATTGGAAGCATTTGATTTAATAGCATAGGCAAGAGTTTTACATATACTGTTGTTTCCAGAAGAAAAATTGAAAAACTAGCCAGCCACTGTGGTTCACTTGGCGGTAGCTAGCGCTCCTAGCTACTCAGGAGGCTGAGATCTGAGGATCATGGTTCAAAGCCAGCTCATGTGCTAAAGACTGTGAGACTTTTCTCCAATTAACCACTATAAAACAGAAGTGATGCTGTGGCTCAAGGGGTAAGGCGGTAGCCTTGAGCTCAGGGACAATGCCCAGGCCCAGAGTTGAAGCTCCATGATCAACACATACACCCACATATACACACATACTCTCACACACGAAAAATGGAAAAATTAATAGAAATTTCAGTGTACTTTTAGGGTTATATTAAATAATTCTCCTGAAATTCCCATGTAAAATGAAACTTTTAGCTTCTTGAAAAAGAGAATACTACTTTTCTTAGGGATCCACTTCTTAGCACCTCTCATATAATACAGTTGAATAATTATTCACTCTATGTTTCCAAGTTGTCTTAATCAATCTTCCTTCCTCCCTTCCTCCCTTCCTTCCTTCCTTCCTTCCTTCCTTCCTTCCTTCCTTCCTTCCTTCCTTCCTTCTTCCTTCTTTCCTTTTCTCTTTCTTTCTTTGTTTGTTTGTTTCTCTCTCTCTCTCTCTCTCTCTCTCTCTCTCTCTCTCTCTCTCTCTCTTTTCTTTCTTTCTTTCTTCTTTCTTTTTCTTTCTTCTGTCTGTCTGTCTGTCTTTCTTCTGCTTGAGCTCAGAGCTTGAGCACTGTCCTTGGGTTTTCTTAAGGCTAGTGCTCTTCCACTTGAGCCACAGCATCTTCACTTCTGGCTTTTTGCATATATGTGGTACCAAGGAATCGGACCTGGGTCTTTGTGCGTGCTAGGCAAGCACTCTACTCTACCACTAGGCCACACTCTGGGCCCATTAGTTTCTATTTTTATTGAGATAATATCAATACATTTTTTACTGTCAAAATTATTTAAATACAGGGTGCTGTTTGTTAGAAAATACAGTAGGCTTCTTCAGGAAGTTGTCCTAGGGTATGGTCTTAACAAAGAAAGTTTTGTCTATTATTGTATTGCTTTTAAAGAAATATTCCAAAATATATAACCTAGAAGAATTCCAAAGGCATTATGGAGTCACTTCTTCCTTTCTGGTGCTTTCTCTTCTTACTTGCACTCCCAATAGTGACAGGAAGTGCAACTTGAATGTGCCTGGGAGGCTGGAAGAAGTATCATGTGGAGGTACTCTAGGGAGGGAAAGACTGAGAGTTTTAGAATTCATGTAAGAGATAAATCATTTATATCCATAGCCTTTATAAAGTGTCATAAAGTGAGAGCACAGGTTTTAGACCAGTGTTTCTTAGAGTACAGTGTGTGAACTACTCATATATCTCTTGTTCTACCATAAAGTGAAAATTGGGAGGGCTGTTACATATATTAATGGAATCAGAGTTTCTGGATACATAGCCTGGGAACCTAAGAGTTTTAATAATGTTCCTGGTGACACTTGATATTCATTATAGCTCTGAGAACACACTGTGTTTTGGAGTGACTTAGTAAAATAGGAGGATCTTTGAATTCTGTACTAATGATATCCTCTGTAGTTTTCTGAGTATCCTGTATCTTTTTTTTTTTATTGCCAGTCCTGGGCTTGGACTCAGGGCCTGAGCACTGTCCTAAATTCCTAAACCATTTTATGCTACTTTAATTTAAACATTTTAATTTTCTGATATATGTTAAATATTTCTAGTTTTTTTCCCCCCTGCTGTTTTTTTCCACCAGTCCTGGGGCTTGAACTCAGGGCCTGGGCACTGTCCTTGGACACTTTTTGCTAGTGCTGTACTACTTTAGCCACAGTACCACTTCTAGCCTTTTCTGTGTATATGGTACCAAGGAATTGAACCCAGGGCTTCATGCATGCTAGGCAAGCACTCTACCCCTAGGCTAAGCTCCCGGCCCCATCCCTGTTGATATTTTTGTTTCATTCTTGGATCCAAAGTTAAGTGCCCTTATCAGCAAGTCCTAGATGATAGTAATTGAGTTTGGTTAGAATATATATCAGCTAGAATTGAAACCCATATTCCCTAATGCATTTCAGCTTCCATGTAATTAATTGATTAATTTGTTATTGGCATTATAGCTGTTTGACTCGTGGCCTTGCACTTGCTAGGCTGGTGCTCTGTCACAAGATGTGTTTCCAGCCCTATTTAGCTTTAGGTTATTTTTTAGATCATGGTCTCTCTCATTTTTGCCTGGGTCAAAATGATTTTTCTACCTATCCCTCCTCTGTAGCTGGACTACATATGTACATCATCACATCCAGCTTATTTGTTAAGGTTTGGCATTGCAAATTTTTGCCCAGGCTAGCCTTAGATCATGATCCTCCCAGCATCTTGTCTCCTAAGTAGCTGCGATTGTAAATTTGAGCCGTTTTCTTACTTCTCTAATGGGTGTATTGCCCTGTGCATAGGGTTAGCAGCAGGAGAAATGAGAACATGTATGGAATGGTACCTGTGCAAGTAAGCATTTAATAAAGGATGCTGTGTTATTATAACACACACTGGAGCAGGAAATAACATGTGAGAGCTTGAAGCACATAGACAACATTGTAAATACCTTATATACCTATCAATTATATATAAACAGTTATGAACAGTAATAAAAAGACAATTACATAAATAATTCTGGTTACAAAATAAATTATGTTGCTATTTCAGGTACCAAAGCAGTCAGATTCACAGCCTGCTTCTGACAACCTGAATCGCCAGGGTGAAGGTGGAAAGAAGCAAGTGTCTTACAGAACTGACATTGTTGGTGGTGTACCAATCATTACTCCAACTCAGGTAATAAATTTGTTCTCATATTATGCTAGGGGCTGGCTCATTGCATGTGGATGTTTATATTGTCATCAAAACTGGGCTGGGAGTTTGGCCTAGTGGTAGAGTGCTTGCCTAGCATGCACGAAGACCCGGGTTCGATTCCTTGGTACCACATACTTAGAAAAAGCCAGAAGTGGTACTGAGGCTCAAGTGGTAGAGTTCTAGCCTTGAGAAAAATCCAAGGACAGTCCTTAGGCCCTGAGCTTAAGCCCAAGACTGGCAAAAAAACAAAAAAAAAAACAAAAAACTAAAACAGTGAGCCAGGTGTGGCAATCATGTGTGTAATCCTAGCTACTCCAGAGCTTCACAGACAGTGCACAGATCCTGAGGTCAAGCCAAACAACAAAACAAAGGCCTAAATCAGTGTTTTCAATTACTAAAAAAATCTTTTATTCTTTTGTTCCTTGTAAAAACATATCATTTGTTTTAGCTTATATTATGAACAAGTTCCTAGTCATCAAGGAACTACATCATTTCTTTTTTTTTTTTTCTTTTTAATTTGTTTGGTTAGTCATAGGGCTTGAACTCGGGACCTAGGTACTATCCTTAGCGCTCTTTTGCTAAAGGCTAGCACTCTATCACTTATAGCCACTGTGCCACTTTCAGTTTTCTCATAGTTAATTGGAGACAAGAGTCTCAGGGACTTTCCTGCCTGGGCTGGCCTTGAACTGCAATCCTCAGAGTAGCTAGGATTACAGGCATGATTGCTGGGTCTTTACATCATTTTTAATGACTGCAAGAAATTAGTTCTGCACTTTTTCATAATATATCATAAATACTATGCACATAAATCTACATTAAAATAATTGAACACCATCCCTGGAGTAAAAAGTTCTAAAGAGAACAGAGAAGTGGAATTTGATTTAATTTTATCTCCAAAGTACTGATAGCTAAATTAAATATCACTTGGGTATTGGGGAAGCATTAATTCTATACTTTTATAAGTGAAATTAAAACTTTTCTTTGAATTTAATATTTTTGTGTTGCTGTTGTGGGAATTTATAATGCAACTTAAATTACTAGTAGTTGAGAAATCAACATTTTGAAAGAAATTGTTGGACATTTTAATTACTTTTGTGTCTAATTACTTTTGTGTCTCTTAAACTTGAAAGATTGATATTGTAGACCTTTCAGGTTATATATTTCATCTTCCAAGTTTTTTGCCAGGGAAAGGTGATTAGTAGAAAGAAATCTTACAACATTAATTCATTATGAAATGCTTTTTTATATTTGGCAGGGGGCATATTAATAAGCAAAAATCCTGGCTCTCGCAAGACCTTAGTTATTTACCCATCTTAGTTATTTACCAAGATTTTTAAAAAATAAAATGGATATTTGCTTTTTCCAAAGATAATGATTTTAACCTGTTGATATATAGCTAGATTAAGCATTCTCTTTATTATATTACATTGATAGGAAGGCCAATTCAGTTTATCTGTAGTTGTATTAAGATGCTATAGTAGTTCATGTTTTAATTTGAATTCTTTGGGAAATAGCATTAAACAATTCCAAACTTCTTTACTTTCTTATTTTACAATATAATTTTTTAAAATTATAAAGTATTATTTGCTCATTTTGAAAGCATTTAGATAATGTAGTATAAAAATGTTAACTCATTTGCATGATTGATTTATTTGTCAATTCTTGGGGCAAATAAGTACTGGGTTTAAAAGTTTAAGTACATAACATTGTTTACCTAAATATAAAACAGGTTAAAAATTCCTCAAGATGTGTATGACAGCTAACATTTAGCTTTTCTCTTGAGTTTTAGGACTTCTTGAAAATACTCATTTGCCTTATTTGTGGTATTGTAGATTATTGGTTGGTATAAATAAACAGAAAGCCAGTACTTTTTGGGACATAAAGTACTGGATATAATTAGTTTTTTTAAAAACACTGGGCTTAACATGTAAAACAAAGACTTCAGCAGTTATAGAAAAGAATATTGGAGGAAATCCTTAGGATCTAGGACTAGACAAGGAGTTTTTAAGCTTAACATCATATCTATAATCCTTAAAAGGAAGATGGATGAATGAGACCTCATTAAAATTTAAAATGTTTAACTCTTTGAAAACCACTGTTAAGAGGATTAAAAAAAAAAAAAACAACTACAGACTGGAAGAAGATACAAGCCACCTGTCTAACTAAAGAATTGTTTCTAGAATAGTGAGAAAACTGAAAACCCAACAACCATAAAACAAAACCTGTCAAAAATCATTGCAGGGGCCGGGAGTTTGGCCTAATGGTAGAGTGCTTGTCTAGCATGCACGAAGACCCAGGTTCAACTCCTCGGTACCACATACATAGAAAAAAAGCCAGGAGTGGTGCTGAGGTGCAAGTGGTAGAGCTCTAGCCTTGAGAAAGCCCAAGGACAGTGCTTAGGCCCTGAGTCCAAGCCCCAACTGGTTAAAAAAAAAAATCAATGCAAATATTAACAAAGACAAGGAGAAATCTTATCTCTCATTTGTTGACTGCAAAGATTTGGTAGATATGTTTTTTGTTTGTTTGTTTTTTTGCCAGTCCTGAGCCTTGAACTCGGGGCTTGAGCACTGTCCTTGGGCTTTCTCAATGATAGAGCTCTACCACTTGAACCATAGCACCATTTCTGGCTTTTTTCTGTGTATGTGGTACCGAGGAATGGAACCCAACATTTGCATTCCAAAGCCTTTAGCTTAAAGAAATGACTAATTATGTCTACATGAAACCGTGTACATGCGTGTTCATAGTAACTTTATTCCTAGGACTCAAAAGCTGGAAATAACTCCTATACCCTTTAATAGTGTGGTTTAATAACTGGTAGTATATCCTTACATGAGTTGTACTACTAAAAAGAAATAAATGATTGATACAAAAACAACCTTGATGAGTCACTAGATAATTATGCTGAATAGCAAAAAAAAAAAGTCTCAAAAGATTGCCTTTTGTATGCCTCTGCTTACATCAGAATTATGGAAATGGAGAACAAATGAACAGCCTTGAAGGATTAGGGGTAGGTTAGCACAAGGAAACCTGGTGATGATAAACAATTCTATGTCTTGATTATAATGGTGGTAGCACAGATCTGTACATGTACAGGTAACAGTGAGTGCATGTAAAACAATTAAATTTGAATATGGTTTATGGAATTTCCCACAAGCAACTTTCTTGGTTTTGGTGTTTTATAGATGATGTCCCTGTTGGGTCACAGAGCCACTTCTGGTTTTCTGGTGGTTAAATGGATAAGAGTTTCAGGGGGGCTGGAAGTTTGGCCTAGTGATAGAATGCCTGCCTAGCATAAATGAAGACCCAGGTTTGATTCCTTGGTACCACATACATAGAAAAGCCGAAAGTGATACTGTGGCTTAAGTGGTAGAGCACTAGCCTTGAGGAAAGCCCAAGGACAGTGCTCAGGCCCTGTTAAGTCCCCAGGACTGGCAAAAAAAAAAAAAAAAAAAAAAGTTTCAGGGACTTTCCTTCCCTGGCTGGCTTTGAACTGCAATCTCAGATCTTAGCTTCTTGAATAGCTAGGATTACAGGCATGAGCCACCAGTATCCGGTCAGTTTAATGATTTTTCCCCCCTTTTTGGTACTTCTTATGTATCTTCTATAATTATTTCAAAATAAAAGCCCCTCCCTTTAAAAAACAAGGATTAGATGTAGGATTTTGTAGAACCAAAGAAGTAGAAATTTGTGCATTAATGAATGACAAGAAAGTTATGAAGTACCTCAGGTTAATTAGAAAAATTCTCACAAATCTGTTCCTTATTACCCTTAGATTTTCTGCTAGGATAACATGACATGAAAGAAGGCTTTGAATACTAAATAAACAAGAAAATAATTTCTTTGTTGTGTTTTATTTTAGAAGGAAGATGTAAACGAATGTGGTGAAAGTATTGACAGAAATAATCTGAAGCGGTCACAAAGCCATCTTACTTACTTTCCTCCTAAACCACCTCCAGACAATGCTGTTATCAAAGCTGGATATTGTGTAAAACAGGGAGCAGTGGTGAGTAGCAAATCAGAATGTGAAGGTATCACAGGTGAGCACACAGGTGAGCAGGGCCTGCTATTGATGGACTGACTTCCATGGAAAGTGCTTGTGAGTGGTGTTACTTAAACTTCTAGGCTTCCACTTCCTTTTGGAAAGAAGAAAAAAAATGCATACACACACACACACACACACACACACACACACACACACACACACACACACACACACACACACACACACACACAATCCTATGTATATATGGACCTCATAGGAAGACCTTTTCTTTTAAAAAAAAAAGTACTCCAAAATTCATTCTTTCTCTGCAAAGTCTTTAAAATGTTCATGAGTAAAATGCATGGAACTCTCCTGTTTGACTGTTGATCACTTTCTGGTAGTTAAGAAAGTGATGTTAGTCAAGCACAGTGGCTCACACCTGTAATCCTAGCTACTCAGGAGGCTGAGATATGAGTATCCTGGTTCAAAGCCAGTCTAGACACTAAAGTCTGTGAGACTCTTTATCTCCACTTAACCATCAGAAAACTGGAAGTGGTGCTGTGGCTCATGGCACAGGGCTGTAGCTGTGTGCTGAAGAGCTCAGAGAAAGCCCCCAGACCCAGAGTTCAAGCCCCCATGACCAACAACAACAAAAAAGTGATGCTTTAGGGCTCAAAAATTGAAGGCAAACACCTGAGGTTTCTCACTGTAGAGTGTTTACAGGACACTGGAATCAGAATTCTGTGATGCATGCTGTGAGTGTGCTAATTGGAGCTTTTTGGAAGACAGTTCTTTTTGTTTGTTTTACCAAGTCTAAAATATCAATAGCTTTGAGATATTTTAGCTCAGTGAGAGAAATACTTGGTGCAAGATGTTCCTTGAAAGTTTCCTTTCTAGGTTCATTTTATTATATACTTACAGCTTTATTCAGGTATAAACTACCTGAAGAAGGATTTGTAAGTTTTATAAATGGAGAAACCTGGTGTGGTTTAATAACATTTCCTGTGTTAGCTCTTTACTTTGTGGGGGTTGGGTGGTGGAAAGAAAAGGAAATATTCTTTTTTACTTGAGCATTAAAACTATGAAATATCATAGTATCATTACTAAAGCCTGAAAACCAGCTACCAAAAGTTTGAAGGCCTCATTAGGAAAAGAAGCAAGGTTTTATTTATGAAGGGAGGATAGCAAGGCTTCTGGGTACATGGTACTTCTGAGTATGGGTTCACATGGGAATGATTAAGTTGTCATTAACATTTGGCATTCTTAGAATTCTTTCGTCTGTGTTCATCTCTGGTAGATGAAAAACTGGAAAAGAAGATATTTTCAGTTGGATGAAAACACAATAGGCTACTTCAAATCGGAACTGGTATGTGCAGTGTCCTAAATATTACTTTACACATGTTTGAGAAATGCAGTGATTGTATGATTTATGCCAGTCTCTTTTTATTTTTTTATTTTTATTTTTTTGCCAGTCCTGGGGACTGAACTTAGGGCCTGAGCACATTCCTTGGGCTTTCCTCAAGGTTAGTGCTCCATCACTTGAGCCATAGCACCAGTTCTGGCTTTTCTAAATATGGGGTACCAAGGAATCAAACCTGGGTCTTAGTGCATGCTAGGCAATCATTCTACCACTAGACCAAACTCAAGGCCCCGCTAGTCTCTTTTTAGAGTAATCTACTTCTGATTTTGAGAGTCACCAATAGTTCAATTTCCTATGTTGTGATTTTTGTGGCTAAGAGAATGTTCTTAAATATATTTTACATAAAACTCATGATTTCAAAGAAGCATTCTGTCTTGAAAGATCTAAAATTATCATCTTCATATAAATTTCCTCAGTAGGGGTATTGGAAGAGCTGATACAAGGGATTAACCTCCAAAGGTCAACCTTTAAGCCTTTGTATTTCTGCTTTTCTTCTTAGCTTTCTCTTAATATTTTCTTTTCCTGGACTTTTCAGACTGACTCCTAAGTTGCATTACATGAGATAATTTGACCTAATTAATGAAATTTATAAGGGATACTTGAGAAGATTATGATTTACATGAAGGCATCAGAATAGCATTGTCCAGTTGGCTGTTCTGCCCTGGTAGAGGCTTCCAGCTTGCTAAAAAGGTTCTCTACCATTTCTCCTGAAAGAGATCTGCACTCTGTGGAGAAAGAACAAATTCTAGAGCTGGGACAGGAGATGAGCACTCATGGAATGTTAAGGTCAAGTAAAAAGACACAAGAGGCAATTTGAAAACACTGCCCTTGGGCCTGGAGTTTGGCCTAGTGGTTGAGTGCTTGCCTAGCATGCACAAAGACCCAGGTTCAATTTCTCAGTACCACATACTTAGAAAAAAGCTGGAAATGGTGCTGAGGCTCAAGTGGTAGAGCTCTGGCCTTGAGAAAGTCCAAGGACAGTGCTCAAGCCCTGAGCTCAAGCCCATGACTGGCAAAACAACAACAACAACAACAAAACACTCCCCTCACCAAATTAGGGACAGAGTGTCAAAATATAACCTCTATAGTAACAGACAGCCCACTAGTTGCAACAGGAATCCTGGACCCCATACCAGTATGAATGAATGGTAGAATGGTGAATGTATGTATGTGTATATGTGTTGAGGGATGAGCTATTTACATAGTTACAAAATACATATCTATAAAGTAGATAAGTAAGCACGAAAAGTAACATTCAGTGAAGTAGGCTGGTAGTCACAGTTTTTGGCAGGAAGTCAGCCTTTTCAGAAGGACTTCATTGATGGTGAGAAAATGAAAGCTACCTGCCACCTGACAGGAATGAATTACAGTGATGAATGCAGCATCACCTCACTGATATTCTGCTGAAGGTGTATAATCTGAGTTTAATCATAAGGAAATATCAGACTCAACAAATGAGTGACATACTATAAAATAAGATATCTTCTTGTGTCTTCAAGATTATTAGTCAAGGAAGGGGTAAGGAACTCTTCTACAATAATGAAAGAAATGGAGCCTGTGCCTAGCTGAATCTGTTTGCTCGAATAAAAGTCAGTTTGGGGGCAGTTTGCTGCTTGGTGGTTATAATTATATGAAAGAATGTCTTTTTAGGAAATGCATGCCAAATTTAGGGATTGTGTGAACAAGGTCAGCAACTCACTCTCAGGTGGCTAAAGGAAGTCACCTCCAAAGAGTTGGAAATGCAGCTTAGTGGTATAGAGTGCGTGCCTAGCATGCATGAAGCCCTGGATTCGATTCCTCAGTATCACATAAATAGAAAAAGGCAGAAGTGGTGCTGTGACTCAAGTGGTAAGTGTACAAGAAGCTCAGGAACAGCACCCAGGCCCTACGTTCAAGACTCAGGAAAAAAAAAAAAGAAAATAACTTTGGACTAGAGGCCTGGAGTTTGGCCTCGTGGTAGAGTGCCTTGCCTAGGCATGCAAGAAGACCTGGGTTTGATTCCTTGGTACCACATATATAGAAAAATCCAGAAGTGGCGTTGTGGCTAAAGTGGTAGAGCGCTAGCCTTGAGAAACTCCAAGAACAATGCTCAGACCCTGAGTTCAAGCCCCCGGACTGGCAAAAATAAAAAAAAAAAATCAGTTTCTGTGCTGGGTATTCAGACTATGTATGAACTTGTGACTATTTCAAAGTTTTAAGGGGGGATAGTAGGGAAAATATTTAGTTAGGAGAGTTTAAGAAATGTAGTCCAGTGGTAGAGCACTTAATGTAAAGTCTTGTATACAGCCATTAGTACTAAAAAATAAAAGTAAAAAGATCTTTAAAATGTGAAAAGAAGTTGGGTACCGGTGCCTCATACTTGTAATCCTAGCAAATCAGGAGGCTGAGACCTGAGGATTGCTGTTTGAAGCCAGCCCAGGCGAGCAAGTCCATGAGACTTTTATCTCCAATAAATTACTCAGAAAAGGCCAGAAGTGGTACTGTGGCTCAAGTTATAGAGCACTAGCCTTGAACATAAAGAGGCTCAGGGACAGTTCAGTCGTGGGACTGGCTAAGAAAAAATGTGAAAAGACAGTCAACATCTGTGGTGCCAGAAAACAAGTGACTCGAATACTGATGTGTTAGAAAGACACAGAAGCCAACTTGAAGGTGCTCTGAATGGCTACAACTCAGATAATTTGAGCAACAAAATAAATATAATAATGGATAACTCTGAGGATAAATGAGCCATGAATGAATAAATGGAGGAAAAAAAGGCATCTCCTCAGAGCCTAATTCCAGCTTAAAACATGGGCATGGATTGCTGGGGCTAGAAAAGCCACTATTTGGAAGTTACTACACCAATGGAGATTTCTTCTATGTCTGATGAAACTTGCAGGCAAAATTATGATGGAAAACAGGTACTACATAGACTCCAGAACATACTTAACAATGATGAAAGGAAAAAGTAACTCTACAGCAGTGGACAACAGTGACTGTTATTTATTAAGCAAGAGATCATTTGTAACATACCAATATTGGGCCAGCTCCCCATCAAGTGCCTGCTAATTTGATATGCTGTGAACATAGCATGGCTTCTGTGGTTTCCTGTTAAAATATATTACCTGAATCTCAGAGTGAATCATCATCAGACAAACCAAATTGGGAGACATTGTATAAAATAACTGACCTGGAGACATGACAGCCATAATTAAGATCAGATCCTGTGTTAACCATGGGTGAGCAGGAAAGAGGTCAGTTTTTTTTTTTGTTTGTTTGCTTTTTTTTTTTTTTTTTACTATAAAAGGCTATTGTTTAATTAAATCAGAATGTGGTATGTAGATTAGATAATAGGATCATGTTAGTGCTAAGTTTCTGGTCTCCCTAATTGTACCATAGTTATGTGAGAGTGTATGTATATTTTAGACAATGTACAGCAAAGTAGTTGGTAGTAAGATGACTGTTATCTACAACCTGCTATTAAATATTTCAGGAAGAATATATATACTCACGTATATATTTTATATACACATGTATATGTATATTAACATCTTATAAAACAAGATGTAACGTATGTAGAAATAAGTCTCTTTCAATCAAGTTATTTCAGAATAAAACTTTTTTAAAGTTTTTTTTTTTTGGCCAGTTGTGGGGCTTGAACTCAGGGCCTGAGCACTGTCCTTGGACATTTCTCAAGGCTAGAGCTCTACCACTTGAGCCACAGCACCACTTCCAGCTTTTTTTTCTATGTATGTGGTACCAAGGAATTGAACCCGGGTCTTTGTGCATGCTAGGCAAGCACTCTACCACTAGGCCAAACTCCCGGCCCAACTTTTTTAAAGTTCTAACGATTTGTGATTAAAAGAACAAATGTTCTGCCATGGTTTACTTTTGTTCCCCCTTATGCTGCATAAAATGAGGCATATCTTAATTTCATGACAGCCTTTTTAGTGAAATAGGAATTAGTGT
This sequence comes from Megascapheus bottae, assembly GCF_031878675.1. Lineage (NCBI taxonomy): Eukaryota > Metazoa > Chordata > Mammalia > Rodentia > Geomyidae > Megascapheus > Megascapheus bottae. Next base: position 7,266,288 of record NC_143523.1, on the reverse strand, counting down.
TTAATGGATTTTTAAAAATTACTGCTATGCAACTAAGAATCAGTGTGTATTATGTTTGTTTCTTTAATTATGTTACTTAATGTCAAATCATTAGTTCCTTTGGGAGAATAATCATAGTTTTAACTCTAATAATTTAGGTTGCAACATAAACCTAGATTGCATGTTATTGAAGATGGGAGATAAAAACATTTAAAATGTAGCAGATGTCTCAGCATTTAGTAAACATAAGTTCTGGTAAACGGTGCTTATTTTCCTAAGAAAGTGATATTTGAAATGTGACAGATTTGAGTCAAGCTGGATGACAGATGCTACCATGGCATTCCAGAAGAGGAATTATTGCTGTCACTGAGTCACCCAGGCCACCTAGCACCTAGTCTACTGGCTAATTAATGGATTTTCATAAGCTGCACTGAACTCTTGGAATCACAATGTAGTTTAAAGAATAAAATTTGAACTTTTCTTATTCTAAATGGTTCAAGTAGTTAAGTTTTAGATGTACTTCAAGAAAGACAAATGCAGCTCCAGATAGGGCAACTAATCCTTGAAAAGAATTCAAGAATAAGTCCTGAATCTGCTTTTTTTTTTTTGACCAGGAAAAGGAACCTCTCCGAGTAATACCACTTAAAGAGGTTCATAAAGTCCAGGAATGCAAGCAAAGGTAAGGAACTACTCAGACTGTACGTTGGCATGCTTATATTAATATAGAATCATGTCTTAATTTCATTCATGTACTTACTGTAGCTTTCATTTTCCCTTTTAGTTTTAGTGTTATCTTTAGTTCCTCATAGTTGAGTTAGGTTAGAACTTTTAAAACCCTTATTCAAGTATTTATATGAAAACAAAACTCAGTAATGGAAAGGAAAAATTTAATATAATGACCCTATCAGATTTGGCAAACTTGTATTAATTTTTGTGAATAAAAATGTTTCAAAATAGAGCATTATAAAAAAATAAATTAGATAAAAGTTAATAAAATTAAAAGAAGTTAGAGGCATGGCTTAGGTGGAAGAGTATCAGCCAGTTAGCAAAAGTGTCAGATCAAGAGTTCAAATCCTCTTCTCAGGCAAAAGAAAGAAAGAAAGAAAAGATGAATGAACTAGATTATTCACATTTAGAAGCTTTGGACTTAAAGTTGCCTTATGAACCTTTTCTAAAACCATCTAACAATATAATATTATACATTTTAATACAAAAAAAAGGGAGGTAATTGGGTTTTTGCTGAATTAAGTCAGTGTTTTACATGATTCATAACTTGGCACTCAGTAAACAAGTGAAAGAAAGAACACAATAAACAACTGCTATTTAAGTGCAATTGGATAATTTTTTTTTTCAACAGTGATATAATGATGAGGGACAACTTGTTTGAAATTGTAACAACATCTCGAACTTTCTATGTTCAGGTAAGACTTAATTGGGGACTGTAGATCTTTTCATAAGGAATCTACAACTTTAGAGGTGAAATAAATGTAAATAAAGCATGTTGCTTTTGACATTAAAGGTGTAACTAGCTGGGCATGCCTATAATCCTAGTTACTCAGGAGGCTGAGATCTCAGGATCGTGGTTGAAAGCCAGCCCAGGCACTAAAATCCTGAGACTCTTATCTCCAATTAATCACCAGAAAACAGGAAGTGGTGCTGTGGCTCAAGGGTTAGTGTAGTAGCCTTGAGCTACTCAGCTCAAGGACTAAGCCCAGTCCCAGAGTTCAAGTCCCACCATCAGAAAAAAAAAAAGAAAAAAGGCATAACTATATTTCATAAACTTAAAGACCACTGTGTAAAGAATTATTGGTAGGTTATATGCTCAGGAATGGGTTATTTATGATGATAAGTGAAATGGAACTAAATGGTATAGGAGGAAAGGAAATGGTATTTTAACTCAGGTTTTAAGTGTAAGATTGATTCCTTGACAGGTTTTAGAACTTTATTTTTCCATGATACCATTTTTGGTTATTTTATAAAAAGAGAGGCTCAAATACCCACAATCAAAATAAGCAGTAGATGTTAACAGTTTTTCTGTTAGTAGGCTTCTATGTTTAAATCTAAAATGTACTTTTTGTTTACCACACTGAATTATTTAAATAGAATATTTTTTTAAACTGCAGTTGATGGTTTCAAGAAGTTATTATTACAGAGAAATTAAGAAAAATGGTAGTTCAGAACACAATTCCATGTTTAGAAAACCTTTTTTTATTCCCTGATTTTGTTGTTATTTGTTTGTTTGCCTTTCCTAGAGCTTGAACTTAGAGTCTCTGTGCCTTGCATGAGCTTTTTTGCTCAAGGCCAGTGCTCTACCACTTGTACTACAGCACCAGCCTTTTCTGAATAGTTTATTGGCAATAAGAGTCTTTCTTGTCGAGGTTAGCTTCTGAGATTCTCAGCTCTCAGACTCCTGAGTAGCTGGGATTACAGACATGAGCCACTCCGAACCAGCATTTCCTGCTTTCTTATAACAAGTGAGGTGATACTCGCTGTAGAGTTAAATACTATTTTGCATATTATCTTTTTCCCATATATTAAAAATTGCCTGGAAACCATCATTGTATGGATGTTTTACAAGTAAACTGTTTTTCCATATTCTGTGACTGAATCATTCATTTATATCATTTTCCTATATCTTCTATGATATGCAATGTATTTTGGACAAAAATATGCCTGATTTTTTTTTTTTTTTTTTTTTTTTACCAGTCCTGGGCTTAAGCTCAGGGCCTGAGCACTGTCCTTGGTCTTTCTCAAGGCTAGAGCTCTACCACTTGAGCCTCAGCACCACTTCCAGCTTTTTTCTATGTATGTGGTGCCGAGGAATCGAACCCGGGTCTTCATGCATGCTAGGCAAGCACTTTAACCACTAGGCCAAACTCCCGGCCCCCTGATTTTTTTTTACAGGATAATTTCTAGGCAGATTTTTACCCATCAACATGAAATTTTAATTTTGTCAGATTGTCTTTTAAAATTGTGCTTCTATTAGTAAAGGAAAGTATTTTGTCTTTTGCTTTCTTTAAATCTTTTCTTTAAAATGTCTTTGTTCCCATATCACTGGTTTAAAAGCATTCTGTATCTAGCATTTTTTAACTTTTAGATACTAGTACCCTGAAGCAAGAAGTCATACTGGCACTCTTTTAGGCCCTTGTTTAACTTAGATTAATTTTATAATAAAATTTTAAATTCATGTTGGAAGCCTGCCCTTTTTTGGAAAATACGATTCTTTGGTATATGACCATCAATAGTTCTTTAATAGTTCAGGGTACTATTGGAAATAATTTCAAGAAAAATAATATGTCAAAATGTTTGACTTTCAATGATAGTTTAAATATATAATGTGGTATATACATATACGCATACATATATGTTCTTGTAGTTGAGTCAGACAATGATGTAGTCGACACAACAAAGAATGGCTGTCTTCTCTCATTTTTTCCCCCAGAAGTATGCATTATTAACACTTTGTGTGTGTGAGTAGGGTGGGGTCATGGGGCTTGCACTCTGGGCCTGGACACTGTCCTTGAGCTCTTCAGTTCAAGGCTGCTGCCCTCCCTGTGGAGCCACAGCCCCACTTCCCATTTTCTAGAGATTACTTAGAGATAAGAGTCTCAAGGTCTTTAATGCCTAAGCTGGCGTTGAACCTTGATCCTCAATTCTCAGCCTCCTGAGTAGCTAGGATTACAGGTGTGAGCCACCACACCCGGCTATTAACACTTTTTGATACTAAAATATTAAGTGCCAAACTTGTGCCTTGGTATAGTAATTTACCAAGAAAAATGTGGTTTAAAATACTTCTAAAACATTGTTTGTATGCCATTGCCCTAGGTAACAGTATGTTACCAAAATAAATACATTGGATTTATAGAAGTGCAAGATAGTTTTGAGGAAATACTGACTGAATGAAATTTCTTTCCTTTAGGCTGATAGCCCTGAAGAGATGCACAGTTGGATTAAAGCTATCTCTGGTGCCATTGTAGCACAGCGGGGACCTGGCAGATCAGCCTCTTCTGTAGGTTTCCTGCTCTCTGGGGTGAGACTCCTGGGGGTCCTCCATCCTGTTGATTTGTTTTCCTTTCCTCTGACCCTTAATCCCTCTTTTCTTCCTTTGTTGAGATATATTTGCATGTTGACTTTCATACAAATTGGACTTGCAAAAAAATAATGCATTTCTAATTTAATGCTACCTTGTAGTGTTTTGTATACATAACTTTGTGTGCACTGTATTTTGTTAAATGCACAAGCAGGGCAACTAAGGAATAAACGTTTCCTTGCTTTGTTTTAGCAATTCTTACTCCTGAGTAGTTTGACACTTAGTGTGGTATGTGGCCTAATTTGTAAGGCAACTTCAATTCTAGTGTTACACGTTTGTGACTTTCCATTTCCTTTTATTTGGCTTAATAGTGCCATAAGATTACTGACCAAGCAGGAGCCTTCAGTGCAGATTTGTGTGTTTAGTATTTTCTATTTCATGGTTTTATTCTAATATGTTAATATAAAAATTTGCTTCTGAAAAGTAGTCACTATCTTTGTGAATGTAAAATTGAAATGAAATGTTCTATTTAGAAAAAGTCAGAAAATACTTTCTATTTGTTGTGTTGAAGTTTATAGACAGTATTAGGTTTTGCTTTGGAATACTTTAGCCACTCATCTTTGAACTAAAAATATAAATCCAGCTGAAAAATGAAAATATATGGTATCACCATCAAAAGTGGTCTAATATGTAATATGATAGCTCTTATTATCTAGACTCACTGTATATGCTAATTATTCCACACATTGTAGGTTTTCCAGGATAATACTGTCTTTTCTCCATAGTACCATCTGTAGATAGTAGTTTCCTCATTTCTTAATTGTTTTCTCATTTCTTAATTCTCCTTTAAATCTCTTGGGGTATCTAAAAAGGCACCTTTCTAGGTGTTAATTTTGTAACTACATATATTTCACATGACTTTTTTCAGTAGTCAAGCATGAGATTCTCTGCAAAAACTGTCTGTTGGGAAGAGGAAGAGGTGGAGAAGGGTGTTTGTGTTTTGTGCTTTGTGGTGGGGCAAATTGGACTAGCTATGACTATCAGCGGAACTTTCTCTCTTCCTCCCTCTCCTGAGTATAGGTTAACTCTAATCGTAGCTTTGCACTGTGTTCCAGATGCGGCAGGCCAGAAGGCTGTCGAACCCTTGTATACAGAGGTATACATCAAGAACTGGTGAATGCAGCACGTATGTGGGCGCTCACGCAAACGTGCCTTCTTAGTAGAGGGCTCGGACTTACTTACTACTGACAACTGACCTTAGAAAGTTGAGTTAACCGAACTGCCTTTCACAGTTGTCATTACAGACTTTGTCAACACTAACAAACTACTTCACTAGAGACCTCAAGTTGAATATAAAATTAAAGAGAAACAACTTTACTAATGGAAAGAGACATTAAAATAGCTTCTAAAAATTAATTGACCAAATTGCTGCAATTGTTTCAGTTTTGTTATATTTTGAGATATTTTAGATAACATTTTAAATGCACCTTACTTTAAGGAAATACATGCGATCTAAGGAAATTACATGCAGACCTGTGCATGCAGATCCATTGTGTAGGCTGTACATTGTTATATTTTGCATGGCATTTTAAATCTGTAGTGAAATTTAGCCATGTAATAAGACTTTCAATAGTGTTTGCTAGCACTTTGTTTTCAAAGCTACTAGTATCATAGCTCAACATACTCTGCTAGGAGCTGCATTCTGCAGTGCATGTAGAATGATCATATTTAATAGTATCTTCAGATTTGATCTAGTTAGAAGTATACCAGAATATTCACAACTGATATTACTTCACAAAAGTAAAGACTGAATTGTACCATTACCTTTAAAAATCTTACACCTGTGAGTATACCACATGTGTACAACTAAGTAAATGATGAACTAAAAAGCAAAAGGCCTTTGCTACTTTTGACTGCAGTGAAATTTAGGAAAGCAAAAACTATGTTTTGTCACACTGCTAGACAAAATGTTGTCTGAAAAATCTTGATTCTTGCTTATTAATGCAATGTTTGAAGACAGCCTGGACAGAAAAGTTCAAAAGAACCTATCTTGAAAGTAACCAGTAAAAACCAGGACTGAAGGTGTGGCTCAAATGGTAAAGTTACAGCCTGACTGTGAGGCATTGAGTTCAAACCTTAGTGCTACCAAAAAAAAAAAAAAACCCATTTATTCATTTTATTCTTATCTTTATAAAGTACATCAATTCAATTCCCATTGCCAGTTGAGAATATACTCAGATAAAAGAGTGAAACTGGTAGCCTACTTTTTAAACACAGTTTGGTTACAATTGGAATACTGTTTTCCAAGAGGCTATCTTAAAGGATCACAAGCTACTGAATTCAGCTTTGGTGACAGAACTAGCTTCTTAATGGAAATGGTTGTTGGCTGTCATTGCTTTGAACTCACCTCTAAAAATTCATTGCTTTGGAAAGAGCTTGGCACATTTATGCTGCATGGTTCATGCTTCTGCCTTGAATGTGTGTGTATGTGTGTGTTTTTCAGAGAATCAAGTCTCACACTGAATTATTAACTTTATTATTAATGATTGACTGTATTTGACCACTGCTACTCTTTCTAGGAGCATTCCAGCTGTCCTTCAGAATCCAAGCACGCTCCCCGTCCTGCCGGCACAGCAGCAACCACCTCACATCCCTCAGCCTGTCGCAGCCACTCTCTGGTCTCAAGCTTTACCATGGAGAAGCGAGGATTTTATGAATCTCTTGCCAAGGTCAAACCAGGGAACTTCAAGGTCCAGACTGTCTCTTCAAGAGAACCAGCTCCCAAAGTGACTGAGCAAGCTCTGCTCAAACATCAAAGTAAAAATGGCCCTCAGGAACGTGATCACGACCCAGTGGACTTGGACGATGCAAGCCTTCCCGTGAGCGACGTGTAAGATAAAGGCCTCTGGGCCCCCGGCCCCCGGCCCTCTGCATCCCAGTCCTTCAGTGTCCTTTCATGAGGCTGTAGCCAAAGATGATCAATAGTGAGATGGGTTAGAGCTCATATTGTACTGCCTCCTAGATGTATCCTCTATATGCTAGCAAACCAAGAATTGAGGGAGTGGCCAAACAGAATGCCATTTCTGTAAGAAAGAGAGAAAAACACCTAATCGTTTGAATATCAGTTGTCTCGAGGCTGTGTGTGTTCTCACTTGGGTGGTAAAAAGGTATATACGTGGTATTTTTTTTTCCTAGTGACTTGGACAGTTTAAATATTTTAACAACTTAAAACATTAAAAATGCTTACTAATTACTTTGGTCATTTAAAAATGCTACTATGACTTCCTATTAAATGTTCATTATTTTTCTTATTGGTTACTATTATCAAATGGAATATCGCCAGACTAAGATTTCTAAACCCATGGAATCTGTGGTGCTGCCAAATGTATGCTGTTGGGTGGACTTGTTTAGAAGTGATACATTTTGGATATTCTGGATCTCAAGGCGAGCCCTAGGTTTTCATAGAGGATAGGATGTGGGGTAAGAATGGTGGGTTATAGAAGAGGGGAAAATTAATATTCAAGCAACTGTATCTGAGATACTTGTTTGAAAAGCTTAGTTAGGACGCAGAACTGTCAGTGCTTTATTCAGTGAAAATTACTTAGTCAGAAATGTTTGGAGATCTGATTTTCTTATCAAGGTTTTGTATATAGTTTTTATTTTGATATTTGAATCAGTGAAAGACCTCAAGTTTATATGTAAGGTCATAACTGCCCTTAGTTATGAGATGGTGTGGCCTCTACTTTTCTGTCATTAATAACCTATATTCAAGTGCCTGTGTTTTTTCATCTTGTCTAAGAATATGCTCAAAAGTCCTCTATGATTGGCTTTAAACATTGAGATAAAATTAATTTTCAGTAGAATAGTTTAATGTTTTAATTAAGATAGCATTTTATGTTAGATTATACCAGAATGCTGGTATTCTACTACCTGTGCAATATGTTCTTTTAAAAAACAAATTTGAGTATACATTTAATCTTGGGGATATCATAAATATTAGCACCTCTAAAGATTCTTAGTTTCAGGAGTTGAATGATAGACCAGTTTGAGCAAGTACCATTTTGTGGTTCCATCTTCAATATTTGCTTTAAGAAAAGAAGTCTTGAATTTTACATGCTGCTATTTTTATGATATTTTACCATTTTACAGTACTGTTTTATTTTGAATTCATGCATATCACCAGTTTCTTTTCGTTTTTCTTTCTTTCTGTTGGTCGTGGAGCTTGAACTCAGGGCCTGGGCTCTGGCCTGAGCTTTTGGACTCAAGGCTAGAGTTCTACCACTTTGAGCCACAGCGCCACTTCCATTTCTTTTTATTTTCTAAGATGATTTCTTGTCTAAGAGAAGAATTTGCTACTACAATGGTAGATAGGGTCCAGAGGTTATAAGATATATTTTAATAGAATTACATAGTATCTCAGTTTAAAAGTCCAAATGCCTAAGAATTCCCACCCAATTTTTATTAATAAGCCACTTTTTTAAGCTATATTTAGATTTTTCTCTATTGCACCTTCGTTTGAAAGGGTAGAGTGAAAAGGTTTAGGTAGTTACCACTTTTTCTGCTGACATAGCCATTGTAATGGCTCTTTTGAAAGTTCCTTTTTTTTTTTCCTTCGGTGGTCAGTCATCGTGGGGCTTGAACTCTGGGCCTGGGTGCTTCCCTGAGCTTTTCAGCTCAAGGCTACCACCCTACCCTTGAGCCTCAGTGCTACTTCCTGTTTTTTAGGTTAATTAGAGATAAGAATATCTCATGGTCTTTAGTGCCTGTGCTGGCTTTGAACAGTGATCCTCAGATCTCAGCCTCCTGAGTACCTAGGATTACAGGCGTGAGCCACCAGACCCAGCTGAAAGTTCCTTTTTCATGAACACACCTAAGAAATCTTGTGTAGACCCTTTGCAGTACCTAAGAACCTCATGGCATTTTCTTTGGCTTTCACATTGCATGCCATCCTAGCAAATTTTGGTATTGGTCATTTGATATATTTCATTGTGGCAAAATACTAGCTCTATTTTGAAACTTTTTAGATAGAACTTCCCTTAATAGCATAGGAAAATGTTCTTGTGATTGTCAGGGTCTCTTACTATTTATCTCAATTCTTTTTATAACTATGGAAATTATTTAATTATTTTAAAACACACTTTTTTTGTAAATATGTCACATCTGAAATGTCACAAAATCTGACATCCCTTATTATGTGCTGCATTTTTCCTGTGTGTTTAACATGTCTTTTTTCCCAGTGGGAATGCGCACATCCTGCTGTTCACAGTTACCGCTGTTACCTGTACGTGTCAAACTGGTTGAACACTGTAATGACTTGAGAATAAACTGCTCCGAATTCCTTCTGACTTACTTCTCATTTCATCTGGCCTCTGTGTGAAAAAAACAGTGGAATAAAGACAGAATATTTTTGCTTAACTGACTTGAATTTACAGACTGAATGGTGGTAATTATTTGGTAATCTTCAAAAGAATAGGAAATTGCAATCTGAGTATATGCTTTAAAGGCATTTCCTTAAATTTTTTTTTTTTTGCCAATTCTGAAGCTTGAACTCAGAGCCTGAGCACTGTCCTTGTCCTTGGGCTTTCTCAAGGCTAATGCATTACCACTTGAGCCACAGCACCACTTCTGGCCTTTTTTGTGTATGTGGTACCTAGGAATCAAACCCAGGGCTTCATGCCCTACCATTAGGCCACACTCCCATCTCCCAAAGGCATTTTCATGTAAATTATACAGGAATATTCTTTTCTTAAAAAAAATAAACTTTATTTACATTGCCAGTTAAAACTCATGTTCTGCTGGGCATGGTGGCTCATGCCTGTAATCCTAGATACTCAGGAGGCTGAGATCTGAGGATTTAGGTTCAAAGCCACCCTGGGGCACTAAAGACCATGAAACTCTTTATCTCCAGTTAACTATTAGAAAACCGGAAGTGCCGCTGTGGCCCCAGGGGTAAGGCAGTAGCGTTGAGCTGAAGAGTTCAGGGACAGTGCCCAGGCCCAGAGTCTTAAGTCCCACAACTGACCAAAAAAGAAAAAAACAAGAACAAACAACAACAACAACAACAACAACAAAAACACAATAAAACACCATGTTCTCAGAAGCAGAATTAAAGGTGTTACCCATGAAGCATGTTTCAGTTGTCTGGCTTGCTTTCTTTGTGCTTGGTTATTGGTGGGCGAGAGGCAGAATCTAATCTGCTCAATGCAGAAAGCACTAGATCTCCAGCTGGACTGTTGAGGTACACCAGTTAGACTCCACATCCAAGCTGGGTGCTCATGGCTCATATCTATAATTCTGGCTACACAGGAGGCTGAGTGAGGTCTGAGAATCCAGATTTGAAGCCAGCCCAGGCAGACAAATTTGAGACTTGTCTCCAATTAAGTAACAAAAAGCTGAGACTGAAGGTGTGACTCACCTGCCATGCATGGAAAAAATGGACAGAGAGCCGAAGGCCTAGTGTTCAATTCCCAGTACTGGAATGTGTGCTTTTGCCCAGTTCCCCCCAAGACTTCTCTGCTCATTTTGCCTTTTGTGGTTAACTCTGGCCAGATTTAACCCATTGTTAGAATCCAAGTAAAGCTCAAAATACCTCTTCAAGGACAGAGCACTGATAATAAACTATTGAACTTTGTACTTACACTTTTAAATTCGAATCATTCCATTGAAAGTCTGGAATATTCTTTTTACAGAGACACTTTAATGAGTTTAGATGTGTTTTGCCCCTTGGCTAGTTAACTGTGAATTAACTCTTGCTACTTTTCCATCTGTCTTCTTACCTGTTCTCTGAAATGAAGCCAAGAAATACTTTGTGACCAGTGTCTCTTACCTGTTCAGGTTCTGTTGAGTTCCTGGTACCACTTTCTTCTGTCAGCCATTGCTCAGGGCAATTTGTTGATTTTTCACAAAAGTTGGTGAACATTGCTTATTATCATTACTAGCTGAAAGAAATAGAAGATCCATAGCAAGGAAGAGGGTTTGGGGTAAGTTAGCAACAAGGCTGGACTGTTAGCTTCTCACTGTACTTGAGAATACCACTGGGAATTTTACTTTGACGTTGGCGAGGTCTACCTGGCTAGGTGTACCAGATGTCCCATTGGCACTCCTCCCTACCTCCAAGCCACATTCAGTTGTGTTCTACTCATTTTCCCTCAATTGCTCTGAAATACTTCATTGCTGACTGTTGAGTCTCAGTTCACTCTAACAAATTGTGAAAGTCTACCCATGAAACAACAGCCTAACTGCCTAGTATGTACTGTTTGCCTTTACTGCTCCTGCAGTGGAACACAAGGACCCTGAGGTTTGGGTCAGCATTTCTCTTGAGTGTGTGTGTGTCTGTGTCTGTGTCTGTTTGTCCTGGTGCTGTTTTAAGGTTTGGAACATCACTTTCTACAAATGATGTAAAAATGACAGAATTGAATAAAACAGACTCTTTCCTGGTAAATTTTATTAACCAGGGAGTGATAGCATGAACCTATAGTCCTAGCTACTCAGGAAGCTGAAATCTGAGGATTACAGTTTGAAGCTAGCTTAGGCTGGAAAGTCCATGAGTCTTTATCTCCAATTAGCAAAAAGCTGGAAGTGGAGCTGTGGCTGAAATGGTAGAGTGCTAGAGCCTTGAGCAAAAACGAAAAAGAAAAAAAAAACACTCAGGAATAGTGCCAGGGCTCTGAGTTCAAGCCTCAGGATTGGTGTGTGTGCGCACACACACATGCACGTATGCACATACACACTAAAATGTTTTCACTTTAAGGAAAACTAAGAAGGGAAATCCTCAAGTTTTTTTTTTGCTGTCACAAAAGTAGAGTCCTTTCCCAGCTTTCCAACTACTTTTTGGTACAGTTCAGTTATTTTATTTCTGTGGTAGTCAAAATGATTATCAAAAGTTGAGTGTGATGATATGTACTTAAGAGTTCTGGCTACTCCAGAGGCTGAGCCAAGATCACTTGATCTCAAGAGTTAAAGACCATAGTGAAATCCTATCTCAAAAACATCAACAGGGGCTGGGAGTTTGGCCTAGTGGTAGAGTGCTTGCCTAGCATGCACGAAGATTCCTTGGTATCACATACATAGAAAAATGCTAGAAGTGGTACTGTGGTCAGATTGGTTGAGCTCTAAGTTTGAGAAAACCCAAGGGCAGTGCTCAGGTCCTGAGTCAAGCCTAGGACTGGCAAAAAAATAAATAAGTAAAATCAACAGCAACAAATAAAAAATATTGGTGATGAGATAGGAAATATTTATATAAAAATGTAATGATAGGGGTCGGGAGTTTGGCCTAGTGGTAGAATGCTTGCCTCGAATGCACGACGACCCAGGTTCAATTCCTCAGTACCACATACATAGAAAAAATGCCGGAAGTGGGGCTGAGGCTCAAGTGGTAGAGCTCTAGCCTTGAGAAAGTCCAAGGACAATGCTCGGGCCCTGAGCTCAAGCCCAGGACTGGCCAAAAAAAAAAAAAAAAGGAACGATAGCTTAAAATCAACAAAGATCTAATGGCTTAATACCAGATTTTGTATACCAACAATTCCAGAACTTGCAACTTGCTTTTTTTGGAAGGGTTTGACATATATAGAACATGATTGAAAGTAGACTTATGGAGGTGAGTTTGTGTTTCTGTTTGCTACATTCCTTATTGTAGGGAATCACAATAAGTTATCCATTTTAAAGTGGTTAATAATATTTTCCAAACATAAAGACATGAATTGAAAATCTGAGGTTAGTTTTTTAATTGTTATATAACTGATGTACAGAGGAGTTACAGTTCTTTTTGGACAATATCACCTCTACCCTGGCTTCCAGTTGTTCCTTTCTATCCCTACTCACAAATGACTTACTATTTATTATGTTAGTGTGGTTATAGTGCCACCTTCTGGTTATCTCTGCTACATTGAAAGTAATGACATTTGTTGCACCCAGCAGAAAATTAAAGATATGTGGCTGCCTAGGGTAGCTTTGAAATTAATATTTACATAATCATGTGATACTGGAACTTAAGCCATGATCCTTTTTTTAACTTGTTTCAGTAGGCTGGCTGTGATCCTCCTGTCTCTCCTTCTCAAGTAGTTGCGATTACCAGTATGTACTTCCATGCTTGGTGCCTTACTGTCCAACTTAAACCATTTAAAGGACAACTTTCTAGTTAAACTTTTTATTTGGAGTTGATTGTAGCTTCACATGTACAGAGACCTGGCATTCTGGTTATGCTGCAAGCATAATTAGGAGGCTCACCATCCAGGTCAGCCCAGATACAGACATGAGATCCTGTTTAAAAAATAAATCTAAAAGATCTCAAGTGGTAGCGCACCCATCTAGCAAGTGCAAGGGCCGGTTTGAACCTTAGTACTTAAACACACACACACGCGCACACACACACACACACACACACACACATGCACACACACTTATATTAAGAAAATGTATAAGAAATTAAGTACAGAGCCAGGCATGGTGGCTTACGCCTGTAATCCTAGCTACTCAGGAGGCTGAGATCTGAGGATCAAGATTCAAAGCCAGCCTGGGCACAAAAGAACCTGAGACTCTGATCTATAATTAAGCTCTAGAAAATAGGAAGTGGGGCTCAACTCAAGGATAGGGTGGTAACCTTGAGCTGAACAGCTCAGGGACAACGCCCAGGCCCAGTTCAAGCCCCATAACCCACAAAAAAGAAAGAAAGACAAACAGAAAGAAAAGAAAGAAATTAGGTACAGAAGAACATTTCAAACACAAGCGTTCTTGACTTTATATCTAAAATAATGAACATGTGTATATTCAACAGATCTTAAGAAATAAATCATTTCTAAGAAAAGAAAGGAGTGAAAAGGAAGGGAAGGAGTGGGGAGGAGAGGGAGACCGTTTCAGGAGGCTGAGGCAGAAGATGGAGAATTTCAAAACCAGCCTAGGTTGCATAGTGCGATCCTACTCAAAAAAGGAAATAGATAAGCATGAGCTTGCATATCTTTTACTCTGTTTTCTTGACTTTTTTTTTTTTTTTTGAGGTTAGCTTTAGGGCTTGAACTCAAGAGTCTGGTTGCTATCCCTGAGTTGTTTTTTTCTTTTTTTTCTTTTGCTCAAGGCTAATGCTCTACCACTTTGAGCCACAGCTCCACTTCCAGTTTTCTGGTGATTAATTGGAGATAAGAATTTACTAAGGCTGGCTTTGAACCGAGATTCTCAGATCTCAGCCTCCTTGGTAGCTAGGATCACAGACGTCAGCCACCAGCACCCAGCTTAAAAAACTTAATAGAGTATTATAATATTGATAGTGAAAATGTGGAAGTTTCGTCATTGCAAGAATCTCTGGTTGTCACATTTATCTGCTGTCTTTAAGGTTTGAGAACAGATTTAGTCAGTTGCTCAGTCACATTGCATTTTTAGTCACTTGCTTAAAGTCACATTACATTCAAGTACAATCTTTAAATACCAAGGTTTAACCCTTAACTCTTACGGTTTTACTGCCTTGATAGAAATCTTGAAAACGGCTCTTCAGTTAATTACTGAGCACAATTGTCAGTTTATTTTCAACATTTTCCAGAACCACTTACCAAGTAACAGCTTTCTTTTGATATCCTCTAAACCTGATTTTGAGAAACAATAATAGGTACCTTGAGGACAACCTCCCTGAAAGATTTCAAGTTCTGACAGTTGACATTATGCTTAGTATGATTACCAGTATAAAGTATAAATAAGACAATTAGATTACTATACCGAGTTATTGGCTTGCAAATAATTACAGGCTGGTTATAAAGATAGCCAGCTGCAGTAGACTAAGGATGAGTCTTAAAATTCAGGATACAACAGGCTGTACAACAGGAAGGTAAATTAAAGCATCCATAAGGAATTTGCCAAAAGAAAGATAAAATTCGATACAGGATAAAATGTAGCATGAAAAACTGGTCACCCTGGAAGCTGTGTATTCAGACTGATGCTCAAAGAATGATGGTAAGAGTAAGAGTAAAAAATGTGGGAGCCAGGAGTTTGGCCTCGTGGTAGACTGCTTGCCTAGCATGCATGAGGACCCGGGTTTGATTCCTCGGTACCACATACATAGAAAAAAGCCAGAAGTGGTGCTGTGGCTCAAGTGGTAGATCCCTAGCCTTGAGAAAGCCCAAGGACAGTGCTCAGACCTTGAGTTGAAGTCCCAGAACTGGGTGGGGGGGGGGGGGAAGCTGTAAGGCCAGGAGCATGGCCAAGTGGTAGAGTGCTTGCCTAGCATATATGAAGCCCTGAGTTTGATTCCTTATTACAACAGACAGAAAAGGCTGGAAGTGGTGCTGTGTCTTCTTGATAGAGCACTAGTCTTGAGCACAGAGAGGCTTCAGGGACAATGTCAGGCCCTGAATTTAAGCCCCAGGACTGGCAAAAGAGGAGGGGGAGGTGGAGGAGGAGGAGGAGGAGGAGGAGGAGGAGGAGGAGGAGGAGGAGGAGGAGGAGGAGAAGGAGAAGGAGGAGAAGAGAGGGAGAGGGAGAAGGAGAAGAAGAAGAGGAGGAGGAGGAGGAAGAGGGAGGAGGAGGTAGTAGTCAAAGTTCATGTTAGGGAGAACATTCTAGATTCCCCCTTGAGAAACAGTACTGACTGGCACTTAAAGTTCTAGCTTATAATCACCACCCTTCCATTTCCACTCCCTCTCACAGCCAGGGCTTCTATGTATCTCCAGTACTGGCCTCATTCTACTGAACTATACTTTGTTTCCTAACTTCCCCACTTTTCTGTCATCCCTGCTGTTCCTTCTGCCTGGAATCCCATTTTCCTCATAAATCACTGCCTTCTAACTCCACCTAGCCTTCAATTCTCACCAAAACACAGCTTTTTCCTGGTGCCCCAGTCACCTGACTGTTCCTTTCCCAAACCAGTGTTCATTTCTTTGGTGCTGGCACTTGAGCTCTGAGCTGACTAAGTAGCTTTCCTCTTTCCACTGCAGTCCCTTTTGAAAGCCAGTGGATTTTAAACTTTGGAAGAGATTACAGAATGGAAACAGCTCAAATCCAGCTCTTTGTTAATTAAATTGGCCTGAAGGTGAGGTAAATAAAACAGGAAGCAGGGTTCAGACGGATCCCTTGGCACTGTTCCCCTGGAGTGGTGTGACATCAGTGCGGCAGTTCCCATCCTAGGACAAGGACACCTTTCACCCTTTACTGTGTTCCCTTTGCCTTCCGTTTCCAGGGGTCCCCTGGTCACCTCATTGAGAGAAATGGTGCCTAACGCTAAAGCAATGCTTCTCAACGTGTTCTGGGGAGACCGTAGCCTCACTATTGTAGATTATTGGCCCATCCTATTCTATGTCTACAAATGAGGCCAGCAACAGACATTTTCTCAAGTCCTTCAGCAGAATCGGATACCCCCCTGACCTAAGGTACATGTTGCACATAATGATTTAGCATCTCTCCTGTGCATCTAGAACGGTACTATGGTGTAGCATCCTTAGTGAGCACAGAAAAGTCACCCAAATCATCTGATCAGTGGCTCCTTGGAAGAATGGGATGGAGAAAGGCTGCTGGGCCTGGGATTTCTCTGACCCGTGCAACTTGAAAGTGCTCTTTATCTGATAGACAGGATCTTATCAGGCGCTGAGTAAAGGTGTTTTAGTTCATGTAAGCATCAATTTGACTCAACTTCCTGGCAATGAAAAAAAGGTGGTGGGGGGGGAGCATTGGATTCTGCAATGGCTTCTGTTGTTTGATGGAATGAAATTTGGCCTTATTAAGCTAGGAAATCTTCTAGGCATGAACTAGAAACTCAGAGTGTGAACTGGGCTATAAGAGACTAAGCAACATAGAAGCTTAACAGCTTGGTAGAAGATGAAAAATTCTTTAGGGCCAAGAGCAGCCCATTGTGTGTAATTCCTTCCCTTTTGTGCATTTGTAAATTCCTTGCTCTGGGGAGATGACCCCATGTGACATCATGTGACCTTTAGGAAGCCTTCCTTGCTCATCTGACCATTCCTTTAGGACTGCATGTTCCTCTGACCACTGTGATTATTATTGTCTTATGTGTCATTTATGCTCTTCTTTGCAAGGCTCTAGGTTCCTTCAGACAAAAATATTTCTTTTGGCTGGCAGAAGTGGCTCACGCCTGGAATCTTAGCTACTCAAGAGCTTGAGATTGACAGGATCAGTATTTGAAGCTAGCCTGGGCAGAAAAGTCTGGGAGGTTTCATCTCCAAAATAATGAGCAAAAAGCCAGGTGGGTCGTGTGGCTCTAGTAATAGCATGCCAGCCAAACAAGCATGAGGTCCTGGATTCAAACCCTGGTATCAGCCGAAAGGGCGGGGAGGGGGGGGGAAATAGTTCTTTTGTTTAAAACAGAATAACCTTAGGGCTGGGAGTATAACCTAGTGGTAGAGTGCTTGCCTAGCATTCACAAAGACCTGGCTTCAATTCCTCAGTACCACATACATAGAAAAAGCCAGAAGCAGTGCTGTGGCTCAAGTGGCAGAGCACTAGCCTTGAGCAAAAAGTGTCCAAGGACAGTGCCCAGGCCCTGAGTTCAAGCCCCAGGACTGGCAAAAATAAAAAAAAAACCCAAAACCAATAATCTTACTATATTTTCTGATTTTAAAGTGAACATATTAATGCAGAACAACTATGTGAAAAGAAATGGAAATGACCTGGTTGACCCATAATGGTTATACCTTAAGTCTTTCAGTACACATGAATGAACAACTCTGTGTGTGAATAAAAATGTCTCCACTTCCTTTTTCAGAATTTAAAGTACCCCCCCTTTATTTTAAGTGAATATTATTACAGGAAACAAACACACTAGAAACAAAGAACAAAGTTATCCAGACCACAGTGGATTCAGACCTGGCCTAGGTTGTCCTGGTCTTTGTAAACAAGTCAAACGTCATATACCACACACACAAATCCATAAATATAGAAACCTCTCAATTTCTCACTACCTCACCTTGCCCTGGATGACCCTGAGCCAGTCTAGTTAATGAAGTTTGGGCCCCATGCTATGTGTGCTGTTTAGTAGCCTTTTACTCACGTGGGGTTGCTATAATGGATTGCTTCAGACTGGGACATTTTTAAGACAATAGGAATTTATTGCTCTTAGTTCTGCAGGCCAGAAAGTCCGGGATAAGTTGGCAGAAGCTTGCATCTGGTAAGGGCTGGCTCCGTGTTCACTGATACTCCGCCCCTACATGTGTAAAGGAGATGGCACTCCCTTCAGAACATACTAATCTCATCATGAGCACAGAGCCGTCATAGCTCATAGCTGGCTCAACTCCCAAAGCCCCTGCCTCTTAATACCTTCATGGTGGGATGAAGAATTCCACATAAGAACTGGAGGAGGAGGCAAGGAGGAGAGGATGGGATTCTCTGGTCCTTAGCTGCATCTCATGACTACACAGAAGATTTTCCTAACTTGGAGTCTCCCAGGTATTTCTTTTAGGGAATCTCCCCCCAGGTGGTACATGCATGGAGGGAGAGGAAGACTGCCTTAGGCCTCAGAGCACGGCTGTGAATGGCTCCACAGTTTAGAGTAGGGTGGTACAAGTCTCAGGAGGCTCATGCCTGTGATCCTAGATCTTAGGAGGCTGAGATCTGAAGACAAGGCTCAAAGCCACCTCAGGCAGAAAAGTCTGTGAAACTCTTATCTCCAGTTAACCACCAGGCTGTGGCTCAAGTAGTAAAACGTTAGCCTTGAGCAACAGACATCAGAGACAACATACAGGCCCTGAGTTCAAGTTCTAGGCCACCATTAAAAATAAAATCAAGTCAGGGGAGGTGGTAAGAAGTACTGGTCAGGACCACAGAGGCAGAACTCCAAGAAGAGAGTGTTCACCCCATCTCTGTAGGGTTTGGTGTGAACAAGAGCCAGGAAGACAGACACACTTGTCCTGTCCTGCCATTGTCACGCCCAGTCATTGGGATGCTAGCCTGGAACAGCGAATTGTTAAACTTTCTTTCAGGAAATGTGTAGGTTGGCTGTTGAACAGACGCATTGTTAAATTCATCAATTTACAATCAATCATATCAAGAGCAAAGGTAAGAAATACTCATTACTTCCTATTTTTTTTTTACTACCTTTACAATTGACTGTGTTCTTGAGGTTATTTAGAGCTATTGTCTCCTGAAAGGTATGGTCATATTTAAATCTGAAATGTTTCCCACAGGCTCTTATATTGAAAATTTAGCCCCGCCCCCCAGGTGGCACTAGGGTGAGAAGTGATTGACACTTTAGGAGGTGGGGCTTAGCTGGAGAAAGTAGGTCACTGGAGCCTGCCTTTAAAGGTTACACCTTTGCCAGGTACTGGTGGGTCACATCTGCAATGCTAACTACTCAGAAGGCTGAGATCTGAGGACCAGAGGTTTAAAGTCAGCCCAGGTATACAAATCCCTGAGATTCTTCAGCTAACCAGTAAAAAGGCCAGAAGTAGAGATAGGGCTCAAGTGTTAGAACACAGGCCTTAATCAAAAAAGTCAGATGAGAGTGTGAAGCCTTGAGCTCAAGCTCAAGCCCATACACACACGTGTGTACGCGTGCACACACACACACGCACTCAAGTTATACCTGGTCATTGCCTCTCTCTCTCTCTCTCTCTTTCTCTCTCTCTCTCTCTCTTTCTTTCTTTTTGCCAGTCCTGGGGCTTGAACTCAGGGTCTGAGCACTGTCCTTGGACACTTTTTACTCAAGGCTAGAGCGCTGCCACTTGAGCCACAGCACACTTCCAGCTTTTTCGGTGTATGCACCCGGGAATCAAACCCTGGCTTCATGCATGCTAGGCAAACACTCTACCACTAGGCCACACTCCCAGCCCTGGTCCCTTCTTTCTCTCTGGTTTCTGTATTCCATGACGTGTGCTCTGTGTCTTTCACAACAGGCTCCCACCATGACATTCAGTGTTGTCTAGGCCCCCAGCAGTGGGAACAGCCCATCATGGGCTGAATCCTCTGCTGAGCCACAAGGAATGTTCGTTCCTCTCTGCTGTTCTCTCAGGTATTGGTCACCGTGAGCGTCTGGCTGACACGGGTGTGTGATGACGAGCTGTGGCCCACCTCTTCCGATTTCCACACTCAGTAATGTCACACTGGCACTGTGGGAGTAGTTATACCAGGGACACTGGAAACTACAAATTAGAGCATGATTCATTGTTTTGATGATTGTCTAGAGGAGAAGTTGGCAAACCTCCTCTGCAAAGTGCCAAATAGTCAATGTTTTGGGCTTTGCGGGCCGTGTAGTCACTGTCACAAATTAGCAATTCTGCTGTGACAGAGCAAAAGCAAACATAGACAAAACATAAATGAATGAGCAAGGTCATTTTCCAACACAATTCTTTCTGGGGACTGGAGTTTGAATTTCACATGATTTTCATGTGTTCTGAAATACGATTGTTTATTTTCCAACCATTCAGAAACAGAAAATCATGCTTTCTAAAAAACTATTGTTATTATAAGAGTGATTCAGAGAAGGGCTAACATTTTATAAGTAATGAGAACATATCCTTTTGGACCTGTTTCTTCATTCCCAGTTTTTCCTTCCCACCCCCATCCATTCACAAGTTGTCTAGGTCACTTTTTACATAGTGTCTAGTGAGAACCATTGCTGCATTTGTTCATCCTTTGTCCCTCCATCTCTGTGTCCCTCTTTCCCCCAAAGACAGATAGATGACAAATAAAACAAAAAAAAAAAGATAAAAATAAAACTCCTGTTTCCATTTTCTGGAATTCATCGGCATTGCGTCTTTGGTGTCCTCCTTTGGTTTCACTGTGTGTGGATGCCTAGAGTCCAGTGTCATTTATCGTGTCCTGGTGTATTTTAGATCTAACTTCCACATATAAGGTAAGCGGGTTGACCTCACTTAACATGATTTGTTCTAGGTCTATCCATTTCCTTACAAACAGTATATTATTTCTAATGGCTGTGTAAAATTCCATTGTGTATAAATACCACATTTGAAAAATAGGCACTCCTCTACTGTAGGGCATCTGAGCTGTTTCCGTAATTTGACTATTGTGGAAAATCATACTTCAATTGTAGGGCATCCAAAAAGCAAGGAGAAGATTTAGTGACTATTATATTTTATTATTTGTACACTCTGTGCTTACATATCAGTAACATTTACAATGAACTTTCTTCCCCCCTAGGGAGCTGGTTGCTACACAATTTACAATGTACCTTACCTATTCTACAATCTGGAGGAGAGAGGTTCAAAGGCCTTCTAAGTGCACCCAGGGAGTGGAAGTCCTGCTCATATGCCACTGGCCCTGGGGCAGGTGAGTTTGTGGAGAGGACTTGACAGCAGCTAGTTTGGCTTTTGCAAAGAAAAAGCAGAAAAGGCTGGCGTGTGTGTCGGGGGGGGGGGAAACACTCCAGACAGAATCAGACTACACCTGGGGGAGATGGCAGGGGGAGAGAGGATTCCACACACCAGGGAGAAAGGAGCCTAGGACACAGAAAGTTCCAGACATGTATGCATACAATATTTTTCTGTCTAGGCATATTCATGCGTCATCCTTTAGTAATTATATCCCTAGAACTCCTGTAGGTTTTTGTTAATGAAATTTATAGGCTGTTCTCTCGCTTGTGTGTGTGTGTGTACATGTGTCAGTACTGGGGCTTGAACTCAGAGACTTGAACTCTCTTGCTTGGCTTCTTCTCTCAAAGCTGATACTCTACTACCTGAGCTGCCTTGCTGGTTAACTGGAGATAAGAGTCTCATGGATTTTTCCGGCTGGCTTTGAACTGAACTTCTGAATATCTAGGATTTCAGGTGTGAGCCACCAGTGCATGGCTCTATTTGAGTTTTTAAAAATAATTTATTTACATTTTCTTTTTTAACTTATGTTTTAGTTCCATTGGATGATGAATTTCTAGTGCTCGGCCTTCTTGTTTTATCCACATTTGACGAGGAATATCTCTGGTGCTCGGCTTTTGTTCTGCACTCCCTGTTGCCTTGGTGTATTTTTTTAAAATATATATACCACATTAAGGAAGTTCTTTATTTTACCAAAAATAAAATTCCTCACAGAAAGGAATATGAAATCTTTGGTTTTGGTGATGGTCCTGGGACTTGAACTCAGGGTTTGGATGCTGTCCCTTTGAGCTTTATTTGCTCAAAGCTCCACTTCAGTCTTTTTGATGGTTCATTAGAGATGAGAGTCTCTTAGACTTTTTTCCAGGCTGGATTTGAACTGCAATCCTCAGATCTCAGAGTCCTGAGTAGCTGGGATTATAGACATGAACAACTGGGGCCGGGCTAATGGATTAGAGTTTCCTTGGCCAATTAGTTGATGATATGATAAATTGTACTAATATATCTTTTAATGACTAGGATGTGATTCATATTTTATTATTTAACATAATACCAGATGGATTTGTCTATATCATCTATAGTGATATAAGTGGTTTTAATTCATAGATCATTTTTTATAGTCAAGAAATAATAAAAACAAACAAACAAACAAATAAATAATATCCCACGATTCTATTCTTCTGATATGTTTTCATGTTTGGATGGGCTTGCTTTGTAAATGAATTGGAAAGTTTTCCATTTCCCTCCATGTGCTCTCTAGTTGAAATAGCTTGAAATTATCTGTCCATTGAAGGTTAAAAGAATTCAGCCATAAAATCATGTTGGCCTCAAGAATTTTTCCAGAGGGCATTCTCAATTGTTTGTTTTTAAATATCTCTTTCTCTTTCTAAATTCTTGTTTGTTTAAGGCATTTGCTCTTTTGTCAGTATTGATAATTTTTAATTCTGAGATTTCCCTCTCATTCCTGTTTCTATTCTTTTTACAAACTAGACCTCAAGTCCTCACAATGTTCAAAAAACCAGATTTGTCCCTTTCCTGCGTGATCATTTCTGCTAGTTTTCCATCAGTAGTGTCCTGCTGCCTCTATAACTTGAAGTCTATAAAGGTGGGACATGATTTAATTCCAGTTGTCTCTGGCTTCCCAAAGTCTTGTGACTGATGTCGTACTTCTGCTCAGAGTGACAAGAGGGTCCCAAAGGGCAGCAGCTAGCATCTAGAAACTGGGCCTGTTCTGATTATGAAAACAGCTCCATGCCGGCTTTAATGGAGCATTAATTGATGGTTTTGTGCTGACCTAAGACAGCTTGGCTCATGGTTCATTCTTGTCCTTAAGCTTAAAAGTAGGACAGTCTTACTGAATTCCACAAAGTGTCAGTGGCAGTACTCAGGAAAGAATTATTGTGCTTAACAAAACTCAAATTGAGCAGCTTCTGTCTCAGAAATGTCTGATAGTCATGGCAGACAGAAAAGATGCACTGTCTAACATGCAATCACTCTTAAAACTGCTAAAAAGTGACTGAGCTCACATTTTATTTGGTCAGAGAAAATGGTTTGGTCAAGCTGCTCATCCAAAGGTTGAACCAGCCAGATGCTGCTGGCTCATGTCCATAATCCTAGCTATCAAGAGGCTGAGGTCTGAGGATTCTGGTTTGAAGCGAGGCAGAAAAGTCTGTGAGAATCTTATCTCCAATTACCCAGCAAAACGTTGGAAGTGGCGAGATGGCTCAAATGGTAGAGTGCCCAGTGTTGAGCCAAAAAAAAACAACAACAAAAAACCTCCCAAAGGAGAGCATGAGACCCTGAGTTTAAGCCCCAGTACCAACACACACACACACACACACACACACACACACACACACACACACGAGTTGAGTCATATGATATTGATATTTTGTGAAGTCAAAAATTATGAAATAGGGGCTGGGAGTTTGGCCTAGTGGTTAAAGTGCTTGCCTAGCATGCACGAAGACCCGGGTTCAATTCCTCGGTACCACATACATAGAAAAAAGCCGGAAGTGGTGCTGAGGCTCAAGTGGTAGAGCTCTAGCCTTGAGAAAGTCCAAGGACAGTGCTCAGGCCCTGAGCTCAAGCCCAGAACTGGCAAAAAAAAAAAAAAAAGAAAAAATTATGAAGTAGTCCAGGTACTGCTGGGGAAAATAGGAGGAGTGACTAGGCCAGGTATGCATACTAAGATATATGTGTGTGTGTGTGTGTGTGTGTGTGTGTGTGTGTGTGTGTTATCCTAGGACTTAAAAACAGGGCCTTAAGCTCTTATGTGGCTTTTTCTGTTTAAAGCTGGGGCTCTACCACTAGAGCCACACCTCCAGTTCCACCTTTCTGCTGGTTAATTAGAGATAAGAGGCTCATTGCTTTGTCTGTGCAATGAGCTCTAATCCATGAACCTCAAATCTCAGCCTCCCGAATAGCTAGGATTAAAGGCATCAACCATCAACACACAGCCCTGAAACAGATTTTATAAAGAGCTGTGGAAACTTTTTAAACAGATGGTCAGATGTGCTGAGGAAAGGAGGTCCTCCTTTGACTGTGTCGCAGAGTAGCTGCCATTTCCCCAGGGTGAGTGGCTGCAAAACAGGTTTGGACCATTTCTTTATTTGGGGTGCTGAGCACTTGGTGAGCACTCTGTGAGAGCCAAGAGAGGCAGTGATGGAGGGGATGGATCAGGGGGAGGAGCCCAGGTCTGAGCTCAGAGTGAATGTGGAGTATCTGACCAGGGGAACCTGGTGGGCCAGTTGGAGCCTCAGAGTGGATCCCTGTTCCCAGGAGGGTCTGCCCAGGACAAGCTTGCATGGCCATGAATGGGAAGACCGTGGCTTGCTTTACTTCTTCCTTATAGGCTTGAGTCTGCACGTTGTTTTGTTAAAGAATCAAGACTAGCTGGGTGCTGATGGGTCATGCCTAGAATCCTAGCTATTCAGGAGGCTGAGCTCGGAGCATTATGGGTTGAAGCTAACCTGGTCAGGAAAGTCTATAAAGACTCTTCTCTCCAATAAACCACCAAAAGCCAGAAGTGGAGTTGTGGCTCCAGTGCTAGAGTGCTAACCTTAAATGAAGAAGCTAAAGGACAGTGCCGAGGCCCTGAGTTCAAGGTCCAGTACTAGAACAAAAATAAAAAGAAAGAAGACAAGCACTGTGCATGTTTTCATAAGTCGTGTATAAATGGGATCCCATTTCCTTTGTTCTGGCATGAGGAAGAGTTTTCTGAATTCTGTCAGAATGATTGCAGTGACTGAACTTGGACCCTCTGAAGCTTGGGGCTTTGGGCATTTCTCTCTCCTTCTAAGCTGTAGATCTTCCTGAGAGAAAGTGTGTGTATGTCTGCACACATGTGTGTGTACATGCATGTGTGTATGTAGAGGGGAGCAGAGCGGAGGGGGCAGCTCTGAGGGACCTTAGCTCTCAAACTAGTGACCATCCTTTTCAAAGGAATAGAGACAATTTCATACATGGGTGCCAATGCAGGACCCGGTATAAGCCTCTAGCAACTTCCCATAGGAACCCAAGGGCAGTAGGGGACAGAGTTCAGGTTCTGCAATGCAAGGTGACAGGGCTCTCTGGGCGGGTGGAGAAGGGAGAGTGGTGGCTGGCCAAGTGGAAAAGTACCATAGCTGTGATTCATCAGGAATAAGGCTCTGCTGGTACCATGCCACAGCAGATCCGTGAGCACAGACTGTTGACAGCTGAAAGCCCCATCAGCGATGCAACCCAGCTGACGAGAAGAAACTAAAATGAAAATCAAGTGAAAAATGTGTTTCTTCAGTGCAGCCTCTGGCTGTAGCTGTATGCATCAGTTAACCCAGGCAACATGAGGCCAGATCTGGCTATGTAGCCTGCCCTGCCAAGCTACCTTGCACCAGGCATACCCAGCCTGCTATGGAGGAAAATGGAGTGGCCCACTGGGACACAGATTGGCTGGATAAGTGAGATTAGGAGTTCACTCAAACCCCAGTGTCATCAGGTCATTACCTTGTCTCCAGACTAACTGCATGGTTTAAATGTGTGTTCACATGGTATGGTTATATAGAAATGACACATCCATAGTTCTCACTGCTGCTCATTTGAGCTTCAGCGTGTGTGTGTGTGTGTGTGTGTGTGTGTGTGTGTGTGTGTGTAGAACTATCAAATCAGAGATTCAAGTCAGAGCTGCTCATTACCCTCTCCAGAATTTTTACAACAGCTCTGTTGGTAGAAAATGCAAGTCACATTCAATCCACACACTGGAGGTGTACAATAGTAGCTTTTAGTGGATTCTCAGATATGTACAACTACCATCACAAACATTTTGTCTCAAGAATAGGCCCCAAGCAGAATGAGGATGGCTCATGCCTGTACTCCTAGCTGCTCAAGAGTGTGAACTCTGTGGATCATAGTTCCAGGCTAGCCTGAGTAGAAATGTCCACTAGACTCTAAAGTAGCCAGCAAAAATCTGGAAAGGAGGTAGGGCTAAAGTGGTAGAGCACCAGCAAAGCAAGCAAGCAAGCCAAATTAATATGAGGCTCTGAGTCAAAAAAATAAAAACTTAAAAGCATCAAACCTTGAGCTATTCCCTTATCCCACTCCCCTAGCCCTAAGCAACAAATAGTCTTCCTGTGTGTGATTTCCCTGCTCTGGACACTGCCATGAATGGGGTCATATGATGTATGCTCTTTGGTACCTGGCATTCAGCAGTGTTTTCAGGATTCACCCATGCCAGAGTGTATGATAATATGGCAGAATAGTACTCCCCTGTGGATATGCCACATTTTACTCACCCTTTAGTTGATGCACATTTGGGGTGTTAGCAGCCTCTGGTTGTTATGAGGATGCTACTCTGGATAACTGAGTGCAAGTGTAGGTATGTTTCCATTTCTTCTTTGTAGGCATAGGTGTGAAGTGCTGGGTCATAAATGAACTGCATAATTTTGTCTTCCAAAGCAGCCACACACCATTGTCTATGCTAGCCCTTAGTTCCGGTTCCAGTATCTCATGGCCTTGCTAATGTTTGGTGTCAGCTGACCTTTGGAGGCTAGCCACCTTCATGCATGTGAAAAGGGATCTTGTGTCTTGATTACTTGATATGCTATTAATGAGTTGCATCTTTTCATAGGCTTTTGGCAACCTTAGAGTTTTCATCCAGTTTGGTGGCAGTACTTATTGTGTCCTTCTCTTAAAACATTTGTTTTGAGAGCTGGAAGTGTAGCCTAGTGGGAGAGTGCTCATCTAGCATGCAGGAAGCCCTGAGTTCGATTCCTTGGTACTGCACCAAAGGAAAAAGCCAGAAGTGGTACTGTGGCTCAAGTGGCAAAGTGCTAGCCTTGGGCGAAAAATGTCCAAGAACAATGCCCAGGCCCTGAGTTCAAGCCCCATGACTGGCAAAAAAAAAAAAAAAAAGGTTTTTGGAATGAATTTTAGGTATAGCAAAAAATTGCAGTTATGGTGCCAAACTCCCACTTAACCCAGACCAAATTTCCCAACTCATAACCCTTATTACACTCCACACACCATTCTTTCTTGGAAACATTTGCAACTCAGTCAGCTGCAGACTGGAAGGTCCCTTACCTGCAAACAGCTTCAGTGGGGTTTTCCCTAAAAAACCAAAACCAAAATTGTTCTCTTATGCAACCCCAGTCACATGACTAAAAATCAACTCAGCACTGATTTAGTCATTATATCTATAGAACTTAATCAAGTTTGCCGACTTCAAAGACAGCACCCAGGCCCTGAATTCAAGCCCCAAAGCTAAAAACAAACAAATAACAAAAATCCCCCCAAACCCATGAATGATTCTAGCACACATGCGGATCTTTGTTACTGCCTCTGGCATTCATGGGCTGTAAGATCCAGAAAGAGGATGTCTTTCTCAAGCCACCCAGCACCATAGAGCCCCACCCCTGGGGTGCCTTTGTGTGACTTAGGGCAGGACACTTACCCTGTGTCGGACAGCTTGGCAGGAAGAGTCGCTGATCTCTGCCACGTTCCCCCAGCACACTGTTCCTTCTTCTGGGGCTAGGGGGGCTGTGACTGGGGTGGGGGGATGTCTTGCAGCTGAGATGATGGAAGGCAGCAGCACTGGAAACATGTGGGAACACATTCTCAGGCCTAACTTGAGACCTGTTGAGAAACACTTGGGGGCAGAGCTCAGTGATGTGTATTTAATTAGCCTCCCAGGGCTTTCGGAGGCATGCTGAGGCCTGATAGCGGTGCTTGCAGGAAGGCCGCACAAGGCTGGGGTGCCTGGAGTCTTCCACGGTACCAATTCTTTCATAGCTGGAGAATATCAGTGAAGATTGTCAGTGGGCCTGTTACATGCCAGA
This sequence comes from Megascapheus bottae, assembly GCF_031878675.1. Classification (NCBI taxonomy): domain Eukaryota; kingdom Metazoa; phylum Chordata; class Mammalia; order Rodentia; family Geomyidae; genus Megascapheus; species Megascapheus bottae. The sequence goes on along the minus strand of NC_143523.1, from coordinate 7,238,215 downwards.
CAAAGCAGGCAGCAGGGTGCAGTGGGCAGAGCCATAGTAGGCTTATCTGTCTGTGTGCTCTTGTGCAGTGGACTGAGCTGGGGACTATGATGAGAGAAGCTGTCGGCTACTTCTCACCCTAGTTTTTAGAGTAGTATGGATGGCTCTATAGTCTCACAGCCACATAGTGTTTGCATTCTAGAGAAACATCTGGCTGGATGTGTAAGAACATAATATAGGCACGTAGAGAAGGAATCTGAGCCCTCTTGGTCAGTCAGGTTCATAGCATCGCCGTAGTGTTGCCAATTGAGTTTGGTAAGTGCCTTTCAATACTTGTGGAATTTGGAGCCTTGTGCACGCTGTAGTGCCTTTATAGTTAGACAATGAAAAGTTAGACAAATATTTTCTTTTCAACAGCACATTTAAAGTGTTAGCTTATAATATTCTTGATTTAAAGCTGAAACAATTTTGCCAGATGGCAACATGTCCTACACTTGACCTTGCTCATCTTTTCTGTGGTCCCTGAGTAACAGACACGACAAGCCATCACTGTTCTCATATTCTGGCTGCTGCCTCGGGTTCTGTTTGAACTGTGTCCATCTGATCTTCATCACGGAGAGAGAAGAATTTGGTCATATCCCATGCAATTTTCATTTTCTAAAAGCATATGTGTTGAAAGGAGCCAATGAATGTAAACTCAGACTGTCTTATGTAAGTGATGAAGGAGAAAGGTTAGTCTAAACCAATGAAAGATCTCAAGATGGATCTTAAAAATACACAGAATTTAAAAGCCTGATGGGAAATAGCAACAGCTGGGCCTGCAGTAGGTGTTGAGGTATTGTGAACTTTGTGGACTAGATATTAGATATGGCAGGACTTTCTAAAGTGCTTTAAAAGTTCTCAAAGTATTTTAAAACATTTCATTAAAATGTCCACATCTGGTATTGAAGAGGTTGTACTGAAATGAAGTGTCTCAAATGTAGCTTGTTGGGCTAGAGTAATGGTGTCTTCAGATTAATTCAAAGTTTACTCAGCCTGAAATATATCTACATTATGTATTACTGAATCCTCCCCCCACCCTTCAATCCATCCTTCATACTAAAGCAAGGCGATAAGGTGATTCTAATAAAACCTATGTTGATAGCTGACTGGACCATTGTCAGATTTCTCCCTAGAAGGAGGAAGGCCAGACTTTTTACAGCCTGGCCTAGCATCCTCTCCCTTTAGCTGCCTCTCTAGCTCCAGGGGCCCAGGCTTGCCTGCTCCTACCCATGCTTCTCAGTCTAGGGCGTCCTTACCTGGGTGGACTCAGAGTACTGCCTCCAAGGGTCTGCTTCCCCTGTTCTACCTACCTCCCCTCCCCATTCCTCAAGAAGTAATCCATTCTCAGTCGAAGAGAACATTTAACATATACTATTTATACCTACAGGGTACAATATTACACACACACACACACACACACACACACACACACACACAGTGTAGTGATAAAACTCAGGATAAACAACATTTCTGTCTTCTCAAACATTCATTGGGAACTTCTGGGTGTCTTCTAGTTATTCTGAAATATAGCATAGCTGGGTGCCAGTGGTTCAGGCCTGTAATCCTGGCTACTCATAAGGCTGAGGTCTGACAATCGTGATATAAAGCCAGCCTGGGCATACAAGCTAGAGTCACTCTGTTCTCCAGTTAACCAGAGGAAAGTCAGCACAATTCCATCACTGCAGGAAATATTAGGGCTGGGCTCTGGAGGGGCTGGGCTCCTTCCCTCAATGCTTTATCTCCAGTATCTAGCAAAGCACCTGGTCCACAGAAGATGCTTAAGTTTCTCTCCAACTAAACTGAGGTGGGACTGGTACTGGGGATGATGGCTGCAGCGTCCCTGGTGCCAAAGGGACCTTCTGATGCTGGGGTGACATGAGGGAGGGGTACATGCCTGTTGCTAGGGGGAAGAACATATGCACCCCAGGTTTTAGCTCCTATAAATTAGTACCAGTCTGGCTCTTTTGTCTTTTTGGGAGAATGGATGCCCCTAGTGGTTGGCTGAGTTCTGCTGGGTCCAATGCAGAAGCCACATTTCCTGATTTCCTGGCAGCCTAGCAACATTCAATATTTGTAAATACATATGAGTGTTCAGAATTAAAAGCTTAAGTGCTACAAATTGGGGCTGCAGAGGACGGCAGGGAACTTGACCTACCTCCCTTTTCTCTGGAAAAATCCCCAGTGAGAAATGAGTTTCCATGATACATAAAAAAAAAAATGCATTTTTCATCTAGGTGCTCGTGGCTTAAACCTAGTTCCTCAGGAGCTGAAGATCTGAGGATCATGATTCAAAATTAGCCCAGACAGAAATGTCTGTGAGACTCTTATCTCTAATAAACTACTCAGAAAAAGCTAGAAATGGCGCTGCAGCTCAAGCAGTAGAGAGCTAGCCTTGAGCACAAAGAGGCTCGGGGGCATGCATAGGCCCTGTAAAGAAGGAAGGAAGGAAGGAGGGAAAGAAGGAAGGGAGGAAGGAAGGAAGGAAGGAAGGAAGGGAGGGAGGGAGGGAAGGAAACAAAGAAGTGTCATCTACAAGGAAGAAGCTGTGAGCATAAGGGAAGACCCCCATAGACCAGTGATGCCTGGTGGTTTCTGTCTGTCCCCATGTGCGTATGGGTGAATGTGAATGGTCACGTACATGGTAACATGCATGGATCTGTGAATACTCACCCTCTGCACATCCAGTAGGACTTCATGTCTTTCAGAGCAAGGGATTGCTCAGGGTGTGCTATGTATGGTCTAGATATAATTTGAGTGAGTCCTCCAAGGTCCATGTGCTGGTGACTTCATCCCAGTGTGGCAATGTTAGGAGGTGGTGCAGCCTGGCAGGAGGTGACCAGGTCACTGGAGGTGTCACCTTCAGAAGACACTATTAGTCCTCAAGTGAGGAGGGTAAGTTCCTGAGAGATAAGACGATCAATTGTAGAGGATGGGCTGTGTTGTTGGGGGTCTGGTATGGGAACATTTGAAGGTAGGGAGGATGGGGATAGGGAGCCCTTTAATCCCTCTTATTTTCTGGTTTGCCACCTGACTTATGATCTCCTGAATGTGCCTCCACCAGGATGCTATCTGCCATGCTGTGGTATAGCCAGAAGGCTGTTATAAGAAGCTAAACCAGTGCTTGATTTTGGACTTTCAGCCCCTACAATGGTGAGCTAAAGAACCATTTTTTCTTTCTCTATATCCAGCTCCAAGTATGAGAAAATGGACTAAGGTAGGGCTGGGTTCTCTCTCTCTCTCTCTCTCTCTCTCTCTCTCTCTCTCTCTCTCTCTCTCTCTCTCTCTCTCTCTTTCTCTCTCTCTCTCTCTGTCCTCTGTCTATCTTTCTATCTGTTGTACTTAGGATTTAACCTCAGATGCCTCCTGCTTGCTGCCTGTTTCTTAATGATGGGTCCCCTGGCAGAACTGGGAGTTGATCCGACTACAGTGTGATTAGGTTTTTGAATTCCTGGGTTATGTCTCTGGGTACCATGTGGTCCTCAAGTTTCTCCTCTCCCACTGATCCTCTCCTGAGGATACCCTGCATGGCTCCCAGCCCCTTCCTTCCTGAGCAGGCCTGCTCTCTTCTGTGTCTTGCCCCTATGAACATGGGTTATAGCACCTCCTCCATCCTGAGTGCCCTCAGCCAGGATGGACCTGGAAGGAGCACAGAGCACACAGCACCCAGAGGTGGGCCTCGGTGGTCACCCAGTGTGGCATGTGGTCACTGCCATTGTCCTCATGAAAGCGCCTGGGGTCACAGAATCAAAGGTCAGAGGTGGGACTTGAACCAAGTTCCCCAGAGGACTTCAGGGTCAGAGCCTACTTGAAGGTCACAGGAGCTCGGGGTGGGGAAGGGAATCTAGCAGCGGGAGGAGGTGCAGTGAAAGCCCCTCTTTAAGTGCTTGGCACATAATCAAGGTAACCACAAGCGGTGAACAAGTCAAACCCATAAGAAGTCCCTCTCCCAGCTTGGCGCTGGTGGCACACACCTTGTAATCCCAGCTACTCAAGGATTCCGAATCTGAAGATCCCAGTTCAAAGCCAGCCAGGGCAGAAAAGCCACCTGGAGCCTCTTATCTCCAGTTAGCCTCTCACAAGACGGGAAGCACCAGCCTTCAGCACAAAGAGGCTCCGCGGCAGCGCCCCAGCTCTTGAGTTCAAGCCCCACAGTCGACATAGAAAAAAAAAAAAGTTCCTCTCCCATTTCATCCCCAAGTACTGGTTCCTAAGTCCCTGTCCTGAAACAAACAAACGAACAAAGCAAAACTACTTCCCCGCGGCTGTCTGTCTGGGCTTTGTGCATGGCGCCCCTCGCCCGTCCCCCGTGGCTCACCCGTCTGCGCGGGGGCCCAGGGCGCTCGAGGCGAGGCACGCTGCCCTTTGCAGGCTGTCTTCGGTTTTAAGGACCCAACCGCAGCGGGGAGAAAGCTGGCGGGGTCCACACGGTGGAGCGGAGCGCAGAGACCGAGACGCCGAGCCCGGAGACTCGGGTCCGCTGGCAGCCCCGCCCCGCCCCGGGCCCCGCCCCGCCCCGCCCCCAGGGCTCCGGCCCGGACGCGTAGGTCCTACCCTGCGGGCGGTCCCGGTCCCCCCGCCCGCCCACGGGCCGCCCCCCGCCCCCGGGCGCCGTGCCCGTCCTCAAGGCCGCCCGTCGCCGTTGCCAGGCCAATGGGCAGGGCCGAGCGGCCGCGCGCACTCGCACCCGCCGCTCCCCAGCTCCCCGTCCGTCCCGCAGCCGTCGGAGCCGCCATGCAGTCCCCGCGCTCCGCGCTCCTCTCGCCGCCGCGGCTGCTGTTCCTGCTGCTGCTCGCGGCGCCCGCCTGGGCGCTGCCGTCCTGGGCCGGCCGTTCGGCGCCCGCCGCGCCCGGGCCCCTCGCGGGCTGCCCGGAGCGGTGCGAGCCGGCGCGCTGTGCCCCGCCGCCCACGGACTGCGAGGGCGGCCGCGTCCGCGACGCGTGCGGCTGCTGCGAGGTGTGCGGCGCGCCGGAGGGCGCCGCGTGCGGCCTGCAGGAGGGGCCGTGCGGAGAGGGGCTGCAGTGCGTGGTGCCCTTCGGGGTGCCCGCCTCGGCCACCGTGCGGCGGCGCTCCCAGGCCGGCCTCTGCGTGTGCGCCAGCAGCGAGCCGGTGTGCGGCAGCGACGCCAAAACCTACGCCAACCTGTGCCAGCTGCGCGCCGCCAGCCGCCGCTCGGAGAAGCTGGGACAGCCGCCCATCATCGTCCTGCAGCGGGGCGCCTGCGGCCAAGGTACTGCGTCCCGGGCCAGCCCCGACTACCCTTTCCATCCCCTCCCTGACCTGCGCCCCAGCCTGGCCCCGGTCTCTCCATCCCGACCCTGACCTGCGCCCCAGGCTGGCCCCGGTCTCTCCATCCCCGACCCTGACCTGCGCCCCAGGCTGGCCCCGGATCCCTCCATCCCGACCCTGGTCTGCGCCCCAGGCTGGCCCCGGATCCCTCCATCCTGACCCTGGCCTGCGCCCCAGGCTGGCCCCGGATCCCTCCATCCTGACCCTGGTCTGCGCCCCAGGCTGGCCCCGGATCCCTCCATCCTGACCCTGGTCTGCGCCCCAGGCTGGCCCCTGATCCCTCCATCCCGACCCTGGTCTGCGCCCCAGGCTGGCCCCGGATCCCTCCATCCTGACCCTGGCCTGCGCTCCAGGCTGGCCCCGGTCTCTCCATCCCGACCCTGACCTGCGCCCCAGGCTGGCCCCGGATCCCTCCATCCCGACCCTGGCCTGCGCCCCAGCCTGGCCCCTGATCCCTCCATCCCGACCCTGGTCTGCGCCCCAGGCTGGCCCCGGATCCCTCCATCCTGACCCTGGCCTGCGCTCCAGGCTGGCCCCGGTCTCTCCATCCCGACCCTGACCTGCGCCCCAGGCTGGCCCCGCTCTCTCCATCCCGACCCTGGCCTGCGCCCCAGGCTGGCCCGGGATTTCTCCATCCCGACCCTGGCGGGAGCCTAGCGAAGGTTCGCGGGGAGCCGTGAGCACCCGCTCGCTGGGAGCGGAGTCCGGGTCCTCGAGGGGAGCGCTCCGCGGGTCCCTGGGAGTTGGGCTCGGTAGCGCCCGGCCGGTCGGGAGTGGGCTCCGCGTGCCTGCGGTTCCCTGGCGCGTCCTGCACGGCCGCCCCGGGAGGGGGTTCGGGACCGGTGACCGACCTCAGAACACAGCTCGGACAGCAGTGTAAACAAACATTGGAAGGAGAGAAATTCTGGCGCTGGGACTACAGGAACTTCTGTCATTCTTTTCCTTCTACTTCTTTGATGAATTCAAACGTATTTTCTTCTCTGGGAAAGGTAACGTTTTGGAGAAAGGTATACCCTGGCCAGGCGTACTTTCTCCAGATGGTGGCCGGGTGGAGACCGGTGTAGAGAGGCTTTGCTGCCTGTCTTCCTTTGTTTCAAGAGCCAGCCTTATAAAACAAAGGGGCTCTTTTTAAATAAGCTCATCCTGTGCCTCTGGACCTTGAAATTTGAAGAGGCAGAGGAGGGGCAGGTTAGGGATTGGGAAGAGAGGTGCCATTTCTTCCTCCTCATGGCATCTCTGTAGTACCCTGGGGTCCTCCCTGGCGGGGAAGTGGGGATGGAAGGTGAAGGAGAGTGGAGAAACGCCCAGCCCACTGGGGACTTCAGGAGTGATGAATCTGGCTCGGCAGAGGTGTTCTGTGGAAAAACAATAAGGAGTTCAACGCCGGCCAGCCTGGCAGTGTGGGGACTGGCTGGCAGGGCTTGGCAGAGCATTGGCTTCAGCCACAGACCCAGCACTGCGTCCTTGGTGGAGACAGGGACAGAACAGCCCAGTCCAAAAGGGACTGCCTAGATTTTTCTCTATCCAAATATGGTCCAACATGACCATTCAGGACCTGGAACAGTTTGGCTCCAGAGCAGGAAGGTGGCAGGGTGATGGGGGGAGGTGTGGAGGGGGAAATCACGTCATACTCACAAGGGAACTTAGCCCAGACGCAGCCTTTAGGTTCAGCCTAGCTAGACAGGAGGTGTTTTGAGGAGAAGCAATCCGGATGCACTCCTACTCAACACCGACCTGGGGTGCTGTTGGGACTGTGTGCCAGGCAAACAGGTAAACAGCTCCCCTGTTTCCCTCAGAGTGGCTAGGATAGGAAGATTCTGCCTCCCTCCGTTTCACATGAAGTAGAACTGAGACTGAGTCACTTATATTTTTGGTGACTGGGACTGGTGCTCTACCACTTCAGACACATTTCCAGTTCCAGCTTTTTGGTGGTTAATTGGAGATAAGAGTCTCGTGGCTTCTTACTCGGGCTGGCTTTGAACCATGATCCTCAGATTTCAACCTCCTGAATAGCTAAGATGATAGGGATGAGCCACTGGCACTGGGATTGCAGCCAGGATTCAGAGCCAGCCCAGGGTCTATCTTCAAAGCTGTAGAGCAAAAAGCTTCCTAAGGGGCCTGGGCCGCCAGCTGGGGTGGGTGGAGAGTGGGGCACAACAGCACAGCAGCCTCCAGGCCTTGTGTTTGTGTAGGTGGTGCTGGAGACATTTGGAAGGAAACCAGGAGTTACCCAGGCTGGCGGCTCTGAGTCCCAGGGTTCAGGAAGATGGGAGGGCTGTGTTGTGTGGGCAGGGGTTCTCAAGTGAGGACAGCTTAAAGGAAGTCTGATGCCAGACTAACCTAGCAAAGTGTGGAACGCTGCAGGAGGACCTTCAGGTGTCTCTCTGTGTGGTGAGGGCATTAGAAAAGCATATTTTGGTCAAAAAAAAAAAGGCAGCTGTTGCTGTTGGTAGTCTCGCTGCATGAGGTCCTAAGATACTGGAGCCATGTAAACTGTCTAATTTATTGCCAGTGAAGGAATTAAAGTCACTGAGTAAGGTCTGAGTTGGCAGAGTCCAAATACTTGGGAATAAGCTTCCTCATTGGTCCTCAGGCTTCCAGTGCTCCCCCAAATGTGCCAGTTAGGGCGAGGACAGCACAAAAGAACTAGGGTGTTGTGGGGGTGCAGCGCCAGTCTTACCAGTCCCTCCTCCGTTCACAAATATTTATCGAGCCCTGCGGCATATCCAACACTGTTGGTGAGTCTGTCTGCTTGGCACTTAGAAGTTACTCAATAGGTATGTGTGTGGATGGATGGATGGATGGATGGATGGAAGAGGAAATAGGGAAACTGGGAACCGTGGCTCAGTATCTGTAACCATAGCTAATTAGGAGACTAAGACCTAGAAGTTGGTGATCGGAAGCCTGGGCAAAAAGGTATGTGAGACTCCATTTCCAGTGAACCAGCAAAATGCTGGAAACATGATTCAAGTGATTAGAGTGCTAAGTAGAGAGCAAGAAAGCGGAGTGAAAGTAGGAGGCCCCTGACTTCAAGCCTCGGGACCAGGACCAAAAAGAAAACAGAAGAGAAGCTGTCCCATCCTGGCTCTGCAGAAGGCATTGCTTGCTGTGTCCCTCACTCCTGGTCTGATGCCAGGGCCTGGCTTGATGGAGGAGGCATTGCCAGGACCCAGGCCTGGAAACCAGCGGCTTTCCTTCCAGCTCCGGCTCTGGGCAGCCTGTACACAGACATGGCAGCTCTCTGAGGACTCCAGGGTGAAGATTTTGGCCTTTCATGAGATGCTATTTAAAGAGAAGAGGAAAAGCAGACTGAGAACTGAGAGTAATTGAGCTGAATCTGGACAGAGGGTGAGGGGGCTGTGTGTGTGTGTGTGTGTGTGTGTGTGTAGGACTACTACAGGAGGGAGGTCTCATAGGCAGAGGCCACACTATGAAGCTGTGGTGTCCTTTGGGGTGGAGGGAGTATCACCATTGGTGATATAACACTTGTTGTCTGTTTCCATGAACTGTTTCACGAGGCTGTCACAGAAGGTCTCCAAACATGTTTTGGAAATGAAGGGAAGTTTTTAATGTCAGGAATCAGTGCTGCTGGCAAGGCATGGCTTGGAAACTGTACAGTATTCCAGAGAACACACACCTGTCAGCATCCACTCTGCAGAACAGGATCATGAAAAAACTCGTGGAGCCCACCTGTGATCCCAACCAGCACTGAGACAGGATTGCAAGTTTGAGGCCAGCCTGTGCCACATAGCACATGGTAAACCTTCACTCAAAGAAAAAAAAAATTCAAAAAGGAGAGAAGGAAGAAAAAGGAATTGTGATGAAAAATAGGCTAATAATAATAGTAAGGGCTCGATTTACGAGTTCGCGCTTATCAAATGCCAAGCACGTGGTTCCAGTTCTTTTGATCCTCCCACCAGAGTTCGTGCTGTCAGCCCTTCCCCAGTAACAGATGGGAGATGGTCACAGAGCAGCACCATTTTTAGGACTTGAACCCATGCATCTGATTCCAGATCTCTGTTCACAGCCACACTTGGTGCTGTTGACACAGCAACGGAGATTATAAGCCAGCTCCTGCTAAACCTCAGCTAATCCTGGAATAAACAGTGTTCCAGATGGCAGAGGATGGCCTTGAGACAAGCAGGACAGAGCTGAGCCCTCGTTTGGTGGGTGAGCACAGGCATCTCAGGATAAGGTTGCCTTATCCTATGCAGTCCTGTCACGGAAAACAAGGGAAGAAGGGACTCTAGTAAAAATGCTTCCAAACCAGAGTCCCTAGTCCCTCCAGAAAGTCACAACCCTTCCAGATGCCCTGATAGTCCCCAGGACCAGCCAGGATCATGAGATGGTGCAGAGAGGAGCCCCCGCTGGAGGACGCTTGTCCATTTCTCCCTCTGTAGGAAGGCCATGCTGCCCCAGACACAGGTCTGACAAGCCTGGTGATCAGGCGGAGGTCAGCAGAGGACACCCAGACATTGCCTGCCGGGAGGTTTCCAGTGGCCCTGAGTCCTGGAATCTCCCAGAGCCTCTAAAGAACAGGAGATCACAGTTTACCTTTGGAGGCTTAGACTGTTTATAAAATCTGTCTTATGTAGGTGGTTCTTTTCTTTTTTTTTTTGTGGGTCATGGGGCTTGCACTCAGCCTGGGCACTGTCCCTGAGCTCTTCAGCTCAAGGCTGCTGCCCTACCCCTGGGCCTGGGAGTTGTCCCTGAGCTCTTCAGCTCAAGGCCACCACCCTACATTTGAGCCAAGTCCCACTTCCCATTTTCTAGAGGTTAATTGGAGCTAAGAGTCTCAGCCTCCTGAGTAGCTAGGCCTGAGCTAGGTGGTTCTTCAATGCAAGATTCAGGCAAGTAATCATTGCTAGTTAAGTCCCTGCTGCACTCTGGGGATGTGTGAAGGATAATTCAAAGTCCCTGTCTCCAGGGAGTTCATATTTAACCCCCTGGAGACAGTCAGTCATTCATTAGCCATGGGTTACATTGTTGTTTGTCAAGTTCTATTCTTGCCAAGAGTCATTTCCACTAGTGACAGTTCAAATCCATCTTCTGTCACTTAAAAAATAAGTGTCTCGGGACCAGGCCTTCTCTTAGGGCAGGGTTGGAAGGGTGAGTCTGCAAATTTCAGCCATCTGAAAGCTGGAGACACACAGACTTTTTTTTTTTTAATGTGGGGTGGGGTGGGGTGCTAAAGCTTGAGGTCTGGACTGGACTCTGTCCCTGAGCTTTTTTTTTTGTTCAAGGCTAGCACCCTACCACTTGAGCCACAGCTCCACTTTCCGCCCTTTGTGGTTAATTGGACATAAGCATCTGACAGATTTTCCTACCCAGGCTGGCCTTGAACAGTGGCCCTCAGGTCTTAGCCTCTGGAGCAGGTAGGTAGGATTACAGGTGTGAGCCAGTGTGTGCCCAGCTACACTTGGAGCTTTAAAGAGCTGTTTATATGACTTTCCTCACTCGGGTTGATTATCTTCTTAGACTTTTCTGGTGGTTTTGCTGAAGAGTTAAAATATTAAAGTTGCATGAAATTACTAAGTACACAGGATCAAAAGCTAAGTGATCGATTTCTTTGATCCCATCCGGGAGGGCTGTAAATAGATTGACTGTGGTGGCCCAGAGGCCTCAGCATGGACGGCTGAACTCAGAGTCTGTTTGGAGCTGTGTGATCTTGGACACATTTCCTGCCTTGGATTCAGAAATCAGACTTTCCATGAGCTTATATTTCTAGTGAATAAATAGCTCTGGTCAGGCTTAGTGTGAAGGAGAAATCAGGCTTGGCAGTGGTTGAAGGTTCCTTGGAAGGCCAGCTGGGGAGGGACTGGAGCCCTGACACCTGGCCCTGGCCCCTGTATGTGTGTATGCAGCTACCTGGCCCGATGACCAGCCCACCCCCACCCTCTCCCAGCAATGAGGGGACTGGACCAGGACAGCCTGTGATCCTGTAGTGAAACTTCTCCGAAGATCACTCCATCTATTCTGAAGGTCATTGTGTCTATTCTGAAGGCTGCATTGGCTGCCCCAAGACTACTTCTTTTCTTTCTTTCTTCCTTTTTGTTTTTAAATTATGATGGTTGAAGCCAAGGTTGGCACTAAATTGATGGAGCCTATCTAGAGATCCATCATTTTCCTTTGGCTTTACCCTGGCTATGAAAGTCCCTGGGCGGATATGGGGTCATATGTCTACTCCCCTAAACAATGTCATAAGCCCAGATGAAAGACAGCCACTTTTGCTCCTCCTGGGTCCTGGGTCACTCTGCCTCTGGGTTCTCTGAAGTGGTTCACGCCTGTAATCTTAGCTACGTAGGAGGCTAAGATCAAACGATCCTGATTTGAAACTAGTCTGGGCAGGAAAGTCTGTGAGATGCTCATCTCCAAACAGGTGGAAGTGGCTCAAATGGTACAGTGCCAGTCTTGAGTGCAAAAGCTAAGGGCTGGTACTGGGATCCTGAGTTCAAGCCTCAGTGCCAGCATGCATGTCTGCATGCACACACAGACATGCACACACACACACACACACACACACACACACACACACAGAAAATCTCTAGATCTGGTGACCCTTGACCCAAAGTGCTTGTAGGTCTTAAGATACCTTCCTTTTATATTGGGCTTCTGGAGTTAGGCCTGTCAGGTTTTCTGGATGGGTGACTTCTCAGATGTGACTTCCTCTCCAAGCCTCAGTGTCCTACCAGTAAAATCTAATATTCACACCCTTGGGGTGGGGCATGTGGCAGGTGGAAAGACCTCTTGTCATGAAGTGCTGATGCATTTCTAGCACTCTATAGCCAATGGCTTATCATAGTGATAGCCTTTGTCATCATCATCAGTGCCAAAAGCAGAGTCAGCTCAGGGGCAGGGTGCTATGATGTCCTTGTCCCCTGGGAAAGGGATGAGGGGGACATCACAGGGGAGAAGGTTTGCCACTAAGTCAGATACTACTTCCCTGTCACCCTCTTAACAGATGCTCCTGGCTGTGGCTTCTGGTATTTGAGCTGGAAGTGTAGTCCAGGCCATTTCCTTAATGTTTCTTGGAGGCTGTGACACCCAGGAGAGGGCCAGTAGATTGGAGCCCTGGGACTTTATCAAATGATTCCTGGTCTGATTTCTGTGTTCTGGGAATCACCCAGGAAAAGGCTTGTCAAAGCTCACAAACCCAAAACACTGCTTAGGAGAGCATGAATACCCTATTATTTGCATTCTTAGGACAAACTGTTGAGTAAGTGTATTTCATAAATGTGTTGTGTGACAGAGACTTGTATCTCCTGGTGCGTGGTGGTCCCTGAGGGTATGTTGTTGTGGCTGGAACTTCTGATAATTTTTGAATTTGAATGGCCTCTGTGTTAATGAGTCAGAGCCTTGTGCAATCTTTCTGCCCTTAGGAACATCTTTCTCATTGCTTGTGCAATGTGATCACCAGAAGGAGCTGATGGGCTGCCTGCGGGATGAGCCACACTTCGAGTGTGGCTGAGGTCTGCCAGGATTGTTCCCTTCCGCACAGTCCTGGGCCAGATTCGACTGCCTCACCCACTGTGTCTCACACCCTATGACTAAGAAGAGCTCTCTCTTTGGTGCCAGTGTTCGAAGCGGCAGTCACCACTTGGTAGGGACAGATGGGCACAGATTTTGCCAGTTGGAATTGTCCAGGGCAGATGGCTGCCAGGTGGATATGGGGGAGTGGAAGCTCAGCATTTAGCAGTCACATCTGCTTTTCATTGGACCAGAGTAAGGGACATCTGGTGGGGCGCTGTGTTCCTGGGCCAGTTAGGCTGGGAAACGTGAACAGATGCATGCTGCCATGTTTAGCTTCTGTTGAGTTGTATGGAGGCTTGGCCCCTTTGCTGACCTGGCTGGCCTGGAACTGCAATCCTTCCCATCTCAGTCTCTCTTGTAGCTGAGATGGCAACGTAGTAGCTGGGGACCAACTTTCAACCCTCGAGGACACACTCAAACCACGGTAGGCATGTTCTCTGTTCCACTGAGATATGACAGTGTTTAGCTAGCATGACTAAGTTTGATGTGTTTAAGAGTAACCAAAGGCCAAGTTCATACTCATTATCTCCAAAGAGGCAACACCTTGGTCCCAAACACAACGGCCCAGTTATTATGTTGAGCCACAGACATCTCCTAGGCCTGCCTGAGAGAGGCCAGGTGCTCCTTCCTGGTCAGGTTGTGGTCTTTGTTTACTGTTTTTTTCCTCAGGATTTGTCCTGTTGGATATTCAGTAAGAAGATTTGATATTTGCCTGAGCTGATTCTACTCTGATCTTTCTCCATCAGTTTGACATTTTGGGGCTGTGAAGAAGATAGTCCAAGCCAGGAGCGGTGGCTCACGCCTGTCATCCTAGCTACTCAGGAGGCTGAGATCTGAGGATCTCGGTTCAAAGCCAGCCCAGGCACTAAAGACCCTGAGACTCTTATCTCCAATTAACCTCTAGAAAACAGGAAATGGGGCTATGGATCTAGGGGTAGGGTGGTAGCCCTGAGCTGAAGTTTCAGGGACAGTACCCAGGCCCAGACCAAAACAAGAATGTAGTCCAGTTATGGTTCCACTCATTGGAACCAGGCCAACAGGTAAGTGGGATGGGCCAGGAGGAGCCACACTCATTGATGTCTTTCCATCTGTTGGGGGCTGATAACTTCCTATCTACAAGCCTTTCCCCCTAGAATACTGGGCCCTGGCCAGGGTCGAGTCGTTTCATCCTCTGCAGAATAGCTGTACCTGCCTCCCTCAGTGCATCTCTAACCACGTCAGCACCTCCTTTATATGCCTTCTAGGATTTTGTGGAACATGGTTCTTCCCTCCCTCCAGAGACACCAGTGTGTCACCAGAGCCAGCCAGCTCGTTTGTAGTGAGGAGAGTTCCGGAAGGTAGAAGGTCCAGCAGGTTCTATTGCCTTCACCTGAGGTACCTAAAGGGAACTTGATTCACAAGTACGCATTTCATCAGTGGAGACCATTGTAGAGTCCATTCCAGGACCCAGGACAGAACCCACACGCCCAGCTCAGCCACTTCCTGTTGGAGCAGTTAGGTGTATGCCAGAAGTTAGGCCCCTGTGAGTTGTTTTCTGTGAGATTTGAAAAATAGTGTCTTTCCACCTTTTTTTTTTTTTTTTCCAAAAAAATCTCTCTTTGGCTTAGATGGCCACAAAGCCATCTGTGTGATGACTGACTTTTCCCTTCCAGAGGTATGAGGCTTTTGGAGGGTAATTATAGTGTTTTCAGTGTGGGGAAATGTGCAGAAGATCACAGTGGATGCCTGATGAATCAGGGCTGAGATACTTCAGTGTCAACTCTGTTTTCTTTGGGATGCATCTACTGGGGTTTTCTGATTACTGAAGGGACCTTTTTTGATTTTCCCTAAAATAGAGACCCCTTTGAGCCCCCTCTTCCATCCCTTATGGGCATTTCCCATCTTCATGACAAAGGAGTACTTGACTCAAGCTGGAGGCTGTAAATTCCCTGATAACAGAGCTCAGATTAGGAGAACAGTTTAACCCCTCCCCCACCCTACCCCTTCAGTGTGCCAGAAGTCCGTGGAGATGATAGGTCAGCTCAGCCAGCAAAGGTGTCAGTGGTTACCCCAGCCATCACTCAAGTATGTTGAGATTCCATTGGCCACCTGTGTCTGGCCAAGCCCAACCACATGGCTGGTGGCCTATAAAAGTAGTCTGTAAGATTAGGCAAGGTGGCCCTTTCACTCACATCTTATAAAACTGTTTAACTTCTGCTTTTGTGTCAGACTCATGGACCCTAATATTGAGGGACTGAGCCCTAGCATTTAGGGGCTCGTCCAGGATCAAAAGACAAGGCCTGAGCCATCATCAGAATTTTGAGCAAAACCTCCAGAGGGAAGATCTTGAGCATTAGTTTTGTCTTTGGTCTTTATGTTTGTGGAACTTTTTGTTCTTTGTGTTTGTGAAAAACCGGGCCTGTTCTGTTGGGGAGCTCCAGGGGTGTGGCCCACCGGGGAGAAACTGGATGCAGTATAGCTCCCCAGGGCCCGAGTGGATGTGGGGATACCCCATCACTCCAAACGGGCCCTTGCAGATTAGGGAGCGTGGCGTGGTCTCCGGGCACGGCAACTCTGGGCTGTTGCAGGTTAGGGAGTTTGAGTCTCCTGGGCACGACATCTGGAGATTAGGGAGTGAGAGTCTCCCAGGTACAACGATTGTGTTTGCTGTAGTTTTGTGTTTGTACGGCAGTTATATTCATCTTAGTATTTGTGCATCTTAGAGCTGATTCCTTGTCTAGCAGTGGTTGCTGTCTGTGTGTTGACTGTCTGTGTCTTACCCCTTGTTGGGTGTTTTTCACTGCCTGTTAGGAAAATGGGTCATACAGAGAGTAAGGCACTTGCAGCGCCTCTAAACCTTATCCTCCAACATTTTAAGGATTTCCAAGGCAAGGCCGCCCAGTCAGGTGACAAAGTTTACCCAGGAAAACTTAAATGTTCTGCCAGCTGGCATGGCCCACTTTCTTTACAGGATGACCATCAAAGGGACCTTCCCCTGCTTAACAAAAACTGTTTCTCTCCCTCTAAAGCAGGTCACATCTCCAGAATCAGAAAAGGAAGAGAAAGGGGATCCTGACATGGAGAACTCTACCCCCCTCCCTTATCTGTCCCTCCCCAAAGTCTTGTGTTTGGTGCATATAAAGAGATGGGCCAAGCGGCATCCACGGAGGGCCTTCCGCTAGACTTGGTTTTGCAACATTTTAAAGGTTCTAAAGAGAAAATTTGGGGTTTACTTAAAGGTCTCTGTTTCTCTGTCCCTGTTTTATGGTTCCTTATGGTGATTTGTCTAGTCCTGTGTCATTCTTGAGATCTGTACCAGTCCTAATGGGTTCTTGTTTCCTGTGTCTTTGTCACTATCCATTTGGACATTCCTGGGGAGTAAGTCTCCGGCCAGATATGGCTCCTCCCCCTCAGCTGTGATTGACCAGGCAGAGGCCAGGCGAGGCAGCTGCATGCCTCGTCTACTTTCCTTTTTCCTAATAACCTGGCTGAAATGACAATCTGGAGATAATTGGTGGCAGGACGCAGGCATCAGTCTTGGCTCCCCCAGGTTTCAAGTTGGTACTGTAAACTGTTATGTGAGATGGCCTAGTCAAAATTGAAGAAATGACTAGAGTTATGCTCTAGGTGGGCTAAATTTGGCGCTGGAAGATTCCCACCAAATAATTTCAACTAAGTTGCCTTGTAAAAGTTTTGTTTTAAACCTGGTTCTCACCTAAAGAGTGAAATTGGCAAAACTCTTTTGACACAAACTTCTGGAAAATATACGGCTGATATTAATTTTGTGCGCTTTAAGGTCTTTGAGTATGAATGTGTGTGAATGAGTGAACATGTTAAATTGTCAGCATACTGTATAAAACAATGGATGAATTTATACTTGAAACACAAAGGCAATTGGGAAAGTCTAAGTTTAAACTTCAAGAAAATGATTAGGTTTGAATGTTTCCAGTGTCTCAAAGGATTACTGCATTGTTTTAAAGAGGAGCCTCTTAAAAAAAGGATCTTTCTAAAGATTCTGAAATCTGCATTTAAAAAAAATGTGGTATTGTAGTGCCTAGAGCTGTTTACATTGTAAACATTGTATCCTGTTTAGCCCAGAGGCATTAAGGAATTTGGAATTTATTTCCTTGAGTTAAAATTTGGAGATAAGTATCCAAAATTTAAATGTGAATTTGTTTATCAATGTCAGAAACTTTGCCTGTCTTTTAAAACTGTTTAGGTAATCAAATGCCAAGAGAAAGGACCTGGAAAACTCAGGATAGTCCTGTGTGACCATCTTTGGGGTGAGAGGTGAACTGGGGTGAGAGGTGTCAGTTCCCATGGTGGGAAAGGCCCTAAGGGAGGGTCCATGCATGGTGAAAGAAGATAAGCTGGCACAAAGGCTGCTCTTCTAATCCTGGTCAGATAGACTGAGTGGACCATCTTCGTCCTTTTTCCTTGCAGACTGACACTGATAATCTGGTAAAATGTGGGTGACGCGATTAGTATTTCTTAAACTACCCCCTAAAATGTATTAAATTGGGAAAAAGGGTTTTAAAAGGAATGTTTAAAGGTTTATCCTTATGATTTGGTTTCATGCTACTTTGCAATTGGATGTATTTTAGAAAAGGAAGGAAACAGTCTGGACTTTTGGTGCACTGATGATGTTTGTAGTTCTTGCTGTAAGGAAAAACTTATTTGATTTTAAACTGTTAATGGAATTCTAGGCAGTAACCTAAACTGCAGAAAAAAATGCCTCTTCTAAAAGGAGGCCTGGAGGCAAAGGGAGTACCTTAAACCCTTAAGGGTTCTTCAAATGCAAATAAAGGCTAAAGTGTTAAATGTTTAAGCAAATATCAATAAAAGTTTTAAAAAATTAGAAATGGGGGGCCGGGAGTTTGGCCTAGTGGTTAAAGTGCTTGCCTAGCATGCATGAAGACCCGGGTTCGATTCCTCGGTACCACATACATTGAAAAAAGCTGGAAGTGGTGCTGAGGCTCAAGTGGTAGAGTGTTGGGAGCCAGAGTGGAATCAAACTGTACCTTGACTTGCTTTCTGGCCCTATTCTATGTAAATGACCTGAGAATTACCATATGAATGTAACACCTGGAGGTTCCCTGGGAGAGGAGGAGGGAAGAAGGGGGAGTGGAAAATAAACGCGGCAGTCTCGGCAGTCTTTGCCTGGACTGCGGACATCCCGGACCCGGTGTGTCTGTCTCTCTTCTTTTTCTTCCTAGTCCTTGTCCCCTATTTCAGGAACCCCAATTTGCGAACCCTGGTTTGCTGCCGGTTGGCCCCGGCAGTAGAGCTCTAGCCTTGAGAAAGTCCAAGGACAGTGCTCAGGCCCTGAGCTCAAGCCCAGGACTGGCAAAAAAAAAAAAAAAAAAAAAAAAAAAAAAATAGCAATTAAGCAATCATTGTGGTAGTCCTAATTTTCCTTTTTTCTTCTCTGAAACAAACATTTAGGACAACTTCACTTCCAAATTTTGTTCAGAAACCCATTTCTAATTTTTTTTTTTTTTTTTGCCAGTCCTGTGCTTGAGCTCAGGGCCTGAGCACTGTCCTTGGACTTTCTCAAGGCTAGAGTTCTACCACTTGAGCCTCAGCACCACTTCTGGCTTTTTGCTATGTATGTGGTACCGAGGAATTGAACCTGGATCTTTGTGCCTGCTAGGCAAGCACTCTACCACTAGGCCAAACTCCTGGCCCTTAATTGCTATTTTTTTTATAGCAATTTCCAGCAGGCCCACGAAGGACAGCAATTCTTATTCAAATGTAATTTTGGCCCTTACCAAGTTCCAGGTAAGATCATGCTTAGAGACTATTTCTGTGTTGACTACCTTGTTGCTTTAATTGGAGTAAAGTGGCCTTTTGTAGGACTCATTGATCTGAAAACTGCAGTTTTGAGCCAGCCCGGGCAAAGTAGAGTCCCTGTAAGACTGTGGTGTCTAAGCTAGCAGCAGAGTGCTAGTGAGGCAGAGTTGCTTTGGAGCTCAAAGTGGCAGAGTGCTAGCCTTGAGTTGGAGATTTGAGAGACAGTGCCCAGGCCCTGAGTTCAAGTCCAGCAACCATCCTAGAGTCACTTGTGCTTGGCCATTCAAAATTAATCCGAGCTGGGAGGTCATAAAATAGTTTGTAAGCATGCCTTACTACTGTCCATGTCCATTTACTCCATAACTGGGCAGGAACTTGCCAGTCATCTGAAATAGTGGGTAGTTTACAATCTTCCCCCCCTCCCATATTTGCTCAAAACTCTAATGAGTGAATTTTGGGTTGACACCAGCCACAAATTCAGGAAAGAAGTCTGTGGACCTACGGCTGTGTCCCCATTGATCTATATATAGGCCTACATAGGTAACTGAGGCATTGTTAGGGTCACAGAGATTAAGTTCCCCAGATAATCAAGAAAAATGCCTTTGCAAATGGGTGCTAAGTAAGCTACACTGTTGTAGCCAAAGAAAAGGTTTGTGCAGTGGTTAAATGTTGTATAGGATCACTAGTTTGGAGCAAATTATTGTTCCTGGTATCTAATCCTGGCAACCCCTAGGTAAAATAGGCTAAGCTTTTTAGGGGCCCTGAGTCAGCTTGAAGCAGTTACAGAAGATGAATTTTCGCCCATCAACTCCCCTTAAGATGAAGGGACCAGGGTCATTTTTGGAAAGTGAGACAGGATAAATTAAAGGCATGGGAAAGAGTAGTAACAGATGTGCAAGAGTGGAGACTGCACTTGTGGGGAATGGCTACAGGTTCAAGTCTTCTACACCTGTCTAGAGAATCCTAGCCTCATTTAAAAAGCAACCAGGAAATCATTGGGAGAATTCGCCAAAGTCAGGCCTTAGGTTAAGCTTCTTTATCCAGCCTGCAGTAATTTGGAGGCAGCTCAGCAGGAGGTGTGACTTTCCATTGGAGCTGCAGACAGACAAGGCTGCTGCTACACATCCCGTCCTGTCTGACTCCACAACAGCTGACTCTACAGCTGCTTCCTGATAGGTCTGGAAACCCTTGGTGCTGGGTCACTAATCTGTGCTAAGTTTAAAGACCTCTAGGTCATGGGAGAATAAATAAAGTGAAGCTGCACCTAGCCTTTTGTAGCCATCTTGGTGCCTCTGGCTTGGTGAAGGGAATTCTCCACCCTGTGCTGAGAAGTCTAGGGGTGAGAGGTGCTAAATGTGAATGAGGGCTATGGTCAAATGAAAGGAGAGAAAAGTTAGTATATATCATGTTGTAAAGCATGTCTTAATAATGGGAGCTCTCCACATGTAAAGTTCTCCACATTGGAGGGAGACCGTCCCCTAAAACTTGGGGAAGTTGAACTAGCTGATAGTGTTAACCATGATTCAATCCAGGCCTTACAGGTTGATTGGGGGACAGGTTCATCGTCTGGTTTCTTACATCCTGGCACTCAAGTGTCCCTGCACTGTGGTACCCAGCACTCCAACCACTGTGAGGGTAGTGGGAAAGAGCTACTGGACTCATCACTCCTAGGTGGAGACATCTTGAGAATGTCACTTTGGGCAAATCATGATGGAGTAATGAAAGATAACCTGGCAGCTATAGAAATGAGATTTGCACAAGAGAGAAGCAGGGGTCCCAAGGATGGCGTATAAAAGCTTATCCAGCTGGTCTCCATGATGACATCCTGAACATCTGCAATTGCAGAATCCCTAGTTTTACTAAGGTTGCTTTTGGCCACTGCATGGTTAACACCCGAATGATTATTTGTACAAAGGAGAATTGGAGCAGTTAAGATGCCAGTGCTGCAGACTCAATATGGCTCTTATGACAGGAGGACATGGGGCTAGAGGAAGAGTCAAGGATTTGACTCATTTTCCAAAACAAGGGGGGAATGAAGGGACCCCTTTCTTGATTTCCCCTAAAATAGAGACCCCTTTGAGCCCCCTCTTTCATCCCCTATGGGCATTTCCCATCTTAATGACAAAGGAGTACTTGACTCAAGCTGGGGGCTGTAAATTCCCTGATGACAGAGCTCAGATTAGGAGAACAGCTTAACCAGGTGGTTACCCTACCCCCTTCGCCTGACAGGAAACTCCCTTCCTTTCCTTTGTCGTCAGAGCAGTGTGCCAGAAGCCCTCAGAGATGATAGGTCAGCTCAAACAGCAAAGGTGTCAGTGGTTGCCCCAGCTGTCACTCAAGTATGTTGAGATTCCATTGGCCACCTGTGTCTGGCCAAGCCCAACCACATGGCTAGTGGCCTATAAAAGTAGTCTGTAAGATTAGGCAGGGTTGCCCTCTAACTTACATCTTATAAAACTCTGTTTAACTTCTGCTTTTGTGTCAGACTTGTTCCTTTGGTCACGGACCCTCATACTGGGGGACTGGACCCTAACAATTACCATAAAGGTTCTTTTAGTTTCTTTTCTCCATACTATTTAGCCATCGTGAGAAATGCATTTGCACATCTGATACTGTACCTTGTCACGTCTTTTTTTAAAGTCAGAAATGAAATTTAATCACATAAAAAAGAAAGAGATTGATGGTTGTTTCATTTCTATCATTCTAGTAGCGGTTTCATGGTGTGTTTCCCTTTGGGCTGTGGTTGTTACTGTGAACAGCACTGAAGTGTGAGTTCCCTGTTCATTACTATTTTGATATCTTGATTTCTTCTCTGAGGATGGACTCTAAGAATAGCAGTTACTGGATAGAGGGATGCAGATTTGCTATGGCTCCTGTGTGATACTTCCAGATTAGTTTTCCAGAGGGTTAGAGAAGTATTTGCTTCCATCAACCTCCTCATTCCCCCCCTCCCCCGCTCCTCCGAGCAATCCTTCAGAGTAAATTCAGGAGATGGGAGATGATGGCTCCAGCTTAGGCATTCTGCTCCATTGTCGGATTGCCCTGGCTAAAGGGACCATTACCAGTGTTTGGGATAGAATGAGCACACTCAGGATTTAGGTGAGGAACCCAAGATGACAAAGGGACACGAAGGTTCTAGATCACAGCCAGGATGAAACTGAGGACCTGAGTTCCTGCTTGCCAGCTCAGGGCTCACTACAGGGCCCAAATACCAGCTCCATCCAGAGTGCATGTGGAGACCAGACTGTTTTTGTTTTGAGAAGTCAAAAATATTTATTCCAATACTGTGTACACCCAGAGGGAAGTACAATATGAATCACATAAAGAAATTCAATAATTTCACTAATTAACATTAAAAAGTAAAAAAGATCTTATTTTCCTTTTTTAAAATATGCACTTTATCAAGGCATAATTAACATACTGTAAAATTTACCATTTTAAAGTATTTTCATATGTACATGAAGTTATGAATTTACCAACACTAACTCTGTAACATTTTTATAATGTCCTTAAAAGAAACCCAGTACCAATTAGCAGTCCCCGGTACTTCCCTGAGCAGCCCTCGCTGACCATCAGCCTACTTCCTCTCTCTGGATTTGCCTTTTCTCATATTTCCTGAAAGTAGAGGCAAACAGTGGTGTTTCTTTGTGGCGGTTTGTCACAGCTTTATGTTTTCATCTACGAGGGAGTGTGTGTTTTTGTGTGTTTGTGCGTCATTCTTGTTTAATGGCAGAAAACTATTCCATTGTGTACTTGTCGGAAGACCACACCTCTCCTTGCAGGGAAAGCAGGAAAGTGACTTTGAAAACCTGAGCTGCCCAGGCCAAGCCGATGGTTCTGCTGGGAGAATTTAGAGACTTCTAACACGCTGACCAGACCTGAGCATTCACCTTGACCTGGCAAACAAAGATTACAATCATCTTATTGCCATTGACACAGGGGCACCTCTCCCCAGGAAGGTTCTAGGGAAGGTACCTGTCCCGAGGAAATCTAAAGCTGCAGAACTAGGCTGAGCCTTTGAGTCACAGCACAGTTAGGGGCTATCCTAGGTGTCCCCACAAAGCTGATTCTAAGGTGGCCTGGTTGAGGGAGGGAGACACAGCTTTTTTGGGGGGGGGGGGTTATGGGGTTTGAACTCTGGCTTGAGTGCTGTCCCTGAGCTCTTCAGCTTAAGGTGACTGCCTTACCCTTGAGCCACAGCCCCACTTTCCATTCTCTAGTGATTAATTGGAGATGACAGTCTCTAGGCTTTGTATTGCCTGAGCTGGCTTTGAACTGAGATCCTCCGATCTCAGCCTCCTGAGCAGTTAGGATTACAGGCATGAACCACCGTGCC
Organism: Megascapheus bottae; assembly: GCF_031878675.1. Taxonomy (NCBI): domain Eukaryota; kingdom Metazoa; phylum Chordata; class Mammalia; order Rodentia; family Geomyidae; genus Megascapheus; species Megascapheus bottae. The sequence continues at coordinate 7,215,270 of NC_143523.1, read as the reverse complement.
TGACTGGGAGACAGCTTTTGACTTCTGGGGAAGATCTGGTTCCCCTGCTTGTTGTACACTATCTACTGTAGCCTTGGCCCAGCCCTGCAAGCAACCATTGCTCAGTAACCACCACCCCTCCCTGCCCTCCCCACCCCCTGCATCAAAGTCTGAGGTCTGGCATCCAGTGAGCTTTTCCCACTCAGAGCTGAGCGTCTGGGAGACTGTACCGGAAAGAGGGGCTGCCAGAGCTTGCAAGTGCCAGTGTGGGCTGGAAGTCAAGGTCAGGTTTCCCAGCTCCTCCTTCTCTTCCTCCGCTGTTCATTAAAAGGAAAGAAAGAGGTCACACAAAACCCACCTGGATTTCCTTTATTTCTACATGGAAAACAGGAAGATAGTGTCTTATGCTATCATTCAATTTTTAATCTTATTTAAAAAACCTATTACATGTGAACTGTGTGTGTGTGTGTGTGTGTGTGTGTGTGTGTGTGTGTGCACGTGCCAGTACTGCAGCTTGAATAGGGCCTGGGATTTATCCTTGCACTTTATTACTCAAGGCTGGCACACTACCACTTTGAGCCACATCTGTACTTTTTGGTGGTTAATTGGTAATAATCTCACAGACTATCCTACCTGGGCTTTCTTTGAACCACAGTCCTCACATCTCAGTCTCCTGAGTGGCTAGGATTGTGCAGGTGTGAGTTGCTGGTGCACAGCTAAATTGTGGCTTTTTTTCCCCACCAGTTCTGGGGGTTGAACTCAGGGCACTGTCCTTGGACACTTTTTGCTCAAGGCTTGAACATTCTGCCATTTTAGCCATAGCACCACTTCTGGCTTTTCCTGTGTATGTGGTTCTGGGGAATTGAACCTAGGGCTTTGTGCATGCCAGGTGATCACTCTACCACTAGGCCACACTCCCAGCCCTAAATTGTGGCTTTTAACAGGAGTGCTGAGGGTCCTGGCTGTGGAGCCGACATCTCTTCTACTTCTTGTCTTCCTTTGATTGGCAAACAGTGGCTCCCATGACGAATGGCATTTTCAGGGTTATTTTAGGCCTCCACTGGCTGCCCTGGGCTCAGCTTCTGTCTGTCCTGGGCGTTTTTTGTTTGTTTTCTGCTGGACTCAAGAAAGCTTCTCTGCTCAGGGTCCTCTGTGCCTGTCAGTGTCCCTGTGCCCTGTGCCCTGTGCCCCGGGATCCATGGCTGCAGCACTGGTTAAAATGGGGGTCTGGTTTCCTGGAATGTGCAAGGTCTCACTTCTGTTTCCGCTGCGTCCATGCCCCTGCTCAGCACAGAGCCTGATCTGGCTGACGCTGACAAGCTCTCTTGGAATTTAATGGAGTGGGGTGGACAGAATGCCGCCGACAAACCAGGCACATGGAGTAAAGGAATCTCGCGAGACGCCTTTGCTGCAGTCACTGGATTATGATTTTTCATTTTCTCCCCTTTCCAAACTCTCTGGAAAGCAGGATCTCTATCCCCTTCATGCTTTCTGCCTCATTAGCCTTTAGGAACTTGTTTGGATTGATTTCTCTCACCACTCAAGTCAGAAGAATTCCAAGTTCTCTAGAAGAGGAGGGAAGGCTACAAGTTTCTGTGTGGTTCACGCCTCTTTCCACCTCTGCCCTTCCCTCCCCCGAGCTCAGCTGGCTGTCTGCCCTGTGCTTCTCAGGCCATTGTCAAGTTTAGCAATGAACTTCAGAAAGGGAGTTAGCTTTGCTCAGGGGAAAATCATGTCACTGTGCTTTCACTCGGTGAATGTGTATTGGCAGCTGTCTGATTAGCTAAACCTCTGTCTTCTGGTCCTGCCTTGGCCTGCCTCCCATACCTGAGGCAGGTGTGCTGCTTGGGCCTCCTGTGCCTGTGCTCAGCCAGAGTGGTGGAGCCCAAATTGAACCCTGACACAGAGTTCCCAGGCAGAGACCTGTGGTCAGCATTAAGACTGGCATTCCAGGGCTCCTGCTCTCTTCCAGCAACGCAGAGACCAGGCTCTCAGTGCCATATCACTGGCACCTCCATCCTCTTCCTTCTCCTTCCTCTGTTGTCTCTTTAGTGTGTTCACCATTGTCAGAGGTGTGGGAGGGGGTGGTGCAGGGACCTTTGGGCACCGTGCTGGAAACAGAAGCACAAGGCAGAAGAGTTGTCTGAGCGTGTGCTCCAGCGTCTGCTGCTCTGGCTCCACCCTGGACACCAGTGAAGGTTCTGGACAGATAGGTGTGCCCTTGCAGAAGGGGCCCTGGAGTGGAGTGATGTCCCCTGACCCCCTTCCCTGCACCTCATCTGGCTATGGGCCTGGATTTATTTAACATCTCTTTATAACTGCTATTCATCTGACCATGCTAGTGATCCATGCGATCTTGGGTAGCCTAGGAACAAAAAGGAGCATGTGTTCTCATGGCAGTAGGGGTGGTCACTGCATTCAAGGTCTGCTGCAGGCCATTGGAGGACAGAGCACCAGAGACTGGGCCTCACCTGGGACAGCTGCCTGGGTACTGGCTGCTGGGAGATGCTGATGACAGCCGAGCAGAGTGTCTTACCCCAAAACCTTGCCCAAAGATCACTCCTGGTTTCCTCCCCCCCACCCCCCACCCCCGCCATTGAGCCTTGCTGGATTTGCCTTCCCTGCTTGCCAGTGAGAGAGCCCTTACTTACTTGAGTCTGCAGGCAACTGGGGAGACTTGTCCCCAACTCTTTCAGGACTTTGGGCTCACAGTTGTGAGGGTCCCAGTAGGCAGTTACCGAGAACCCCGGATACTCAAAGTGGCTTCTGGTCCTTCAGCAGTGGAATAGGTCCTTGTGCCCCACTGGTCTTCATTTCTAACCTGTGCAGAATACATTTTTGTCTTTACCTTTCAGTCCCATATTGCTTTTGTTACTGATGGCCAGGTCCCTGAGCCTGCAGTGTCAGAGAGGGAGGAGGACCTGCTATCCCCACAGACCAGCCAGCTATTCCACTCCTCCCTCCCCAGCCTCTGCTGAGCAGACCCCAACCCCATGCCGTCATACTTGTTGCTGACTCGTGGCACCTCTTGGAATTGGCCTGTGCTCATATTTGTAGCCTTTCGAGTATGAATGTCTGTCTGTGCTAGTGTTTGGTGTTGAAGAACTTAGGTGAGAGCCATGAGAGACCCTAGAAACCACCAGTTGAGCCTCTTTGCCCCATCCTCTCCCCACATTGAAACACTGAGGAGTCTCCAGCGTGAGGCTGCATGCCCGGGCTGGTCCTGTGCTGGCCAGCATTGCAGGTCTCTGAGGATTCGGATGCTACCTTACTTCTCAGCAGGTGGATGCTATGTCAGAACCTGAGACCAGCAGTGGTTCCCTGGATCCCCCAGACTAGAGCTATGCCCTCAGCATAGCCCAGGCAACCTCCAGCAGGATCAGTACTTAATCTGGATTTGTTTTTTTTTAAGTCAGCCTATCTTGAAACAAAGAGGGCAGGGGCTGTGTGGGCTGACCTGTGCTTAAGGTCCTGTGGTCAGCAGAGTCCTCTTATTTTAGAGCTCTCTTGTACCTTAACAGTTAATAATTTTTAAAGAAAACTATCTATTTACTTGTTTGCTCATTTACTGTCAGTCCTAGGGCTTGAACTCTGGGCTTGGGCACTGTCCTATGCTCAAGGCTAGCACCTTACTACTTGAGCTGCAATTCCACTTCTGGCTTTTGGATGGTTAATTGGAGATGAGAGTCACACAGGCTTTCTTGCCTAGGCGGATTTTGAACCACAGTCCTCAATTTCAGCCTCCTGAGTAGCTAGGATTGCAGGTGTGAGCCACTGGCACTTGACTTGAACAACATTTTTATTTTCATTTTGCACTGGCTCTGTAAATTCCATAGCCAGTCCTGAATATAGGACAGATCTTTAAAATGCCAAGGCTGTGCTCAATCTGTTCTTGTGACTGATTTGAATTTGAGGAACACACTGTTCCCTGTGAATAAAGGAGGATTCATTTCTTTTCCCTCGAATACACTGCGTTCTGTTTTCCAAATTAGCTGGGTCCCCTATTTTATCAACTCTGCTGAGAAATTGGATGGTGAGATTGTTCTCGCTGGAAGGGGAGATGGGGTTGTTAATCCTGTGTCCTGGCCCTGATCTCTTGGTCTAGAATCCGGAGCACATTCTCACAATGGTGCGGGCTGCAGGGAACTGCCAGAAGGGAAGGAAGCTCCGTGCTCTGCATCTGGGGCCCCTGGCCTCCCTTCTGCCTCTGTCACTGGTCAACGCTGATACTTTGAACAGTGGGCTTTCCTTTCCCTAACCTCTGTTTTTCTGTCTTTTCGTGGACTAGCTATAGGATCCAACAAGCAGGCCTGCAGGAATAATTAGAGGTCACCTCTGTTTCCACCATTGTGCTTGGCCCGTAGGGAATGTCTAATAAATAATTAGTGTTATTTTTACTGATGTATTATTTTACTGCCAATTTGATTAGCTGTAGAGGAGGAAAATGAAGCATTGCTGGCAGGACAGAAAAATAGATGTGAGCGTTGGGGTGGGGTATAGTATTTGGGTGACTGAGGGAAAAGTGAGATTCTTAAGAGTTTTCAGAAACGTGAGAGGATCCTTGTAGAGGTGTTGAATACTCTGACCAGGTGCTGGAGTAAGAGCTGTTCCATCTCCATGTTCTAGGAAGGTAAACTGAGGCTCAGCCAGGACAGCGATTGTCTGTAGTGCTACGACTGTAGGAAGCAGAATGGGGATTTGGTGCTAGGATGCCAGCCGGCCTCTCCAGCCACGTGGCATTCACTGGGAGCTTGTGGCTTCTATTTGGGAATGCTGGGCTTGGCTATCCGCCCATCTCTGAAGCTCTTTGGGAGAGGGTAAGTAGGGACAGAGCTGAGAACTGAGACACTGCCTCTGCTGGTGGGATGACAGGGCCCAGGCTGGCCTGAGGGGGAGGAGCTGGGAGTTGCCAGAGCCGGTGTTGGCAGTGGAGTATTGATGGCTGGCGGCCATGGCTAATAGTCCTGTCGAGTAACTCACGTATCCTGTGGTGTGTCCTTGTGGTCCCGTAACCCTGCCAGCCAGCCTCGAGGGGGGGAGCAGGGATGGGACCCATTCCCAGGGAAGGAAAACAGAACCCCTTCCCCCAGAACAAAAGGGGACCCCCTACCCCAGAGGTGCCAGTTTTATGGACTCTGAGAGTTATACAGGTCCAGAGACTATTTGAGAGCAAAAAATTATAAGTACATCCATAAATATGAAGTGATTGTTTGGATTGAAAGAGAAATGATCAAAAATGATAGACAAATACCCACACGCATCACAGAACCTGAGAAAATGTGATAGTTATTAGTTGCCTTCCTAGAGTACCTTCTTCCCAGTGTTTCACTATGGGCTCTGATGATGATGATGATGATGATGATGATGATGATGATGATGATGATGGTTTGGACGGAGAACCCTGAGCTTCTTAGGCAAACACTGTTCCTGTTGTCTTTTTTGCCAGAATTTTTTTTTCAGACAAGGTCTTGCACAGTTGTCCAGGATAATATAGACTGTGATCCTCCTATCTCTATCATCTGCACAGCTGGGGTGACAGGCTCAAGTTAGCACACCTTGGCTCATTGATTCTTTCTTTCTTTATTTTTTTTTTGTTTTTCAACTTTTTTTTTTATTGTAATTAGTAAAAGGGTTACATGGTATTTGCCAGATAGAAGGTGCATTAATTCACATACATTGATACCCTTTCACATGTCTTGGTACCCATTACCCTCCCCCCACACCTCCCACCCGTCTTGGTTGATTCTTTATTTTTTAAGGTACTGCTAGGGCCTAAACCTGGGCTAGACAGATACTCAGCCATTCGAGCCACACTTCTAGTTAGGAAATATTTTCTGTAAACCCCCAGATTAACAGGCTTCAAGAAAGCAACATTTAAACAAGAGGTTTATCTTTGTGATTGTTGTTCTTAATGAACTATGTGAAGTTATTTCTTTTCTCCTTTTTTTCCCCTTACGGTTTATCTCATGTGGTTAGTGTATCTGACTCTGTTACCTGGTATATTGTATACATTTATTTGTTTATTTTAAATGGGGAAGGGAAGGGGAAAAACAAGATGATTGGGAGGGGGAGGGGCCAGGGAAAGTAGGAGAAAAATATGGGAAGGGGTATCAATGTTCAAAAAGTAATGTACCCACTACCTGAGGAATGCAATGGTAACCTGCCTAAACATTACCCCAACAATAAATACAATTTAAAACAAAGAGAGCAGATTTATGAAGTTGTGTACTTGATTATTGTTTACAAGGATGGAACATGATTCATTCATTATCTGGGGATCAAATCCTGGCAGCTTTAAACTTGTAAAGTTATAGGGAATGTTAGCTATATTTCATGGACCATTTGTTGTGTTAAAAATGAGTGTGAAAGCACTTATGAGCCAAGTGAGAAGAGCCATCTCTGTAAATTGCTGTGATGAATGCTCATTATATACAGCGTAAATCAGTTTTCAGGAGAATTGTTTTGAGATAGGTTTTTCCCTTTCTGCATAACTTTTAGAAGCAGGGTTACCAGTTTCTATATAATCTGTTGAAAATTTCCATGGGAACCCTGCTGACTACAGAGTCATTTGGGGGAAATTGAAAACTAATGGGCAGCAAGTCTTCCTACCACAAATAGGACACCTCTCTGTGTTTATTTGGGTCTCTTTACTTCATTGTGATGGCATTTTAAAGCTCTTAGTATGTAAGTCTTGAACATATTTTGTTAACTATTTCCCTAAAAACTATATAATATTATATATAATATAAAATATATCACATAATATATGGTCTAATCTAACCTAATCTAATCTATATAAGGCCCAGAATCATTTTTGTTGTTGTTGTTCTTTGCTTTTGTTCATAGGGCAGGAAGATCCCAACAGTTTGCGTCATAAATATAACTTCATTGCTGACGTGGTAGAGAAGATCGCTCCGGCTGTGGTTCACATCGAGTTGTTCCGCAAGTAAAGAAGCCATTCTTTTTTTCTCTGTAACCTGTGAGGCTCTCACCCATACATGTTGCCGCTTAGCAAAAACACTGGAGCTATTTTTGAAACACATTTAAGTGTCAAAATGTCATTCAATAGACGTCTACCACCCGATAAATGTTTCTCCCTCAGGACATTTTTCCATCTGACTATTTAAAATACATTCTTGGCCCTTCAAATGTTTTAAGAACCTTTGGCTCTGAAGCGATTCCCAAAGAATATTTCATAAATGGAGTTTTTTTTGATGTCTTGCAAAAAAAAAACATAACCAAAATTGGCGTATTGCTGTTTTAAAGCTATCTGAATCTGAGCCAGTTTGCAAAGCAACAATCCCTAGATGTGTGTGACTCTTGCAGAACCAGCATATTCACTTTGTGGGATGCATTTGTAGGAGAATGACAGTCTAAAGCCAGTCCTGGGGTTGATACAGGAGACTTTATTGAGAAGGGTAAAAGCTGCAACTAAAGCTAAAAAGGATGGGAGGAGCGGCTCGAGTGCTAGGATACCTGCTTAGCAAGTGCCAGGCACTGAGCTCAAAATCCCAGTATTGTCCTTCCCGCCCTCCTGCCCCCCCATATCTATAACCCAGACACCTACTAACTAACTCCTCAGTATGTCCAAGTGTTCCCTGGAAGGTGTGCCGGGAGTAACTGCTCTCCTGTGCCTTGCAGGCTTCCTTTCTCCAAGAGGGAGGTGCCCGTGGCCAGTGGGTCTGGCTTCATCGTGTCAGAAGATGGGCTGATCGTGACGAATGCCCACGTGGTGACCAACAAGCACCGGGTCAAGGTTGAGCTGAAGAACGGAGCCACCTATGAGGCCAAAATCAAGGATGTGGATGAAAAGGCTGACATCGCATTGATCAAAATTGACCACCCGGTAAGTCAGGAGCACCTTGGCCGAGTGCAGCACCTAGACACCCAAGTCAAAACCTCACGGCCAGACCTGAGGTGGCCAAGGGAGTGGAGGTCTCTGGTGCCCGGGTTCTCAGGGTGAACGCTGAGGCCGCTGGGCCTGTGGCCTGAGGAGTCTGGTCAGGTGTGGAGGGAATGGGCTCGGGGAGGTGTCAGCAAGAAGAAGCTGGCTGTCCAGTTGGAGAGTTTCTAAGTGGTGTTCTGTTTATAAGAGAAAGCAACATGAGGGCCTTCCTCCAATCCTCATCCTGAAGCATCTGCTACAAATTCTTATTCATGTCTACAGGGATGCCATGTCATAATGAGAATGGAATGCTCTGGGTTTTGATGAGCCATCCAACTGGGTGTCCTGAACTATTGGAGGACTAATTTTCTTTCCCTTTCTCCCTCCCTCCCTCTCCCCAAAAGCTTTGGGAACTTTGAATTAAAACAAAGCCAGTGGATTTCTTTCCTTTAGAGCCTGATGTGCTAATGTGTATGTGACTGATTTCTACAAGAGGGGTCAGCAGCAATATTTTTACAGTGAACTCAGTTTGGGTATTGCTCTGTTTGAGAACGCTGCTTTCGTGTTTGTGGCTGAAGCTGGGTGGCAGAGTGCCAGCCTAGGTTGGATAAGTAGATAAGCCCTGGGTTCCATCTCTAGCATTACGCACGCAAAAAGGGGAGATGGGTGAGGAAGGTACCTTCTCTTTGAATGTCATTCCTGAGTCATTTTCGCTCTCCTTGTTAATAAGGTCCTGGTGCCTGAAACTCCATCCAGCTCTTAGCTCTTAATGGAGCATCAGCAGAAGATCTGTCTTGTATCGATTACAGAGTTTTATTTCAATCGATGTGTGCCGTGCTCAGTGAGACTGCATCTTCTGCTTTCTTCACGGTCTGTGATTTCCCACATTCTGATGGAAGGAAGAACAGGGCCCAGCCAGACCCCTGTGACTGGTCAGGAGCCCACACTGTGGACTGAGAGCTAGAAGGGGGTCTCTGATCACCAAACCTGGCTGGGCTTGAAGGAGCAGCCAAACTTCCCAGGCTCATTAGAGGACACAGCTCTGCATTTTTGGGCAGTAGGGCTGAGGGTCCTTTCTTTCCTTTTTAAACAGCACCAGGCTGATGTCCAAGTGCAGGCTCTTTCACAACTAACCTTCCAGAAAAGCACAGGCTCAAGTATTCACCCTTTCCCCGGCCATGTTCCCTTAACCTTCTGAAGCCATGTGGCCAAGAATCAGTTGAGAGGCTTGAAATAGGTATGTGCTCTGTGCCCCTGCATTGAGTCAGGTTTCAGTGAGGCGTTATTTCTGTTAGGTCACTGTGGAATTTCTAGTGACAAATGTTTTCAAAATGTGTGTTCTGGTCACAATTAATTTGGTGAGCTTTTCTCCCTCCCTTCTTTTTTTTTTTTCTTTTCTGCTAATACTGGTGCCTGAACTTAGGGATTTGAGCTTGCTCAGCCTTCTGGCTCGTGACTGGTACTCTACCACTTGAACCACAGCTCCAGCTCAGCTTTTTACTAACTAATTGGAGATGGAGCCTTACCGGATGTTCTGCCCAGGCTGGCTTTGAACCTTGTTCTTTCAGGTCTCAGTCTCCTGGGTAACTAGGACTACCAGTATGACTCACTGGTGCTTAGAGTTCCTCCCTAATGTTACTTAATCTGCAAGATGGCTGCATTAGCTACATTGTATGGAGGAAAACACTGTGCTCAGAGGATTTAGTAATGTGTTTGAGGCTATACAGCTCCACCTGATCACCCAGCCAGGCCTCAGTTCTCTTAAGTGCCCATGTACCATGGCATTGGCATGGGATAGGGCAGCTCGACCTTAAATAAGCCATGTGAAGGCTGACCCTTCTTTAGGGACACGGCTAGAAAGGGTGTCCAAGATGTGGTGGGGACACCGGAAGGAGGCTGGCCGGAATAGCAGAGCCTGTGGCCACTTGTGGGACTTGTGGGGCTTGCAGCCTCACAGAGCCGGTGGAGGACAGCCAGCATGAGGCCCACGGCCATCTGCAGGTGGGGCGCGGGCCTGCAGGGTGCTGGCCGGCCGGGTGTGTGCACTGCCTGCACAGCGTGATTCCGTGCTGGCACGTACAGGCACATTCCAGGCGGTGGCTCCAGCCACAGGATAGGCTTTTCAGATTTGGAGCCTGTGTTACCCTGGCGTGCCCAGGCCTAGAGCGGAAGGTCTGAGCAGATGAGGGGCAGAGGGTTGGACCTGCCTGCGTGCTCCCGGCGAGTCCAGTGCCTGCCAGCAGCATGCTGTTGGACATGGGCTGCCAGCCCCATGCAAAAGAGCTTGAGAATAGAAATGGAGCTGATGTGGCTGTTCAGAATGGAATCGGAAAGGAAAGGAAATTAGATCACAGCAGACACTCGCACAAAGCCTGATTTCCATTCACTACACTGCCTCCTTTTTTTTCCTTGATAGGAATAGGGAGGAAAAAAAGGCATATCTTCCAGCCTTTTCTCCTTCCTTCCCTCCCTCCCTCCCTTCTCCTCCCCTCCCCTCTCCTCTCCTCTCTTCATTCTTTTTTTGGTCCTGGGACTTGAACTTAGTGCCCCCCTTAGCTTTGTTCCAGGCAGACCACTGGCTCTACCACCACTTGTGCTACAGCTCCACTTTCAGCATTTTGAGTATTTAATTGGAGATAAGAATCTCATGGCTCTCCTGCCTGGGCTGGTTTTGAACTGTGATCCTCAGATCTTAGCTTCCTGCATAGTTAGGATTATAAACATGAGCCACCAGCACCTGGCTTGTTCCATCATGATGATGAGTGTTTTGCATGGAGAGTCAGTCTGAAAGGACTGGGGCTTTCAGGTGGGTGCACAGGAAGTGGGGGGGCCATCTATGGTGGGCAGTGGTGGGGCGTGAGCTTGGATCCTCTCAGACGATAGCACAGGTCAACTCAGAGAAGGTGGATGCCACAATAATTGGGTTCCAAGGAGAAAAACCATTCCTGAAGCCATCGTTGTATGAAAGACTCAGTCTCCCCAAGCCATTTAAGAATAGTGCTAATGTGGCTGCCTGTCGTGTCCTCAGGCCTTGTGACTGGCTTGGTGGTTCATCAGTCGGGGCCCAATTCTCTACAGTTTAATGAGTTCACTTGCAGATCACTCCGTGACTCACTGCCATGGTCCTTCCCGGACCCAGCACCATGGACACCTGTTGTCACTGTCCACTTGCTGTCTGTACCTCCTTTTGCTGGAAGCTGCAGCCAGCTTTTCACCTGGAGGTCTGCTTCCCGCTCGGATAGCTGGATGAGACCTTCTGTCCTGGGGTTCATAACCTGCAGCCAACGTGTGGGTGGACACATGGCAGGTCGGTAAGCACGTGCTCTCCTGGGAACTGGAAGTCACAGCTGGAAGTTGCCACAGAAAGCCCAGCCCTGCAGCAAGGCCATAACTGCTGAGCCCAAGTCCTGAACTTCAGAGTTACTGGGTTTGTACTTCCTCCTGTCCTCTGGGCACAGGGGCTTGAAGCTGCTGGGCTTATAGTTGCCAGAGATGCTTCTGGGCTTTTGAACTCTGCCTTATATCTCCCTGTGTGCTAGCTGTGGAGACCCCCAGGGAGGAGGAAGCTTGGGGAGCAGGCTCTCTGCCTGGTCTGCTGCTCACTTCCCTTTGCAGGAGAGTGTCCTCTACAGACTCACCCCTCCAAACCCGCCACCCTCCTTTCTGTGCTCCGGTCCTAGGATTGGAACCAGGGACCGTGGATGGGGCCAGTATGGGCCTGAGGTGGGTGTGTGGGGATGTGTGGGAGGTTGTCACGGGAAGAGCAGCACCAGAAGTAAGGACATGTCACATGTAAACATCTTAATAGAACGCAGCTTGGAGGGCAAACGAGTTCAGCTTTGGATACAAACTACTTCCAAATGTGTTTAATGGGAGCCACTATGTGTGCAGAATATTTTTAACTTTCCTCCAATGGCAGCATTTTATTCATGCAGTTTCTTTTCTTTTCTTTTTCCCTGAGCAGTTTAGAGAGAAACAGGGATATTAAAAAAAGTGGGCCCATTGGTTTCTCTAGGTCAGAGCTCAGGACAGGAATGCAGGGAGGCTTTGGAGAAGGTGGGAGGGGAAGTTACTTTTGTTACAGCCGTTCTTCAGCCTGGCATTCTTTCCCCTTCCACATGCATTCTTATGGAGCTTCTACTGCTCTTCTAGAAAGATCTTCACTTGGACCACCCCAGTAAAGGGAGGGAGGGAACTCACTTCTGTATCCACCCCTACTCCATAGCCACCCCCTCCTCACGGCCTTGGCGCTTCTCTCCCCATGTGTCATGTGGCTTCTTTCCTTTTGCACCTTACCTGCCCCCTTCTCCCTCCCAGCCCTCAGGGCTGCAGTCACCTCTGACCTCAGATTCCTTCTCCCAGTGCCCCAGAACCCAGCTTCACCTTCCCTAGGGACCAAACCCCAGAGACCGTGAGCTCCATCCCATTCCAATACCATTTTTTCCTCTTCATTTCTTTTTTCATAATTATTGTCTTTCTGAATTTTTATAAATTTGATTTGTTTATTTTTTATGTTGCCTTTAGCTCGGCCTAGGCGCTGTCTCTGAGCTGCTTTTGTTCGAGGCTAGCACTCTACCACTTGAGCCACAGTGCCACTGAAGACTTGTTTGGGTAGTTAGAGATAAGTCTCAGGGCTTTCTATGCCCAGGCTGGTTTTGAACAGCAATCTTTATACCTCAGCCTCCCGAGTAGCTAAGATTGTAGGTGTGAGCCATCAGCGTCCAAATCATTCGTAGTTTTGATTCAGCTTTTATCTCTGCTGCTGCTTAAGTATGAGGGACACATTTGTCTCACCTGTCAGGTGAGTGTGAATTTTGGGCCATCTTCTCAGAGGGAATCTGGGCTCACTACTCCGTGCAGAGTGGGGGAGTGAGGCAGGCTCCAGGGGGTGCTCCTGCTCCTCCCTCTTTCAGGTGAGGAGAGGCAGCCCAGAGCTGCCCATTGCACAGGCCCGTGGCCGGGCCCTGCCCTGACTGTTAGGGCTGGGTGGACACAAGCGCTGTGCTGCTCAGCACTGCTCAGGAGGCTGTGAGGCTTTCTGAGGATGCTTTTCCGGATGCTGCCACGAGGTAAATATTTGGAAATTGCCTAGTCCAGGCTTGAGGTGGTTTCTTCGGGCCCCGAGCCACCTTGGGCCCGGCGGCTTCTTAGACCTGTTTGAAGTGGCTGAAGTATGGCCTCTCTGTACTAGGCTGCCTTGTTTGCAGAGGGTTCTTCTTACTGCTGAGCCTGCTGGCAGCCCAGAGGGCTGACACTTGATCATGGAGTTCAGAGCAGGGTCATGTAGGGGGGTGGGGGTGGTGACAGGACTGGGCCTTTGCCAGCCAGGCCTCTGTAGGCCTGGTCTCTGAGTTTGGCTGGGTGCTTGGTGAATCTGTTCTGAGTTATCTGAGTAAGGAGGGTCTCAGCAGCCTCTGGGGTGGCCGGGGGCCAGGGAGGGGGTGGGGTGAGGTTAGTGACTCACACGGTTCTCCTCAGACAACCTGATTGTGAGACGGTGCTGAGTAAGACCCATGTGTGTCCAAAAGTAACTCAGATAACACAGCCCAGTGTCTTCTGTAGTCTGTCATTCGGTCCCAGAAGGCAGTGCAAGGGGCAGGCTCAGCGCCGAGTGCCCTGCTTTTCCATTTTGAATACTTTTCCCCTGCTCCCTGGACATGTCTGTGTGTGTGTGTGTGTGTGTGTGTGTGCGCTCTTTTTCTCTCCCAGAACTGAGCAAATGTGGGCACCCCTGCATTTGCTGTGGACATTGTGGACCTGGGGTGTTCTGAGGCACCTAATACTGGACTGGTTTTAGGAAGGGAGGATGGATATTGCAGGAAGGAAAGAAAATCCAGAAAGGCATGGGAGCTGGCTTGTTTTCTGTTCTGCCAACCTATGCCTAGGGGCTAATGGGCCTGGGCTGGCTTCTCATTGTTCTGAGTACAGCTCCTCTTGGCATGTGAAAGTATTTCGGTTCCTCAAACTCAGAACAGGAGTCCCATGTATTCTCTGGCCCCCTTTCAAGAACTTGGTTGATTGTTAAGGAAATTCTTTGACTCTTTTTTTTTCTCTCTCTTAATATGGTAGTGTTTTTTTCTCTTTGAAACTTTTTTTTTTTGCCAGTATTGGGCTTGAGCTCAGGACTTGAGCACTGTCCTTGGACTTTCTCAAGGCTGGAGCTCTACCACTTGAGCCTCAGCACCACTTCCAGCTTTTTTCTATGTATGTGGTATCGAGGAATCGAACCCGGGTCTTTGTGCTTGCTATGCATGCTAGGCAAGCACTCTACCACTAGGCCAAACTCCCGGCCCCTCTTTGGAACTTTTTACAGAATTCCATGAAGAATATTATCTATGGTTTGGATAAAAGAAGTTCCCAGGTCACTGGGAGTGAGTTTGTAGATGCCTGATGTCCTTACCCAGGGGAGACACAGTGGGTTCCATGTGAGTGAGTGTGTGACAGCCCATTAGCATATAGAATTAACCTGTAGCCTAAATCTGACCCTTCGTATTTTAAAAAATAGAGTTTTATTGAAACCCAGTCATGTTTCTATCCTCTCCCAGTGGATCTGGACAATTGTAATGGAGATGGTGTGGTCTATGGAGTCTACAAATGCTTTCTGGTATTTCACATAGACAAATTACAAGGCATACAGTGACCTTATCCTGGAGTTTCTGGAAGTGGCTGTAGAGTGTGCTCAGATAGATTGAGTCAGGCAAAATCTGACTAAGGAACTAAGGGGGAATGAGACAGAGAAGTGGGTTTCATTTATTCTTTGTGCTAAGAGGAAATTTGCTTTTTTTTGCTGAAGATGAAGCTGTCTTCTTGCCAGATTCAGCAGAGGGAATCCTTATGTTTACCCACTTCTCTGTGATGTTGGTAGAAAGAAGTTCACTAGAATTCCAAGATGTTTTCATTATGTTGCAACTTGAAGAGTCTATGGCATCTTTTAAGGTCTGGCCTTTCTGTTCCAGCTGTTCCTTGTTCATCACTTGATTTTATGCATTTTTTTGAGCATCTGCATTAGCTGAATTCCATTAGGTGTTGATAGTAGACTGACAATGAGAAAAAGTCATAGAATGTAAAATTTAGAATGGAAGAAAAGTGGAATGGGAAAAATACGGGGACAAGTACAGTGAAGGAGGCAAGGAAAAGCCTGAGGAGAAGCCTCTGAAGAAGGTGGAGGGAGGGGAGTGAATCTTACACTCTGAGGTCTTCAGCTCAAGTCTAGTGCTCTACCACTTGAGCCACAGCGCCACTTCCATTTTTTTGGCGATTAATTGGAGATAAGAGACTGGGGGACTTGCATGCCTGGGCTGGCTCTGAACCAAGATCCTCAAATCTCAGCCTCCTGAGTAGCTAGGATTAAAGGCCTGAGCCACCAGCGCCCAGCTATGTTGTTTTTTAATTGACCTTGAATCTTTGGAATTCGTGCTTATACTCTGAGATGCTCCAGAGCCTTGTGCATTCAGTATCATGAAAGTCTTTCACAGTCTTGGCAGGAGGTTGCAGTTTTCCACAGCTGCCTTCCTAAAACCACCCAGACCTCTTTCTGTGACAAGGAAGGAGTAAGACCTTGTGGTGAATCAAGGACTGATTATTCTATGAAGGATGTCAATAAATAATGTTGCATAAAATGTCAGAACTTGATACCAGGCACATTTCAGATATGTGGTATTTCCCTGTCTGCCAAGCAGCTCACAGACAACATTAGACCCTCCCTCTGTCTCTGTTTTGTGTCGTGACTATGTATGTAACTATAATATGATCTTTGCCAGTGGCCATCTCAAGTTATGTATATAGAATGGTTAAGCATCTTTTCAAACATTTTTTTTGCCAGTCCTGGGCTTGAGCTCAGGGCCTGAGCACTGTCATTGGACTTTCTCAAGGCTAGAGCTCTACCACTTGAGCCTCAGCACCACTTCCAGCTTTTTTCTATGTATGTGGTACCGAGGAATCGAACCCAGGTCTTCATGCATGCTAGACAAGCACTCTACCACTAGGCCAAACTCCCGGCCCCTTCAAACATTTTTAAAAAAAGAATGGTATATCCTGAGCAACTCCCCTGCATATAGTGTCCACTTAGGCTCTTAAGTGGTCCTGAGGACTGAAAAGCCAGGTCACCTGTAGCTTAGCTGGATAGACTGATTGAAATGCCAGTTCTTAGCTAACCAAAGTGTCATTCCCTTTTGAGCTTCTGATGGAATTGTTGGTTGGTGGTACTGGAGTCTGAAGGCAGGACCTTACTCTTGCTAGGCAAGTGCTTCAGAACTCAAACCTTGCTTCTAGTCCCTTGGTGGCTTCTTTGCTCTCTATTCTCTCACTTAATTGATTTTTTATAAATATTTATAGAGCATCTGCCATGGCCTAGACACTATAGCAGCAGCAATATAGGCAGCTGCCATGCTGAGGTCAGCAGACACAAAGGAATGATCAAAGGGCTGAAGACAAAAGTTACACTTGACCATGATTCTCCTCCTCTGGATGCCACAGCACATTTACAGCCACTGGCTGCTTGGCTCCTGTATACAGCTGTTGACATTTTGTGGTCTAAACAAGAGGGGGAGGATATTTGGAATGGCAAGCATTTCTTGATACATCATAAAGGAGACTAAATATTATGGGTGTTCATAACTAGAGAGGAGGAAGGCAACTTTCACATTTGCTTTTGCATTCTTTCTCCTTTTGCACAGCCATCTGGGTGTTCTTTCTCTCTTCTCTCCTGTGATCTCTCTCACTTCTTTTATCCCCATCTGCACATCCATCCTGCTTTTCTGCTCCATTCCTAGACAACAGTAATGATGCATCCGCTGGGGATACCCTGCTTTTCGCCTGGATGTATGGGTGCCTCAGTGACAGTGTTCGCACAGCTTTCCTGTCCTGGCCTTCTGGCTCCTTGATCTCACCTGTCCAGTTGCTCTAGCTGTATCAGCCCTTTTCAAGGTCATACTCTTGACCTTGTTATCTCTGATTCTCTCTAATCTGCATCACAAGCATCTCACTCTTGGTTCATTGCCTTCTCCCCCTGGCAGGTGGCTTTCTAGGAGTGTGACCTGCAAAATTACTGGCTCTGGTCTCAGAAAGGTCCCATATTCTGAGGTCCCTGTGCTAATTTCATCTTTGAATTTGAGTCTTGTCCTCACCATGCATTGAGATGATGGAGTGTGCTCAGTTTGGCGCCTTGGCTTGGGCACAATTCATCTTCTCTTTCCCTGGCATGGCTCCTGGCCTTCCCCCTCACCTGTCTCCATAGACTCTTGGCCTTCCAGATCTTTCTTCCTGTGTCTGGGCAGGAGTGTGGGCACGGAGCTCTGGAGTTGTGTAGCACCTCACAGCTTCTCAGGGTAGTGTGTGGTGTAGAGCCTGGGCTGACAAGGCTATCATGTGTTTTGTAGTTCTCTGGACTGTGGCAGGCTTCTCCCACTTGGGTCTGAGGACCTAATGTATCCTGGCATAAGATATAAATGCCTTTGGGACCCATTGACTCTGAGTCAGGGCAGTGGGCCCTGGGTGGGAATACAATCTTTATTCTCAAAGGTAACACTAGCCAAAAAAAAAAAAATCAAGATAGACTGAGTGTGAAAGGGAAAAACTACTACATTTTATTTTATTTTGCACTTGGGCCCTGCAGAGGGATGCTATGACTGGATCTCAGGAAAGCCTCAATTCATCTGACCATGATCCCCTCACCTCTCCTCTGCCTTTCTCCTATGCGTGTTCTCCATATATCTCTCCTTAGCCAGGCTAGAGCACTCTCCCCCCGCACAGGGGTCCTTAGTAGCTGGCTTGCCCCCCGTTTTGCTTCCACGTCCACTCTGGTTTTCGGAGGCGGCATGCAGGTTTCATGGTGGGTGTGGGGACATACCTTCCTTCCACTGCATTTTTTTTTTTTAAGGAAAATGAAAGGTTAGCATAACTGTTTCCAGAAGGCACATTGAATCACTCCGTTGAGTTGCAGCCAGTGGCTGCAACACTAGCCTTTGAAGCAAACTTCAGCCAAACCGGGGCCAGCCTGGAAGCCCTAGCCATTAAACACGCGTGTGCTAGCAGCTGGCAGATATAGTAGGTTCTGCAAACTCAGCAATGAAAATATTTTCTTTTCTTCTTTTTTTTTTTTTTTTGTAACTGAGGAGAACTTTGTACCTTTCAAAGAAGCAACTGACTTGGCTCATTAGATTAAAAACAAGTTGCTTTTTCTTAAGTTTGGCTTTATTGATTTGTTTTATTGGTCTTCTCCCCAAGCTTTAACAGATGAGGTTGCAACAAAGGGAGCTGTGAGCTGAAGCGCAACTAGGGATGGCTTGTGGCTTTTGTGTCTCTCTCTGCAGCCGTCAGCCAATCACCATCTGGAGAATTCTAGACACCCGTTTCTCTCTGGGTGCTACAGACTTTTGTAGGAAATCATCTGACCACGTAGGGGGTTGTATGCAAAGGGATTTAATAAGGACCCCGTGTCTTTTTGATCTTGCTCGTTAAACTATTGTCATCTAGTAGATGTTTGGAAACAACCAGATGGTCTGGAAAGAACTGTCAAAGAAAGCTGAGGTGACATGGTGAGATTGCCTGACTCAGCTCTCCGGGGAAGCTGTATACCAGCTTGGTCAGTGGTAGAGCTTGGTTTCCCGCAGGTGCTGTTACTGAGTTTAAGGACACCAGTTGGTACCACGGGGGTCTCCTGCAGGGTAAGTGCTTACCTTCCTCCTGGATGCCTCTTTTCTGCTGGAACTCCAGGCTCCAGGTTTCTGCCAGCATGAGGAAGGCCATGACAACTGACAGTGAAGAGAGTACAAGACCTTGTCAATGGAGGGTTTGGCCAAGCAAGAGCTATCGGCCCTCATGGCGGGACCCAAGGTCTCCTGCTGTCTGATGTGCAGCCTCGAGCTCCACTTCTGCCTCATAATTTGTGTGTCCCTGACTTGCCATCCTTCCACACAGTGGGAGAACGCCATGAGCAATGGATGGGTCGGCCCCTGTCTTCCCCTGCTCCTTCCCAGCTGTTGGGAAGATCAATGTTGAACCCTCTTAGGCGAGCTGTGAAGCTCTGGCAAGATGGGGAGATGTGTGAAGTGCTTGTCAGGAGAAGGGCTGGCGTCTTCACTTTCAAGATGGCCTGTGGCTGGTATGGCTTCAAAGGGAGTCTCAGACCGAGTGTCTGCTTCCGGGATCCTGGAGACGGCTTTGATGTGGGTGGTGGCTCGGGAAGAGCTCGCAGACGGATGCAGGGCTCTGCACGAAGCCGAGTGTGATGGGCAGGGCGTGAGGGGACCTCGAAGTGTAAGGCCACATCTGCAGATCAGGCTGGGGCATGGCTGTGCCTTGCAGCCATGTGTGCATTTTATCTTCCCCCTGTCTTCCCCACCCCCTGTGGTACATGTGTCTAGACAGCAATGGAGTTAAAAGCTCAATTACTGGGCAGGAATTTGGCCAGCAGAGCTGTAGCTGCCGAGCAGACAGGCCTGGAGTGAGGATTGCGGTGGAGAATGAGACCCACTTGGATCTGAACAAGCTGAAGAGCCTGGGGCTGGTGTAGCCAGCTCACACCTGTGGGGAGCAGGGGCCAAACAGCCCCCCAAAGGCACTTGACCTCATGGAGAGCTGTAAATCTGTCCTGGCCGACATCTCGACATCTCGGCACCACCTGACTCCTTCGCAGGGATTTCTGTCTGTAATTAGAGTCTAGGAGTCCAGGCTCGTGCATTATGGATGCCGGTCCAAGACGGGACCTGCCTGTTCTCTCACTTAGCCGGGTGGCTTGTCAACAAGAAGTCATTCTGTTTCTGAACCTCTGTTTCCACAGCTGTCAGTGGAGAAAACTGTGCCCTGAGTGTCTATCCAGGTCACCACAAAGGTACTTTGCTGTCTTTAGACAACAGGTTCATTCCTTTGCCCTAAGTCCAGGTTTACGTGATAAGTCACTCTTCTGCCCCCTGTCGTGTAGTCTCCTTGTTTAGCTCTGTCTTGCAATTGCCTTTCACAGTCTCTGACATGTTTGAGTGAAAAACAACTTTAGGCAACATGAAGGGTGGTGTTGCTTGCGGGTGTGATGGATGGCCCCGTTCCTCCCATGCTCCATGCAAGACCAGTGAGGCATGGTTCCTGGAGACACTCCGGGTTCTCATCGGCACCGTCCACCTTGCCTAAGCCTGTGTGGTCATCCAGAGTAGTGGATGACCTCACTGCACTTGGCCACGCTTGTTCCCAGAGTGCTCTGGGCCTGTGGTGGAAATGAGCTGTGTCCCTTGGAGGCCTGGCTCTCCCAGGACAGCGGTTAATGCCCAGGCCCCCACCTTCTGCCCTTATAGACTCCCATCTCTCCCCCCTCCCCTCCCACTGCCTTCCCAGCTTGGCCCAAAGTGTTTGCCTCTGGACCTGAGTCAGACCCAGGGAACAGAATTGCAGAGGGCAGAGTTATCTTTAGGTGTCTGCCATCTAAGGGCTCTGAGACATGGAGCTCACAACATCTGGCTCTTTTCCTGGGAGGTAAAGTGGGGGTGTGGGGTGAGCTGGAAAGGGTTCAGTCTAAGTACTGATTAAATTATCCACAGCAAGTCCTACCTTACACCTTCAGATAAGGCCCCCGCTTTGTGGCTGAGGCTCAGCTTGGCCCAAGCCTGAATGACTTCTCCCTGCAGTTCTGCTTTCTTGGCCTCCAGGGTGACCTGTGGCCGAAGCTTTGCTACTCGTCCTCTGGTCTGCCTCTCAAGGCCAGCCAGCCCTGCACCTCAAAGATAGGACCTCCAGCCAGTCAAGGAATGGCATTGTTGCAGACAGACCTCCCCAGAGTGGCCCAGAGTCTCCTGCCCGCCCCTCCCTCCTCTCCGCCCCCCCCCCCCCAGTGATTGCTGAGGTCATTCTTGGCCAGGGTGGCTGGCCCTGGCCCAGGGTAAACATGCTGGGCCCAGCGCTCTGCATGGAGTTTGGGGCTGTGTGGGGAATGCCACAGGCTTTGGCCTCAAGTTTGCTCAAAGGGGAAGGGTCACAG
The DNA here is from genome assembly GCF_031878675.1 of Megascapheus bottae. Classification (NCBI taxonomy): domain Eukaryota; kingdom Metazoa; phylum Chordata; class Mammalia; order Rodentia; family Geomyidae; genus Megascapheus; species Megascapheus bottae. The sequence continues at coordinate 7,194,442 of NC_143523.1, read as the reverse complement.
GGTAGAACTGTGCCTTACCGGGTGGTACCCACTGACCCGGGCAGCACAATTGATGGAGAACCCCTGGCCCCCCACTGAGTTTGCATGAACCACACACTGGTTACAATACCCCGGCTTTAGCTGGTGCTCATACCAGACTCACAGCGTCCAGAGAGCTGCTCAGATCCTAAGGGACCTGGTTCTCAAAATAGACCAGTGAGATGGGTAGAAGGGGTCTGAGCAGGATCTCAGTCCAGCAGCCTGGCCCAGGTTCTGCAGGAAGCAGAGGTGGTGAATGGACATCTTCTCGGGGTGTGAGAGATACACTGCCCACATCTGGTCTCCAGGCCTTCTCCCCAACCCCGTGCCTTCCCAGCCCTGCCATAGGCTCAGTACAGGGCTCCCAGAGCAAGAGACCCTTGGGCAGGGCTCCCCACTTCCCCAGGACTCGGGAAGGTGTGCGTGTGGGAAGTGAGGCAGGTTCCATGACCTCCCCAAGGCCTGTGGGGACTCAGGATCCTGCCCTGATCCTGGGCCTTCTCTAAGATCCCTCTAGGCAGTGGTTTAGATCCTCAGTCCACATCGTCTTCCTCTGTCCTCTGCCCTGAGCAAGTTTATGCTCCATGATAATTAGACTCGAACATAGCTTCCTGCCACTTTCCCAGCATTCCTTGGTGTGTGGTCTCCCTGTTAACTGGATTCCCAGGACCCCAGCAAAGAGTGCCAGGATGAGCTCAGTTCTCCCGGCCAGGGTTTCCAGGTGTCCACGCACGGCGTGGTCCTCCACTGTGTCCACACTGAACGCATGTAACCACATCCCTCGTGTTTGCAGGGAAAGCTGCCTGTGCTGCTGCTGGGCCGCTCTTCTGAGCTGCGACCAGGCGAGTTTGTGGTTGCCATCGGAAGCCCCTTCTCCCTCCAAAACACAGTCACCACAGGGATCGTGAGCACCACGCAGCGAGGCGGCAAAGAGCTTGGGCTCCGCAATTCAGACATGGACTACATCCAGACGGATGCCATCATCAACGTGAGTCACCCGCCCGCCCCTCCCCACCACTGGAAGGCGCATGCCAGGGAAGCTGGGCCTAGAGTGGGGGCCACATCAAGATCTCCACAGTGTTGTCTAAGGTTCCCTTTGAACCCCTGAAGCAGAGGAGGCAGCCTGCCGGCACTCGGATAGCAGTCACCACCACTCCCGCAGCAGACACCTTGGATTTGCCAACGGGCAGCACTGGGAGGTGTTCCCTGTCCTGTCCACAGAGTCGGGGCTCCCCTGCCCTGTGTGGAGGAAGTGGGGGGTCCACGGAGGGCCCACCCTTGCCTGCAGGAGGAAAGTTCACTTTCCAGGGGTTCCATAGCCCAGAGGAAGCGTGAACTCTGCCCTGCGCCCACCGCTCTTGGTCCCGGTCTGAGCAGAGTCTCCGCCACTTCTGCTTGGCTCCCTGTGAATGCTCTGCACCGCTTCCTAAACGGAATCTCCCCATCATCAGTTTTTCCATTTCTGCGTTTGTTCTCCCTGTAGGCTCAGTGTTTCTGAAGAGCAAGGCTTTCTCCTCACATCTGTCTAAGGCATAAGAAAGCCAAGCCTTGCTCCCTCTTGTTGGTTTTAGTCTGAAACCTTGTGGTCAATGTGAAGTCTGGAATTAGGGCGGATCATGGGGGACCCAGCAGCAGTGAGGCTGAGTCTCGCCAAGGGGCGGTGTGGGTGTGGATGGTGGGATGCTGGAGTAAGCAGACAGCCACCTCACTCCAGGAGGAGGAACTAGGTCAGGAAATGGGGCTGCAGGGTGTTGGGCAGAACTGCAGATGTGGATTAAATGTTCTAAAATCACCATGGTTATAACCTTCCATTTTTGTTTAATTTCAGTATGGAAACTCTGGAGGCCCATTAGTGAACCTGGTAAGTAAGGCTTTTCAGTTCCTGTGTTTTGCTTCTCCCTTTCCTTTCCTTTCCTTTCCTTTCCTTTCCTTTCCTTTCCTTTCCTTTCCTTTCCTTTCCTTTCCTCCCCCCTTTTTCTTTTCCTTTCTTTCTCCCCCCCCTCTCTCTCTGTCTTTCTTAGCACTGTCCTTGGACTTTCTCAAGGCTAGAGCTCTACCACTTGAGCCACAGCACCACTTCCAGCTTTTACTATGTATGTGGTACCGAGGAATCAAACCCAAGTCTTTGTGCATGCTAGGCAAGCACTCTGCCTCTAGGCCAAACTCCTGGCCCCGGCTTTGCTTTGTTGACCAAAGCATGTTGTAAAGCATGCTCTGTAAATTGTCACGTATTTAACAAATGGAGGGTTTTTTTTGGAAGGAGGAAGGCACGCTGAAGTTTAGACTGGAGGACATGGTTGTGTTTCAGGACTACAGGCGCATACACATCAGTCCATTCCAGCCTGGAAGAAATGGATAGGCCTTGTGCTGAAAGTCTCAGCTGTGCTGAGTGCCCTGGGGTGGCCAGGGGGGCAGAAGGACCTGGCCTGACTCAGCCACGTGCCACATGGCCACTAGAATGAGAGGAGCCAACCTGTTCACCACTTACAGTTAATATTGAATACGCAAGCACAAAATGGGAGCTTTTGCATCACAGACTGTCAGAGCTGTGGGCAGCTAGAGAGTCATTCACGGAGGGTGGCCTTGGGGCCATCTGTAGTAGGCCTAGGGTGAGGGTGCCAGCACCTCCTGCAGGATCTCTGGGTATCAAGTACTAAAATTTCGGCACCCATGAGAAAGCACCAGGAACACGTTCTGCTTTTGGCAGCTTTTTCTCCCCAGCAGGGGAAATGGGAATGCACCGTGATGCCCTGCCCAGTCCTTTGCTCTTTCCCAGTCCTGCAGGGCGGCTGCTGGTGGAGCTGCTATGGTGGAGATGCCTGTTTCTGGCAGCGAAGCCCTTCAGCCCAGTGGCAGTTTCTCCCACTATCTGCTGTCACCCCAAGGTCTCTGAACATAGGAGAGGCAGGAAGGGTGGAAGATTCTGGGGGACATTTCCCTGCGAAAGGAGCAAATGCTGCAGATTTCAGAGTTGTGTGTACATGCATCCATAGTTCCCCCCTGGATCTCCGTCCTCCTGAGCTGGCTGATGCCGGCTCTGCTGCTTCCCTATGCCCCAGCCCCACATCTTCGTGCCTTTCCTCTTGCTACCCAGGACTTCCTCTTGCTAGTTCTTTTTGGTCTCTGACATAGCCACAGATTTCTTATTTTTTTATATTAATCAGTTGAATTGTACAGAATTATGGGGTACAGTGTAGCAAGTAAACAGCATGTAATAATCATATTAAGGTAGCTGACATTTCCATCTCCATAAGTTTTTAAGACTTCTTTCATTCACTCCGGCCTCTCCCCCTTGTGGATTTACTAAGCCATTTCCACCTTGCTTTTCAGGATGGTGAGGTGATTGGAATCAACACTCTGAAGGTGACTGCAGGCATCTCCTTTGCCATCCCATCTGACAAGATCAAAAAGTTCCTCACTGAGTCTCATGACCGTCAGGCCAAAGGTAAGCAAGGCATGGTTCAGTCCAGGGGATCCCTGCAGAAGGGGTTCAGTCCAGGGGAGCCCTGCAGAGGGGTTCAGTCCAGGGGATCCCCGCAGAAGGGGTTCAGTCCAGGGGATCCCCGCAGAAGGGGTTCAGTCTAGGGGAGCCCCGCAGAAGGGGTTCAGTCCAGGGGAGCCCCGCAGAAGGGGTTCAGTCCAGGGGAGCCCCGCAGAAGGGGTTCAGTCCAGGGGAGCCCCGCAGAAGGGGTTCAGTCCAGGGAAGCCCCGCAGAAGGGGTTCAGTCCAGGGGAGCCCCACAGAGGGGTTCAGTCCAGGGGAGCCCTGCAGAAGGGGTTCAGTCCAGGGGAGCCCTGCAGAAGGGGTTCAGTCCTGAGGCTCAGTGGCCCTTTAGGGACTCAGAAGGGAAATATGGCAGTTTCTACCATACACAAGTTGGCTCTTAGCAAAAATTGAAAGGGTCTGTGCATAATAAGCCTCTGACATTAGGCCACAGGTTTTGTGCTATGATCATGGAAATTATATAAAATCTCATGTAATAGGTGCCAGGCACAAACCTTAGTGCATTGTTTTACCTAACTGTTCTTTGAACACTGAATTCCTTTTCCTCATCAGATGGGAATTACCAGTTTCATTTGGTTGGTAAGAAAACAGATTCAGAATCATCATTCATTCTGCTAATGTTAATTTATCTGTCTGCTTTGAGACAAACAAGTCATCCTTGATGTCTCCTGGGGCTTGAACTCACAGTCTTACACTCTCACTTAGTTCTTTTGTTCATGACTAGCACCCTACTACTTGAGCCACACCTCCAGTTCTGGCTTTTTACTGGTTAATTGGCGATAAGAGTCTCTCAGATTTGTCTGTCTGAACTGGCTCTGAATCACAGTCCTCAGCTTGCTGAACAGCTAAGATGATAGGCTACTGGCGCCCAGGCTTTCTTTTATTATTTTAATTGTACTAATTTATAGGCAGTGGGCAGCTTTACTTGGGGCCTGGTAGGTGTGGTGTTTATCTGCCTGGGAGGGGAGAGGCAACAATCAGATAAGTAAGAGTAATGTCCAGTGGAAGAATGGAGACAGAGATGTCTGGGGAGTGACCAGAGGGGATGATGGTAACTGTGAAATACCCAAGAGAAGGCTCCAGCAGAAGGGGTGGGGTGAGCAGTGCAGACAGGAGGAGTAGATTGGGTGGCCAGTGAGCTCAGGGATTCTTGTGTGTCCCCAGAGCAGCAGTGTGTTGCCCAGGGTGGTGGGGAAGCCTGTTGAGGCTCACAGGAGGTTCTGACGCAGGGCCAGGATTGCACCTTCATTGTATAATAGGGAGGTGAGTGGGGTGGTTGATGTCTTTGGGAAAGGCTGCTCCAGAGGCCAGTGGGGGATAGCTGGAAGGGGGTTGAAGATGGTAGCTAGTGGAGAGGCTCTGCCACTCATCCACAGGAGAGATAGATGCTGGAGCTCTGTCCAGGGTGGTGGGCAGTGGTGGAGTTAGAGCCAAGTGGTTCCATTCTGGCATCTTTGGGGAGTGGAGCTGGCCTGGGGAAGGAGCAGGGGCCAGGATGAGCTGGTGAGGAATGCAGGATGATCACTCCTTAGTGGAGATGATAGAACTTTCCCCGAGTCCCCCAGCAGGTCACTGTGTAGACCAGGACCAAACCACAGCTGCCATGTGCCACCCCCGCCCCCCTCCAGCCCTGCTATCACACTGCACGCTTGGGGCCTGGGACCCCCTGCTCCAGAGTCCCCACTGTCCATCTACTAAGCTGACCTCTCCCAATGTTCTCTCTCCAGGAAAAGCCATCACCAAGAAGAAGTACATTGGTATCCGGATGATGTCCCTCACGTCCAGGTGGGTTAGCAGGCGCGTGTGTGTGTGCACGAGTGTGGGGGTATGTGCATGTATGAATGTATGTGTGCATGCGTGTGTGCAGGCGCGTGTGCCTGTGTACTTGGCACTTAAGTATTTCTGAATATCACAAGGTAGTTGTCTGCACCCCTGAAGGAAAACTGCCCACTGCCATCCAATAGTTTAGCACTGGCTTAAAATCAACGCTCCCTGGGGAAGAAGAGAGGCATAAACCTGAACACCTGGGTAACTGTCTCCTCCTCCTCCTCCTCCTCCTCCTGCTCCTCCTCCTCCTGCTCCTCCTTCTCTTCTTCCTCCTCCTCTTCCTTTTCTCCCTCCTCTTCTCTCTCCTCTTCTTCCTCCTGCTCCTCCTCCCCCCCCTTCTTTCTTCTTCCTGCTTTCTCCTGTCTTCTGCATCTCACTATCCAGAAGCGTGTGCTCTTTTCTTTGAAGGCAGGCCTGGGTGGTGGAGGGGCCAGCTCCCGCTCACTCCCTGTCTCCCTCTCCCCGTCTTCTGTGGAAACCACATTCCAGGAGTGCCCCAGCATGGCCCTGCCTGGAGAATCCACCTCCCATGCGCTGAGCTGTGGGAGGTGGCTGCAGGAATGCCTGGCAGGCTGCTGGCTGGGCAAGCCACGGATGACGGATGGGCTTGTTTTCCCAAGCAGTCCAAGTTGCCACCTGGGGTTGCCAGGCTTATGATGGACTAGAACAGGACCTGGATAAAAAACAGAGGGTAGGAGGGACAGGAGGGGAGACTCAGAGCTGACTCAGCTGACATGGTTAAGACAGTCGTAGTCCAGGAGGTAAAGAGCGGAGCATATCCACAGATACATTGTTGTATTAATTAGAATAATTTTAAGGTGGTTGTCAAAATACTGAGACTGTTTGATGCATGTTAGTTAGAGAGAACTCTTCTTAGCATCCTAGGAGGTAATTTGCCAAGACTAAAGTGACATCCCCTATTTGTCTGGCACAGGAGAGAGGGAGGTGTAGGGACGGAACAGAGACTGTGGGGTCAGCTTTCTGGGCTGTCTGCCCTGCTTTCTTTCTGGTTTATGGTCTCCATGTGCCCAGGCCTTCCCTGAAGGGTGATGCAGCAGTTCGGTTTGTGCCATGCAGCCAGCGTGTGTTGGTGAGGGGTACGGGGATGGTGAGCCACGAGGCTGTACTGGCTCCGTGCCTGCCAGCCTTCCTCCAGGATCTCGTACGATCCTTCCTCACAGTGGCCCATGTCAGAGATCACTGCTGCTAGCACCATTTTTCAGTAAAGAAACAGAAGGCACAGAAGAGTGAAGCCACTGTCCAAGCTAACCCAGGTAGCAAGTGTCAGGCCTAAGGCTGCAGATGGGACCAGACTCCAGACCATTTAGTTCTTTCGATGGTCAACACCATGAATTGATTAGTAAATAAGAGAAATAGTAATAGCAACCAGAGGACTTCCCTGCTGTTGAGAAGTAGACCTTAGAATCTAGCAGACAGGTGGTTACAAAATGGAATCCGGATTAGAGGTGAGGGGGGACTGAGAGCTGAGCATTGGCAGAGGAAAACCCGTGGGCACTTACTGTTAACACAAGGGTGTTCCCCCCCCCCCCCCCCCGAACAGCAAGGCCAAAGAGCTGAAGGACCGCCACCGAGACTTTCCAGACGTGCTCTCCGGGGCATACATCATCGAAGTCATTCCCGACACCCCGGCAGAAGCGTGAGTGAGAAGCGGCTTCTCTTTTGCTAGTGCTCACGTGGCTTCTGGTGTTGTGAGGAGGGGAAGGGGCAGTGTTCTTTTCATCCTGGCCTACAGAGGCAGGTCCACCTTTGGAAAATGTGGCTGGACATGTGTGGGCCAGGTCTTGCCCTGGGCTGGACCAAGGGCTTTTCTGTAGAAGGTGTGTTCTGCTTCTCTCAGAGGCATCAGGCAGGTTGAGCAATAGCAGGTTTTCAGGAGTCTCTGGGAAGTCAGGGGGCAGAGATGGGGTGATGGGTACACATCTCCTTCCAGAAACTTCTCTAACTGTATCGGTGAGCAGTTAGGCCAGCTGTCAGTGCTTCCAGACAAATGACACAACTGTCATCAAAGGAACTTCAAAAGATTGTCTCAGCTTACAGTTAGGGCTAGCATAATATCCAGAGGGGAATGTTGGATGTGAGGTAGCAAGGCCTTGGGGGCTGGCGCTGCCTGCTTCGTCTATGACTGACAGGATGAGAAGGGTGGTTGTATTTTTACATAGTTGAAAAAAAAGGCTTCAAAATAACCAGAGCGCTTTGTGACATGAGAAAATTCTGTGAAATGCAATTTCCTGTGTTCACACATGTTGTATTGGGACGTAGCCATGCCCCTTCCATTTCAGACTGTGCTGTGCCTTGTGCTGCAGGGTTGTAGCTAAGGACAGAGACCAGACTTCCTGTCTGGTCTTTTATGGGGAAAGATTGCATCTCCCTATGTCAGGCAACGCTGGTCCTCCTGGGCAGATGGCCCCTTGTCACAGACAGGAGGAAGTTACAGCAACAGTAGACATGGCCTAGCACTCTTAGAAGACTTGTTCTTCGAACTGCAAGGCCAATTACAAGCAAGTTGGCCTCAGTCACAGCAACATGGCAGATTGTGCCTTGTACATCTGTGCCGCCTCTGGGGCCAGACTGTCCTAAGACCACACACACGCCACAGGCCTGTCTGTCATGGATGCACTTGAGGATGGGGCCTAAAAATATCTCCAAAGGAATTGCCGCCCACCGATGGCTTCAGTCACTCTTGACTGAGTCTACCACAGTCTGCGAACCCCGGGGCCCCTCTACTCTGGGCAGTTTGGTTGTAAAAGCTGCACCTGTCTTGATGATGTGAGAGGAGTGAAAACACCCTCAATGTGTCTCCCTGTGTGTTACAGCGGTGGGCTCAAGGAAAACGATGTCATCATCAGCATCAACGGACAGTCGGTGGTGTCTGCCAATGATGTCAGTGATGTCATTAAGAAGGAAAACACCCTCAACATGGTTGTCCGCAGGGGCAACGAGGACATTATGATTACGGTGATCCCAGAGGAAATCGACCCCTAGACGGAGGCAGGAGCTGGACTTCATGTTCCCTCAAACACTGTCTAGCGGATGGCGCGTGCAGACTCTGGGCTGGCGTCACGGGACACCTGGGACTCTTCGCCACCATCTTGTCTGCTTGGTGGAAACGCCCTGACCTCCAGAATCCTTCTCGATAGTTTGCAGGCAAAGCACATGTAAAGTTGCAGGTGTGCAGGCAGAAGCTCCGCCCTCTGTATCCTATGTATGCCGCGTGCTTTCTCTCGCCAGCTTGGCCGTTCCTGCGTAGACAGTCGACATTTGTCTCTTCCCCTAATTGCATTGTCGTCTTAATCCAACTAATGCAGCTGACGTGGTGCGTAGATGAGAGGAAGGCCTCGGGGAACCGGAAGGGTCCTGGGCCTGTTGACAAGTTCTCCATGTCGGCACCCAGATGAGGTCGACTCACGGAGACCACGGGGGTGAGCACTGGTTTCCAAGGTGGCCAGTGGCCTCTTTTAGGATCTCTTCAGAGCAGGGGAGCGAGAGGACTTTGAATTTGAGCTATTAAAGTACTTCTTCATATTTGGCTTTTGAGCGTGTTTCTTTTTTTTCATAGCCACTCACCATCTTTTGGAAATGGTTCTGATGTCAGTGGGCTCCACATTAAACCACATTGTGTGTGAGTTATTGCAAAATCATCCCGAGGGATTTGCCAGTGTTATACAACCCTGCTTGGTCACCCTGGCTTTGTGAATAGGCCTGGAGACCGTTCTACTTGCATCTGGAGCTTTTCAAACTAAGGGGAGTCTTTCAGTCCCGTAGATCATGCAATCAGTCAACAAAGATTTTTCTGGTCCTCTGCTGTGTACCAGGCACCGGGCCAAGAATGGAGGGTGGTGGCCAGAGTGGGACAGATGCAGCCTTCCCTCCCTTGAACTTCCACCAAGAAGGCAGGTCTTCTTTGGAAAGGCAGCCAGTCAGGAGTCTCCACAAAGCCTCAGGATGGGCCCAATCTAAGTTCTCAGGAGGTACAGGACGGAGGCGGAGTCACCTTGTTTGTCCTTGGTTGGAAATAAGAACTAGGCCTCAAGCCTTGGAGAGTGAAGCCGGGATCTCTCAGCGTCTTGTAACAAGGCAACAAAGTGCAATCTTACCCTGCTCAGAGAACCAACTGCTCTCTCCAAGAAAACCTTCCAAGAGTTTGTAAAGCTAGGTCTGTGAAGGCTGTTGCAAAACAGCCTGTTGGCCTGGAAGCACACAGGCCTGGGTCCCTGAAGAGCAAGGCTGTTGATGGTAGGAGCCAAGGATCAAAGGCCGTGTAGCCCTGGTCAGCACTCAGAGGGGGAGCTTGCCCTGGAGAAAATCCCAAGACGGGAGCTTCATCCTCCCGGCAGCAGAGGCAAGGCCTTCCAGCAATGCCTGCCTCGAGCAGCTGAGGCCCTGTTGCAGCCCGGGGCCAACCCTGTCCTCTGCTTGGCTGACGTTGGAGTCAGAAAGGAGCCAGCAGGTCCTTTTCATTCTTGGCATTGTTTTACATTCCTTGCCTCCTATTTAAAGATCCTGCGCAGAGTGGCTTCCACGTTCTTTCTCAGATGATAAGTGTGGGGCTGGGAGGAAGGAGGGGCCTGCCCCATGCTGAGTCCTGGCCACAGAGGTATGAACTAAGTCCTGGGTGGTGTGGAGGTCAGAGCCAGCCCACCTGTCAGCAGCCTGTAGTCCTGGGGCTGGGGGTTGGGGGGGGCAGAGACCATAGCTGGTTCTGCTGGAAGGAGGAAGCCCAGGGCCTCTGCTGAGTTCTCTGAACATGCCACTGAATCTCCCAGGGTTGACAGGACTGGGGGGAGGTGGTGGAGATAGAGCGGCAGCTCAGCGCAGCATTGTACCTGCCCAGGGGGCCTTGGGACCTGGAGGTGCTGCTTGTCCTGGTGCTTCCTGGGGACCCTGGGGCCAGGTGTGCCGCTTGCCCTGGTCCATCCCTTACTCCCTCACTGGTGCTGGAAGGCATCCTGACATCTCTCAGGATGGTTGTTTCTTCTGCTTGCTTTGCCCTGGGATGGAGGTTTTTGCACATAAATTAGCCTTAGAAGTCAGGGTGTTTGAAGGCAGAGAGGGTTGCATTTAAATCCATGTCTGCCCACCACTGGCTGTGTGACTTTGCACCGGTTGCTTAGTCTCTCTGTGCCACGTTCTGTCATCTATAAAATGAAGGTAATAGTAATATCAATTTCTGCTATTTGCAAAATTAAGTTCCTTTATGGTGTACATGATAAGTGCTTGGTAATTTTAGTGACATAATACTGAATGTCTTTGAGCCTCGGTTTTCCTTATGTGGAATGATTTCTCATTCCAGGTATAGAATATGACAGAAAGATAATATAAATTCTCCTGGTTTTGCCACTGGGCTGCCACAGTTCTCTGTTGGGTGCTTTCTGTGCGTCAGCTATCACAGGGGGCACTGAACATTTACTAGCTTGCTGAGTCTCTGAGCAGTTCTGAGATTGAGCCCCATTTATCCCTTTCATTAGATAAAGAGATCAGATACTCAGCTCTAGTCCAGCTCCAGCTCCAGCTCCACGGTCCCTTTGAGCTCTAACTCTAAGACCATCTCATCTCTTCTTAGATATCTCTCCATAGCTTCAGAGACAACCCTGGAGCCAGGCTCACAGCTCCTCAGTTTTAGTCTCCGGGACCCTCTCGGGCCTCTTGAATGTTCCTTTCACAGCCTCATCTCTTTTGTCTCCTGGGAAAATCTTTCCTGCTAGCCAAGCATGGGCTCATCAGTGCCGCTTCCCACCTCAGCTCCTTTAGCTCTGAGGCCAGCTTTGCCAGCTGTGGGCACAAGATGAAAGTCCATGTTTTTACAGGGACATGGGTAGCCTGTGTTCCCACCGGCGCAGCACCTTAGGCTGGATAGGGCCTTGGACAGTGGCAGCGTGCTGGCCTCATTTTAGAAGATGCCACTGCAGTGGGGCAACACCTTCCTGTGTGTGGTGCCACAGGACACGAAGGCCTGGTGAGCAGCCCCCTGGTGGAACCCTCTGGTGTCTTTGCCTGCTGTGGCTGCCTCGCCAGCACAGGCCTTTGTAGGAGCTGCCTGGAGCACTGGGCTGTAAGACTCTGTGAAAGGGAAGGGGTGTCCAGTCTCACTCCCAGTCAAGGGCACTCTGACCTTGGCAGTGTTCTGGATGTGGCCTCAGCTCCATGGATGAGGCAGGACACGATGCTGCTTGCTATCCCCGGCAGAATTGGCTCAGGGATGAGGAGCTGTTTGTTGTCCTCCACCCGAGAGCGCCGTCTCATCTCCCCACACTGGGCTCCTTGCTTGGTGAAGTGAAGGGAGAGCGGGCTTTGTGTCCAGGAGCTGGTCCCCGGGAGGCTGGCAGTGTTGCCGAGGACGGGAGCAGCGGTACCGCTGTGGAGTCGACGTGATGCAGCACGCCTCGTCCACAACGTGTCTGCGCCCAGCACGGAGCGGGCGCTTTACCCGCGTCTCTCATGGAGCCCCAGGAACTCCAGGGAAGAGGACCTATTATCCCACTTCATTAGACTCAGGGTGAGGTTTTTGGATCAAGGCTGGTGCTCTACCACTTGAACCTCACCCTCGCTCCAGCTTTTTGGTAGTTAATTGGAGATAATAATCTCTCGTGTTTGTTTGCTCAGGCTGGCTTCGAACTATGATCCTGTGGAATCTCAGGTTCCTGATTGGCTAGGATTATGATATGAGCCACTGGTTTCTCACTGCTTACATCGTTTTAAAACCCTGCAGATATTTATTCCACTCGGGCCAGGAATGTGGTAGAGTGCTTGCTTTGCATGCATGAAGCCCTGGGTTCCATTCCTCAGTACCACATACACAGAAAAAGCGGGGAGTGGCACTGTGGCTTGAGAAAGCCTTGAGAAAGCCTAAGGACAGTGCCCAGGCCCTGAGTTCAAGTCCCAAGACTGGCAAAAAAAAAAAAAAAGAAGAGAAAAGAAAAAAGAAAGAAAAAAAAAGAAAAAGCTTTGTTTTAATGTATAATGATGTAATAGTCTTCAATACAAGATTCAGTTTACAGAAATCTCCATGAAGCCAGTCTAGAGAAATGCTCAATTTTTACACTGTGTATTTATATTAGGAACGATTGCTTCTTTATATAGAAAAAAGCCTTTACATCATATTAGAGTTGAAATTCTACATCAGTATATAACCTACTGACAGTTAGTTTGGATGACCAAACGTCCAACTTGCTAAATTCTCCATGTTTTCTCAACTTAAAAAAAATCTGTACTCAATATTAAAAGTCTGTACACGTGTATACAGTGAAACAGAAGACCCCTCTTGGGGTTCTTACAAACAGAATTCTCTAACCCTTATGGCTGCAAGAGTTAGTTTATAAAAATATTAAAAGAATGATCAACATGTATTTGTATAGTCGAAGAAGCCAGCCAGGCTTTCTCTGTTTCATACTTCAGAAGTGCCTGGAAACACGTGATTGGAAACAGAGCACTGTGTGTACATGAGCTGTCGATGTTACTTGCAGTGATACTCACCCTTATTCCTCTCACTTTGTGTACACATTACTCCATTCCAGTGACAACCATCAAACCCATCACTTTGGCTTGAGCACACATTCCTGGGATCTGGGACAGAGGACAGAATTTGACTTCCTGATTATGCACATTGAAAAGAGACACCTACCTCCCTCTATCAAAGTTAACTTGCCAGGTGTTGGTGGCTCACACCTGTCATCCTAGCTGCTCAGAAGTCAGATCTGTGGACCACAGAAAGAAGACTCTGTAAGACTCCGTCTCCAATTAACCAGCAAAATACTAGAAGTCGAGGCATGGATCAAGTGGTAGAGTGCCGGCCTTGAGTGAAAAGGCCAATCAAGAGCACCAGAACTGGCACGCACTGTGTATGTGTGTGTGTGTGTGTGTGTGTGTGTATTTTCTTTAGGCTGGTAAATTGAACATTTTATAATGAATTGTTATTTAAAATACATTGATTTCTACCAAGATAGATGCATATTTTGTTAACATGCATCTTTCTGGGAAGTAAGGTAGGCAGTAGTAAACTCAAAGGGGCAGATGATTGGAGTTTAAATACCTTCTTAGCAGGGGAGAGGGAAGTTTGAGGGGGGTGGGGGGAAAGGGGATGCTGTCCAACTGTTTTAAAGTGATTGTTAGGAAAAACGGTTAGGACAAAGTTCCTGTGCATTCTGGGACAGTTCCTGGAAGGTTGGGGTGGAGCTGCAGGGAGGCAGGGGTCTCATTACACAGACCTCACCTTCCAGGTAATCTCTTGGAACCACACCGTTTCTCACCCCGCCCCCAGTAGGGCTAGGTGTGAGAGGACTCTGACCCTCACATTTCTGGGTTAATCTTTCCTTGCCATTTATTGACATTCCTTAACACTTGCACTTCTTCTGGGAAAGGAACTGCCCTTATTTAGATAAGGAGATTTTCCAGAAATTTAGACCCTTTCCCTGCTTTCCCTGTGGCCAAAGATGATTAGAAATGGGGAAAGCAGCAAGTGAATTCAAGGAGACTTTGGTTCTGAATCTGTGGCTCAGCACATTAAAGTGTCTCACTTTGGGGAATCATTTCCATTTGCACTCATTTGCAAAGTCTGTGTCAGTCAATTGGTGTGAATGAAGTCAGAGTCAACCAGTGCAGGTTGACAGGTGTGGTAGCCTGCACCCCACTGGCTTATTCTCTCTGCTCAGGAGAGAACCACCCTTGACTCTTCTAAGTGGGCAGTGTGCCGAGGATTATACCAGACATAGAGGGAGTCGAAGGTCCCTAGGGCCTAGGGAAGGTCATACCAAAATGTGCCTCCATTCTCAGGATGGTGCCCATGGGTAGTTTGTGAGGAAGCATCATAGAGCTGTAGCCACTGACCTCCTGAGTCTGCACGCTTCTCACATTTCCAGTCAAATCCCAGATATGTATTTTTCTAACTGCACGACTGGGACAGGAATCTTCATCTCTCTGTGCTGCTGCTTCTTCTTCCATAAGACATGCTCACCTGGCACCTGCTTGGCACCGAGTGCCCTGTAAATGACGGGTGAGGTGCAGGCACAGGTCAGTGCCATTTACAACCCACCCTTTTATTCTAGGCAGATCTAAAACCCCTGACGGCTGCACCCTGTGCCAACAGTGAACACAAGGGCTCCGCATCCTTCTGGAGCCCCCTCCCTGCATCAAGGCTTTAACCTCAAAAGAGGATTACGTGTACCTACCCACCCCGGAGCAGCCTCTGTCTAGAGGCCAAACCATTTTTGGAGGGCTGCAAAGGGAGGGTCTGAAGAAACGGAAGAGTTTTGTGCCACCTAGAAACCTATCCTTCCCCAGAAGCTCCCATACAGTCTTCACCTAACCTCACACATCACCCTTAGGGTGCTTTCCCAATCCACTAAGGTTCTTACTCTTCTTTGCTGCCTCCAGGACAGTGCCTCGTCTCTGGAACCAAAGAACATCTAGAATATCCTAATCACCCATAATTGCTCCACCACTGCTGAGCTGTGTCACCGTCTGTAGTGGGTTTTAGCCCACGGGGAGATGGAAGCACCCAGAGGTGGAAAGAGGTAGGGCCAGACCAGAGTCCATATTCACTTGTCTGCTTTTCTGTCTTTATAATGATTATCTGCTTCTAGAAACAAGAAAACAATGGTTACACGAGGCTTAGAAACTGCCCATGTGTGAATACCCACGAGATGGGAACATTCTGGCACCATATTGCTCTCCCCCTCCCCCGGCCCCCACCTTAGCACACATTGTCAGGTCTACCTGGAAGCCTTTCCATCTTAGGATGTCTTTGAAGAAATGGTGCAAACCATCTTGTGTGTCCAGATCAACTCCTCTCCTAGATACCTCATTTAGTCATGCAGAAGGGTCTCAGGTGAGCAGACTCCTCTCTCTCCAGCTTATAGATGGCGGGTGGGACCTGCCAGAGCACTGATGTCATTTACAGAAAGGAATCCAGATGCTGGCTTCCAGTTCTTGGAGTCCAATCCTGTGGGCCTGTTGGAAACACACACAGCAGAAGGCCCTGGCCTTTCCAGCGTGCCTGGCCTAGTTCTGGGAGAGCCAAGCTGGACTGCCCACCCTCCATGTCCTGTGTCTGGGGCCCAGCTGGGCGGACTCACACAGCCCTCGGGTGCTTCCATCAAAATGTGGGTGGACCACAAGTGGAGGGGTGGGAGGGGGGGAGGCTTCCTGCCACTAAGCACTTGTTTTATTTAGAACTTTTCAAAGCAATTGTCTCAGTGTGGGGTCCTTGCCAAGAACCAGCAAAGATCAAATGGAATAAACACCAACAAATACATTTTTTCAGTTTTGACCAAAACGAAAAGGGTCTTTATGGAAACAGCTTTCTGTTCCTCATGTCTCACGGGGCTGGTTCGGCTTAGGGTGGCATTCCAACTCATCCTCTGACTCCTTGACACAGCATCTCCCCCTCAGCCCTCGGACAACCTGCTGTGTGCGTATTCTTTCACAGCCTCCAGACCAGGCTGCCATATTGGAAACCAGGCTCCAGACCTGTGTCTCTTAACCCTGATCCCATCTTGTGGTGCTCAGTGACATTCCCCGAAGACATCTCTAGAGTAGTAAAGGTTCTGGGATGGGTGTGTGAAGATGATTATGCAAGACAGTGTTTCATAGGTGTTGATCCCATGAAAGGTCAGATTGCTGTGGACACAAAGGGAGAGCTGGTCAGGGCACCTGCTTCTGCCCAGCTGCCCAGGCTCCGGGAGCTTGATGGGTCCTGTCCGTCTCTGTGCCCCTGTATGCTGAGTCAGTACACCTGACATGAAACCTGAAGCAAAACCAGGCTGAAGTACTGCCCTCGTGCTTATGCTAAGCATTTCGAACAAGCTCAGGGGCCCAGGAAGAGGGGGTGCTGAGCTCATTTGCGTAGGGGTCCTACTGTTCTCAGGCCCCCAAAATCCAGATGTCTCCCTTTCCAGCTGTTTTTCTGGTTTACTATTTGTTTTCCTTTCCCTCACTAGTTAACCACCGAGATGGCCTAGTAACTGAGTCTGGGGAAAGAAGTCAGTGTAGAAGACAGTAGGCCGCCACTAGACTAAGGAAGCTAGAACAGAGTAGATGGTCATTTCAAGAGAACGTTCTCTCAGAGACAGAGATTACTTCCTGCTTTTAACCTGGCTCCTGCTCCTGTTCTGGGAACTATTATTAGCCCTGTGCTGATTCCGTAAGATCAACTGTCCCACTGAATTCTGATAGCGGACGCTTAGAGAGGCAGTCTCCCTGTGGAAGAATGCAGGGCGACTGAAGTGAGAGCAGAGTGGATGCCAGCCCACATGTCTCCAGGACCCCTCAGCTGGTCCTCTGTGTGGCGGCCAAGTGTGCCTGTGTCAACACAGCAGGAGAGCTGGCTCAGCAATCTGAAGCCTCAGAGCTCCACGCCAGTTCTGGAGATGGGGTTGGAGAGAGGGAAATGACTTTAAAAATGTGTTTCAGTTAAAAGTCAGGTCACAAGGAATACAACATGCTTAAAGGCAATTCTGGACAGAAAATGGATGCTTACACAGAAACCTGCACAGAGATGGTTGGAGCAACAGTGAGAGGGGTTGGAGAGAGGGAAAATGACTTTAAAAATGTGTTTCAGTTAAAAGTCAGGTCACAAGGAATACAACATGCTTAAAGGCAATTCTGGACAGAAAATGGATGCTTACACAGAAACCTGCACAGAGATGGTTGGAGCAACAGTGAGAGGAACTACTAAGATAACCATCAGGACCTAATGGAAAAGTGAGCTTTAGGGTATCCATACAATGGAATAGTGTCCCGTGCCAAAAAGAAATGCGCTGTCTAGCCATGAAAAGACGTAGAGGAAATTTAAGTGCATATTGCTAAGTGAAGGAGGCCAATATGAAAAAGCCATCTGGATCGTCTCAGTGCTCACACGGTCTGGAAAGACAAAGTGATGAAGAATGAGGAGACCGGGGGTCGTAGGGTCTGGAGGGGGTGAATAAGTGGGGCACAAGGGACGTTCAGAGCAGCACGACTATTTCCTATGGTTTGTAATGACCAGTCCTGTGTAGCATGACACCAAAAATGATCCCCATGGGACCGTGGACTTTGGCTGACAGTGCAAAATCCATGCAGGTTTATCAGTTATAACCAATGAGCCACACTCAGGATGTGGGAGAGACGGAGTGCATAGGATCTATGGGCTTCGTCTGCCCTTCCTCTTCAATTAACAGCAAACCCGAAAGGGTTACTAAACAATAGAACGATTACTCATTAGAAGAAAGTGAAAACTGATCCACATAAGTGCCCAGTGAAGCCTCGGACTCTAGAGAAGGACTCCACCGTGAGCTCCAGTGGCAGTGTGTGGCCAGGTTGAAGGAGTCTTAGTGTAAAGAGTAGAGAAGTTCTCAATGGGAAACACTCTCCCAGCAGGCGCAAGCCTGCAGAGTCAAGCTGCAGTAAAGATGAAAACCCCCACTGCAATGTCCTGACGTGTGTCTGACAGCTTCCATGCGGCCCCCACGTGGCTGCATGCTGCATTCCCAGCTCTTTGACCCCATTTTTCTCCCTTGACAGAAACCTGACAGAAACACATGTCCTCATGAAAGACACTCTGCTCTGGATTAAGGAGGCCAGACAGTACTCGAGATGGCTTTGCAGAGTTCTTCTATCGTCAGGGCGCACAGATGCTCCTCCTATGGCAGGCTAGGAGACGATGACCTGGCCTTGTGACAAATAAAAGAGAATTTCTCCTCCATGTGGCTCTCTCCTCTCTCCTGAGCTCCAAGAGGGTGCTTTTTGGTCTTTGCTTTGGTTCATCCATCTAAACACGTCTCCCTTGCTAACATACTGACTTTTCTACCTTCCTTTATCCCACCAAGGCCCACTGGCAGTGTCTGGGCTGCTGGACCTGGTATAGCCCAGTTCCTGCTCACACAGGGCCTTCTCCCCTTGACGGTTTATTTAATAGTCTCAGTCCTTCCTGTTTATCTGTGGGTATGATGAGTAATTGTTTGCATCAGCTTGACTGGGCTAAAAGGGTGCCCAGACAACTGGCAAAACATTTTTTTTTCTGAGTATATGTGTGACAGCATTTCTAGAAGAAATGTAAATTTTTGAGTCAGAAGACCGAGTAAAGATCACCTATCACAGACTCACTGCATCCTGATGGGACTAAAATCAGGGGACGCGTAGCTGAGGGAAAGCACACTTACACTCCCCCCTTTCCCTCTCTCTCTCCCCGTTTCCCTCTTTCTCTTCCTGTCTCCCTCCCTCCCTTTCTGTCCGTGAGCAGGGGCGTCTGTCTCTGGTCCTTGGACATGAGTATTGCTGCTTCTTGGGCCCTGAAGTATGCACAGGAATGATACCCCTTGTTTTCCTGGGCCCTCGGCTTTCACATGCCTGGTGGACATTCTCAGCCTTCGCAACTACATGTGGCCATCCCACTATTTCTATAGTCTTCTCTATGTCCTGTTGGTTTCGTATCTGTGGAGAACACTGACTTTCACAGTGAGGTAGGCCTATAGCATCCCAGGTCTACAATGCCTCAAAGCCTTATTTCTGAGCAAGGAGAAACGATGTGATGATGGCAGACATGTGTCCACTAGGGGGTGACGTGACCTCATGTAACTCCAAGAGGGCAAGGGCTACCTGGCTGTGGAAGGGAGGGACCATGGCTGGAGGAGCATAAATGTCATTCAGGACCCTGTGGACTGCACTGTCAGGACTGGGGCAAACTCTTAGAGCCCAGTTGCCACCACGGGCCCTTCTCGGCCAGCCACACCCACCTCCTTTTTCATACACCCCAACTCCACTGATTTTCTTGGCAGCTCACGTGTGGACTCTATAGTTTATGTGCAGCGATGCAGTCTTGTGGTTCATGTATGAAGTATCCTTTGGTCCGTACATGTTCAGTCCACTGATTGACTCATAATTAGGGACATAGGATATGGAGCCCCGTGGGAGCAGGTCATTGGTCATGTGTCCTGGAAGGGTATGGCTTTTCCTGGTCCCTCTTTATTTCTCTCTGCTTCCTGGCTGCCATGACAGGGCCCAGGTGCTATCTCTTTAACATTTTCATTCAAGGCTATCACTCTGCCACTCGAACCACAGCTCCACTTCTGGCTTTTAGGTGGTTAATTAGCGATCAGAGTCTCAGATTTTCCTACCCAGGCTGGCTTTAAACCACAACACTTAGATCTCAACTTCTTGAATAGCCAGGATGACAGGCAGGAGCCATTTATGCCTAGATCAGCTTTGTTTTTTTGAGCTCAACTATGATGAGACACACATGCATGCACACATGAGCATGTATGTATGCACATATGTGTTCGTGTCTGTTTACCTCGCCACAGCATTTGTCACATGAATATGTCATATGCCATTTCCTGAGCAATGGAACCTTAGAATGACAGGGTTGGCGTGTTGATCTGAAGATTGGATATCATGGTGGAGCCTTCGGCGGGCACACCTGAAGGTAACTGGCGATCGAACAGTCCTTCCGGAGCACATGTCTCCACACCCCAGCTCATGCGAGGTCAGTGCAGGAAGCATTGCTCCCAGGCTCTTCTCCACATCCAGTGATGGCAGCCTTTCCTGCTGGCCCTGGACAGGAGGGAGGGTGGGGGACTCTGTTACCTCAGTGGGAACTTCTTTCAAAGATTCGAGACAACTTGAGGAGTCATGTGACTCAGTTTCCTCCACATTTACTCCTGAGTGACACTTGCAGAAGCCAGGACTCCCATTTTCCAAAAGGAAAATGTTATATTTGGTTAAAAATCTGTGTCCTGGTAAATTCTCTCTCTTAAGCCAGGGGATCCCTTCTGGAGACATCAAAAACCTGTCCACCCTCCTTTGGCTCCACAGTATCTCATCTATGTAAGGAGGCCATTGCGTACCTGACCTGGCTCTTCTTTGTCCTTTGGGCTAAACAGCCACCATTTAAGAAAGCAACCTTCTAAGACTGCTGGTTCTTGTCTCCCATCATTCCATTCATCTTCTGAATGTACTGGTGTTTCTAGTATTAGATGGTGAGTTCCTGCTTGGGTTAAGTCTGGCTGAAATGTGTGGGATTGCCAATCATGCCAGAAACAAGCCCGGGACACCCTCATATGTGTTCTGGAGTGTAGAAGCTTTCAGCCTAAGTACAAGAAGTGTACATATTGTGTGATAGATCCAGTCATAGAAGAGAGAAGCCACCACTTAAAAGGCTGAATTTGGAGTCTTTATTGCAGTGTTAGGGGACAACAGGGGGGGGTTCCAGTCAAAAAGTCCTACTGCTTAGTGTTCTTTCCAAGATAGTCTCCAAGACAGTTCCAACTTTCCTTGGAATTATCCTTTTAGCCAATTCACTGAGAAAGTATGATGGCCACGTTGGCAGCCACTTCTTCCCCAGGACCCGACTCTCTCAAGGTATTTGATGGAGAAGACGTCACAAATTATCATCAAGTTCACTATCAAGCCTGCATTTTGGTTGGCTTTTGCAGTTGGACCTAGGAGATTCTAAATTCAAGAGCATAGTCTCTTCAAATGAGCAGATACAAACCCTAGAGCTGCTGGAGAGCAGAGAAAACCTAGCAAGGGGAGGAAAGGAAGGCATGTGAGCAAGAAGAGAGTTCCGTAGTGCTGAAGAGGCAGAGCTGAGGGGAAGGAGAGATCCCAAGGAAGCCATATCCGGGGGACTGGCTGCCTCCTGGCCCTTTGGGAGCACAGCACAGCCTGGCTGAACCCTTCTTTACTTGAGTGGTTCCGGTGAGTTTTCTGTCTCTTGCAACCACAAGTTTTGATTCATGTAGACGTGGCAATATGCCAACCCCAGCTCTGATCCACGTCACAGCTGCATCTGCTTCCCATGTTCCCCTGCGGCCTCTACCCTGGTGTTCTCAAGGGGCCGTTTCTGAAATATGTTTCTTTCCTAAGCCATTTCTATCGACTTACATGGCGGTAGGCCACCAGAATTAATAAAATGTGGGAGCCAAAGGGGAAACTCAATCAGAAGTCCAAGAAAGGCCCAAGTTACCATCCTGTTAAAATAGTCAGTCTGGACTTAACAGGGACACTGCTCCACCACTGCTTCTGTGCCAGGAAGAAGGAAATCAGCTCCCGGCTGGGAGACACTTGTGCTTGTACCTGATCTTTCAAGTTATGCAACCAGGAGTGTGTTCCAATCCCAGGCTTCAGGAAGTGTACTGATGTTCGCACCCCATTCCATTAACTGTAGCCAACTGGTAGAAAGATGATGTTACCCCTTCATGTCCCACCTCTAGCAGTCCTGGTGTCCAGGATCAAGGCACTGGAAGATTTCATGGCTGTGGAAGGCCTTCTTCTTGGTTCACAGATGACCGTCTCTTCACTGTGTCCTTGTGTGAGAGATCACTCCAAAGTCCCTTTAATAAGGGCATTAATTCCACTACCTTTTATGGAAACAAAACTTTGTGGTAAGTGATTGTTGTGCCTTACATTATTGGTGTTAAGCTGTGAAGAATTAGGACCCAATCACCTCCCAACAGCATCCCATTAGCATCATATTAAGGATTGACTTTCAGCCTATGAACTCTAGGGAGAATATAGATATTCAGCCAATAGAAGCAGGGAATCCCAGACTCACCAGCTTGGCGGGTACAGGGTAGCATAGTCCAGACAGTCACCCACCTCTGCAATGGGTACCATCAGTCCCCAGCAGATTTATTTTTCTCACAAATATAGTCCAGTGTTTTAAAAGAAACTCAGTTTGGTGCTAGGTTGCCTGGAAACCACTTCTTGATTAGAACCAGAACATTTCCGTTGGCTTGATGGCCCCCTCCCCTCACTTCTTTTATGTTCTGAATGGAAATGGACAAGTAATTTGTCAAGAGACCTTGACCTCTAGATGTGGAAGTTGTCATTTCTGGGAAAAATATTGGCACCTCCCAGTGTTTTTGTGGTCAGTCTCAGGACACTGTATTTTCCACTGGCAACCTCTCATTCACTGTGTCATGTCAGCCTCAATTGGAATCATCTGAAATGAGCTTTTTGTGCCATCTCTGACATCATCTCTGGTTTCTCCAACACCTTTCTGTGCTATGTATAAGCCACTACATGTTTGGGCCCTTTACATACATTACCTAATCTTGTTACTAACCCATGGGACAGATGCTATATTAATCTATAATATAAGGACTCAATGACTTCAAAATGTGACCATATTTGATTTATGCTCCATGGCCTATCCAACAAGTTTGTCTTCCAGAAAGTTAGCCCCTGTGACATTATCTCAAGGGGATTCTTTCCTTCTAGTCCTGTTTTCTGGGCTTCTAGCTCTGTGCTTGTCTGAAGAGTAGGCTGAAAAATACTCCCAATATGTCCTCATCTGAATTCAGAATACTTGTGAATTTATTATTTCATATGGCAAAAGTGACTTTGCCGGTGTGAGTGAACTGTGGACATAAAGAGTGTGGATTTTTCTGGATTGTCTGATGGGTCCAATGTAATTGTAGGGAGGAGACAGGAAGTTCAGAAGGAGAGAAGAGATGTGGCCACAGAAGCTGTTTTAGAGTAATGGGGCTTTTGATGATAGAGGAAAAGACCATGAGCCAAGGAGAAAATATCACTTCTAAAAAAGGCAAAAAAAAAAGTCTCTTCCAGAGACTCCAGAAAGGACACAGCTCTGCCCAGCACCTTGTATTTAAGATCCATTTTGTGCTTCTACCTGTCAGAACTGTCAAATAAAAGTTTTACGTGGTGTTATGCCTCTCAATTTGGGTTTACTTGTCACTGGAACTATAGAGAACTCAAACAGCCTGTGCTATGATTCTTTACCCAGCCAAGACGAAAGTCTTGCCAATCTGGCAGCCAACTCTGGGCGTGGGTGCTGTCCCTGAGCTCTTCAGCACCAGGCAATGACCTACTCCTTGACCTACAGTGCCACTTCCGGTTTTCTAGTGGTTAATTGGAGATAAGGAGTCTCAAGGACTTTAGTACCTGGGCTGGCTTTGAACCCCCTTCCTCAGATCTCAGCTTCCTGAGTAGCTAGGATTACAGGTATGAGCCACTATGCCTGGCTGTATACGCTACTTTTATGGAAGGCAACACAGGTAAGAACAAAACATACTTTCTGCTCTTGAGAAAACATGTCTGAATGTATTTCTAGAATTCCAAGCCCCCAAATCTTGCACACAAAATGGTGGGTAGTAATTAGTCAGTGATCAAAGGTTCTCATCACACAAAGAGATAAAAAATGTGATATTATAAAACAAGTAAAAGTGCTAAACTTTTGAAACACAACTAGAAATTGGAATGCCTTCATTTAAAAACGAATGGTAGCACCAACAATATATTCCCAGACATAATTTCACATAAAATGATCAAGCATAGAAGAAGGGCAGGCAGCTGGAGCACTGGGAATGCAGAGTTTATGGGAGGCTGGAGGAAAGAATAAGATAGAGAGTATAACTTGGTAGAGTATCACACAGCTGTAATCCTAGCACTTGAGAAATGGAGGTAGAAGAATTGTGAGTCCAAGGATTCCCTGAACTACACAGTGATACCTTCTCTCTCATCTCTGTACATATACATTTTATTCATATACATATATTAGTATACATATGATAATATATAACATATATAATCCCCATATCAGCGATATGGTTATTTTATTGTGTAATGAAGCAATGGAAATGATTTTTTTCTGGCAGGTTGTTTTTGTGCTGTATATTACTGGCATTGTTTAAGCTGTGAAGCAATTCTGCAAATGATTAACTGCAGTATAATGATGGCTACTAGATAGGTCTCCAAGTGGAATGATAGGAAATTGGTGTAATTTCTCATGCTCATTTTATTGTGTATGTATTACATAGACGTTTGTATGTATGTGTGGAGAATTCTGTAGAGGTCAAGAAGTGAGGTGGGTCTGGTGTTCTGGGACGTTGAGGGGCTTGGTGAACAGCTCTCATCATTCTGGCCTGTGTAAATTATAGTCTCTGATTCCTGCTTTTAAAATTGATGAATGAATTAGTCACTTTCCTGTGTTGAAATGGCTTTTTAATTGTTCTATTGCAGTTGTTGGCTCTGCAGAGGAAAGTGAAAGGCTAGGGGTGGGTCCAGTAAAATCACTGATCCAGATACGAAGGTGTGAGTGGGCCTGGGGTCACTGTGCCAGTGTGCCAGGGAAAGCGCCCTGACTCTGGATGGGCCAGCCACAAGACTCTTTAGCCCAAGATTCTCACGAAGCAGAATTATGGGAGCATATGTAAGAGCCGTAAGCTGATCCAGACCCCTTGATTGTCATGTCCGCTAAGGTTTGAGAATAGAATGACTTCTCTTCATTGCACAACTTTTTCAAAAGAATGGGATGCCATTGCTCATGCTTATAATCTTAGCTAGTCAGGAGGCTGAGATCTGAGGAGCACAGTTTACGGCCAGTCCAGGCAGACAAATTACCTATACTATTATCCTCAATTTGCCAGCTTAAAACTGGAAGTGCAGGTATGGTTCAAGTGGTAGAGTGCCAGCCTTGAGTGCAAAAGCCAAGCAAAAGCATAGGCCATGAGTTTAATTTCCAGTAATGGCACATGTGCATGCACATACACATACATACAAGTTTTTCAAAATATTAACAATCTTTGCAATTCTATAAGCTTATCTAATTAAGCGTGATGTGTAGGGACTTAAGGACATAGCGTACCCAAGCCAAACCAACTGGCTGTTATGGTTAATTTTCTTATTAATTTTCTAGAGCACAGATCAGTCTGGATAAAAAATATCTCATAATTGCCCTCTATTAACAGCTATTAGCAGTAATGAGGGAAGGCAGTTTATGACACTTCCATTATAGATCAATTCCAGGAAATTAAAATTTATTATCCTTTTGTTTTAACACATTATATCAAGCCTTATGCAACTCTTGGTATACTACCTGAGAGTGTGTGGCTCTTAAAAGCAGACGTTGGGAAAGTAGCTAGTGCTGAACTTTGCCTAGAAAACTTTTGGGACTCAGAGATATCCACGATAATAAAGAGACTCTTGCACAAGGCCTTTTTCCCCAACCCAAGTACTCTATAATCCCCCATATCAGCAGTGTTTTATAATGTAATGAAGCAATGGAAATGATTTTTTCTGGCCGGTTGTTTTTATGTTGTATATTACTGGCATTGTTTAAGCTGTGAAGCAATTCTGCAAATGATTAACTGCAAATGATGGGTATTAGGTATGTCCCCACGCAGGATGCTGGGAAACTGGTACATTTTTTTTTTAGGTTCTACCATTTATTTATCCATGAGATGAGTTACTTGGAAAAACACATTTTAAAATCAGGAGTAGCTATCTATAATTATTTCTTAACAACTTAATTTTACACCAAGTAGCACAGCAGGTAGAGGTTAAAGCAAAGATAAACAATATGTCATCGGAAACTGGTACAATTTTTCATGCTCATTTTATGCAGAGGAAATCAGCTCCTTTAGTTAGTGTTAGGCAACTCTGAAGGAAGTTCTACATCTAGAGTACTGGATGCAACATGTGAATAAATTGACTGGAAAATAGTGTCTTAAAATCTGACATTAAAAAGGAAGGTCAATCCGCATGAACTTTTATCATTTCTTTCTTTATTTTTGTTTCTCTGGAAGTTTTAGCAAGGATTAAACAGAGTTAAAGTATGAGAAATAGAAAAAGAGAAACATTTCTTGCTTTCCATGTGGGAAATGGGAGTAAAAGATACAAAATAGAGGTTCGGATCTGCAGCTATTATGTTTTCTGAGCTGTGTGGAAACAGGAGATCGTGCCAGGCTAGATAGTTCTGCGTGGGTGAGATAGGTGAGGCTTAATCCAAGGTGACCTTGAGGATTCACTTTTGCCAGATATTTTTTTTTATTCTGCTTTTCCCCATTAGGAAGAGTTTTTGAATGTTTACTATTTCAAAAAGGAAGATTTAGATAGTCTTTCCTATGTCTCCTAATCATCCAACTCAACATAAAAATATTTTCAGGTTACTTCCGGGATTTAACTTCTGACCCTAACTTTTTGATATTTGTTGAAATCTATCTATCCTCATCTATCTGTCCTGCCTCATTTCTCTGTTGTAACCACTCTGGTCCCTTTTAATTCTAAAAGAGGTGCATGTGGCTGCTGGTCTATAGTCGCTTCCTGTTAGGAGTGGATGGTTGGTCCTGCCTGGCAAAAGGGGGGAACCAAATGGTTGCTTCCCTATCTGATTTGGGGGATGGCATGAGAAATTCAGGTGACAGGAAGTTAGGTTGATAGGTATCACTGTCAGGACTAGAAGATGATCAGGATCAGAGGACATCACACTGTTAACTGTGGAGTTAGGAGTATAGAGGACCTTTGGATCTTTGCAGATTCAGCAGTGGTGGTTCCCTCACTCTTCTATGGTGGGGAAACATCTTGTATCTCCATCCAGGTTGGTGGAGTCACCACTGGCTTGTGAGGGCCCATACTTTACTCAAGGCTCACCAGGGGGGGTTCTTCAGCTCCCCTCCAGTTTCCATATACAACCACAAGTCCTCAATATCCACTCCTGAGAAGCATGGCATAGTAGTTCCCAGAAAGGAGAGGCTTACCAGGTGAACGTACTTGCAACGATTTGTGTTAGGACAAGGAGGAATTGAGGAACGGCTCCCCATGAGGGAAATGGTAGTTAAAGACTCCTTTTAATTCTTTCACTGGTCCACATTGCATTTGTCCCATGGTCATTCCAGAATTAAAATGCATTCCCTCTATTAAGAACTTGGGCGATGTTTCATGTGAGAATGAATAGATAATAAATAGTATAGATAAAATGAATGCAGGACTGCATACACCTTACAGCAGAGCCAAGGCTCTTTGCAGGAAGCTGTGGGAAGCAGCAAGGGCTATGGAGACAGACAGACCATGAGCATTGAGCTCAAGCTTTGGTTCGACCACATGGTTATTAGCTATATGCCACTGAGTAAAAATTTCCCAGTTCTAGTTAATTTGCAAAATGGACCAACAAAATCAGCTTCATAGAATTGTCATGAGGACACTGCATATAACACACCAGGCCTGATGTCAGTCTTTATTCTTGGGCAGTGGCAGCCTTGGTATTTGTTATAGCCCTGTTCCAATCTGATCTTTAGACACATTTGATCTAGGCTGTAGCTCCGTGGTAGAACACTTATTTAACATGCCTGAGGCCCTGGGTTCTGAGAATACTGTAAATCATCATCATCATCATCATCATCATCATCATCATGTTTGCTTCCAGTATTTAAGACTGTTATTAGCCACACAAAATACATCCTCGTTTCTTTCCAAAGAGGATTGTAAGTGTTTTGTTCATGTTTGTGGTTCCTTTCTCCCCATGGGTGCCTCAGGTCTGGAGCCTGATAGTAGATGAAACTTAGTTCATGGGTGGGTTGGATTCAATTATAAACAAAGGCAAGGTTATCTTGACAGGGCTTGGAAATTTGGGTTCTCCTCTTTGAACAGACCACAGTGAAGTGTCTGGACTTGTCATGAGCCAACAGGTCGGGATGTATTTTGGCAATGGCCCCAATAGTACTGGTCCGGGGTTGGGAGAGGAGGCAGTAGGTTTTTTTTTGTTTGTTTGTTTTGTTGGGTTTTTTTTTGGCGGGGGGGGGGGAGGTGTTTGGTCATGGGACTTGAACTCTGGGTCTGAGTGCTGTTCCTGAGCTATTTAGCTCAAGGCTATCATTCTACCACTTGAGCCACAGTGCCACTTCTAGTTTTCTGGTGGTTAATTGGAGATGAGAGTCTCATGGACTTTAGTGCTCAGGCTGGCTTTGAACTGTGATCCTCAGATCTCAGCCTCCTGAGTAGCTAGGATTACAGGTGTGAAACACCAGTGCCCAGCCAGTAGGGGGTTTTGAATGCACTCTGCTAGACTAGACTGATGGTCTCAGAAGCCACTTGTCTCTGTAGGGAGGCCATAGGAGGCTGAGCTCTGCAGAACTGGGAGTTTAAGCTCCACAGACACCCACTGGAGGCTCTGGAGGAGATAAGTGATGCCTTCAGTGTGCATGTGAGATCTCCTCTCTCTGGACGCTCAGCACAAATTACTTCCCATTCTCTTCTCTTGATGAATGGAGAATCCATTTCTTTTTCCTCAGAAATTCCTCCAAGGACTAAGACTTCATCTTCTTTCTGCCTTTTCTTGCGCCAAGAAATGGGTGTTTTTCTCTTGAGGGCCAGAGGAAAAATTTGCACATGTCAGCCTCAGTGGTGTCCCCCTACCCTCTCTGCCTGCTCTCCTCTCACGAGCTGACCAGGTGTTACCTTTGACTTGACGCTGTGCTTGCCATTCCTTCCTCCAGCCAGGAGCCTTCCTAGGTGCCCTCCATCCCCTCCACAGCGCCTTATTGCACCCAAGTGTTATTGCCGGTATATAGCTCTCCTTTGAATTGCACCCTAAATCCTCTAAGGACAGGGCCTTATTTTATTCATTTCCATTCCAAGTACCTGGCCAAGGCCCTCACATGGAGTAGACACTAAATGAGTTCTGTTGAACGAATGATCCGATATTGAACCATGAATATTAGATTAGTGATTCATTGTTTCTCCTAACACTAAAACAGTAATCAGATGCTAGAGAGTGCTAGGAAGGATTGAGAGGTGGGAGACGCTGCACTGAGGTTCTCAAGTGTGGGGCCCTGGCATCTCAATGTCACGAAGTCTTTTCAAGAGGGCTAATAGGTTTGATCCAGCACCTAAAATAACATAAAAAAAAATCATAATGGTTGGGCCCAGTGGCTCACGCCTGTAATCCAAGCTACTCAGGAGGCTGAGATCTGAGGGTCAAGGGTCCAAGTCAGCCGGGGCACTAAGGAATCTGAGACTCTTATCTCCAATTAATCACTAGAAAATGGGAAATGGTGCTGTGGCTCCAGGGGCAGGGTGGTAGCCTTGAGCTGAAGAGCTCAGGGACAGCACCCAGGCCCAGAGTTCAAGCCCCATAACCCCACAAAAAAAATTATAATGAAAGACATGCTGTTGTTTGTGGGCTTATCACACGATGTGGGCATTTGAAGGGAGGCTGTGAGGTCTGTGTTCTTCTTTTCACAGGAAGAGTTAAGATGTTTAAACCTGGGTGCAATGGAATCGGGGCAAGATGTGGATGAGGTGTGTGAGCAGTCAGGACAATAACCGTCCCTGGTGAGAGGGGTGGTAGGAAACGGCCAGGAGAATATTCCGTTCATCGCATGCTTCATACACACCATGGACATTCTGTTGATCTTGTTCTTTCTGTTTTAAAGGCAAGATCTCAGATCCAATCTGTATATAATCTAGGATGGTCTGAGGCTCTCGTTGTAACCCAGGTTGGCGTTGAACTTGCTATGTTGCTCAGGCTGGCTTCTAGGTACTGGGATTGTAGAAGTGTATCACCACACCCTGCTCATTGTTGTAATCCCTAGGATTGTCTTTTAGTCTTTTATTCCCCAAGTTCCTGTAAACACTCTAGATGAAAACCCCTGCCCTAGGAAGAGTGTCCAGGTGATGACCAAGTCCTGGGACTGACACACAAGGGTGCTCGTGACCTCTTCATGGCTTGCTACCGTTTTCCAAGCTGATGAAGCAATCACCCTTGGCTGGGTTTTCTAAAGTATGTCTGTACTTCAGGCTACCTTCTCATGTCCTAGTAGCTATCAGTTGTCGGTCATGCTATGGCTGGGTAAATGCTTGTCAGAGTGATAAGACATTTGCAAGGTGGGATGTAGAAATCAGGGTTTCAAAGTGCTAGCCTTGTATAATTTGCCTGAAATTGCATCAGTGGTTAGATTTTTTATCATGTTTCGTTCCCTTTAACATATGACAACCTCTCTGTATTCTTAACAACTTTGTGCCCACTTGATCCATAGTATCTGGGCAAAAATCCTTAGTAGTAGTTTTAATCTCTCTAAGTAAATCAGATCAGTTTTTGCTTAATATGTTTCAAAAGTATTCTGATAGATGAAGTTGAATTTGATAGAACGTTTTTTCATTATTTTATACCATTCCCTTTAAAATGTCTTGATTTTTACCACAATAATATGATGTATCTAATTAAAATTAATTTTCTTTGCCAGCATTTGTTTAGTGTGTGTATGGTATTCTCTTTCTAATCTTTCTCTCTCATTTTGTTTTAATCATGACTTTTATAGACTGGAGACATACATATGTATATATATCCATAGATATATATCCATAGATATGTAGCTTGAGTTAAAAATATAAGTGAATCTTCTTTTCTTACAATTTTTTATTGTCATTATAAATGTGATTTACAGAGGAGTTATAATTACGTAAGTCAGGTAAAGAGCGCATTTCTGTTTGGACAGTGTTATCCCTTGTCTCTCTCTCTCCTGGTTTTTCCCTCCTAGCAAGTGGATATTCTACTTCTCTTAAAAAGTATGTTTGCTCATTTATCCATCTTTGGGAAGGTAAGGAGGGGTACAGAAATGATGGGAAGAGGGGGAACAAATGTAGCAGTTAGTACTAACTAGACACTATGTTAAAAATGAACTAAAATTGTGGGTGAGACTTATGGATACCTGATTGTGCATATCTGTTGTTTTGAGTGATTTGTCTTCAATTCCTCTGAGAACAGCTTTCCTCTTGCTTCAGGAAGCTGCCTCAAGTATTTGACTGGAGGTTGCCATGGTCTTGGAGACCCACAATTGGCCTTTGTTGATCGGCTCAAAGGTAAACATGTGACTTAACTGGGCCAATGAAATTCTTTTCCCAAGTTTTTTGGATAGAAACAGAAGAGGTCTGTGTAGCAACAGACATGTTGACATATGGTCTAACTGCTAAAGGCAGCATTTCTCCAATCTGCAGTGTAAGAGGATGAAGAAAGCAACAAAGCTATCCAAAAGCTCGAATGCCACTCGAATGCCACTAAGATTCATAGGACAGGGGCACAGGAGAGAGGATTTTTAATCACTGTAATCATTGCTGGGCCTGTGCATGGCGAAAAAAATTCCATATGGATACATCAATGTCTGAAAAAAAATGAAGGGATTCTGGAATAGAAAGTTGAAGCTGGAATGTGATTGAAGACAGGTTTATTAAAATCAGGGAAGAACTATTCTTAAAAATTCATAGGTTTGGTCCATTTACAGCAAGGAGAAGAAACACTACTCAGGAGGTAAACCGTCATACCCGAGTGATGCTACTGCCAAAGTATCAAGTAGAAATGAATTTTGAAAAACATCCTGATGACAGGCTGAATTTAATACATGTTTCCCCTGGAATCTCCGAGACTCAGTTCTCCAAGCTTGGTGCCCACGCTCAGGGCAGCAGCAGAGGCAGTTCACTGGCAGGGGTGTCTCAGCCAGGCAGGAGTAAGACTGTGCCCATGGTTTCCTGTCCCTGCAGGCCTCCAGGAAGAGATAAAATCTCCTACTTTGCCCTTGATAGTGTGGGGAAAAAGGGAATGGAGTGCTTTCTCATCTGCCTTTGAGGAAGTGATTCCATGCTTGTACCTATTTTACTTTGTTTCCTGTGAAAAATGGTGAGTAAGAGTAATGGAAAACTAGTCTATAAGCTGTTTTCTTTAAATATATTGTATTCTGTATATTTGAGTTTACAACATATTATGGAATACATGTGGACAGTAAAATGGCTACCATGGTAAGACATGGAGACAGAGCAGGTGAATTGTACCTTTCTAATGAAAACCCCCAAATACAACACAAAGTTGTCAGCTCTGGACCACATGTCATGTGGCCTCTAAACTCATTCATGCTTTGTATCTGCTATCTTATATCCTTTACATCTCTCCATTTTTTCTCTTTCCCAAATGACAGTAGTACCTATGATTTGTTTTTACTTTATTTATTTTTGCTTTGCTTTGTTTTGTTTCTTTTGAGACAGGTTTTCTTATGTATCCTTCTGCCACAGCCTCCTGAGTGCTGGGATTATAGCCTTGTATTACCATGCTGGGATTCTTTTTTTCTTTTCCATTCCACCTCTAACTGAACTCATGCAATATTTTTCTCCCCGTGCTGGTCTTATCTAAGAGGCAGGTTAAAGCAATGCACTAGTAAGTGCATGGAGGAAAGCAACTCCGGTTCCCTCTAGTTTAGCCATTATGGAATACAGTGGCGATCTCTAAGGCAATTAAAAATAGAATCAGTATATAACCCAGTAATCCCTCTTCTGGGCATATAACCTACAGGAGATGACATTACTACCTTATAAAGATATCTATACTCACTTGTTCATTACAAGCTCATTCACAAGAGCCCAGATTTTCAAACAGCCTGGGTGTCCTTCAATAGACAAGTAGATCAACAAAATGTGGTACCCTTACGTAATGGAATAGTACTTATAAGAGAAGCCCTGCATGATGAATGGAATGATGGATGGACATTATGCCAAGTAAATTAAGCCAGACGTGGAGCCTCATTTCTTGAATGTCTTGCAATGGCTAGGTTTTACCTTCTGGGGTAGCCGGGAGAGACATTTAAACCTCCAGACTGGGGGATGGATAAATTGGCTTCTTAGCAAGTCCCTTCTTGTCCAGAGATCCTGAGATGGAGGCAGCTGAGATCTGCAGGCTCTCAGCAAACACCCGAACACAAGAGCATCTAAATGCACATCTTGGAGCTGTAAGTGGTATTGCACAAGCTTGTGCTAACAGATGGCTGTCACATTCTCAACATACCCTGAAGGGAAAGAAAACAGAGTGGGAGAGGCACAGGAAAGCTGTGAAAGAGACACCAGAAAGGCCTCCTTGCTCTAGCTTGATGCCAACAGGAAA
Organism: Megascapheus bottae; assembly: GCF_031878675.1. Taxonomy (NCBI): domain Eukaryota; kingdom Metazoa; phylum Chordata; class Mammalia; order Rodentia; family Geomyidae; genus Megascapheus; species Megascapheus bottae. The sequence goes on along the minus strand of NC_143523.1, from coordinate 7,161,444 downwards.
GAAACTAGGCTGGAGTGAGGCAGATGCCAATGGCATAAGGAGACCTTAGGCCTGGCAGCTAGGCCAGGACAAGAAGCCCCAGGCATCTCAGCAATACCTTGTCTCAATTCTAAGTGAGGCAGCCAAACATGGATTAAGGAGGAGAGTGAGTAAAGAAGAAAGTCCTGGAAGACAGCCAGGCAGAGGAAAGATGAGGAAACCTGCTACCTTGGTTCCAGAAGAGCACGTCCAATACAAAGGAGATTTGGATGGGAAAGAGGGTTGGATAAGATGGAGACCACGCAGAATGGAATAAAGAGCTCCGGGAGTGGCTGAGGGCTTTGGGGCTGAGGACAGCCAAGGGGAGTTGAGCAACCCACACTGGCAGCAAGAACAGGAAGCTGTCCACCACACCTCTGAAGCCCTGGCCACGCTCACTGCCACACAAAGAGATCTGAGAGAACCCTACCTTGTGCCAGCTTTTCTGGGATGGGATGGGGCTGCAGTGGGCACCCATCAACAGGCCCTCAACCTTTTGCTCTGTCTTCCTTCCGGAACACAAGAAGGTGCTGATGACCTCTCAGGGGCCAGCGAAAAGGAAGAGCAAGTCACCCCTTCCCCAGGGTGGCCCTGAATGACCTCATCTTCCATTTTCCATCACGTGTCCTCCGTGGAATGGGTGCAAAGGACAAGAAACTGGAGCCCCATAGCAGGTCTTCTCTTGGGGGTCACAGCAGCCCTACCATGGCCCACTGTTTTCAGAGGCTGGAAGATGGCATGGGGACTCACTCACTTGAATTTGGGCATAGGGTTTGTCCTCTCTGAAGCTCTGTCTTTGGGGAATGGCAATAGCTGCACTTGCACGTTCATAGACATCTGGTTAAATCTTGGATCCCATAATTCAAGGAGACTTCACTTTAACTTCAAGTTTACCAGTTTGCAAGCAGACAGAGGAGCTCTGGACAGTGCAGGAAGGGGCTTGCACCTTCCTGTGATTTAAGACTGGCTTAAAGATTTTAAGGCCAACCTAGTTACCTTTTTAAGTTCTATGTTTTCAGCAAAAGTGGAAAGAGAAGCTTAAAGTTTTCTGTGAGCAAGTTGGATGCAGGAGAAGCCTGGTTGAACTCTTTTTCAACCACAGATATCTGGAACAGCATTATAACAAGAGGCCTGATGAATCTCTTTCATGTCCTTTCTCCTGAAGGACAGGGTTTCATTCATACAGTATCATACATGAAGTTTCAGGTACAGTTCTGTGGTGTAAAGTCAAGTGTGAATAAGAGCTTTGTAGGGGTGCTTCATGACCTAGAATCCTCTGGGAACAGGCTATGTCTGTATGTCACGGAAAGCTACCCACCATCTTACAACTTATTCAAGATCCACATTCAACTTTTTAGTGGCTAATTGGAAATAAGAGTCTCATGGACTTTTCTGCCCAGACTGGCTTTGAATCTTGACTCTCAGATCTCAGCCTTCAAAGTAGCTATGATTATAGGCATGAACTACCAGCCCTCAAATGATTATCCTTAACACTTTTTGTTAAACAGAAAATGCAAAGTGAAACTTTATCTTGATACTCTTTTAAATAAAATGAGAGATTTTTGTCCCTTTTCTTTTTCAAAATGGATTTTTTTCCCATTCTGAAGTTTAAAATGATGGAAACTAAATTTTGATGACTTGTGGCAGTGATTTAAAAATCTAAGCAGGAAAGGTACTAGATGACCCAAATGATCTCCCATTTTCAACTGCCTGCTGCTGCTGCTGCTGTGGCGAATGCATGGTGGGATGCTTCTAAGATTTGGGGGCATCTCCCAGAAATGTCAAAGATCACCTAGACAACATCCTCTGAGGCCGACTGAGCCCCATCCGAGTCCCCAGAGCCTGGACTTCCACAGAGCCCCTTGGCGAGTAACACTCAGCTGGAGCCTCACAGACAAATCATATCCCGATGATGATTCTGCTTTTAGCTTCTATTTTTTGAGAGGTTGAATTGGGCGTCTTTATTAGAAAGCTGGCGTCTGCAGGCAGACTCCTGTCACAAAGACCTGCAGCCCTGCGAATACATTTAACAGTTAGAAAACTGAGCCGTGACAACAGGAGAGGAAGAAAGAGCAGAAACATAAACCAACAATCTAGATCAACCCCAATGGAGAGTTGAAGTGTAACACTATGTGGACTTGAGGAGAGCCAGGAGCCAGGATATGGCACAGGAGGCCTGGTGTAATTCAGCTTTACCTTTTAAATAAAAATATTTACACTAGCAACAGTTCAAAACCCATCACCATTTTCTAGATAATGGTAGCCTCTTCTGTCTCTCCCTCCCCCCCTCTCTCTTTCCCTCTCCCTTCCCTGCTTCCCTTCCTCCCTCCCTCCCTCTCTCAACATCTAGCTTGTACTTCTTGTCCTTGGTAATGAGATGGCGGAGCTCCTTTGTGAGAAGAAGGAAGGTAACAGCTTAGCCATTGTAATGTAGCCTTAGGCTCCTCCATAAGAGCACTTCAACACAAGTCCTATGATACCAAGGCAGTCAGTCTGCCAATGGAGGGGGCTGTGAAGTGGCCAGTGGGGAAGGCCACACAGGCAGCGTGGATACGACATGTGGCGGAGACAGGCAGCATGGATAGGACATGTGGTGGGATCACTCACATTCTAGGCAGGATGGAGCAAGGGAGTGTGAGATTTCATCATGCATCTCTGAACAATGAGCCACTGTAGACTGGAATTCATTATTCTTGGAATTTTCCATTTACTATTTCTGGAGGCCTTGGTTGACCATGAGTAACTGAGATCTTGGAAAACAAAGCCATGGATAAAGGAGAGACAATTGTGTTCCCAAATGGATCTGGTGTTGCATGGATCTGAATTTCTTTCCCAGTTTTCTGCCATGTGGGTATGTTTGAGACTCCAGAGTTCTCTCAGCCTGTGTTCAAGGATGTACGTCATCTCAGAATTGTATCTATTTTAGCAAATTAGAGCTGAAGTTATAGATCTGTAGTAGGGTACCTTTCTAGCATGTATGAGGACCTGGGTTTGATTCTCAGTACTACACACACACACACACACTTGCATGCACGCACTCAAGCTTACGCACACAAATCATATGAGAATTTGAAGAAAACATCTCTAGGCCCAGTATTAAGCTTGGTGTGTCTGAATCTGGGAGATATTGAGGCCAAGAATCCCCTGGTAGCTCTTCATCCAGCCCAGCTTAGAGGCCTCTGAGTTTGGAATCAGTGCTGTGCCACCTTGTTGGCCTGCCACCATAGATCTCACCATAGAGGAATAAGGTGGACTTGAATGGAAACCCCACCCCCCCGTGTATGTTTCTTTGGTTCAGTCCGGGCAGCTTCTAGAAGGCAACCTCTTGTCTCCCTCATCACTGGCAGAGTCCTTCCTACCCTTTGGGTCACAGGCAAAGAGAGAGAAGGTAATGCTTGCACCAACCAGGAACTCAATGTCAAAAAATCTGGCCCTTTTTGCGTCTATCTTATCTTCACTTGTTTGCCAGCTTTCTTTATAGCTGCTACTTGAGTGGCAGAGCTTAATCTCAGAGCTGCTGAGTGACAGGCGCTGCAGAGCTGTGAGGAGGAAGCAGGTGTTTGGGAAGCCCTTATCTGGGACACTGGGCAAAGTATTAATCTTTCACGGAAACATTGGTTAGGTGGACTGTAAATTCTTTTCTTGGGCTGGGAAGAAACACCAGGAACGCAGCCCCTTCTTCTACATCCTATTATGTGGATTCTGCCACAGACGGCTTTGTTCCATTTTTTTATGCCTCTGCAGTTGGGAATGACTTAAAAATATTTACGTATTCACACAAAGTCAGATTATCAGTACATGTTGATCAGTGTTGCCCTTCCTTTATTCTCCTCCATCTTTCCCAATCCTACAGATACCCTCAGAGATACCTTTAAATGTGTCATTTCTTCTGCCTCCCTTCTCCCCCCTCTCTGGTTATTAAGCTAACAGGTCTTACAGCCAGTCTGAGGGAGACTATGATGTGAATATTTTGTATAGGCTAAGTCCTTTCTACCTCTGAAGCAGTTAACCCCCCATACACAGCTTTTTTATTTTTATTTTTTGCCAGTCCTGGGAACTGAACTTACCTGAACTCAGAGCCTGAGCACTGTGTCTGGTCTTTCTCAAAGCTAGAGCTCTACCACGTGAGCCACAGCGCCACTTCCAGCTTTTTCTATGTATGTGGTACCGAGGAATCAAACCCAGGTCTTCGTGCATGCTAGGCAAGCAGTCTACCACTAGGCCAAACTCCAGGCCTGCCCCCTGCTGCTCCCCCTCCTCCCTCCCTTGTGTTTTGAATGGAGAGGCAACTAAAGCTCTCAGGAGCCTTCTCCCAACCGTGTTAGGTGGGGCTAGGTGGGAAACTCCAGGGGTCTATCCCTGGTGAGGATGTGGCCCAGTGCTGCCAGCAGGGAGGAGGAGCAGGAAGAGGGACGGGGACCCCAGATGATGGCCTTGTTGATTGTGACAGATGGCACTGGTTGGAAATGGGCAAGGCTGCTGCTGGGAGGCTTGTGTGCTAGGACTCAGGACAAAAGCGATTGTAAGTCCAAGTAGAAGTGAGATGTGAAAAGACAAGCAGCCACTCAACCCCCACTTCTCTCTTTGTCACTCGAGGGCTGTGAGGACAGTTTTAAAGCAAAAGTCCCTACCAGAGTGACCTCTCCATGTGGCTTTGGCTGCTCAGGAGCTGGCACTCCAAAGTCAACTTGATCGCTACTGGAGGGCCTTATGCTACATCTCAATTTTACGTTTTAATTCTCCCTTGGCTTCCCCTTTCTAGTCTGCTATTATTTTTCTATGTATGGGATCTTCCTAGCCATTTCGCTCTTTGCTATTGCATTGTGTCTGTTTTTGAAGTTGGCATCATTATTTTGGAACAAGGTAGGGCGCGAAGAAGCAAGCAAGGATCAAACAAAAATACCAGTCAGAGAATCTCAGCTTCAGGCAGCAGTGCCCCCATACACGTGCATATAGGTAAGCGTAATCACACACACGTATGCACACACGCACACATACATGCACACACCCTGAGCCACCCTACACACCCAGGTGCTGTCTCCCACGCCCGGAGCTGTGATGAGGAAGAAGGAAATGCAAATGAAAAGAGCTTCCCGTAGAGGATCTGAGTCAGATAGGCATGGCTTGGGTCTGACCTCACCCCACTCTTCTGACTTAGTAACTACCGTCTTACGTTCCCTGTTGGAGCTGCAGGGTCTCAAGTGGTGGTCATACCGTTTTCTTGCCTGGACAGAGCTCTGAAGTGCAGTGTGAAGAGCTGCTGGCGCTCACATGGCCCCCTGGGCTGCTGTGGGGGGCCTTGCTGAATGTGCAGAGCTGGGGATAAAGCAGGACCGGGGAAGGGAGTGTGTAGCAGCCAGCCTGGCTGCAGAGCTAGAGGCGGCACGAGGAGAGTGAGCATGCCTGCGCGTCCTACTGCTGTGGAGAGGACAGAGATCATGGTGGGAGGCAGAGGAAAGAATTCACGTTCTGAGTGTGAGGCCACGGTTGAGAGGGGGGAAGACTCTTCTTGTCGGACAAAAGTGTCTAAAAGCCTCCTGATGTTGTGATTGTTGCCATGTCAGGCTCCGGTTTCCCAATCCAGAGCCCCCGGCTGCACCCAGGACGCCTGACCTGGGAGGGACCTGTGAAGAAGTGGAGGGCATGGCTCTCCGGCCCTGGGGAGAGGCTCTGGCCACCAGGCTGCTCTCACCCTCCTGGGCCCAACTCCCTGCACCCAGGGCTCCTGTAGTCCCATTAAACCCCTAGCCCGGCAGCAGACAAACAGGCATTCGCCCAAGTACATCCACACACATGGGAAGCATGCAACCACACTCAAACGTACATACACAGAGCCTCATGCCTATACACGGACCTGCATACGTGCACTACTTGGGCCTCTCATAGGCATTACACCTAAGTACAACCAAGTTTCCCCCCACCACGTGCACACAGGCAAGCATAATCACACACATGCGCATTCACACACACGCGCATGCACACACACTGAACCACCATACACAGCTGGGCGCTGTCTCCCAGGACTGGCGCTGTGATGAGGAAGAAGGAAATACAAATGAAAAGAGGTTCCCACCCCCAGGAAGTAGTCTGAGTGTCAAGGAGGGCTGTGGAAGCCGTCCACTGTGCTTTCCCCTTCACTGGCCGTGTATAAGAGCCCCATTATGGCTCTGCTGCCTTTAGCTTAGTGATACTCTGGTTGTCTTTGGTTTGGCTGAGTATCGCATACTTATCATTGCCCTATACACATGTAAAATTCTTCCTTTGTTCCCATGTCCCTGGAGTGACAGTGTGTATTGTGGTATTTAATGCCACCTGCCAAGCCTGACAACATAGGCTGACGTAGTAGCTGGTGGCGAGAAAATCTGAGCCATTGCATGAAGCCCAGAGTGAACTAACTCATTCTGGATCACAGAGTGGGGGAGGAGGAGGAGGCTCTGGGTTTGCAGAAGCCCCACAGTTTGCCTTGGGACCACGGTAGGCTCTGTAGCAATGTGGACAGGAGATATTGCACCCATTCACCTTTGGGTGCTAGGGTCCTTTGGGCCCCCCTGCTGCCAGCCCAGAGTCACTGCTTCTGTCCTCCGAAGGACAGAAGATGGTGGAGATGGTGCTCCCTCTGGACAGCACCTGGCTTGGCAGGTGCCTTGTGCAGGACCCCACCCCACCCTCCAACCCCAGAATTCTCCCACTTGCTCTCATACGACTTCCTGCTCCCCGCCAGCCCCAATGATTTCCCTGGCTTGGAAGTTGTGTGCTACTCATCAAGATGAGAAAAGGAGGTGTGCAGAATGTGCCAGACCTCAAGAGAAGGAAGGCTGGCCCTGCGGGAAGTCAGAAGCAGCGGGACGGTGAGCCAGTCGGCGGGACAGTCAGAGACCAGATGTGCGCAAGGGATAGCCTGGGAAGTGGGGACCACACACCTCCCAACCCAAGGGATTCTCCCTGAGGTGAGAGGTGAGGTGAGAGAGGGGGCATGAGGGCAAGGGCCGGGGCAGGCTGACAAGGGGAAGGCTCGTCCTGGCGCCCTTGTTGACATTTCAGGGCTGGGAATGCTCCTAACGGCCTCCATCCCCTTCTACAGACACCTGCACAGATGAAGAGGAACTGGTCTGGGGCTGCACCAGAGCATGAAGTCTCTTCTCCCCAAGGCCTGGCCTTGACAGCTCACTTCACTCGTATCTGTTTTGTTTAGGTGTCCATTCGTTTAGATGACTGTGGTGATGAAAATGGACTTTTACAATCTCTTCACTGATCCCAATTAAAAATGGCAGTCTTGTCTTGGCTTTAGAGATGAAATGTCCTTGAAAATTGATGCCTAACGCATGGAGTTCAGAAGAGCCGCTCAGTTTTTTGGCCCATGCCCACTGCCTTTTACTTTCTTCAGCTTTATGTCTATGGCCACATCCCATTCCTGGCCATTAACAAGACTGCAGCTTGCTGGGCCCCTGTCCATCATGGCCCAGGCCCCGCCCTTTCCTGCCCTGGGTCCCTGTCCATCACAGCCCAGGCCCTGCCCTTTCCTGCCCTAGACCCACTATGTGTTTGGTGAGTGACCTACACCTCCTCTGCCTCATTTCCCTGGTGCTTCTGTACAGCTCCTTTCTCCCTCCACCCTCAGCCACTGACCCAGACTCAGTGCTGTCCTCTTCTGTTACACCCTCAGTCTGCCTAGACCCTAAGTCTTGAGGTCTCCGAGTTCTGCTTTCTCCATTCTACCTGCAGGGACTGAGTGTGGCTGCCTGCCACACTCATTGCAGCAGAGTGGGCATGGACCCTTCTTATTTGTGGTCCAATCCCAGCAGCAATCTAGCACTGCCCCTCCCCTCCAGGCTAACTCTCGCATCTGAAGTTTGTCCTGGGTGGGGGTGGTCAGCAAGGATGGGTGGAGAGGCTTGGGATCCGTGATGGATCAAACATCACTGAAGCCATGGGAATGGGGGTATCAGAAGAAGAGCAGGAGGAGGCCAGGGGAGGACCAGGGTGGAGCCAGGAAGATTCTCGCTGCCCTGACGCCAGCCTGCCTTCTGGGAGGTTGGTCATCTGTGGTGGCACTGAATCACACCATGGCTATGGGCCATTCTTGCCACTGTGTCCCCTTGTCCCTGATTTTGTCAGGGAGCCCTGAGATTGCACTTCCAGCTACATTAGTATCATCTTTTCAGTCTCCTCGGCTGGGATTCCTGTAATTCAGGGACTACTGCACTTCACTGGGATGGCGTGTCCAGATGTGCTCAGAGCCAGGCTACTTACAGTTTTTTTTTTCCCCAGTCCTGGGCTTGAGCTCAGGGCCTGAGTACTGTCCTTGGACTTCCTCAAGGCTAGAGCTCTACCACTTGAGCCTCAGCACCACTTCCAGCGTTTTTTTCTATGTATGTGGTACCGAGGAATCAAACTTGGGTCTTTGTGCATGCTAGGCAAGCACTCTACCACTAGGCCAAACTCTCGCCCACCTCCCTTTTTAACTGTATATTCTTTTGTCTTTTCTTTTTTGGTACTGGGGCTCGAACCCAGGATGTTACACTCGCTAGGCAAGTGCTTTGCTGCTGAGCTACATCCCAGCCCTCCTTATGAGTTTCTCAGGCTAGATGGGCCCCACGGTGAGCAGACCTTGCCATCCCTGCAGAGCTTGCTGACGCGTACTTGGTCAGCTTGCACCTCACCACTCAGGTTCTGTATTTCTAATGAGCTCTCAGCTTCCCCTAGTCAGAGCTTTGAGGACCAGATCTTCAGTGCACAAGTGAATGGATGCCCTGAGCTGGAACTCCTGGTACAACCTGGTTCCCCAGAGAGAAGCAGTGCTATGGGGTCTCCCATAGCATCAGGGCACATGGACGTCCTTCTGCTTATTTCATTCGTTATTTTTTATTTTTTTTGGGTGCTGATCGTAGGCTTTGAACTTAGGGCCCAGGCACTATCCCTGAGCTTTTGTGCTCAAGGCTAGTGCTCCAGCACTTTGAGCCACACATCTACATGTGTTTTTCTAGTGGTTGCTTGGAGATAAAGTCTCATGGGCCTTCCTAACTGGGCTGGCTTTGAACTGTAATTCACAGATCTCAGCCTCCTGAGTAGCTTGAGTTAGAGGCGTGAGCCAATTATAGGCTCATTTATTCTGGTTCCTTCATCTGCTTTTTAATGATACCTGTTCCCCTACATTTCATTCAATTCCAGGCAATCCTGCTGTGGTTTTCAAACATGCCTCCTCCCACCAGCCCATTCCCACCACCAAGAATGGTGCAGCCATTTTTTCATATATTTTTTATTGTAATTAATAGAAGGGTTACAGTATATTCACCAGATAGAAGGTGCATTACTTCACAAACATTGATACCCTTTCTCATGTCTTGGTCCCCATTTCCCTCCCCCCCACTTCCACCCCTCATCTTATTTTCCCCCCTTATCATATTTCAAATAACCAAATAAACATATATACAATATATCAGATAACAAGGTGAAATACTGTAACAATATGAGATAACCAAGGGACAGCAAAATTGATGAGAGATAACACAGTACATTAAGGGCAACAGCCACTCATTATATGGCTTTTGTTTCCTTTCATTTAGCGTCATACTATATGGCCTTATATATCTAGGTTTGGTGCAGTCATTTTTTTTTTTTTGCCAGTCCTGGGCTTGAGCTCAGGGCCTGAGCCCTGTGCTTGGACTTTCTCAAGGCTAGAACTCTACCACTTGAGCCTCAACACCACTTCTGGCTTTTTCTATGCATGTGGTACCAAGGAATCGAAACCCGGTCTTCGTGCATGCTAGGCAAGCACTCTACCACTAGGCCAAACTCCGGGCCCCTGGTGCAGCCATTTTTTAGGCTAAGGATAGATCTGGTTCAGGGTATCCTTGACCTTGTCCAGTGGGTTCTGTCCTTCTAGACTGTCATGCACGCTACTGGTATCTTTGCGTCCTGTTCATCCTCCCCCCTAGTCTCTCTAATCACAGGTGAAGATGGAAGAAGAGAGGGAGGCACTCAGTGGAGCGTCCTCTGTGCAGACACAGATTTCTGGAGAAGAATTGACTCTGTTTCTTAACTCAGCACAGATAGCAAATCCCACTTTGCCCTAGGCTCATATGTTCTTTGGTTTGGAGCTAGTCCATTCAACTCTCCAGTGTATCTTGGCTGCTAGCAGCCAAGTGTCCAGGATTTGGGGAAAGGACAATCATGAGGACAAATATTTAGAGGTGTCTAGAACAGAACAGAAACTGCACAAGGAAGGATCATGGCTCTTATCTTGGTAAGTGTTGCTTTTGGATACCACTCAGTTTCCTTGTTCTCATTCTTTGCTCCCAACCAAACTATTGATATGTAATTTGGTTTCTCAGACTAATTCTGGAGCCAAAATACACTGCTATTGTCAGTGATGAATTGGTTTCCTGGTTCACCAATTACTGTCTGGGGAGTATAATTAACATGACCGGATCTGATTGCCCTGCGGTGACTGGATCTGAAGGTTCTCTGCCATCCTCCAGGAGGCTTCTCATGGAGCAGCTGTCCCAGATTCCAACCATAGCTCCCTTCCCTCCTTTGGACATTTCCACTTGGCCACAGTACCCTCTTGGAGAGGCGGGGAAAGGGGCTTCACCACCTCATGTGCCTTAGTGGGAAAGAATTGCAAACTCATGTTGGGAGGATGAGGACTGAGGATGAGGAAGGGATGGACAGCCCTTGGGACCTGAAGGTGGGAGAGGGAGGCCAAGGAGGGCATAGAGTGGGGCTGGGGCCAGCCCTTCCCAAATGTATACCCAGGGTCACAAGTTGCAGAAGGACTCTATATTTGTCTAGACCTAGGGTTGCCTTTCAAAATAGTCTCCCTCACCCGACTTGTAGGGCTTGTTCAAGCAAGTCTGTATTTGTTCCAATGCCCTGGAGAGTTTTCTTTCTCTCCCCATTCCACTTGGATATGTCTTTAAATAGCAAGATAGCAGGGTGTGCGTCGGTAGAGGGGACTCAAGCTCAAGGTCCACCATCTGAAGAGAAACAGTCACTGAGGGTAGGGAGATGAATCAAGAGTCACTGAAAAAAATACTAGGTTTTGCAATCACCCTTCCAGGGGAGCTGTGTCTGTCTCATGTCTAGCTGTGTGATCACACCAAGTTGCGTAAGCCTCCAATTCTCACTGCTCTGTGTAACCAGCCCTCCTCACCATGGCCATCCCTACGCAGTGCTTAGTTCCTTCACAATTCCTATCTCAACCCGAAGTGCATCTCACTACTCAGCTATTTCTTCTAGACTATGCCATCCAGTCTGGAAGCATGCCACAACTGGGGGTTGTGCCATTTTGGCTTTCTACTGCAGCCCTCATCTGGAGCCCAATGGTTAAAGGAAGAGATGAATGGTGCAGTCCTTAGCCTGGGACTGGCACCCAGGAAATGTACTTGGTACCCACGTAAGATCCGAAGGAAGGGTGTGTAGTGTCCTAGAATGAAGCACAAAGACCATGGGTGAACAGTGCCGTGCATGGTGAGGGAGCTCAGGTGTGACAGATTGCTAGGCTCACTGTTTCCACTAAGAGGTAGGGCTCTTCTCCCAGGACAGGAAGTGCAGATAACACTGCAACCCATTCCACCATAGAGAGTGACATGGTACAGACAACTGACAGGCCACCATCTCCATAGAGTGTGAGTGGCTATCAGTGCCTGGAAGCAATCTCAAAGAGTAAGATGATAATTGTATTTCAAAGCTGGGGGGGCGGGGGGAAGGGAGACAAGTTTGGTGGGTTTGCCAAGCAATCAGTGTCCTACAACGTGAATGCCAAGGGCAAGAAGTCAAAGACACGTGAGGTGGTTGGAGGTTCCATGTGCGATCATGTGTTTCCCAGCTCCTAGATTAATGTGAAAGCCGGAAGTTAGTGGCATACCTCATGAAGTCAGTGAAGGCCCATGGTCTCTGTGCAACTGTCTCTCATGCCTTCTCCTCTGCTTAGTAACGCCATTCTCATTCTTCGGTGGCTAGATAGGCCCTCAAAGGCCACTTAGAGAAGGCCCTGACAATAAATCGAATAAATAAAGAGATGCTCTCTCCCTTGGCATCGGGCTTCCTGTCTGCCCAGCAGCCCACATGCTGCTCTCCACAAGACAATCCCAACTCTCCAAAAGTAAAATCAAGCCCATTTTTGGGGAGCCGCGGGAACCTTCCAGGTTTGCCTAGAAGGAAGTTGGAAATTGTATCGCGAATGTCTCTGCATTGGGCAATAGCCAAATGGTTCATAGGACAATCAATCAAACACACCCCAATTGTTCTCACAGATTAACGAAGTCCCTTACTTCCTTCATATTGATTTATGGCAGCAATAGAAATCTACCACCGGAGGACACGCCTTCTTTTGCCTGGATGCATATAAATGGCAAGGAATTTCCATCCCAAGTGAGAGGAACCAGCAAAATGGGGCTCTCCACCGTCATCCTTGCAACATGTCTTGTATGGGGTCAAGTTCTCTCTTCAGGTATTACATCTAATCATTCTGTTCTTTACCTGGACCCCTGCAAACCCAGGTTTGGCAGGTCAGATCATTTTGCTCCTTGGTGTTTGCCTGTCTCTCTGGTAGTTTTTTTGAAGGAGTTTTCTTGTGATCATTGTGAATTCTTGTAAGTGTTTAGAAGGACTGTATCTTTTTGTTTTGTTTTGGTTTGGTTTCTGGCTATACTAAGAACAAGCTCATCATCACCTCAGCACTCTTAGTGAGCCTTTCAGTGAAAGAAATGACCTGCTAGGGGTGAGAAAAATCTCCTAAGGTTCAGGAAAGCTGTAGATGTAAGACAAAGAAAACCCTAAAGTTTAGCAGAATGGGCTCAGCACAGGGTTGGATTGAATGCTACAAAAATAGGGAATGATTCCCACTGGAATTCCAATTTAGGACTCTCAGTAAGAAACAGGAAAAGGTGCTCCTCATGTGCCTTTGCCTGCAGGTATGTCAGCAGAAGCAGTACTTGCTGAACAAAGTTAGGTGAAGTAACGGACATAGACAGGAATGCATTTCAATTACAAGTCTACATCAGCCAGTCACTGCTCAGACAAGCGGCAGGCAACGCAGTCACTCTAGCATGGCTTTGTGTTCTCAGCGTCAGATGATAAACATTGCAAGAACACTGGCAAATCACTGTGATCGGTGACTCTCAGTGTCACTTTACAGAAGTCCTAAGTGAGCAAGGCGATCTGCCTGTCACTCTCGTGTTTCAGTCTGTCTGTCTGTATCTCTGGTCTTTTTTTCCTTTCATTCTCTGAATTACTATTGCTGTCTGACTCGGCCCATCTGTCTTTCTGTCTTCCTTTCAACCTCTATCTTTCTGTCTCCCTCTCCCTTCAGGTTTGTCTGTTTCTCTTTGAATCTCCTCCTCTCTGCCTCCTCCTATCTCTTTCCACCTCTCTGGTCTCTCTGTTAGTTCTTTCTGTCTCTTTGTCTGTCTCTCTGCCCTGTACCTTCTCTCCCCTCACTTCTCTCTCGTCTATGTTCTTCCCTCTCTCCCCCTCTTCCTTTTCTCATTTTTTACCTTCTTCCTTCTCCCTCCCATCTTTCTTCTCTCTCGTTCTTCCTTTCAGCTCCCTATCCTCCACTTGACATCATTTTTTTTGTTAGATTCATGAATTTCAGGAAAGAAAGGTAAAAATTGTCAAATTTCCACAGCACTTTCAGAACTATCCTTCTCTACGGGGTGCTTTGAAGTTTTAGGTGCATTAAGGAGATGGCTTTTGTGAAAGCAGCATGTCCAGATCAAGGCCTCGGGTCCACTTGCTGCAGGCAGTATTCACATGCAGGCTGGGAGGACACCACGAGGCCTGGGCTTGGGGTTCCGCTGGGCAGTGTGGGGAGGGCAAGTCCCGGAGATTGTGTAGGTGGCAGGGCCCCAGTTCCAATTTTTCTTGCTGGGACAGCCTTGCTCTGGCTCAGCAACAGTGACCTGGGGTCCTGTAGCTCTGGAGAGCAAGGGGCAGACTGTCGGGTTCTTGTTCACACAGGGACAAAGGCAACAGTGCTCTGGGACTGAGAGAATTTGTCATTTTCCTAAGGTATATGTGCTTGATGCATAGCCACTTGCTAGCCAGTGTACTGGATGGGGGTTCACTGCCAAGTGTGTCTTTCCTCTCAGTCATAACCACAAACCCTGGCACTGTCCTTTCCCTCTTTTGGATAGGGACACCAGGGCCCAGCAGGTTTGTGGCTTGTTCCAAGATAATGGCTCCTAATCAGCTAAGGCCTGATGTGAATTCAGAACAAAGCTCCCTGGCTGTGGGGAAGCACTTATGGCAGTCAGTCCTCCCTTCCCCTGGCAGGAGGCAGAGAGATGACCAGCTCAGCACAGGAGATCTTAGCTCTGGAGAAGTTGGCTATGCTGGGCAGCCATCTTAGCATTTGTCTTTGTCTCTGCCACTGGTCAGCTGTGGGGGCGGGGGCGGCACTGCGAGCCTCAGTTTACTTGTTTGTAAGGAGGTCATATGTCCTGCTCTGCGCAGGGTTGTGAGGGAGTAAGGTCACCCAGGTAGGGTCTGGCTCATAACAGGAGCCTTGGAAAAGCCAGTGTTCCTATTGTAGGCATTTTCCTAATGTTTTATCCATATGCGCTCTCCTAAACACACTGTGGCTCTTAGACTGGCTTCTGGAAAAGGAGAAGCTGGAGACTCTAAATAAAGCTTATAGTTTCATGGATAGGAATAGGCCACAGCTGGCTTGTTAGTTGTGAGGATGACCTCAGGCTGTGAGAATGAAGAGGGGAGACCGGCTCAGGGGTGTGTGGGAAGTCTCTGTAGCATCATTGCTCTTCTTTAAATCCAAAAATGGTTCCAATTTTTAAAATTTCGCTTCCTTGGGTGTCATTTCTTCAAGGTCACTGTTTTGCAAACTGAGACGGTAGCTGTTGTTTCTGAATGCATTCCTGGCACATTGCTCAGCCTCGTGTTCTTAGCCTTCCTGCAGTTTAACTAGAGATGCAGCTGACATCAGTGCCTTGAAGGAGAGTACTGAACGCAGGGTCCTGTAGCACTGGGCAGATAGTTTAACGTGGATAGTGTTGGGTAGTGGAGGCTTCTGAGTCACTTAACAGGCCACGTGGGCGGCTACTTTCCTTCAGGACTATTCTCCTTTCTTGATCCTGTCTTAACTGGGCAATCAATCACGCACTGGGCAGTTTGGATCTCATGTTTTGTAGCTGCCGAATGCTGTGGAATGTGGAGAAAGCCTGAGGCTTCACCGAGTCTGTCTGCAGCCTGGCATCTGGGACCCCCTAGGTCCCTTCTACTCTCCCCCCACCCCGCAGCCATGACCTGTATGCTTGTTTCCACGAGCTCCTTTGCTGTTTTTTTCTTTTTTCTTCTATCTCAATGCTGGTTGCTGCTCACATTTCATTGTGTATCTCTGTGTCAGGATCAAGTACCTTGCTTCACAAGTAGGGTTTTTGTCAGGATGCGTGTCTGATTTTTCTCTGCTTCCTTTGCAAGCACTGATTCAGATTTCCTAACTGGTACGTATTTTGAAAAAAACTGCTTTCGTTGATAATTTATTTATTTTTTGCCCGATGCAGTTATTTATAACTTGAGAATAAATCCGGATGTCATGATGAAACCCATTAAAATCTTTCCAGAAAGTAAATGTTGCCTCACTGAACCTTAGCAAATGACATAAGGCCTGCATAAAGGTGTCATGTGTGTCCTTCCTAGAAATAGATAGTTGTCAGAAATTTCCTCCAGCTACATAACATGAATGGATCATTTGGCAATAGAATTATGTTCTTCAATTTTGTTTTGCCTTGCCTCAATTTTCAGTACAGAGGAAAATCAAGTACATCATTCAAATAAAGGGGCTTGGGACTCTCTTCCTGGGGAGAGCTTGATATGGAGGCAGCTTTTTATAATTTTGTAAATCCACACATGAAGACACACTGGGAGCTGCCCTCTCCCGCCGCCACCCCCCCCCCCCCCCCCGTCTGGGACAGTACTGAGTGAGAACTTATATTCTCAGTGTAGTCATGGGAGCACTGTTTTGCTAATACTTTTTAAAGAAGTAATAACAACTATGTGTAGACACTTATTTCTCTTTTTTTAAATAAGCTCAGGGCCTAGTACTCCATAGACAGGTGCCCTATTGCTTGAGCCTCTCTGTCAGCCCTGTATATATAGTTTAAATGCTATATCTAAAGTGATTGAACACCTCTAAGCCCCTTGCTCAAACTTTTTTTTTTTTTGGTTTGTTTTGTCACAAAAACTTACTTTTAGTAAAAAGGTTGGTGGTACACGCGTGCAAGATTGAACCACAGTGCCCCCTGGCAGCATTGTGGGGAAGCTGAAGGCAGTTTTTGTGATGAGAGATGGTTGCTAAAGTCACAGAGAGCTAGACAGGTGGCTCTGGGGGACCTCTTGTCCTCAAGGTTCTAGAGGGCATGAGGTTCTCTGGGGCAGTTGTTGGAGAGCAAGAAGAAGGGGAAGAGAGCTGTCTTTAAGGTCCTAAGAGGGAGAATCAGAGGACACCGCCTAGGGAGGAAGGAGAAAGGAGGGTGCAGGGACATGTAGCCACCACCCAGAGAAGCCACAGGGCAGGGGGGCAGCGACCAAGGCCTCCCGCTGTGTCAATGCAGGTTTGCCGCTGAGGCTGGTGGATGGCGGTGACCGGTGTCAGGGCCGTGTGGAGGTCCTGTACCAAGGCCACTGGGGCACCGTGTGTGACGACACCTGGGACACACAGGATGCGGACGTGGCCTGTCGGCAGCTGGGCTGTGGCCATGCCATATCGGCCCTGGGAGGGGCTCACTTTGGTCAGGGCTCAGGGAATATCCTCCTGGGCGCTGTGTACTGCTCGGGATGGGAGCCCTACCTGTCAAGCTGCCACCATGATGGCTGGTACAACCACGAATGTGGCCACAGGGAGGACGCCGGAGTCGTGTGCTCAGGTAGTGTGTCTGTGGCCTCTCACAATTTCATGTGCACTCCAAAGCAACACTGCATGTGTCTGTGAGTACCCGCGTGCTTGCACACTGCATGGTTCACTTGCTCTGCTGCGAGTCTTGCTTTATTCGATGCTATAAAACAGGGCCTGATGCTTTTCACAAAGACACGGAGGTTCAGAGAGGTCTAGAGACTCGCCCGTTGTCCACGGCCTCAGTTTCCCTCGGAGTTTGCAATGCCATTGCTTCCTGGGCTCGGATGGGTGGTGTCACAAGCAAGCATCCTTGGCTTTTGCAGCAGCCTCTCCTTTTGCAAAGGTGGGAGAGGACGGGGAAACTTCTGGTTCTCACCATGCTAAATGAGCACCAAATTCAAATGGAGGCGGGCTAGGATGTCCTCTTCGTGGGGAATGAAGGAGAAGCAAAAGACACTAAATTCTCCCCACGTAATTCAGTGACCCTCAAGACTGCCTTTCCTTTTTCTTTTTTGTTTGTCAATCGTGGGACTTGAACTCTGGGCCTGAGTGCTGTCCCTGAGTGCTTCAGCTCAAGGTTACCACCCTACCCTTCCCGTTTCCAGTTTTCTGGTGGTTAATTGGTGATAAGAGTCTCGTGACTTTAGTGCCTGGGCTGGCACTCAGCCTTCTGAGGAGCTAGGATTACAGGTGTGAGCCACTGCACCAGGCTTACGGTTGCCTTTCTTATCAGCGCACATGGTGCTGGGTTCAAACGCCAAGGCATCTTTCAATGCGCAGAAAGATTTCCCAAGACGCTAGTCTGTTGAGTGTCCTCCAGAAAGGAGTTTCTAGCTAAACTGTTTCCTGGCCATCTGCGATATGGCCTGCACTGTGTGCCTACCCCACATGAGGACGTGACTAAGACAGTCCAACCTTCCCTAGAAGCGCATGCCCCAAAGGCTCACCAGATTCCAAGCAGCCATTTTGTGCCATCCGGTTGTGTGGGCATCCCGGAATGCATTTCTAGAAATGACCTTTCTTTCCTGGTTGTGGCCCTTTTCTTTGGGATGTCTCAAGGATGACAAATCCTTGTCATTTGAGAGTGTGTATCTGTTATAGAAACAGGCAGGTGTCATTTGGAGTCTCTTCTCCTCACTAGGGTGAGGTGATTCTAGTTTTAAATGGAGATTAGATTCAGAGCAAGTAGAAGGTGGAGACAGGGGCAAAATACGCTCTTGAAGATAAAGTGACAGCGGGAGCAGTGTTAGATTTCACAAGTTACAATGCCAGCATCTTAGCAATCACAGGGCATGTGCTCCCACCCCTTGCTCCTGAGCTAAGGGAACAGAGCCGCTACCACTCAGCAGAGAGGGCCAACATCCAATAACTTCTTTCTTTTATCCACTTTGCAGAAGCCACCTCAGAAACACCACCCATTTCAACGTCGGAAGGTAAAGTTCATTGTGTGGGATCCCTGTAGGCTCACGGCCCATGTCCTGTGACCATAGGCTCATCTTTACCCAAAGCAGAGGCAGAAGGTGCAGGAGGAGCCTTTGCAGAGGATAGGATGAGGCTAAAACAACCTCCCCCTAATAATCTCCCCCTTCATCGTGTCCCTGTCATTGGTTTATGGATTCACGGAAGGTCGAGTCTCAACATCTGACTGATGTTGAGGGAGGAATCTGGTGCTCTGATCTATCTGTACTTAAGACCTTGATTGCAAGGCAGAGGCTGGGCAGGGAGACTTTTCTGCTATCCAGGGTAGGTCAGCCTGGGACATGGCAGTGGTTAGAGTCAAGACGATCTCAGTGATGAAAGCCTGGAGGTGGTGGGCATCCTGAATTGGTCCTGGGGTGAGGATAGGGTTCTGGAGGCCCTGGGGAAGGAGCACACTATCTATATTGAACGTGGGAGGAACACGCTTGGCTACATACCAACTGCACAAGTTAGGCAAAGAAAACAGGATAATATGATAAATGTTCTCTCTGTGTCCTTTCCACAACCAGATTATAATGTGGCGCTGAGGCTTGCAGGTGGAGGAGACCGGTGTCAGGGCCGTGTGGAGATCCTGTACCAGGGGTCCTGGGGCACCGTGTGTGATGACAACTGGGACATCAATGATGCCAACGTGGTCTGCAGGCAGCTGGGCTGTGGTTATGCTGTGTCAGCTCCAGGAAGTGCCCCGTTTGGTCAGGGCTCAGGAGCCATTGTCTTGGATGATGTGGCCTGCTCAGGATACGAGTCCTACCTGTGGAATTGCAACCACCGGGGCTGGCTGTCCCACAACTGCGGACACCAGGAGGACGCTGGAGTCGTCTGCTCAGGTGAGCCCCAGACCTACTAGGTCTTCCTCTTCAGAGGAGATCTTCATCAAGGTGATTACATTCTCGGAATAGAATTTGATCGCCCCATTTTTGCATCATGAATCTTCAGGGAAATACCATTTTCACTCAACCTCTCATAGTAGCTTTTACCCAGCTACCCCAGACATACTATCCAGGCTGCTTAGCCATGGTGTTCTGGTACATTTTGGCTTCTGCAAACAGTACCCATGTTGCTTTCCCAGTCATTAAACACCATGGAAAAGCACAGGTCCAGTATCCTTTGGGCAGAAGCAGTAAGCCATGCCATAGCTGAGGAGCAAGGAGCTGGCTCTCTTCAGGGTCCTGGGATCCTCTCCTAGGGTGGCCTCTTAGGGATGCAGTTGGTAAAGCCTCCCCTCTCTGGGCTGCAGTCCTTTGTGGGAAAAGTTCAGAGGTCACAAGGGAGTGGGAGTGGTGTGATGGAGGTAAGATGAACCAGTTAAGGCAAACCGTGCTGGAGCTGGCTGCAGGGATAATTGCTAGAATCCATGCTGGATCCCAGATTCATCTCAATTCCAGGATCCGTCAGTGTCTCTTTAATGACTCATGGTTTAAAATGGCTTTTTGTGGGCCAGGAGGTTGGCCTAGTGGTAGAGTGCTTGCCTAGCATGCATGAAGACCCAGGTTCGATTTCTTGGTACCACATACATAGAAAAAAGCCAGAAGTGGTGCTGTGGCTCAAGTGGTAACCTTGAGAAAGCCCAAGGATAGTGCTCAGGCCCTGCATTCAACACAGAACTGTTAAAAAACAAAAAACCCTGGCTTTTTGTGTACCCATGCAAAGGCTGTGGTGGCCTGTCCCATGTGTGGCTGTGTCTTTCTTGCCTCTGGAGGGTGACCTTCAAGCACATAGCTGCAGGACATGGCTGGGGGGACAGGGTTGCTCCCTGAAAGGCTTCAGGGATTAGGAGCTCACTGGGCTGGCACTTGCTTGGGAATGTGCCGGACATTAGCTCAGCTGGAAAGTACTCATGTCTGTTATTCCAGGTAGTCACGTGTGTGTGTGAATCTAACCCTCCTTCTCTTTCTCATAGCTTCCCACACCCAGACCACCGTTCCACCAGGTGAGTGCCAGTGTCCTGACTCAAGATGTTTATGCTCTTCCACCCACTGTCACAGTTAGAATTCTCAACCCTTCTATGTCTGCAGCAGGTAGTTAGATAGGGTTCGAGTTGGTGATGTTTTCAGCTTAAGAAACTGAGTCCCTTATTCCATGAGCCTTGGTCCTTTCAGGTTCCAGGCTGACGTGGCCCAGCTGGGAAGTGATGCTGCTCAGCTCTGGCCTGTAAGCACCACGTTAATATGGGCCAGATGCCCATGTCCCTCACGTCTGGAAACCTCCCAGACTTCACGGGGACACTCCTGCATCAAGACGCAAGGCCCTGTGTGCTTGTGAGAGGTTGAGTCTAGTTACCAATGCATGGATTCTCCTAAACTCTACACCCTGCTCTCCTGGTACTGGGCACCCAGGCGCGTACAGTGGTGTCACATGTACCTGTCAGTACATGGGTCAGCAGATGAGCAGACAGAGTTTCCCTCACTGAGAAACATATCCTAGGATGAGCAGGTGACAGTCAGTCCTATCCCCAGCAGGGCTTTTGTCCTACGGATAAGGTCTTGGGTTGGAAGCTGGGGCCCACAACCATGGAGCCTGTGGCACATGCCACACGTGGAATTGTTGAGTCTTGTGTGGTGGGGGGAGCATTCGATATTCTCCTTCCCTCACTTTGTCTAATTTTACCTTTTCTTCTTGTTGCCTATTTCAGAAACCTGGCCTTTCACCACGCCTTTGGCGTCAACAGGTAAAGCATCATTTTGACAAGGCTTGGGCCCAGTCTCCTCTTCTGGAGAACATTCAGCTCTGTGATTGAGGGAGTCACTGTCTTAGCACTGTCTCTGTTGGCTCAGTGGCTAAAAGGCAGGCAGAGCCGGTGATCTGCTGTTGGGTGGGAGAAGTGGTGGTGGACTGAGTCTAGAGGTTCTGATCAGGAAATGGGAGAAGAGTCTCATGCAGGTAATCAGGACAGATCCTGAAATGGTCACCAGTACTGCTAAGTGCTAGTTTTTTTAGACTCAGTGGGTAGACGAGGCCTGCCAGCACGGTCACCTTGCTGGGCAGTACTGTGGAGGTGCAGACAGCATCTGAGCATGAAGGTGGTCTGGACTGTCCTCTGTCACCGTGGAGTGCATTCATTTTTTGGCCAGCCTGGATATTGTCCTGTGTAGTCTGGTCACCTCCTCTGAGGCCAATGATGTCTCCTGTCACTTGCACATCCTCAGTCCTGGGAAGAGCAGGCCTCCCTGCTGGTCTCTCTGCAGTGGGCATCTTCACAGGGGCTGGGTGCTGTGCTTGGGTGACCCTGTCCCTTCCTAAGACACCTTGTGAGGAGCCTGGCATTCATACTTGCAGTCGAAGGAGAGATGGATGGAGTTGTCTGTGTCCCTCCAGATACTGCATTGGAAGCGAGGCTGGTGAACGGGAGCAGCCGGTGTGAAGGCCGGGTGGAGATCCTGTACCAGGGGTCCTGGGGCACCGTGTGTGATGACAATTGGGACACCAGTGATGCCAACGTGGTCTGCAGACAGCTGGGCTGTGGTTCGGCCAGAGCGGCCACAGGAAGTGCCCAGTTCGGTCAGGGCTCGGGACCCATTGTGCTGGATGAGGTCCGCTGCTCGGGAAGTGAACCCTTCCTGTGGAACTGCCCGCACCAAGGCTTACTCTCTCACAACTGCGGACACCATGAGGACGCAGGTGTCGTCTGCACAGGTGGGCCTCCAAGTTCTCTAGTCCCCGTTCCCCCCCCACCCCCAGCCCTGGGAACAGCTTTCCATCAGTCCCCACCCTGCTCCATTGCTTCCTATGGGTGCTTGCTTTGCAGTATGCTGCTGCTACTGACTCCTTAGCAGAGGCCCTGTGGGCTGGGTATCGAGAGATGGAACCCTCGAGGTTCCCATCCAGGCTCAGAGCTGAGAAGGACCATTTGGGACCTGGGTCCCTGGGTATAGGTATTTGATAGGTTATTGTCCTCACATTGAAAGTCTTTGTTTCTCATTCTTCCTTTTCACTAAGTCAAGTCTTTAAAGAAGGAGGTAAAGGATGCTTCCTTCCTCCAGGTAATGAGATGATTTCAGGAGGGCAGATGGCAGATGGTGGGGTGGCCTGCACCTCAGGCATCAGCAAGCTGCCTTTCATGGTAGAAGATTCCTCAGGCGAGCTCTGAGACTACAAGAGCCATGTCATTTCATTCAGTGTGAAAGGAGAAGCAAATATTTGGACCCTAAAGTGATCACAGTGGACACTTACCCCCATGCTACTGGGGACCCCTGTATGGAGGGGGGGCTTGGGCCACCACAGGTCTTTGCTGATGTTCATCTGGTTTCTGTGCCTTCAATACCTGAACCTTGACTCCAATGGGAGATTAGCTTCAGTCACTCCCAGGTAGGCTCGTGATAAAACCTGAGTGCTGTCGGGTCCTTTTAATGAAACAAACATGTATTGTCCACCCATGCCCATCTGGTGAGAATCACATTTAAATGATTTTATGTCTAGTCCTGAGGAAGATTTGTGATGTGATCTTCCTCCTCTTCTGGCTGGGAACTAGTGACATTCTTTGTCTGGGACCGAGGGTATTTCCCTTGTCCTGCAGTGGTTATTTGTCATATCTCTGTGGCTCTGTGTCATGTTAGGGCCTCCTTTCCCTCACTTACCTGGCTCATAAGCACCAGGATGCCAGCATGAAGATCCACACATGCCATGTACTGCTGTATGCCAGGCATGCAGATGGCTCATCTTTCTTTCTCTCTTGGATTTCCTCCGTTTCTGCCGGGCATCATGAGATAAATATGCAGTAACATGGTCAAGTACCAGGTGGCACCTTCCTTGACCTTGCCATGGTCAGTGAATGTAGTTCTTCTCTAGTTTGCTCTCTGGGGCATTTGTGGCATGTGTCAGATGTGAGCGGATGTGTCAGAGGGACAGAGAGGCAAGGGCAGCAGACGGAGGAGCAAAAGATGTCTGAGAAGAGGACCATCCAGATAGGAAGCGGTGGAGGGCGGGCCTTTCTCTAGCAGGGCTCTCATGGCATGGATGAGAGCCTGCTCAGGGACAGCCCACAGGGACGTCAGTTCTGTCCATTTCCCAGTAGCCTTTGTCCTGGCTGAAAGAGCAGGGAGGGACTCGGTGGCAGGCCAGCTTCCCGACCCTGTCGATGAGCACAGATCCAGATGAAGTAGAAACCCTGTGTCTCTCCAGGTGCTGATTCCAGCTTGGCGCTGAGGCTTGTGGGTGGAGGAGACCGGTGTCAGGGCCGTGTGGAGATCCTGTACCAGGGGTCCTGGGGCACCGTGTGTGATGACAGCTGGGACATCAATGATGCCAACGTGGTCTGCAGGCAGCTGGGCTGTGGTTATGCTGTATTAGCTCCAGGAAATGCCCGGTTTGGTCAGGGCTCAGGAGCCATTGTCTTGGATGATGTGGCCTGCTCAGGATACGAGTCCTACCTGTGGAACTGCAACCACCGGGGCTGGCTGTCCCACAACTGCGGACACCAGGAGGACGCTGGAGTCATCTGCTCAGGTGAGCCCCCCAGACTGCTGGTTCTCCCTCCCTAAGAATCGATTTGACCAGGTCACCTTTCCCTACTCCTAGGACTTTATTCTGGAACCATTCACTTTGGGCCTCCAAGGCAAGGGTCTGCGCAGTAGAAGTGTTAAGGGTAGACAGACAGGTGTGTGCACGCACATAGCTGGCTTGAGTCTCAGGAGCCTATGTCCTAGACTCTAGCGTCCCCTGGGGAGTGGCATGGCCCTGTCATAAGGAGCATTCTCTGGGAGTGAGGATGGGTCACTCTGAAGCAGGAGCCGAGCCGATTGCTTGACCTACTCAGAGCCTTCCCTTGTGCCCTCGCTTTGCCTCTTTGGGTGTAATGCATCTTATTTGGCTTTTCTTTCTCACAGATGCCCAGCCGCAGTCGTCACCAGCTCCAAGTAAGTTCTACTGTAACTTAAATTCTATGTGTTCCCCTCTCCTGAAATGCTTTATAGCTTCAACTGGTGGCTGTAGGAGGAGACTGTGGAACAGTGTGGCTGCCTCCAAACCTTCCACATCCTCCAAGTACAGAAGGGCACATACTGAATCTGTCCCATTTTCATCCTCCTGCCTGTTCCCGTGGGATAAGGAAGTTTCAGTTCCTGACTTGTGCTAAACAGCACCTACCCAGTGCTCTTGGTGGTAGAAGGAGGAGCTGTGTTGCCCCATTTCTGCTGGAAAGCATTGTCTAGGCCAAAAGCCATATGGAAGGGGACTAAGTGGTCCTTTAACTAAAGGTCCCTCCTTCTGGAGAGAATTACATTTGCCCTCTGTAGACCTGGTACTAGATATATTCTGTAACGTGGGTTGATGACCACTGTTCTTCTCCAAGTCCCTGTCCATGATCCCAGCCATATGTCAGTGGACTCAACTGGGATTCACATTCCTCCCTTCTAACCTGGCTTTGTTCTCTCCTCTAGCTTGGTGGGATCCAACAATTGGTGGTAAGTATATTTGGAAGAAGCCAAAGCAATCTCATGCGCCCTCTAATCGAAGGGTCTGAGGGGAAGTGCTGAGGCTGCAGGGGGGTTCACATAAGGGTTCCCTTCACTTACCAGTTGCAATGTGCTGCAGGAGGTCTTTGAATCAGGAGGCTTTTGTTCTCAAATGACAGGAGCAGAACTCAAAATTCTCAGCTAGCATGGCCCTGTCATAAGGAGCGTTCTCTGGGAGTGTGGATGGGTCACTCTGAGGCAGGAGCCGAGACGATTGCTTGACCTACTCAGAGCCTTCCCTTGTGCCCTTGCTTTGCCTCTTTGGGTGTAATGCATCTTATCTGGCCTTCTCTTTCTTGTAGATGTTGTGACGGATTCGATACCAACTCCAAGTAAGTTCTACTGTAACTTGACTCCTGTGTGTTCCCCTCTCCTGAAATGCTTTACAGCTTCAACTCCTTGCTGTAGGAGGAGACTGTGGAACAGTCTGACTGCCTCCAAACCTTCCACATCCTCCTTCAAGTACAGAAGGGCACATACTAAATCTGTCCCATGTTCATCCTCCTGCCTGTTCCCGTGGGATAAGGAAGTTTCAGTTCCTGACTTGTGCTAAAGTGCACCTACCCAGTGCTCATGGTGGCAGAAGGGGGAGCTGTGTTGTGCCATTTCAGCTGGAAAGCATTGTCTAGGCCAAAAGCCATACGGGAGGGGACTTAGGTCCCTCCTTCTGGAGAGAATTACATTTGCCCTCTGTAGACCTGATGCTAGATATATTCTAGAATGTGGGTTAATGACCACTGTTCTTCTCCAAGTCCCTGTCCATGATCCCAGCCATATGTCAGTGGACTCAGCTGTGATTCACATTCCTCCCTTCTAACCCGGCTTTGTTCTCTCCTCTATCTTCGTTGGATCCAACAATTGGTGATAAGTTTATTTGGAAGAAGCCAAAGCAATCTCGTTCGCCCTCCAATTGTCGGGTCTGAGGGGAAGTGCTGAGGCTGCAGGGGGGGTTCACATAATGGTTCCCTTCACTCACCAGTTGCAATGTGCTGCAGGAGGTCTTTGAATCAGGAGGCTTTTGTTTTCAAGGAGCCAAAGTCAAAAGTCTGAGCTAGAAAGGAATTGGTCAGCTCGCTTTTGCAGGACATTTATCATTGGGTCAATGCTCTAAGTACAGCTTGGAACCAAAGATCCAAGACTGACTTTCTCCTTATGCTTCTCTTATGCCCACTCTTTACTTTGGGGGAAGTCTTAACCATCAGCTTGCTTTTGCACATGAGGACAAAGATTGTAGTTATTTGCCCCAAGTTAATGTCCCACCAGGATAAAGATTCCATCTTACATGGTAAATCTTGAGTGGTCTCTAATTGGCCCCCTCCTTCTCCTTTTTGCCTCTTCCCTCATCCTCTCTCTTTTAGTGGTACTAGAGTTTGAATTCAAGGTCTCTTGCTTGCCAGGCAAAAAAGCCAAGCAAGAGTATAAATCCATAACTTCAAATCCCAGAACAGGCACAATGTGAGCAAGCAAGCACACAGAGAAGTATTGCTCTGTGCCACTCTGAAAATGATGGGATGTGCTATAAATGGTAATCCAGGCCATTCACTGTCACTGGACGCTCCTGAGAAGTTCTGTAGTTAGAAAAAGGACTTGGTTTTGGAATGAGGGCTTTCTGGGGCTCCCTAAGGTGGTCCTAAACTCCTGATCCAATCCTCCTGCCTCCATATTCCAAGGGCTGGGAGTGCCGGTGGGCACCAGCCACCCCACAGAGTGTGAAGCACTTAATAGGTCTATGGACGCAATACTCCCGGAGCCAAGAATCAGTCCGTAAAAATCCCAAATCCTCTCCATTTTCCTTCTAGATTGGTGGGATACAACAACTCCAGTCACTCCAAGTAAGTATCATATCTTCATTTCTTATCCCTAAGCCTGGCCAACCATAAAGATGACCCTCTCCCATCCTAGCTCAGTGCGCAAGACCACCTACCCTTGGCATGCCCACGGTTCTATGCTAAGTCTCATGCCCATCCCCTCCCCATCTGTCCTGTACGGAGACAGGCCATTCTGCTATTTCTTCACTAAATCACTGCCATAAGTATTTTTTTTCAGTACCATAAGTATTTTTTTTCAGTGCCATAAGTATTTTGTGACTTGAAGGATTTTAAAGTGTCTCCAAGGTTTTGGGAGAAAGAACAGAGATGGAGCATAAACATTTCCTTTTATCCATGATTACATGGCTCTGCACACATTCACAGTCTGCCTTCTATTGCTCTGAAAACACATGATGTAGCTAATCTTGGGTGCCATCACATCTTCTTCCCTCACCATTATCTACACATATCTATATCTTGGAAGTGGCGCCGTGGCTCAGTGCGGTAGCCTTGAGAGGAAGAGCTTAGGGACAATGCCCAGATCCAGAGTTCAAGCCCCATAACTGACAAAAAAAAACCTATGTCATTCTATTGTGGCTGTGCCATTAATTATTTAACCGATGGCTTATATTTCATTATAAATGACCGGTGATGGAAACTATATTGATAGATAAGTCTCCTATATCTTTTTGATTTTGTTGTTAGACAGGAATGTGTTTGGGACTTGGGGCCTCATACTTTCTAGGCAGGCCCACTCTACTACTTGAGTCCTTTTTCTGGGCAGCAGTCAGATAGTTTTCTCGTTCCCTCTCCCCACAGTGTCCTTGAAACAGTGTATGGCTATATCATAGTTTTATTAAATAATTACCAATTTCAGAATAAAAGTCTTGTGTGTAATTTATAATTAAGTCACGTTCTAGTGTGTGGAAGGCGGAAAGGTGGAGATGCTCACCTGGATGACAACTGCTTATCATGAAGCACCTCAAGATACAGAGAAACATTTTCTCTTTCTCTTCTCTACAGCATATCCTCCAACCTGTGGAGGCTTCTTATTCAATACCAGTGGGGCATTCTCCAGTCCATTCTACCCTTCGTATTACCCCAACAATGCCTATTGCGTGTGGGAAATCCAAGTCAGTTCTGGTTATCGCATCAACCTGCACTTCTCTGATCTGAGGTAACAGCCAGTCACCAAGGAAAGGAAGCTCCCCTTAGCACACTGGGTGGTTTAGGCTGGTTCTGGGCCTGGGTGCTTGTGACTCTCTTGTGCTCTGGGTAAATTTTGGTGATGTTTTCTATGAGAAACTTGCAGGGAAGTCCTTCAGTCTGATGGAGGAAGACCTAGAAAATGAACTCAATAGCTCACCATGGCAAAAATAAAAAAGCAGGAGGAATATCATTGTTGACTTGGGTCCATATTTTCTTTATAGGCTGGAGTTACACAGTATCTGCTATTATGACTATGTTGAAATCTATGATGGATCAATAAGCAACAGTAATTTGCTAGGAAAGATCTGTAATGGCAGCGAGCTGATATTTACATCTTCCAGCAACTTCATGACTGTTCGATTCCGAAGTGACCACAGTGTCCAAAGCACTGGCTTTTCTGCCTGGTATAACTCCTTCCCAAGAGGTAAGCAAAAGCTTAGTCCAACCAGTATGGTGTGTAAATGCAGTGTGGTTCCTGGAAGAGACCCACAAGAAGGGTCTTGGCTGTGCCTTGCACGTTTCTGTCTCACAGCTAATTCCTGGGAGCTTGAGCTTCTTCCATCTCATAGCTTCTCCTTGTGAGTTTCAGGAGACAGAGACCTGGCCAAGGCAGCAGATATTCTGAATAAGGGATATACTTGACTTTGAGTCTACCCCCTAAACCTCTTGTTACTTGTTAAAACAACTCTTCACAGGGCACCTCTGGCTCATGCCTGTAATTCTAGCTAGTCAGGAGACTGCAATCTGAGAGTCACAGTTCTTTTTTTTTTGCCAGTCCTGGGCTTCAGCTCAGGGCCTGAGCACTGTCCTTGGACTTTCTCAAGGCTAGAGCTCTACCACTTGAGCCTCAGCACCACTTCCGGCTTTTTTCTATTTATGTGGTACCAAGGAATCGAACCCGGGTCTTCGTGCATGCTAGGCAAGCACTTTAACCACTAGGCCAAACTCCCTACCCCTGAGAATCACAGTTCTAAGTTAGCCCAAGCAGAAAAGTCCATGAAACTATTATCTTCAATTAACCAGCAAAAAGCCCAAAGTGGACTTGTAGGTCAGGTGTCAGCATTGCCAGCCTTGGGCCCAAAAACCATGTAAGAGCTCCAAGCCCGGGGTTCAAACCCCCAGAACAAACACCAAGAAACCACAGTAGCTTCTCTCCATCTCCTGGTGAGGCGAGGCCAGCTCCTGTGATATCTGAGCCCTTTCCCACCTTCACTCAGTGAACCTCATCCCACACTTCTATTCTGGTGTTACACTGTTTCCATTGCCTTGGGGCTGGGGAAAGTCTCATGGATTATTTGGCCTTTGAAACTTGTGTTATGATGTTTTACCCTGTATGTCCTTTAGATGCCAGATTGAGACTGGTTCAAAACAACTCTTCCTTTGGATGTGCTGGGCGTGTGGAAATTTACCATAATGGCCGCTGGGGCACAGTATGTGATGACTCCTGGTCCATTTGGGATGCACAGGTGGTGTGCAGACAGCTCGGGTGTGGAACTGCCTTGTCGGCCCCAGCGAATGCCTATTTTGGCCAGGGCTCTGGCCCCATCACTCTGGACGATGTCGATTGCTTGGGAACGGAATCCACTCTGTGGCAGTGCCGGAGCCAAGACTGGTTCTCTCATAACTGTGGCCACAGTGAAGACGCCAGTGTCATCTGTACAGGTATGGTGTGATATTTTGGAAGGCCCATTTCACCTGTGGCCTGCCATAAAGTGAATGCTTAAGACCAGTGATCTACAGTCTGCACTCTAGTGGGGAGTGGACCGGGACTTTCTAGCCTGCCCATTGGCTTGTGCTCCCCAGAAGACCATGCAAAACTCACTTCGTCTTTGCCACTTAGAGCCAGAGATCTAGGGACCATTGCACTAGGCAAAAACCTGGACAAATGTCTTTTTTTCCAGGGCTGGCGGTGGGGGAGGGTGGGTTTGAAATCTGGGCATACGTGCTGTATCTGAGCTCCTTTTGCTCAAGGCTAGCCCTCTACCATTGAAACATAGCACCACTTCCCACCTTTTCTGTGCTTAATTGGAGATAAGAGCCTCATAGATTTTCCTGCCTGGGCTGGCTTTGAACTATGATCCTAAGATCTCAGCCTCCTGAGTAGCTAGGATTACAGGCCTGTGCCACTGGCGCCTGGTTGCTCTGTGACTTTTAACCATGATTTAACTTCTTGTTTATTAAGTGGTGGTAGTGATGGGATTTTATAATCAGGACAGCAGCATGGCACAGTACTGGGATGATTTGAGATCAAAGAGAAAGAGTGGGGCCGGGAGTTTGGCCTAGTGGTTAAAGTGCTTGCCTAGCATGCACAAAGACCGGGGTTCAATTCCTTGGTACCACATACATAGAAAAAAGCCGGAAGTGGTGCTGAGGCTCAAGTGGTAGAGCTCTAGCCTTAAGAAAGTCCAAGGACAGTGCTCAGGCCCTGAGCTCAAGCCCAGAACTGGCAAAAAAAAAAAAAAAAAGAGAAAATGATGGTTGTAACCTTTTCTGGGATGCTAATGAGCCCCCCAAAAAGATGGGGTGAGCAGAGACAGCTTTCTTTGGAGCAGAATAGCTCAGGTTCACTCATCAATGGGGCCTAGTGTGACTTGCTTCATTCTGGCTGCTCCTGTAAGGCTCTGTTTCCGTGACCTATGCTTTTCTTCTTTCTCATTTTAGAACACCCGCCTGTATCAACAACACGTAAGTGCCTATAATTTCTATCTCATGCCTCATGCCTAATCTTTTTGGGTACTGTGAGACTTCTAGGATCCATTCCCTGAATAGCTTGCCTATCATGCTTTCCCTGGCCTGTGGCATTGCCCCCACTCCTCACCTATGTGCCGGCCTTTCTCTCAGCCATAGAACAGTTTGTCCATCTTAGTCCTTCAGTGGCCTGGCCGACCAGGATTTGGATCTAGTGAGCCCTAGGAGAGGCTGCTTCTGGTGAGGCCTTCCTGATCCATCTACCCCCAACACCAGACCCTGTCCAGTGGAGGCAGGCCAAGAAGTCTGGCTCTATGGCAGAGCTGGAGGCAGAGGAGGCCTCAGCCTTGAAAGGAAGTAAGGAGAATTCCCATTAGGAGAGGAGCTTCAAATAGGGGTTCAGTGGAGCCCTCACAAAGGACGCGTTTGTAGGATGGGGCTCCTCCCCTGGGCTTTGGCTCATTGCTGGATGGCTTCTGTGTGCATGGCCGGCTCTTCCACTGGTTGAGTGGGCACCCAGAGCATTATGGGAAGAAGTGAACAGAAGCTCATGGCACTGGGGGAAGAAGAAACTCGCAAGTGTTCCAGGGCTGCAGGGCCTCCCATGAGTCCTTCCCTGTGTCCAGTGCCTCCTTGCCACTGGCACAAGAGCCCCCATGCCTGTCATCTGAGGGCCCTTTTGTCTGGAGCGGCCCTTCCTCTTTCTTTACCAGCACCCCTCCACCCTTGTTACCTGCCTTCTCTCCTCCATAGAGTCTGGGTCAGAAGCCCATCCTTCCCTTGTCATTCCTCCAGCTCAGCCTCATGAAAATTCATGACATGTTGTCCTAACCTCTGAACCTGGGTTCAGCCCCTTGTTGTAAGCACCAGATTGGCACAATGCCCGGCACAGACAAACTTGTGCTCAAATGTCAAGGATGCCAGACAACTGATTGTGCTTCTTTTTCTTTGTCAACAGCACCTATTTCCACCACGGACAACCCTAACTGTAAGTTCTTAGTCCCTGAAAAATCTGCAGCAGAGATGCCCTCCTCCTCCCCGCCTCCTGCTCCACATACACTTCTCCTTTTCTGGGGAAGATGGGCCTGATGGTAGCTCCTCTCGGCACAGCCCACCCCCCAGGAGGGAGGGTGTCTAATCACTTGTCGTTGGGTTCTTACCCACACCCCCCCGCTCCCCAAATGACTGTACACTGTACCTAAGGATCATAGCTTTTCCATCTTCTTCTGGCAGCAAATTATTCCTGCGGAGGCGTCTTGTCCCAGCCATCAGGATACTTTTCCAGCCCGTTCTACCCTGAGAATTATCCCAACAGTGCCCGATGTGTGTGGGATATTCAAGTGCCAAGCAACCACCTTGTGACTGTGAACTTCAGAGACGTCCAGTGCGTGGGGAGGGTGGCATGCCTTGCAAATCCTGGAGACGATATTTAGAAAGAAGCCAGGAGCATAGCCTGGTGGCAGAGTGCCTGCCTAGCATGCACAAAGCCCTGAGTTCGGTTCCTCAGTACTACATACAAAGAAAAAGCCAGAAGTGATGTTGTGGCTCAAATGGTAGAGTGCCTGCCTAACATGCACGAAGCCCTGGGTTTGATATCTTGGGATCACATACATAGAAAAAGCTGAAAGTGGCTCTGTGGTAGAGTGCTAGCTTTGAGAAAGCCCAAGGACAGTGGTCAGGCCCTAAGTTCAAGCCCCAGGACTGGCGGAAGAAAAAAAGAAAGAAAATATTTAGAAAGAGTGTGCATGATGCCTAGAAATTCAGGGAAGGTGTTGATCTAGGTGACATTTTAACTTACAGCTTCAGTTTTTGTCCTAGTACAGCAGCAGCCCATTGGAGGGGAGGAGTGGCAGATTGTTGACCGGAGGCCAGAGTGAGCAAGGCTCTAGTCAAAAAAGTTCCAGATCTATCGCTCATTTACTATGTGGCCATGAGAAGCCAGCCAACTTTCTTGAGCTTGAAAACAAAGAGTAAAATCTTCTCATTGATTATTGGGAATAATCACCAGAGAATGAGAAAATGCATGAAAGGGGGGGGGATTATGATTAGGAGTGGAGATGTTTTTAGGTTTCTAATATAAATAATCCTGGCAAAAGCTTCAGGTTTTGTGCATCTCTTTTTCTACCTGCTTCCTCCTTTTTCTTCCTGTGAGTTCTAGGGCTGAGGTGTGGACACCACTGATGCAGATTGTGGGGTAGCATTCCTTGTCCACCTACAGGTGGAAATCACTGCCTCAGAGCCCAGGAAACATCCCTAAAAGTATATGTGGTTTATCCACAGAGAGGGCAGCCTGGTGGCCTTGAAGTGGTACTGGTATTTTCTAGGAGACAAGGGGGTTCCATGCCTTTTTCAACAATCATCACTGAGCAAAATAATTTCTCTGGATTGCATTTGTTGTGATCAAGGAACTCTCTGCCTTAGTAATTTATCTTAGGCTTTGTCGAAGATTATTTGTAATTTGTGACTACAGTACAAAGACTGAATTTAAAGTTCCTGAGAGCCCGAGGACAAAGGCCACCTCATAAAGGCTGGTTCTTTAACTGTCACCCTACTAACACGTAACATTCATAAAGCACATTTCCATAGCTTATCTCATCTGAGGCTCATAAGACATCTCTTCCATCTGCATGGACCAGACTGTTTCACCTTTGTAAATAAGAAAACAGAGTTTCAGAAAGGTTATTTGACTTGTGTAATGTTTATTTATTCAATTATTCATTTCTATCTATCACTACAAACTCATGGATATTTATTTTGTCCTACGAAAAACATGGTTCTTTATGGGAAAAAAAGTAGTCTTAGTCATGACATAAGCTCTTTAATTGCTTTTTTTTTAATTTAAAGAGCTGTTAAGGAGAGGGATGACAGGTTTTAGATGTGTGACCTCAAAAGTCAGGACCAAGTTGCAAGCATGGTAGTGATGTGAGAGGAGACCCTTGACTGAAGGAGGTCAATCATCTACTTTGTTCAGTGATGAACTTTGCATCTGAGCCCCCTCCTTGAGATCCAATACATTCTGCACAAAGCAGAGCTCAACGGTGCGTTCTCTCTCTTTAGGCTTGAAAATGGCTGCAACTACGATTACATTGAAGTTTTTGATGGTCCCCATCACACTTCCCCTATCATTGGTCGGGTTTGTGACGGGTCTCTGAGGTCGTTCACCTCATCATCAAACTTCTTGTCGGTGCGCTTCATCACAGATGGCAGCGTCACCCGGCGAGGGTTCCAGGCTAACTACTACTCCTTCAGATCCAATGACAGCACCAGTAAGTTGCCTGGTCAAAACGCTTGGTTAGCAGTGGGGATATCACTGGGTGCCTGCTTCTGCCCACCAGTCTTGTAGTTGTGAAATCCAGCAGCCTCATGAGGGATCCAGTGCTTGGTTTCTTTTTGAGAACTCCATGCCCCACACTAGGTCAAGGGCCAGCACTGGCCGATGGGTGGTGTGTTGGCTTTTTTGTGTGTGAGATGATGTTCTTCACAGATAGTGAGAAATAGGTGCCAAAAACCCAGGTGCTCATCTGGCTTGAACCTTTATGGCCTGTGAGACACTAGCCATATTCTGAGGTCTAAAGCATTGGGCTTCTATCAGAAGAGAAACAGAGCTGATCACAACCACTTCCCGCAGAGATGCTATGTGGAACGGTGTGCACATTGGCCAAAGAGAGAAAGGCGACCGCCAAGTCTTAGGTAGTCAGGATTTCAAGTATTGACTTTCTCTGTAGTTACATGACACGTCCACAATTTCATCGTAGAGTTATTTTGCTTTATGGATAAATGCTACCACTTGGCAAAATAGTTTACTCCAATTGTTCATCAGAGAACTCCTAAGTCCATGTGTCTTTCTCAGGCATTCATGACAGTGGGACTGACTGGAACCACAGGGCTCATGGAGGGCTTCAGTGACATAAATTGCAGGCATGCATCTCCTGGCTGATCATTCTCTCAGCCATCTTGACCTGTGATCCTGATATGGGAAGAGTCTGGTAGGCCTTGTGGGACTTGGGGGCTGCTGACAGTGTCTCCCATGCTCTTGTCTGTCAGGTCTGACTTGTCTGCCGGATTACATGCAAGCCAGTGTGAGCAGGAGTTACCTCCAGTCTCTGGGCTACTCAGCCAGAGATCTTGTCATTCCCTGGTGGAATGGGAGCTACCGGTGTCAGCCCCAGATAACACTCACCCAAGTGATATTCACCATTCCCTACTCAGGCTGCGGCACCTTCAAGCAGGTAAGCTGGGAGCTGCCTGCTCTATTTCCCTACTTTCTTACAGTGATAGATTTTGTGTTTCTCAAATACTGGGGATCTGGGAGTTAGGCCTGTGGTACCATCAGAGTAAAAGCAAGCAAAGGAAGGTAGAAGTCTTTTGCTATATCCATCCCCAAATAGGAGGGAGGAAAGGAAGGGAGAGGAGGAGGCGGTTTCTCCACCAGAAGAGAGGACACCTGGCAGGTTGGCACTCATGTGCTCAAATAAGAGCTATTCCCAGGGATAGCTGCAGGTTTTGTAGGATTTGAAGGTTATGCAGTTTGGATATAGAGGGTGGGTGAGAGCAATAAAGATTTCAGTAAACCATCTAATCCTGGTATATATTATTTTCCAAAAATTTACCCCCAAAATCTGGCTGTAGCCAAGTGCTGGTGGCTCATGCCTGTAATCCTAGCTACTCAGGAGGCTGAGATCTGAGAGTCACAGTTCAAAGCCAGCTCAGGCACAAAAGTCTATAAGACTCCAATTAGCCACCAGAAAACTAGAAGTGGTGCTGTTGCTCAAGGAAAAGAGCGCGAGCCTTGAGCTGAAGAGCTCAGGGCACCCAGGCCCAGAGTTCAAGTTCCACAACAGACCAAAAAATAAAAAGGGAAAAAAAATTCTGGCCATGCAAACTCATTGCTAAGCCTTGGAGGAGGTCTGCACCTTCATCATCTTCACAATTAATTCATCTTGGCAGCTGCCATTTACTGATTTGCCACCATCTAGAGTGACCAACCATCCTGGTTTACTGAAACTTCACAGATTTTTGGTATCAAGTGTCCCACACCCCAGGATACCTCTCAGTCATCTTAGAAGTAGCAGATGCTGTGACTAATTCATGTCATAACCTCTGAATTCTTACCAAGTATTCTCCTATTGTTGTTCCCATTTCGAAAATGGAGAGAATGAGGGGACAAGTGTGGGGGAGTTGCCACTTCGCCCTAAAGGGACAAGACTGATGCTAGAATTGGAGACTCGGAAACATTATGCTGAGTAAAAGGTGCCAGATATGGAAGAGGGCATGTTTTAGATTAATTGTATAACATTTAGAAATAGAGAATAGATGTATAATGTTTAAAAAAAAAAAGAAGCGAGTCAGTGGTTACTGGCTGCCATGCTGGAGGAGATAACCTCCAAGGGCAGGAGCTGGTTGAGTAATGCAAATGTTTTGTTTAATCCTGTGGTACTGAAGTGATTTAAATTTTATATAAATTTGTTTTAAATTAGCCATTCTAAGTTCTGAAGTTTTGCCTGCTGCTGAAATGATGCTTGTGAGATTTTTGTGTGAGGAACAGGACAGGGGCCAGCAATTCCCCCCCCCCCCCTTAGAGTGGTGGGCATACACATCATGAAATACTCATCTGTGTACACGTAGGTGGTCCCCGGCTTAGGTGGCTATTGTACCACCAAACGTGTGCCATGTGCCAGGAGCTAAGGCAAAGCTGCTCGTTACGTAGCAAACTAATTTCCTCTCCTTTGACCCACAGTTCACACCAAGAAAGGAAGGGCCATTCATCGAACACACCACAGGGGCCCCCCTTGATATGAATGCCTGTGTCTGAGAGTCTGAGTGGCTATGGGGTCACCCAGCTCTTACACTGGTATACCTCAGAGCTCCTTCCAAAGGGCCAGGCCGACTTACCTGCAGGGCAAAGCACACACGAATCACGCCATGTAATCTACCGAGCGGACAGAATGTTTTTGGAGGTACTGGGCTAAACTCCAGGCCTTGGAAGCACTTGAGCTTGTCTTTGAAAACGTAAGAAGTTTACAAAACTCATAGTTTGCTACTTAGTTATAAAATTTGAAGATGAGGCTTTAAAGTGAAAAAAGAAATGTGCCTCCTGTGAGTGTGTGGAGAGCATAGAGTTCACTCCTCTGCGTCTTCCTCACACCTGGGTGTTGAGTGCTGGCACTGGCACCGTCCGCCAGCCCAGAGGACCCTGCCCAGGATTCCAGTCCAACTGGGGTAAAATAAGGAGAGGACAGACAAGAGAAGAGATTTCACCTCTGGGAAAGTTATAAGCGTCACTTATAACTTGGGGTCTCTCCAGCTCCAGCCCAGTGCCAAACACCTCACATCAGTAGTCTTTAGTCAACACACACATCAACCAACCCTGCTCTTATCAGAACTCCTCTCACGTGTGAATTATCAACTCTTTAGATCTCTAGCAATAGTAAGAACAAAACAGAACATTCTGTTCTAGCCCTGAGCCATGGAATCCAAACTCAGCTAGTGACATGGCAGGCCTAGGGACCCTCTGGGCACACACAACTTGCCTCAAGGAAAAGCAACCACTGGCCCCATGATAGTGGCCCCCTCAGGTAATAGAGAAAGAAGCTAGTGATGGAGGAGGATGGGTATGTGGGGAGAGGGGTATAGCTTGTTCTGCTGACATTCAGCTCAGGTTAATGGTGGACATGGGAATGGGCAGGTGCTACCCCAGGATGGTTATGGGTCAGTTTGACTCTTGCTGAGACATTTCTCTCTCATTCCAACCCAAATCGGCAATGAGATTCCCTTAGCAGGTGATGTTTGCTTGACTCAGCTCTCTCCCCGCTGCTTCACCTAGGTCGACAATGACACCATCAGCTACTCCAACTTCCTCAGAGCGGCCGTGACCAATGGCATCATCAAAAGGAGAAAGGACCTCAACCTTCACATCAGCTGCAGAATGCTCCGGAATACCTGGGTCAACACCATCTACATTACAAACGACACGGTCGAGATCAAGGAAGTCCAGTATGGTGATTATAACGTGAACATTTCCTTCTATACGTCCTCCTCCTTCTCACGTCCTGTAACCAGCAGCCCATACTTGGTGGACCTGGACCAGAATTTGTACCTTCAGGCTGAAATCATCCACTCGGATGCCTCCCTAGCCTTGTTTGTGGACACCTGTGTGGCTTCGCCATACTTACATGACTTCACGACTTTGACTTATGATCTCATCCGGAGTGGGTAAGGACTATCCCCAGGGGACAGATTTAGACTGTTGTCTGATAACTCACACACAAGTTAGCTCCCAAGGGTTTGAAAAATCCAGAGGTTTGGTTTACTGAGTTCCTAGGAGTTCAAGCTTCGGCTAGACGCCTCTGTGCAGATAGTGATAATCTCTGGTGTGTGTCTTTTGGTGCACTTTCATGCTGTGTTACGGATCACCTCTAGTTACCGTGTGGGGAGTGACCATTCACAGGGGTTGGCTGTAAGTGAGAACTGGATCCCAGGTGACCAAATACTAGCCATACAAGACATTAGTGAAGAGGAAGAAGCATTGGCTTAGGAACAGACCAATTGAACGACTTACCTCTCTAGCTAGTTTTCTCACCCATCAACGATGGGTAGTGTCACCTCCATCTTCCAGGCTGTTGGGTGGATTAAAGGAAGAGAAGAAGATGATCTCTGAGCACAGGGGGACCCAAAGCGTCCAGCCAGTGGCCCATAGGACTGTGGCATTGGAGGCAGCAGGAGGCTGGGAATGGAAGCTCTCCTGTCAGGTTCAGGAGCTGCAGAGGACAGCCTCGTGGTGTTCAGTCCAAGGAACTGCTCTCCCCTGTTCCAGCTTCCTTGGATGAAGCATCTACCGAGGCCTCATCCGACCCTTACAGGCCTGAGGTGCTGTGTGTTCAGTCTCTGCCGCTGGGTGGCACAGCACTATTTGGTTTGCAGGATGATCCTCTATACCTTTTGCAGCCACTGCCTCCTAAGAGAAATTATAGTGACAGGGCAACGATGCTGCTAGGAATTACAGTTGGGGATTCAGTTTCATGTGTCTCCAAAATGCTAAAGGCAGCATCTCTTCTTATGCACAGTCTGAATATTTTTCCAGCTTAAGAAGTGGTTATCAGGCTCATCTTGCTTACAGTTACCACACTGGATTCAGTGTGCAGGCATCCTCAGATACAAAGATGGGGAAAAAGCCCACCAAGACCCTCTCCCCCCACTCTAACTCAGTAATTAGGTGATATTTAATGGATGTGAGGTGACTTCAATGAGCAGAAGTGAGTGAATGATTTGGTTCTCTGCCAAAGGAGGTCCATGGTAATGACGTAATTTTCTGGGAGAAGGGGGAGCCCTCTGGGCAGTGTGCAACTGGACCTGGAGCACAGAAGCTTCACTGGCTGTGCCAGTCCTCACCCACATCCGCTGGAGGCCCCTGAGATGGAATCAGGCGTTGAACATTCCCTTCCCAGGTCCTGCCCACACAATCTCTTTATTTTATCCTGTTGCGTTCTACAGCTTGTATTTTTTGTGTCAGTACTAGGACTTGAACTCAGGGCCTAGGCTTTGTCCCTGAACCTCTCTGTGCTCAAGGCTTACGCTCTACCACTTGAGCTACAACGCCACTTCCAGCTTTTTCTGTTTGTGTGGTACTAAGGAATCGAACCCAGGGCATGCATGCACTCTACCACTAAGCACAGACCCAGCCCACAGCTTGTATTTTTATTCCCTTCTTTAGCCTCTCTTTCCTTTCACCTCCCTTCTCCTTTGTTTTTCTTCCTGGCCCTCCCTCCTTCTCTCTCTCTCTCTCTCTCTCTCTCTCTCTCTCTCTCTCTCTCTCTCTCTCTCTCTCTCTCTCTCTCTCTCTCCCCCTTTCTTTGGCAGAACTTTATCAAGTAAGTAAGAAAACAGACAAACAGACAAAAATCAAACAGATAAACAGAAGGGCATGGACACACTCTAACAGAATGTAGGTGCTCTGGAGAGGGAGAGAAATAGAGAGACGCCCATCTCTCTCTCCCTCCCTTCTCTGTACTATGCTTCCCTGGCCTGAATCGTATGCCCGACTGGTGGGATTTCATGGAAAATTCAGCTATGGCCAGGGAGCTTCTGGAATACCCTGACTTATTTCACAACTACCCCATCTTTAAACTTTATGGGTATTTTCTCTCTTACTTCAGCTGCTAAGAAAGGCCCAAGGGGGTGGAGTGGGGGAAGCAATCTGGGTGTTTGGGAGCAGTGAGGTGGAGTGAGTGAAGGTGGAGGCAGAGGGAAACTCTGGGAGGAGGAAGGTGAGCAGACCCAGAGTCCTGCTTCTGGACGGCCACAAAGCATTCCTGTCCTAAAGCTTCAGACTAGCTTCCCTTGGCTCCTGTCTCTCTCCCCCTCTCTGCTCATCGTAAATGCATGCAGGCAGCCAGGTTATGGCACCGAGGTGCTTGCCCATGCACTTCTCGGTACAACTCCTTGTTGTTTTCTCATGCACCTGCGAGAAGGAAGAGGTGCCTGGGACTGGAGTGGGATCCCAGAGGATGCAGGCCTGTGTAGCTCAGGGGGGCCTTGGAAGAAGGAGGCCCAGGCTGTGTGGGAGCATCAAGAGTGCTTGGTAGCTACACAGAAGCCACCTTGCCTGGTCCTACAGCCAGGAAAGGGCAGGTCTGTCCATGGCTGTCCTGTCTGGGCTGTTGATGTGTTCCTGGTTGGAACCACTCTCCCAACTCCTCTGATTACCTGGGTATCAGGCACATAGTCATGGAAGGATTAGGCATCAAGCCATCATGAGCTATGGGCCAGTTGTCCGTCCATCTGCAAACCTACAGGGTGGGCTGCAGTGTTCCAGGCCTGAGTCGTGATACGTCCAGCGCTATGGCGAGAGCTAATGGGTTTCTTTTCATTCTGTCCAGGTGCGTACGGGATGCAACCTACCAGACCTACTCCTCCTCGTCACCACGTGTCGCCCGCTTTAAATTCAATTCCTTCCACTTCCTGAACCGGTTCCCCTCAGTGTACCTGCAGTGTAAGCTGGTGGTGTGCAGAGCGTATGATTACTCTTCCCGCTGCTACCGAGGCTGCATAGTGAGATCCAAGAGGGATGTGAGCTCCTACCAAGAGAAGGTGGACGTCGTCCTGGGCCCCATCCAATTGCAGGGCCCCCTTGAAAAGAAGAGCCTGAGTAAGCGGTCACCTTCAGAACCCACTGCCCGTTAGCACCCAGGCCCATGACTCCAGAGGACTTGGGAATGTTTCTATAGGTGTCATGTTCGAAACTGAGTACCTGAGTCAGGCATTGCCTCATCGAGTACTTTCCCCCAAAGCTCAAGGTCTTGGGACACCCTGTGTTGTAGGGAATGAGTGAGAGTCTGATCTGGAAGGCTGGTGGACTGGATACTTTTATCCTGTGCGTGCACAACTCCCCAAACCCACACTTTTTTTTTCTATAGAGTACAAATGCTAATGCTTATCTCTTAGGGCTGTTCAGAGGTTCAAATAAAGTAATGTGAATTCAACTGCCTTGGCCCTTGCCTGGTGCTTGGTGAATGGTAGTTTTTATTACTGTTGTCTTTGTCACCTATGTCCACATCATTATGGCATTATTATTCCTCACGGTTATACCGATGGCAAACTCAAATGCCAGGCTTTTTGTCCTTGGGCTCTGGGTGGGCTGTGGGGTGGATGCAGGCAGTATGGATTCATTCTGAAGCCATTTTATTTCCCCATCTAGAGCAAGGAGCTGGCTTCTGTAGTGCCATTAGGCTGCGGCTATGGGCAAGGGAGGATTCATAATAGCATGCCCAGAATCTCTGGTTGAAATGGGGGATGATTCAGCTGATATGGTTGCCATGGTACTGGGAGCACAAACCCTGTATCTGACTGGTCTTTATGACCAGCTGATTGTACTCTTTCTTCATTCAGTGCATCTATATCAAAGACCTATGCTAGGCCAGGAAGCAAGTAAGTAAACTGGAATTTCCTGTCCTTGAGGAGCTTGAACTCCACTGGGTTAAGATATGATCAGAATAAGCAACTCAAGGTCTACCACTTGAACCATGTCCCCAGACCTTTCGTCTTTCAATACTTTCCAAAGAGGGTCTTGCCTTTGTATCTGGGACAGTCTGGACTACAGTCCTCCCATGTATGCTTTCCTCATGGCTGGGTGGATAGGTGTGTGTGACCGTGCTCCATTTTGTATTGGTTAAGATGGAATCTCTCAGACTTTGCTTCCTGGCTGGCCTTGAATCTTCCCGATCTCTGCCCCCCAAGTGGCTAAGATAAAAACTGAGATCCCAGCTTTGCCCGAGACTCTTGAACCCACTCCCAGTGGACTTCGATGTGCTGTCTTTCTCTTCTCCAACTCTGCTGACCAGAGTTTTTCTGTCAAAGTTCAGCTATGAGTCCCTTCTCACAAGCTGTTTCTTGGTTTCCCCTGGCTAGGAAGATAATCCAAAATAAAATCTCTCTAGCCTGCAGCTGTTCCTTGGGATAGGGCTTGAGTTTCTGTCACTTCCCTCCCTCCCTCTTTCTGTGCTTGCTTCCTTCCTTTCTCCTTGTCTCTTCTCTCCCTCTCTCCCTCCCTCCTTTCTTTCTTTCTTTCTTTCTTTCTTTCTTTCTTTCTTTCTTTCTTTCTTTCTTTCTTCCTTCCTTCCTTCCTTCCTTCCTTCCTTTCTTTGTCTCTCTCTCTCTCTCTTTCTTTCTTCCTTCCTTCCTTCCTTCCTTCCTTCCTTCCTTCCTTCCTTCCTTCCTTTCTTTGTCTCTCTCTCTCTCTCTTTCTTCCTTCCTTCCTTCCTTCCTTCCTTCCTTCCTTCCTTCCTTCCTTCCTTCCTTCTGTCTATCTTCCTTCCTTTCTTCTTTCCTTCCTTTTGTGCTAGTACTGGGCCTTGATCTCAGGGCCTTGCACTCTCTCTTGTTTGTCTGTTTTGTTCCCTTCATGGCTAGTACTCTACCACCATTTGAAATATGCCTCCAGGGCTCCCCCACATTTCTTTTTATCTTTGTAACAGTTCTGATGGAGGCCGTTGCCCTTTCTTGTCCTTCTCCCCTTTTCTTCAGGTTCCAACTCTGTAATTTCACTCCCCTCCTCAAGCCCGGCAGTGGCAACCACAGAGAAGCCAGCTACCTCTCAGGGGAGTGCCCACCGTGCTGCCATCTCTGCAGGGGTGTTCCTGGTTGTGGTCCTA
Organism: Megascapheus bottae; assembly: GCF_031878675.1. Lineage (NCBI taxonomy): Eukaryota > Metazoa > Chordata > Mammalia > Rodentia > Geomyidae > Megascapheus > Megascapheus bottae. The sequence goes on along the minus strand of NC_143523.1, from coordinate 7,118,795 downwards.
GGCATGGCAGCTTTCACTCTGGGAAGGAGGACACATACCACAAGCAACTATTCTCCAATTACCAAGATGTAAAACCAGGAGAACATACTCAGACATTGGCTTCCTGTGCCCAGGGGAAGATGGAAAACATGAGGTGCAAAGCTCAGAAACCTGCTGTATCCCAACTTGGCACAAATGTGCAGTGGTGTGGGTTGAGGTGACAGTAAAGAAAGGTGTAGGCCTATGTTTTCCCCAAATCTACAGCGTCAAGGCTGGAAAATGGCCAGAGGTATGTGGAGCTGGTATCTGCAACCCCAGGTACAACTATGAACCAAACAGTAGTGGCAGAGCTTTTTCTAAGTGTGGCAACCTTTCCGATCTTTTATAACTTAGTTTCTTTAACTGAAATACAAACTAAAGAAAGGGAAAACTAAAGAATCTTCGGTCATTGCTTCCAGAGGCTTACCTACAAACTGGATCCCCTCACATTAAGCACACAGCAAGGGTGAGATGTAAAGCAAGAATGATAAGGGGTGTGTGTGTTCTTCTCTGTGGCTTCTAGAACCCTCTAGGGAATGAATGGGCAGCATATCTTCCCAGTATCCTTGGCATGGTTCAGTTCTCCCTAGGTTAGAGAAAGACAAGAATGCTAGCTAACCCCATCATTTAAAAGTCAAGTTCATTGATACTAAAGAAGTGAGTGTGACTTAAAATGACAGAAGTTTATGTGTATTCCTTTAGGTGTCTTCATCTTCCTCCACGTCCAGAGCTTTAGGAAAGGGCACAAACTTCTTGGGGCCCCCAGGACACGAAGAGCCATACAGGGTCATACAGGGCCATACTTCTCTCTAGAGAGAAGTGGATTGACAGGTGACCAGGGATATCGGGAAAGGGAAAGGAATGGGTTGAGTTCCAGGAATGTAGTGAATTTGAAGGAAATGAGAAGAAGAGGACCTCAGCGCCTGCCCCACTCCATTCAGAGTTCAGCACTGTGGAAATGAGAGCTTTCATTCAATGTCTGCCCTGCCAGTCCAGCTCAGTACCCTAAGAGGAGGCTACTAGCATGAGCCTACCCTCAGATGTATGACTTGAATTTACAAGACCTGAGAGGGCCTCCAGGAAGACCACAGGACAAAGTGACAAGGAATTCACACGAGACTCAGCCACAGCTGCTAGCTCTGGTCAGAACTGTCCACCACCAGCTGTGGCAAGAAGTCACAAGTTCTGTGGGATATAGAGTAGGCTCCTGAACCCATCTAATGGGGCAGAGCAGCTAAGGGTTCTGGGACTTTCTTACAGATCTCCATTTTCCTAGCCTTCAATGTCCATAGTAACCTTTTCCCTCCCAGGCAGGTGCCATTGAGGAAATCTTGGGCAATTACCTTGTGCGGCAAGCCTGCCCCCAAATCAATAGCAGTATTATGAAATGTAAGCACGGCCCAGGTTGAGTCTGAGTAGAGGTGGATACTAGGGACTCTGCTAGGCAAAGCCTTTAGAGCAATGACAGACACTCAGACATGGTGCCCTAGGAAGGAAGACAACGTTAAGACATATGGGCATATGGTACCTCTTCTGAGTTGTGTCCTATTTCTGGACAGAGCTTGTCTTCCGGCCCTTTCCATGAAGAACAGTGTCTCTCTCCAGCACTCTCCTGCCATCCTACTCTTGGAAGCTAGGGGATACTGCAGCCATTCACTGCTTGAGTAGTCTTGTAGGTACTTATAGTTGTTCACAAAAGGAAGTTTCAAAAGCATGTAAGTCTCTCTCTCTCTTTCTCTCTCTCTCTCTCTCTCTCTCTCTCTCTCTCTCTCTCTCTCTCTCTCTCTCTCGTGTGTGTGTGTGTGTGTGTGTGTGTGTGTGTGTGTGTGTGTGTGTGTGTGTGTGTGTGTGTGTGTGTGTGTTGGTATATGTGTTGAATGTCTACCATAACATCCAGAATGGATAGCTTGTTCATCACAAATTTATTTTCTCACAATTCTGGAGAATTAATATTTAAGATCAAGGTGTCAGCAGGGTGTTTTTCCCAGAGGTTTCTTAAGTTGCCTAATAGACTGCATTTTCCTGTCTTTCTTCTATGGCTATCTGTGTCCCAATCTCTGGGCAAGACACATGTCCTGTTGGTTTGAGGTCCACCCTGATATCTCATGTTAGTCCCCTCTTAAAAATTCTCTCCAAATGCAATTGTAATGTGAGGTATTGAGTTGGGGACTAGAGCATATGAATCTGGTGTGATACAATTTAGAAAATACCTTCAAACAAAGTTTGTGGGATGGTTAGGAATACATGCAGATTTCTCTGTACAACAGGGAGTCCCAGAGATATTTACACATAGCACATCCATGTGGGGAGTCATGGGGATAGCTATGTACAGCATGTCTGTCTGGTGGAACACCATCTACTACCGAATGATGCCCACCTGGTCCTGAGTCTATGCACACTGCCATCACATTGCTAGCACAAGGTGGCCAGAGGGAAACCATTTTTAAGCATTGTCTTTCCTTGGTACTTCACAAATACATTAATCTGGCTGAGACCTTCCTTATCTGCTCTCATTCCCCCTACCCCTCCTATTCAATAGGTTTTGGTGAATTTTATTTTGTTATCATTGTTTATAGATGTATCTGACAACTGTTCACCCAGTCCTACCCCACTTACAATTACCAACATGTATCTGTATATACGATCCTGTATGTTTTCGTTTTAGTTGTAGCATCAAACGCTGTATTCTTTTTGTAGTGTTTGATTCTTTCTATTTGGTTCCTTATTTTGTGGGATTTATTTCCTTCCTGATTTTCATGCTTATTTATCTTCCTCATCTTTGTTCATCTTGTGGGATTTATTTCCTTCCTGATTTTCATGCTTGTTTATCATCTTCTTCTTTGTGCAGGATTATTTTGAGTCATTTCTGTAGTGCTTGTTTTATAGTGCTGGATATAATGAATTGCTTTAGATTTTTATTTGCTCCTCAGTTATGAATGACATCTTAATCTAAGTTGACAATAGTTTACTTTCAGTACTTCAAACGGATCAAACAGTACCCCTTTTTAAGGTTTCTGCTGAGAAATCTGTATGTGACTTGACACTTTCAATATCCGTTCCTTCTTGTGAACACTTAAATATTTTAACTATGATGTGTCTTAGAATGTCTTCTTTTTTGGTTTTGGCTGTTGAGTATCCTGAATCCAAATTCCTGGTTCTTTCTCAGGACTGGGAAATTTCTAGTGTTTTATTGAATGTGTTTTTCTATGCCTTTAGCTTGCATTTCTTCTCCTTCTTCAATGCCTATGATTTGTGGTTTGGTCTCCTCTTCCAGTTTCTACAAGGTGGTTTATTTAGCAGGTGGAAGACAGAAGAGAGTACTTCTAAAGCTGCACTCAAGTAGTGTTACTTCTAGGTACAATGCTCTATTCTTGTCTGAAATTTATCCTATGCTTGATGAGCCTGTTATTATTGGATGTGTATAGTTTTGGCTCTTTCTGGACACATGGACAGAAGAGGCAGGATCCAGGATTGTGGTTTTTGCAGACTGTGCTGGTTCTACAGGGACATGAAGCTGTGTTTTTGGTAATGGTGCTTAGACTGTGGTGGTGGGCCACCAACTTAGTCAAAATGCCCCACAATCTGACTTTTCAAAGTGGATTTCCTTTGTCTTGGGCTCCATTAATGTGTAACAATCTCCTATTGAGTATTTGAAGTTCCTATAAAGGCATATGTTTTTCTTGATAATTGCCAAGTTATTGTATGGGGACATGAGAGCTAGGAATGCTCTATTCTGCCATCTTGCTGACGTACCTTCCATCCTTGAGCAAAATCTTAAGTGGGAAAATAAGTGAGTTGTAAACACTTCGAGAACTGGAATAGGGATGTCTACAATCTACAGTCCCACACTTACAGGTGGTAGAGAAGTAAAGGGAATGTAGAAATCAGTTTGACTTTTGTCTTTGAGGAATAGAAATCTAAAGTTACTGTTAGGTCTGCCAGGAGAACAGCCCCTCCTCCTTCCTCTTCACCTGCCTGCAATCACCTGACTGGTGATCACCTGACTGTGAGGCAGCAAAATATCCCAGGTTCTGAGGTCACTTCCTCATCTGGTGAAGTCTTCCTGGACCACCCTGGTCAAGCTTCCCTGGGACCATGAGAAGGTTCCAGGCTCTGAGAGCACTGAGGTCCTACCTCTTGCCTTTCCTTATGTTATCTCAACACGAGTGCCCCTGTCTTACTCTCTTTTGCTTTCTCCTTCCCCTCTGTCTCTGAACACCTCCATCTTGTGTGGGACTGCAGCAGATGAGGAAGTGACCTCAGAACCAGGGATCCTTTGCTGCCTCACAGTCAGGTGATTAGCAGTCGGGCGATTCCAGGCAGGTGAAGGGGTAGGGGGAGGGGCTGTTCTCTTGGCAGAGAGAACACCTTCTTATAGTTATAAACCAGGTACACATTACGATGAAAATATAGGTGGCTGATAATTTTTTAAATATTAGAAGAGCTTGAATATCACCATGGTTTTGAAAACAAATGCAGAACATCTCACATTCTCTATGTCAAAAATAGGTGACCCAATCCCAAAAGGAGGGTGAGATGCATTGTGCACAGATGTGACTGAAAACAATTTCAAGGCAATGATGCCGTGTGGTGTGAGTCTAGTCTGTGTCTGAAACGATGGAGGAATGAAAGGCCTCAGAAGACAGGGGAGGTTCTTAGGTGGCCTGAAGGCATCACCCAATGCTTTTTTGTTTTGCCAGTCTGGGGCCTGAGCACTGTCCTTGGTCTTTTTCCTCAAGGCTAGCATTTTGCCACTTGAGCCACGACACTATTTCTGGGTTTTTCTATGTATGTGGTACCAAGGAATTGAACCCGGGTCTTCATGCATGCTAGGCAAGCACTCTACCACTAGGCCAAACCCCTGGCCCACCCGATGTGTTTTATCTGGCAAATTTCTTAAGCTTTCCTCTGACTGTGGGTCTCCTTTTGTGGGCTTCTCTTTGATTGGTGGAGATCCTTTTCTTTTCATATGGGGTCATAGAGGCAAATATTTAGAGTCTGTCCTCTTGTCCTTACTCTACAAGCTCTATTTCCTCATTCTTTTATAGCTGTCTGTCCTTATTTTGATGCTGCCAAGAAGGTTATGTTTATCCTGACATTAGTAAGTTGTATAGACCATAAATTCTCTGAATGCCTGTTTTTCATGGCTTCTTCATTCTTTTGGATCCACTAGTTCCAATTTGTGGCCTAGATTTATCAGCTTATCTGGCCATCTGAAAGCCTCATTGGCCATACGTTCCCTGATCCCCTTCATTTAATACTTTCCCCACATATCATTCTATATCCTTGTTCCTTTCCATAGCACTTTTTCCCATGTTTCTTGTCAGGCACGATCTTCATGTACTAGCTTAACTTGCTGCCGATGGCTTGTATAAGCCCTCAACTCCCCAGCTGCCTGCGTTCCCACCCACTAACACTTAACAGTAATATTACTATTATATTACTCATTGGGAAGAACACTTACCAAACGGTAAGGAACAGGCATAACTGAAATGGCATGAGCATTCAAGAATGTTTTTGGGATTCATGTGCATGTTAAACCATGTTTCATCTCTCTGATGATACAAAATGAAAACAGAAGTGACACCAGATGATCAACTTACCCACAGAGGAGTCTGAGTATTCTCGCTGAAAAGGAAGGATCTGCTTGAGGCAGTACAGGTTGGTAAATTATATTATTTTTAATGAATATGAAAATGGGTCAGACTCTGAAGTTAAAACCAGAAAGCAACTAACAAAGCAGTTATGCTTCCTTCCATTTAAATGCTAAGTTACTGGTACAGGGAGAGTTAAAAGGGATAGCTATATAAAATTACTCTCCCCTTTGAAATAGGAAAAAGCTGGCAACTCTGTAAATGGGTGGAGTCAATGAGAAGCTTCTCTGAGAGAAGGAAGCTTTAAAGTGCACTTACTCTCAAGGTAGGCCCAGATACATCTCCGTATTTGAGCATAATAAGCAGTATCCATCTTTGGCCACCTAGAACTATTGCCAGGTGGTCAAGAGTCCTTAGATGACGTGGCCATGTGTATTTCCCATGCTTAGAAACAATAAAGGCAGCAGGTAACAGCTGCCATTTTGAGTCTCTAACTCCCCTTTCCTGCAAGGGGAGGAAATCTGCAGAAAATCTGTCCCTGTCTCTGTCTGTCTCTCTGTCTGTCTCTCTGTCTCTGTCTCTCTCTGTCTCTGTCTCTCTCTCTCTCTTCATTTCTCTCTACACTGTCAACCCTGTTATACAAAAATAATTTCTTGCTGAAACTTTCACCTTGTGAGATCCTCCTGTGAGACTCCCTGAAATGCTGTTCACATGTTGATCCCAGGGGTCTGTGGTTTGGGGTAGAAGCAGGAAGCTGTTTATCCATCCTCAGTGAAAGGCTCCATCTCAGAGAATGGGGAGCATTAACACCAACGCTTGATGGACTTTGCATTTCTCTTCACCTCCATAAGGGGAAGGCACTTTATTGTCCATATTTATGGGAACTTGCAGCGGTTGAAAGCAGGTTTTTAGACCTCAGGCCCCAACTCCAGGAGTCCTCAGGTTAGGTTCTGCCACTCACCTCCCCTATGCCAGTGAAGAGGCAGGGTAAAGGACAGCGAAAGGAGATGTGTTATATGGCACCCACAGGAAGACAGCTCTTCAGTACGTGGTCAGCTCTCTTCTGGGTGGATGAGGTACTGACACTGCTTGTGGGTTAAATAGGAGACTTGAGGATGGGATGAGAAAAGCAGGCACCGTTAAGACAGCCTCAGGTCACCATCTCTGGAGGCCTGGTGTATGGTCACTGCAAGACGGTATGAGGAAAGTATTGTCTGAGGAGGAGTTTGCCTTTTGTCATGAGGCACTTACCTGTTGACCCTGCTGGTGGAGCTCAGGGAGATTGTAAAGTGACTACTGAAGGGAATGGTCAGAGCAGAGCCCTGCTGCTAGGGATGGCTGTGGACTGGGGCTGGGGGAGTATTCACCTTGTAGTTAATTTGCAGGCCAAGCAAAAGCATCTTTTCAGTTGCTTCAGGTCTCAAAAACTGGCTCAGTCAACAAAGATAGGGATGGGTCCCTGTAGCTGGAAATGCTGAGGCTTCAGATCTGATATCATTGGTGGTCGTGGAGTCTCCTCACCCTTCTTGCTGTCTGCTCTGAGAATCGGCTTCACTCTGAGTAGGGAGCGGGCAGGTGGGAACATCTGGTTCTTCCTCTGCATCAGGCCGTTCTTTGACTTCATTGTTCCAATATGCTTCCTACGCTCGCTCGTGTTTGCATCAGCGGTGGAGGAGGAGGCTTCTGGTCTCCATTTGCATCCCCTCTCCAGGACCCTCAGGTCACTTCCCAGAGCAGGGATATTTTCCCTACTGCGCATTGGCTAACAGGCTGCTTACAAAAGACTGCCTGGGCCCTGGAGCTCTTCCTTGTGAAGTAAAATAAAGACACGATGAGGGGGTTGAGGGCAGCCCAGAACTGGTATAGATGGAAACCAGCCTGATAGTTCCAATACAGATGGCTGGACAAAGTGTAGAACTTGTGTAAAGCTTTTCAGAGCAGCAGAGGAAAGATCTGTCTGCAAGACAGATGAGCATAGGAGGGTGAGATGTGGGGATCTAGTTCAGAAGCTAAACATGGCCAAGCAGCCAAAGATTCTTATAAACCAGAGTTAATCCAGATCTTTCTGCCAAGCGGACAGTGATACCACATTCCTATCTCTTCCTTCTCTCTTGGAAGCTACAGCCATGGCGGGGTGTAGTCACAGGGAAGATGCATGTCTGAATCCCAAGTAAGGACTCAACAATGTGGGCACAAGTACTTGGTTCCCATTTGGGAAACCTTCATCTTCTTCCTATTTTTCCACCCTAGGGGCAGGGAGGAGGTGAGAGCTTTAGTTTGGTGAGAGACTCTGGATTCAAAGGTGGAGGGGGAAATGAGAGGAAGTATGGCACATTACTGGGGGTTAAACAGTAAAACAGTATCAGCACTGAATGCTGAGCAGTGAGAAAACCTTCCAACGTTGCTTCAGCCTCCATTTTTCAGAACGGTGTCAGTGACCATATAACAGCATGCAGACATTCACCCTGTTCTGCTGAAGCACACTGTGAACCCATTAGAGCCCTTTGTAGAGGAAGTTATGGTTTGGAAAGGACAAAAGAGGCTTCTTCAATCCAGGAAAGAGCACTGCAATTGGAAATGGGTCAGAAGATGGGACTGACATTTCACAAAAGGGCTGCAGAGTCACAGGGGGCATCAAAAAGATGCCAACTCCACTAGAAATGGAAACAGAGTGCCTTTCAAAAGAGTTGAGGAGGGGCAGGAGTGTGGCCTAGCAGTAGAGTGCACAAAGCCCTGGGTTTGATTCCTCAGTACTACATACACAAAAAAAACCCTGGAAATGGTGCTGTGGCTCAAGTAGTAGAGTGCTAGCCTTGAGGAAAGCCCAGTGCTCAGGCCCTGAGTTCAAGGCCCAGGACTGGCAAAAAGAGTTAAGGACTATTTTATGCATATTTGATCAAATTATTTAAAATTTGTTTGTAACATCCATAGTTGGTAAGTGTACAGGAAGATGGGTGGTCATGTTCTCTTGATGGTCGTGTTGATGATCATGACCCTCAGTAGAGACCTGGGAGCTTAGTGTACATCTACCTTGACTCACCAATGTCTTTACATTTTTGAAGTTTCACAAAGTACTATTTCCCAAACTTGGGCCTACTGGGATTCTTGAGCTGGATGACTTCCTGCACATTGTAGCATGTTTTATTAAGCAGCAATTCTGGCCTCTACCCACTTGATGCTAGAAACATCTAACCCTAAGTTATAGCAAGGAACAACATGTCTCTGAATTGTGGCTCATTATAATCATGATACATATCCGTGTATCTGGACAATCCCATTCCCAAGGTACCTGCCGGCCCTTTGTGCTGCTCCATGGTTTTCTTCTAGACTTTGAGCATCAGCAGAGCGTATTTCTGTTGCATTGGTGTTTGAGTGGCCTTCAAGGGTCTCGTGGAGGGACTGGACAGTCAAGAGAGCAGGAACCAGGTTCTACCACTGGTGTGTGGTGACTGTGGACAAACATCCTGATGTCTTGATCTCAGGTGCTTGCCTGTTCCTGGCCTGCTTCACGACTTCCAGGTGTTGTGAGACTTCTGAAACAAGTAGAGGGGGAAGTGGTATAAGTTAACCAAGGCAGGAGAGATCCCCACAAAAGAGATGGCTCATATTGTGTCCCACTAAGAATGCTGGAGTAGAGGTAAAAAGGAAAGGAAACCACTGGCCATTGTTTCCAATCTTGGTGACAGAGGACCTAGATCTGACTGAGGATGATAAATGCGAGTTGGTACATAATCACACTTCACACACCTACCTGTAGGAAACCCAAGTGGCCAGGCAGGCCCTCCTTCCTGCCACTTGGCCAATGTGTCTCCACGCAGGGAGGGAGGGATCGCATTTCAGGAGAGTCTCTTTATAGCCACAGCAGCAGGGCTGAGCTCTCCCAGCTGTGGGAGCCAGGCTGTCCAGAATGAGGGTGTCCACAGCCTTCGCAGCTTGTGTGGGTGTTGCTGACCTGTGCAGGTAATGCATGACTCCTGGGCCTCCACCCAGGGGCTATGAGCCCCCTAGTCAACCCAAGGAATCGTTATTGGTTTGGGACTCACTCATGGTGATTTTAAAGCATATTTTTGGTTCATGAGATCCCATCTTAACATATGTTCTGAGGGCCTCCTTGTTGCCCAAGAAATTTATGTTAATGTTGTGTGGGTGAGTGATGGAGGGTAGGGAAGTTAAGCTGGATGAAGCCTGGCTAACCTGAGTCTCACTGAGATGAGTGGTGGTGCCAGAATTTACAGTATAGGTGCAATAGCCATATTTTGGAGTGGGAATCACAGGGCGAGTCTGAGGCCTCTGGAGGGGCATGCAGAGCCCCTTGGCTCTGCCTCTCCCCAGGGCTTTTTAGCTGCTGGTTATAGCTATGGCCATAGCACCAATAATCAGAAGCTTCCATCCAGGTCAGAATACCCAGAAGAGCAGAGTCACTTGCTTGTTTTGAGGTCTGGGCCCTGCAGGTGGTTTTAAGGGTAGGAAGACTGGCTAGCTGTCATTTGAGAACAAAAAGCTAAAAAGTGCTATGAACTTCGCCTTATCTTGCACCTCTTTCTGATCTCCACATATAGACTACTAATCCCCCAATGGTGATGATGCGAGCCTAGGGGCCGTGCGTCTCCCCAGGGCCAGCTGCAGGTGTTCATGGGGAAAGTTCACCTTGGAGGTTCACATAGCTGGTGAGCATGGAGGGCAACCTGTTCTCTATGCTTCAAGGCCTGGGCTAAAGAATGTAGATCAGAGGTGATAGATGGCACAGGTGAATCCTCTCCTGACAGGTTGCATAATGTGAAAGTCACATTATGCATTTGCACTTGAGTTCTGATTTTATTTTCTAGAGAAGAGCTGACAGAAACTCCAGAGGTATGGGAGGGAGGGAGATAAGGAGAGAGACCAGGGTGGGGGGGAGGGGAGACAAAGAGAGGGATGGGGAGAGACAGAGACAGAGACAGAAAGAGACAGAGAGAGGCAGAGACAGAGACAGACACACAGAGAGACAAGAGACTGAGAGAATAAACAAACAAACAGCCTGAGCAGCTTTTGATGTCTGTGAGGGATAGTACCAGCACCAGGTCTCTGTGGGCCGAGGATCGCTGGAGACGTGGGGTGAGGGGTGTCATCTCTGCTATCCGCTCAGCCTCAGTCCTTTGCACAGAGGTTCCCCTCATAGTGAGCTTGTTGACCCGGACTTCATCTGCAGTGCTTCAGCTTCCCATACTGAGTTTTGTTTTCTTTCAGCCAGAGGCAGATCACCCCAAAACCCAAAAGGTAAATGATGACATTATAATCTCATCATCTAGCATGCTTCACCCAGAGATGATGTATTTTTTGGTGGGCTCTGGTAGACAAGGTTTGTAGTAGAGACAATTCTTGATGAAAAGAGCATGGTGTTTCTGTACCTGCAAACGTACTGAAGTCTAAAAATCACTATTTTCCTACTAACACAAAGGATGGCATCCTCTTGCAGCCTTCAAGCTGCATCAGTTCCAAGGCAGGGATAGGAGGTATCTCTGTACAGAGCAGATGTCATGGGAAGATGGAGCCGCCTCCGACATCCCAGAGTCTGAAGTGTTGAGGGAATCACAATGGATCATGTTGGACATAAGAGCATTGGAGGGGAGGAACCAGGAGAAGGAGCCTGGAGGCACACTTGGGAGGGATGCTGCTATTCCATGATTACGTATGCTTTTAGAGGGTAGGGAAAGTGCAGGAAAGATCTTGAGTATAAAACCATCCCATCTACAAGAGGCTATTTTCATCTTCAACCTTAGTGCTGGAGAATAAGACATCTATGAGTAGGCTGCTAGACCCTTCTCCAGGACTTGGGGATGGGGTGGGGAGAATTCTCACTTGACAGGTTATAGTCCTCTCTGCGGGCAGGAGGCTGGCCTATTTACTATTTTTCAAAAATGTCTTTAGAAAATATCATTAAGGAGCTGGGAGCGTGGCCTAGAAGACACAAAGACCAGGGTTTGATTCCTCAGTACCATATACATAGAAAAAGCCAGAAGTGGTGGAATGGCTCAAGTTGTAGAGCTCTAGCCTTAAGAAAGCCCAAGGACAGTGCTCAAGCCCCAAGTTCAAGTCCTGGGACTGGGAAAAAATTAAAAAAAAGGAAAAGGGAAAAAAAAGCCTCAAGCCTATGGTCCTAGCTACTCAGGAGGCCAAGATGTGAGGTTCAAAGCCAGCCTGGGCATAACAGTCTATGAAACTCTTATCTCTAATAAACTACTCCAAAAAAGCCAAAGTGGTGCTGTGGTTCAAGTGGTAGAGCACTAGCCTTGAGGTCAAGTCCTAGAACTGACAAATAACAACAACAACAAAAACAAACACAAGGAAGGAAGAAAAAGAAAGAAGGAAGAGAAAAGAAAAAGAAATAGAAAATACCATTAGGAAGGCAGAAATGGTGTGCTTGACCTTCTTCTTACAGTCAGGCAATACGACTGATCTGATGAAAAAGGGGGTTCAAGACAGGGATACTTATTTCATTTATTCTCCAACCAGCCAAACATAGTTCTTTTTGGTTTTTGTTGTTATTGTTGTCTGTTTTACCAGTGCTGAGGCTTGAACTCAGAGCCTTGGCACTGTCCCTGAGCCTCTTTGTGCTCAAAGCTATCACTCTACCGCTTGAGCCACAGCACCATTTCTGGCATTTTCTGAGTAGTTTACTGACGATAAGAGTGTCATAGACTTTTCTGCCAGAGCTGACTTTGAACCGTGACCCTCAAATCTCAGCCTCCTGAGTAGCTAGGATTACAGGTACTTAAAAAGGGCCCTGAGTCTCCTTTAAATCTTTGAAAAGGCTAGAAAAAGCCCATCAAGTATACCTATCATCAATATTTTATTGTTCTTGATGAGAGGGGGTAAGGAAGATGGACAATGACTGGATGTGGGGATGACACAGCCTGCCGCTGGTTTAGAACGTTCTGGAATTCTAGGTTCCTCTTCTTTTGTTGTAGTCTATAATGACTGTGGGGGTTTGATCAAAGCGAATGAAGGAAGGATTGTAAACTACAAGGGGCCAAGAAGAAACTGTATCTGGATCATCGAAGCGAAGCAGGATCACCGTATCTCAGCAGTAACTCCTAGGCTCAAGTGAGTACCAAGGTTGTATGCTTGCTGATGGCACGGGGTTGCTCAGGAGGGCTCCGTTTTGGCCTCCTCCCATTCCTCTGGGAAGCCTCCATCACAGGCATCCATTACAGTCCAACTCTGTTTCTCTCTCTAATGGGAACTATTCTTTTGGATAAGAATAGCTCATTAAGCTCTCAGGGAGGCGTGGCATGTCCTTCACGATCTGGGGCTTTAACCTCAGCTTTCTTCTATTAATTCTCTCTGGCTTCATAGCACACTGTGTATTGTCCACACTGCAATCCAGCAGCTACTTGCCTTTGCTCCCATCATGCTCTCTTCTAGGATATCACCCTTGTTGGACTGTGCTGTCCATGCCAGGGTACTCTGGTGGTTGTATTTCATGCTTTGTTTGACATGACTACCTGAAACAGATATGCACCTTTGCCTGTGAAATTGTCTGTTGAACAAAGTGCATATCTTCCTCTCACCTGCAATCCATTGCTCTGCCACAGGTAAGACACCATTGAGTCTAAAGTGTCATGGTATTCTCATCTATGTCTCTGTCCATGTCTCCTAGCTGAGGAATATTTGAAGAATATTTGAAGAATATTTTTTGTCTTTATTATTATCATTATTACTATTTGATGCTGGTGGAGCATTTCTTTTGCATGAAAGATAATACCACAGAAACAAGTTCCAGTGTAGCCTATGATAACACACATAATTCTTATGTGTTCTTCTAAACAAAGAAGCCACATTGCCATCCTTATAAACAGCCCAAGATAGAAGATGTCACATGAGAAAATGTGTGTCCAAGTTCCCTCTGTATCCAGGTATGTGGTGAACATAGGCCTCAGGGGAAGGGAAAAAAAGACTTGTAATGGGGTTGACTGAAGTATTCATTATAGCTTCCCACCCAGGAGATGAGGATGGGGCACTGAGGAGAAATACTGGAGAGATCCTGGATGACTAATTTGGGCATTTCTTGTGTCTCTATTACTCAAGCTTCAGCAGGATGAACAGTTATGAACATTAACCTATATGCATGAATGAATTAATTAAACAGGGGCCTCACTCTATTGTCCAGGATTGCCTCTAATTTGTGATTCTTCTCCAGCTAGCTGAGTTACAGCTGTAGAGTGACACACTCAGTCCCTTTGTCTATTTTGACGAATTTGGGTGCTCCCGTGTTGGGGGAATAAATGTTTATAACTGTAATATTATGGGCATGGATTGTACCCTTTACTAATATATAATGGCTGTCTCTATCTTTATGTACTGATTTTACTGAGAAGTTAATTTTGTCGGAGATTAAGATTGCTACTCCTGCTTTTTTGCATGGTGCAATGGAGTGGAAAATTCATTTCCATCCTTTCACTTGGAATTTGTTTCTGTCTTTGGCAGTGAGGTGGGTCTCTTGGAGGCAACATATGGATGGGTGGTGTTTCTTAATCCAGTTTGCTGCTCTGTGTCTTTTGATTGGATTGTTCAGCCCGTTCACATTTAGGGAAATTATGGAGAAGTGGTCAGTGTCCATTGTCGTTATTTATTTTTACTTCTAAGTTTCTTTCTCTCTCTTTTTTCCCCCTTTTGTGTTTAGTGAATTATAGATATTTGCTTCTTGATGGGGGTTCTTGATGTTCTACAATTTGTTCTCGATTAATTAGTATTTTTTGTAACGCTGGTTTAGTGTGCACATATTCATAAAGCTTCTCCTTGGAGTGAAATATTCTTGTTTCTCCCTCAAATGTAGATGCTAGTTTTGCTGGATATATCAGTCTGGGTTGGCAGTTGTTGGTCTTCAGGACATCAATGATGTTTTTCCAAGCTTTTCTTGCATTTTGGGTTTGCGTGGAGAGATCTGCTGTAATTCAAATTTTTTCCCATTGTATTATAGCTCTTTCTTTGTTTTTGCAGCATTTAAGATCAATTCCTTGGTATTGGGGTCTAGTGTCTTTACTATGATATGTCTGGATGAGTTCCTTCTAGGATCTTGCCTGTTTGGAGTCCTGAAACCTTCAATAATGTGAGTATTTTCCCTTTTGAGGTTGGGGAAGTTCTCTGCTATGATTTTGGTGAATAGGGGCTGCATTCCTTTGTCCTGAAATTCTGCGCCCTCCTCAATCCCTATTATGCGAAGATTAGACTTCTTTGCTGCATCTGCCAGTTCCTGGAGCTCTCTCTAGTGGATTCTGACTGATTTTTCCAGGGTGGTGATTCTCTGTTCCAGCTCTTGTGTTTTATCTTCCGTTCCTGATGTTCTATTCTCCATCTCAGTCAATCTGTTGCTTAATGCCTCCATTTTTGCTTTAAGTGTGGATGCTGAGCTGATCATGTCTGCTCTGAGGGTATTAATCTTTTCTTCCATTTCTCTTTTGAATTCGAGGAGCTCTTTGGTGATTTCCTGCTTATGTTCCTGGAATTGTTTTTGGAGTTCTGTTTTAATCTCTTTAGTCATGTCCACAATCATCTCCTTGAATAAGGTCATGTTTTGTGTCTCTTCAGGTGTCATTTCTTGAGATGGTGACACCTCTCTCGTCCCTTCGCTCTTGTTTCTTTTGGGCTTTGCATGGGACTTTGATTATTTATGTATGTCCTGATTCTTCTTTGTTCTCTCCTAGGCATCGAGAACTGTTGTTGTAGTTCGCTCTGTGGTCAGTAGGTAGCGGTCTTTACTTGAATTGGGACCGGTGGTTCTGGGAATCTGTGTTAAACCTGTGGTTCTCGGCCAAATTGATTCCTCTGTTGACTGGGTCAGAGTTTGCAGTTTTTGCGGGTGTTCGACCTGTTCCCAGAGGCTGTGTGCTGCTGCACGACTAGCTCTCAGCCCAACCAGTGGCCTCACAGTAGGCCGTGGGTTGGATCTGCGTGCTTCAGTCTCAGCACGCTGGGCGGATGGGCGCTGCTTCCAGGGGAGGGCCCCTGGCCAAGGGTCTGGGGTCAGGAGTTTCCAGGGACTCTCAGGTAGGCCAGCTGATGTCCACTCTGTTCCCAGGGGGGGGCTCAGCCGAGGACATGGACTCCAAGGGCGGAGCCTCACCTTTCTTATTCTCAGAAGGTGAGCTCGGCTACTGGTCTGCCCTTCAATTCCCTGCTATGTTTCCGCCACTTTGGCCAGGAGTCTGTGACTGTGGGGGGCCTCTTGGTGCTGTCTTGCTGGGGATTCCCAGCTGGAGGGTGCCTGGCTCAAGATTTGAGGGGGACAGATGCTGGCTCCTAGACTCCCGTACACCCACCCGCTGTTGGAAGGCAGGGTCTCAGCTCCCCCCACTCTCCAAACCCAGTGGCCTGGGAGAGGAACCTGTTGGGCGGGTGAGCTGGGACACCTTTACTCCCTTTGGTGAGGTGCTGGGTCTTAGTGCCCGCCCGCTTGTCAGTCTCCAGTCAATGACCTGGGGGAGGGACCTGTTGGACGGGTGGGGGCTGGGACACCTCTCTTCCCTTTGGTGGGGTGCTGGGTCTTAGTGCCTGCCCGCCTGTCAGTCTCCAGTCAATGACCTGGGGGAGGGACCTGTTGGACGGGTGGGGGCTGGGACACCTCTGCCCCCTTTGGTTGGGCGCTGGGTCTTAGCGCCCGCCCGCCTGTCAGTCTCCAGTCAATGGCCTGGCGGAGGGGGCTGTTGAGGGAAGGGACAGGATTCTAAATTCCTTGCTCCCCTGCACTTGCCAGTCTTTCTCAGGCAGGGTGGAGGGGTCTGAGTTAAGTTCTATAGCTTTGCACCAGCTCTGCTTTCCCGATGGGTTTGAGGTCACGCTGGGCTACCCGCTGGGCTACTCACTCCTCTGTGTTTGGCTGTCGGTGCTCTACGGTGTTGGAGATTCGTTCACTCCCCTCGGATCTCCGCCGCCGCTTGTGGTCCATGTCTGGGTTCCGCTGCTTGCTGTTCTGGTCTGCGCTGGTTCCTGCGTCTGGCTTCTGCCGCCTGCTGGCCCGGTCCTATGCTGGTTTCTGTGGCGGTCGGGGCTGCCCGGCCCGGTGCCCTTTGTCTATTTTGAAAACTGATTTTGAGGCTGACTGTCCTTAGCTCCAAAATGCAGGTGCAGCCAAACTAAAAAAATGTCGTGTGGATCCTGAGAGGATGCTTATTGTTTATTGATAGACAAGAGACACACTCCAGCTCTTCCCCAGGAAGCACTGAGTGTGCTCTGCCTGGGTAAGGAGGAGAAGTGAAAGATTGGTACCCACTGGAATTCATGAAAATTAGAACTCTTCTTGTCCTGGTAGCAAAAATACTTTCTGAAGAGATGATTAAGGTGGGAAGTGACTGTCTTCATCCTGGAAGAAATGGTAGACTTGTTTTATGGTGGACTTGTTGTGTCTGTGCTCTTATAGCAAGGCTGTAGGGATTTGGTTTTAGATCACTGATGGAACAAGACTATAGAGAAGAGCGCAGACAATTCCAAATGCTGACTTGCTTTTCCTCTGCTCCACAGCTTCACCTGTGATAAGGAGGTGTTAGACATTTTTGATGGACATCTAAAGTCAGATTATTTGGGGAAGTATTGTGAAGGCTCTGATGTGAAATTCAGATCCAGCATCAACTGCCTGACCATTAAATATTCCAGAAAACTAAGGCATCCCCCTTCTTTCTTTGAAGTCTATTTCCATACGTTTAAAGGAGGTAGGTGTGTGGGTGGAAAGGCTTCCTGCTCGTTCTCTTATCCTATGCAAACCTTCCTGTGTACATGTTAGGCAACTGTACCTGTGTGCAATGCTGGGTTTTTGACTCTCTGGCCTTACTATGTAGCCCATTCAGAGTCCTTGTGCCCTTGCTATGGCTTTAGTACACAGGTGTGTGACACTTGGTGGGGGCAGGGATCTCTAAGAGATCCCTGAAAGATAGAATAATGTGCTGTGGTCAACAAATTTCTTCAGATAGCATGTTTTATTACAAAGGGTCAGATAATCTCCAGACAAAAAGGAATCTTTTACTAAGCATCTGGTCCATTCTGCTCCTGATACACCAGATGTGGCTTCAGGTGAGTCTTCTCCTCTCTTCCTACCATTGTTTTCCCATTTTATAGGTTGGGGAGAGGATCAGATAAAGCATCATTTATTATTGTCAAAAATCAGATGAGACATCCTTAGCCCATGCACTATATTCATAATATGCCAGGGTGACCATTGCATAGACACAGAAGCTGGTGCTGTTGGGAGTTCCCAGACCTGACTTACTCAGGCTTCAGCGGAGCAGTCACCTTGAAATAACTCACCAGGAGGCACACACCGCCATGCAGCCATCTGTCACCACCAGGGCTGTGCTCCAGGGTGGTCTCAGGAACAGCCTGGCATTCAGCTTCCTGTGAGCTGCTGTTCTGCATCAGCCAAGTGCAGATTCAGGACTGGACTCAGGTCTTTTGGCACCAAGTGTTTAACTCCAGTGAAGTTTTTATTGATGACAAAGTTATTCTCAATTGAGATTATTTATGTCTTTGATCAGGAAGTTTTATTTACTTAGTTCCACTTCAAATTGGTCACTGATGTCATTACCAAATTTACAGAGAGAAATGAGCAGTCAAGAGTGAAAGGGAGGAGTGTTCTGGTTGGTCCAGGACTAAAGGAATTCTGAGACAAAGGCGATGCAGAGCTGAAAGTGTGATCGTCACCAGCAATCCTGAGGGCTGAATTTTGTGTCTGTGGACCAGTCGTGTGGGCACACTGGGACTTGAATGGATTCCCAGGCAGGAGGAGAAAATGGGGAATGGGCTGGTTCTTGGTGACTGTGCCAGGCTTTCTCCCCTCCATGGTGCCAGGGTTTCTGAAAGGAATGGGAGCATGATGCCCTTTCCTGGTGCTCAGTTCTCATGCTTTGCAGTGGGGTTCCTCTCCACAGTGAGCTCATTGTCATGTGTTCTGTCATGAGTTCTATAACCTCAACTCATTTTCTTTTTTGTTTTTTCTAGATGTTGATTCATCAAATATGACAGCAGGTAAATGGGCCCCCCCATCTCCCCTTCCCATTCTTTTTCTGGGGGGTAGGTGAGGCATATGTTCTTATTCAAAATAGGTGAGAATACATTTTAAGTTCGGTTAAGTTGGGGGAGATGGAGGCAAATGTTTAAAGGGGTGGTATTGATCAGTATACATCATGCCATAAACAAAACCATTTGTCTAATACTTAAACAAAAAATAAACTAAAAGGAAAAGTGGGAAGGAAAATCAAACTCCCAACAGTCTAGCTCCTGATGTTATTTATGTAACATGAGCCTCCCAAGCCTTCCCTTTGGCACTGGAGTTAATACAAAGTCTCACAGTTTCCCTTGAATCCTCTCATCTGCCAGCTCTAGAGCCAGGGCAATGAGCCATCTCTTTCCAGGGCCTGGAAGGAGGCTGGAGCCTCCTGTGAAAGCCCATAGTTTGGGGGAACTTGAGTTAACCCCCATTCAGATATGAGAGAAGGGAAGGGTGAGAGATACAGAGAGTGACTGAGGGCTGAAGCTGGGAAGAGACTCTGCCCTATGCCTCATGCCATGAGCATGAGGATTGACTTACACCTTGGTGAGCAGGGACAGCACAGAGAAGATCTTAAGTATGCAGCCATCCTGTCCCAAACAGTCCCAGAGGAAGGAGCCCTTTTCATCCCTTTCCTCAATGTTGGAGCCTGAGGAATCCCTGAGTGGGTTTGTAGAGCCCTGCTCTAGAACTAGGATGAGCAAGATTCTCATTTGTTGAAAGGTTAGTCCTGTGTAGGGGAGAATGGCATATTTAGTAATATTTAGTATTCCTCAAACCTGTGCTAGGGAGGCAGAAATGGTGTGTGTGTGTGTGTGTGTGTGTGTGTGTGTGTGTGTGTGTGTGTGTGTGTGTATGTGTGTGTGAGACAGAGAGAGAGACACAGAGACAGAGACAGAGACAGAGAGACACTTTTTGTTCTCAGTCAGGCAATAGGATCTATGAAAATGAGTATCCAAGGCAGAGCTGCTCATTTAATCCATTTCCAACCATTCACCCACAATAGTACTTGGTAAAGTTTACGGGCACCCCACAAATCTTTAAATGGGCACCAAAACCCACCTTCCAGGGGAATCAGACAGGACTATGGATGCTGTGCTGTTCTTGGTGAAAGGAAGTTAGGAGCAGACTCCCGTTGTGGGTTTAGAAAGCTCTGGAGCCCTGTGTTTCTCTTCTTACATTGCAGTGTACAATGACTGTGGGGGAACCATCAGGGAACGTGAGGGAAAGATCTTAAACTATAATGGAACAAAGATGGAGTGTGTCTGGACCATCGAAGTGAAGCAGGATCATCGTATTTCGGTAGCAATTGCTGACCTCAAGTGAGTCCTGAGCCATTCATGTGTGGATGGTTCTGTGGCTCCTCAGGCCTCCATCTTGATCTCTTCTCATTCATCTCCCAGTTGTCCATCCCAGGCTCCTGTTATATGCTCACTCTGTTTTCCTCCCTGAGGGAAACTTTTCAGTGGACCTGTCTTTTGGATAAAATCGAACTCTTGGTGATGCTTTTCAAGTCTTCTGATCTGGTATTTGGCCCACACTCTCTTCTTCCCACTTCTCTGGCCCCTGTGTCTGGGCTGAGCGCATTGCACGCTGATTCTCAACTCTTTTCAATGCAGCAGCCTCCTGCTTTTGTTCACACCATGCTTTCTACATGCTTTGTTTATCCCTATCAGACTTCATTCCTCATGCTGGAGTCCCAGAGTGGTTAATTGGAGATAAGAGTCTCATTGTCTTTCTTATCCAGCCTGTCTTCAAACTACCATCCTTAGATCTCAGCCTCCTGAATCGCTGGGGTGCTAGGATTCCAGGCATGAGCCACCAGCACCCTACAGGATTCAGTTTTAGATCACTGGTAGGAGAATACCACAGAGAAGAGGGTGTACAATCCCAAATATTTACTCCTGCTTTCACCTTTCTCCACAGCTTGACCTGTAATAAGGAGAATTTAGAACTTTTTGATGGACCTCCGGGATCAGATCCTTTGGGGAAATATTGTGAAGGCCTTAATCTGAAATCCAGATCCACAACCAACCATCTGGCCATCAGATATTCCAGAGACCCAAAGCATCCACCCACTTTTTTGAATTACATTACTATGCATTTAAAAAAGGTAGGTGGTAGTGGAAGTGCTTCCTGCTCGTGCTCTCTTTACAGGGATGAACATATGATGTTCAGCATGTCCTACACTGGTGCTATTGTCTATTTATAATCTGCAGACATACTTACTACTCAGAGGCAAGTATGAATTTAGTCCATATGTGCTGTTGACTCCATCTGAGATTGCAGCATATGTACTCTTAAATCAGTATCTACTTCATTTCTGAACATGTAACATATTTACAAACCCCTTGATATCTAGGAATCTTTTAGAAATTATCTATTAAAAAACAAGTTGTATTAGCTGTCAGCCATCGTCACCAGAGAACACACAGCAGTATTTGGTATGCTGCAAGCTTGAAGGTAACTTAAACTTGAAATATTTGGTCCATTACTTCTATCTGATGGATGTGAATTTGCCTCTTAGTTCACTTTGTATCAAGAGCTAAACTGTGAACCTTTATTGCTGGGTAATGACTGAAAACAAAGATTTATTTTCATGCTCAAAAAAAGATAGTTCAAGTCTCAGAATAAGAGAATATCATGGCAAATCTGAATTGGAATTTTCTGACGATGGCACTAGCATGGGGACATTGTCTTTGGCGTGGATACAGGGATAAGCCTGCTTTCCTCTGTGAGCTTGGCATCTCTGAAAGGGGTGTGGAAAGTCACCCCACCTCCTCTCGACTCAGTTCCACTCCTCTGGCTTCAGGTTCTTCTCCACAGTGAGCCTGCTGTTCAGTGCTCCAGCTCTATGCTCAATAACTTCAAGTTCTCATTTTATTTTTCTGTGTTGGTATTTTTTTTCAGATAAAAATGAGCCACCAAAAAGGACAAGAGGTAAACACGATCATTTTCACTTTCCCTCCTGTCATCCTGATACTAGGTATATCCAAGTTGGAGGGCAGGTAGTTCAGTGAGAAAACTCTGATCCAAGGATATAATGCTGTCTCTTTGGGGGTGGGGGTGAATGAGGTAGATATGATAGACTCTTGTCCAAAAAAGGTAGAATGAGTTTTGACTGCTTAAATCCTTTCTAAATAGCTAAGTAATCCAGAGCTCCTGGGTCATCTCCTCATCCCTGGCGATCAGTATGTAGCCCCAGGAATTTCCCTACGTCCTCTCTTCAGCCTAGCCTCAAGAGCTGGGAAAGGCACCTCTTCCCACAGCCTGTCGCTCCTCTGAAATCGAATAGTCTTGAGAGATGAACTTGGCTCCATCCTCCATTTCAGACATGAAGGCACTGAAAGTGGGACAGAAAGCATGAGCACAGGGCAGGAGTTGGGAAGGGACACTGCCTCATGACAGTGGCATTCCATGGTTGACTTACATCTCAGTGGTCAGAGACAGTACCGAAAGTTCTTATCAAATATGAGTGACCACCATCCAGAAGTATCCTAGGGGAAGAAAACATTTTTAGCCTCAGACTCCATATAGAAGTCTGTGGCAGCCCTGAATGGGATGGTTAGGAGAACTCCTTCTTGTATTTGGATGAGGTATGGTTCTCATTTGCTATCTCTCAAACCTGTCCTGTGAAATACCATCAGGGAGGCAGAAATATGGGATGTTTATGTTGACTTTGTGTTCACGGTCTGGTAATGGGATTGATGGAAAGGGCTATCTTGTGAGGAGCTATTTATTTTGTCTATTTCCAACCATTCAGACACAAGCAGTATGTTAAAGGGGCTCGGGGGGATCCGGTAAATCTCTGAAAAGGCTATCAAAAGCTGGTCTTGTAAGGTCATTCCCGGGGAAGCTCAGTGTCAATAGAAAGTTAGCAGGATGGGCTCTATGAGGCCAGTGGACAGCACAGCCTGTGTCTGCTTTAGAAGGCTCTCAAGCCCCATGGGCTAGATTCTTCTCTTGTTTCAGGACGTGGTAACTGTGGGGGCTTACTCAGAGTAAATGAGGGGAAGATCTTAAACTATATTGGACCAAAACCAAATTGTGTGTGGACCATTCAAGTGAAGCTGGATCACTGTATTGCAGTAGAAATTCCCGCCCTCAAGTGAGTACCAAGGTTGTATGTTTGCAAAGGGTGCTGTGACACCTGTGTAAGAGTCCAGGCCATGTTGACCTTTTCCTGTTCACCTTACAAACCTTCATCACAGGCCTGTTCCAATCCACCTGTGTTTCTCCCCGAAGGACGCTGTTCCATGTACTCTTCCATGTCTTTCGGATAAAATTTAAGCTCTTGGCGCTGTCTTGTAAATCCTTCATCATCTAGTCTTTCGAACTTGGCTCTCCTCTTACTCTTCTCCCTGGCCTCTGTGCTGAGTGTACCACACTGTAGATTCTGGAATCCAGCAGCATCCCGCCTTTACTCCCACCGGCTTTCTACCTGGACACAACCTTCGTTCCTGTCAGACTCACCTCCCATGCCAGGGTCCTTTTTTTTGTATTTCATGTTTACTCAAAGCAACTTTTCATAGCTGGTAAATACCTTTTCTTGGGAGATGATTTACTAAATCATGCCAAATTTCTTCTCACCTGTGACCCTTCCCATACTGCAAGCATGACATTAGTGGTGGGGTCCAAAGTGACATGGTAATCTCTTTTATTTTTTCCTGATCCTGTGGCTTGAACTCTGGGTCTGGGCTCTGTCCCTGAGTATCTTTGCTCAAGGCTAGCGCTCTACTACTTGAGCCACAGCACCATTTCTGAGTAGTTCATTGGAGATAAGTCTTGCAGACTTTCTTACATGGACTGGCTTTGAACCACAATCCTCAGAGCTCAGCCTCCTGAGTAGCTAGGATTACAGGTGTGAGCCACCAGTACCTTGCTGACATGATACTCTTGACTGTGATTGTATCCTTGTCTTCTAATCTAGGAGGCTGTCTTGAGGATTGTAGAATTTTGGATAACTGAAATGGTAACACCACAGAGACCATTTCCAATGAAACACCTATTAACATGAGCTATTCCAGAACTTTGAATTAGTAAGCCACATTCTCATCAATTCCAGAAATAGCCCCAGATTCAAGATGATATATGACAAAATATTTCTTATGAATGACTGAGGGCCAGGCCACTCAGGATATTTTGAAAACAGGCTTTTTGAGATGTAAGTGCTTCATAAGATTTAAAAAATCCCTTACCATCTGTTTGAATGAACTATGTACTGTGGCCAGAGGCTCTAATGAGGAGTGTGGCCCAGAAGATGAATGTGGGAAATCCAGCGGAAGTAGTTAAGGAGAAGACCAAGATCAAGAATTTCCCTGGTTTCGACTTTTTGAGTCTTATGTGGGTGAACATGTGTGGATATTTACATACAGTCCAATTAATAATTATTTTCGATCATCTAACAGAATAGAATCCTTGCTCTGTTTTCGAGTCTGGCCTACAGTTTGTGATTTTCCTTCTTCAACCTTCAGAATAGCTGAGGAAAATGCACAGGGTGACATGCTAGCTTCTGTTGTCCCCCTAACCCCCAATTATTAATGTCTATTATCTTTAAGTAGTTATACAAAGGAGTTGCCATTCGATGAAGTAGTTTATGAGAACAAGGCATCTTGACCAATGTTACCCTTCTCAATATTCTCGTCCATCTCTCCCAATCCATCCCTTCCCTCACTTCTCTTAATTTTATAGAATACACACTGCATTCTTGACTGTACTCACCCCTCCCTTCTTGTCTTCATTTGTCAGCCCCTCTCCCCATAATCCCACCCCATCCCTTTCCAGTATCTGATTCTCTAGTGTATATTTTGTTGAAGTTTGACTTTGCCTTTCTAAGGGATTACACTATTGCTCTCTCTGGGTCTGACTTACTTCACTTAACACTATTTTCCAGGGTTTTCCATTTCTTTGCACGAGATCATTCTTTCTAATTGATGAGTAAAATTCACCATTGTGTGTGTGTGTGTGTGTGTGTGTGTGTGTGTGTGTATTACATATCCTTGAGCCATTCATCCATTGCGGGGCATCAGAGCTGATTCTATACCTTGGCTGTGATGAATACAACCAAACACAGTTGTGCTTGTGGCTTTACTGGATCCTGGTTTGTAATCCTTGGATAAATTCCAAGGCATAGTCTCTTTTTGAATACTCATTTTATATATGACCATCTGTAGCTCCAAGGACAAACTCAGGCTTGTATGCCTATTTATTTTATTTATTTTAATTAATTAATTGGGAGGGCCTGGGACTCTGGGGCTGTTGGCTGTCCCTTTCGTATCCTCCCATCATGCCGAGAACATGTGAATTCTCAGTGGCTCACAGAGTTGCATATGTACCTGAGAGAGACAAACCTTGATCAAAACACTTTGATATTTCCTTACCATCAGAACCCCTAACACCCCTTCCACACCCCCTTTCCTGAGTGCCTTCTTTACTACCTAAAGCCACATGGCCACAGGGAGTTCTCTCCGCTCTCCCTGGTTTCCAGTCACACACAATAGGCAGGATGGAGACCCAGTGCTTTAACAAAGCCTCTGTCACAGGAGGATGCACCCGGCAAGAAAGCATTAAAGGCAGGGAGAGTGCATGCTCCATGGAGGAAAGGGAGGCTTCCTTATCTTGCAGGGCCTGGTAAACTCTCTTATCAAGTATTTAGGATGTGTGAGCTACTGTAGACATCTGTACAAATGTGAACATAGCTGCTCCTAGAGCATCTCCTATTGAAATTGTTATTTCCATTCTCATCATGAAATCTGGACTCAGAGAGCATCCCTGACAGTAATGATAACTTTCTGGTGTGTCCTTACCAAGAGGTAGAGGCTCATTTGCAGAAGGGTTTGGCCTCAATGGAGGCAAAACAAGTCCATTGTCCTACCTTTGGTCTGTCCTAGGAAGAGAAAGCCAGGAAACATCAATGACGTGTTGCTGCTGGCTTCCTGTTCTGCTGTCTGGTCCTGCTGAGAAAATACATGATGTTTCAAGTTCGAGCTTTTATATCACTTCTATTTTCCAATGATCAGTGGTGAACTTGGCTTCAAAGCTCAAGTAGAATCCCTTCAATGTCTCTGAGAAGAATGAAACATAAGAGCACAAGTCTGTGGCATCATCAGACTTAGATTCTCTATGCTGCGGGTAGTTCCCAAGGACCGAGATGTGAGAAGAATAAACAAGGGAATTAGGCCCGTCCCGGACCTGGAGCTGTCCTGGAGTGCCTCTCCTTCTGTTTGCAGATCCAGGTGAATGTGACAGCCTCTCCACAGACCCCTCAGGCTGGTTCACCTCGCTCAGGAACAGTTCCCTCTGTGTGGAGCATCCTCATAAAGCCAACTCAGCAGGGCTTGCTGGCTTTGCCTTTCTTCATGTGAGTGCCAAGGTTGGGAGTTCTCCTCACAGACATTGCTCTAGCTCCAGGAACAGTCCACACCGGCCTCTTCCCATCACTCACAGCCAGCATTTAAACAGAGTCGGAATCAGTTTGCACTGAAAATCCTCCAGTCGTTTAGTATGGCTTTGAAGTACCTTTCATGATTGGATGAAAGCTATTTCAAATTGTGCCCCACTGTGGGAGGGGACCTTACTCTCCCTCTGTCTGCTTCTTAGTGTCCTCATTGGTGACATGGGCATCGTTTGGGAGCAGAGGGAGAGTAACTAACCTCTCTGAGAGAGATGGTTTAGCAGTTCCTTCTATTCGATCTCCTCTGTCTGAATGTGTCTTTCAGTTCCTACCACATGCATGTGCCTTGTTGCTCTCTTTCTCTCTCTCTCTCTCTCTCTCTCTCTCTCTCTCTCTCTCTCTCTCCCTCCCTCCCTCCCTCCCTCCCTCCCTCCCTCCCCCCTCCCTCCCTCCCTCCCCCCTCCCTCCCTCCCTCCCCTTGGAAGTCTCTACATGTAATTCAAACCCCAAAACTTACCATTGCTTAAGGTTATTTATGTGTCCACCAGAAGAAAAGCTCTAACTTTAAAGCTAAGGAATTTTTTTAACGTGAGTGATTGAATACATAGATAAAATGATACAACTGTAGGCAACATTCCCAGTGCATCCATCAGTCTGTTCTGAGATTTTTGTAGGGAAACCATGCTTCTCCTATCAGTTCTATAAGCTGAGCAGAAAAGAACGGTGGGGGGGGGGGTCACAGATGACAGAATCGTTGTCCCTAATCCCCACTGCCCCATTTTCCAGAGCGTCTGGGGTTGAGACCCACAACAGATTAGATAAGTACTCTGTGAGCTAAAGTCATCTTTGGAGAGGCTGCCCAAATACAGGGTTCAGGCTCTCAACCCAGCCGGCTCCCACCCAGGTGTTCTAAAAGTGAAGGTGTTGCAGTTGATCGAGGTGGGGTAAGAGATTCCAATGAGGTTGAGTAAAGGCCCACAGGGTGGAAGAGTTGGGCATTTCCCGTATTACCACTTCTCCAGGTCTTTGTGGGATAGACCATTCTGAATATTTCCACTTTCCACACACTGACGGGCTCTTACTGTCTTTGCTTCTGAGGAAGGACTAAAGCCAGCAGGGCAGTACGAGTGTAAAGGGAACTGTGAGTGTCCGAGTGACACATCCTTGGAATGTCTTGTTCTACCAAGAACGACAGCCCCATCCCCTGCATGTGAGGAGAGCAGGGACTGGGGAGGTAGAGTAAAAGCTCAATCATTGAAAAGTATGGGGAGAAGGGGCATGTGGGAACCTCAGAACTGAGTGTCCCCCATGTACGAATGCTCTTTTGCTAGAGGAGCTGGGACCTCCTCTCCTCTGCCCTGGGTCAAAATGGCCAAGCATAGGCTAGAAGTGTGTCAAGCCGTACCATCTTCTGCCTCACCTTTCAGAGGAGAGGCAGGTAGGAAGGGAGGGAACCAAGGACTAAGTCCGAGTCCCCTTACCTGCTGTGGAATCTGCACCTCATCGGGTTGGATGCATTCTGATACTTGTGGGGTCCCAGACACCTTTAATTCCTAGGATTGAAACTGCAGGGTTGGAACCAGGATCCTGGGACACCTGGAAATCAATGCAGCCTGGTTCTGGGGAGACTTTCCGGGGTTGAGGAGGTCCTTGGTGCATTCTGAGTGTGTCAGAAGAGCTGGTGGCCTTTCCTTCCTTCATCCATACCAGCGTTCCTTCTCAAGTAAGGCTCATTCTATCTGCGTCCTTGACTATGGACAGTGAGTGAGTGACTCCGCCTTTTCCTCAGGTCCCACAACCTCACCTGTGGCAGCGAGTTCATGGAACTTCTGAACTGTCCTTTCGAGGACAAGTCCTTTGCAAGAGTGTGCCAAAACATGTCTTTCAACTATAGACATCTGTCTAATCGCATCACTGTTTCATACTCCAGCAATCCCGGACACCAAGCTACACTCTTCAGTGCATATGCTTATGGTAACTCCCCAGGTAGATGGGCTGCAGGATCCTTTTCAGTCCCCTTGCTTTCCTTTGAGTCTGTGAACATAGTTGCTTAGAGAATAACTAACCATCTAAAGCTGCAAGACATTTCGTAGAAACCTTAGGATTGCTGCTCCAGTTCTTCGCATAAATGCACTGTCCTGTGGCTATGGCTGATGGGAGGGAGATGAGCCTTCGAGTGTGCAGCACTTAAGTCCCAGTGTCTTTTTAGAGTGTTTACGCTGTGTGATTGCAGTGGATCCCATCAAATACAAGCAATGTATATCAGAGAAGTCAAAACAATAGGAGTTAGAGCCTTGGTCTGGTATGGAGTTGCCAAGTGCAGACAGAAATAGTTATGTTTTTGAAACTTTGTTTCTTGTGCAAGATGTGGTAATGCTCACCTATAATCCCAGCACTAGGGAATTCTGAACCAGATTACAAATTTAAAGCCAGCCTAGGTTACCTAGAAACACAGGAAACCAACAAGCAAACATCCAGTTTCCTTGCTGATAAATTGAAGGTACAACCCGGTAACACTAAACAGGTAGTAAGTAATTGTAACAAGCACATGACTCCCTTTAGCAGTTAGGGTACTCAAGCTACTATATTAAATATTTAAGATAGGCTGCTAATTTCATCTTTTAGCATTATGGTACTCACTTTACAGATGAGAATTCTGAGAAGCAGAGGGAGGGTAAATGACTTCAAGCCATGTAGTTCTAAGGTGGATAAAGACTTTGGCCAGAGCTGTGTTCAGTTCTCTGCAACACCTAGGAAGAGAAACACCCATGTCGGGCAGTGTCCAGGTAGTCACGAGATACTGTGTCTTTTGTTGTTGTTGTTGTTGGTTGTGAGTCTTGGGGTTTAAACCCTGGGCCTGGGCACTGTCTCTGAGCTCTTCAGCTCCAGGCTAGCATTCCACCACTTTGAGCCACTGCACCACTTCTAGTTTTCTGGTGATTAATTGGAGATAAGAGTCTCACAGACTTCCATGCCTGAGCTGGCTTTGAACTTCAGTCCTCAGATCTCAGCCTCCCGAGTAACTAAGATTACAGGCGTGAGCCACAGGCACTTGGCAGGATGCTATGTCTTTACAACCTGAGCTCTTGGAACCCATGTGCTTAGCACAGTTCTTGGTAATAGTGAAACCTCTATAGATTTTGGATATCCATTTCTCCTCAAATGAAGATTTCTCTTCAAATGAATTTACTATAACATTAAATTGATTGTTCATTTCACCATAAAATATTCAAGACAGAATTAGGATAATCAAATTCCTGCTTTGTCTAGGATAGAATGGGTTTCCTGGGACACAGGATGCCAAGTACTGAAAATTATACATATTTCAGATAAATTATTTCCAAATTAGGCCATCTTGGTTAGAGCTCATTTTTCTGCCTGTATCTCAAACTGGGAAGATTATATTTTAACTAAGTGGATTTTTGTTTGTGTACAAAAAAGGAAGTAGGGGTTAAATTGGACGTTCCACAGAGGGACACGTCTTCTCTCTGTGAGAGTCCTAGCAACAGGGACGATAGTACTTCTGCTCTGCTCAGTTCCCTCTGTCTTCTCTTCCGTATGGCATCCACTTTTCATTTTCAAGCCTTTATGCATTAGTAACTTCCCATTTTCATTTTATTTTTCTCCCTTGGTGCATTTTCAGGGGACATTGAAACATCAAGAAAGAACAAAGGTAAGCATGGTCAAAATAATTTCACCTTTTCCTGGATTCGTGAATATGTGTTTTGCAATCAGAGTCCCAATGACTCAGCTGGCCATTTAGGTTCCTGGGTTATTTTCAAGGTCAAAAATAACTCGAGCATCTCAGCCTTCACCACCCCACACCCCCCTGTACTACCTCTTAGGGATCCTCCCCCAGTTCTTCTCCTCTCCCCACTCCACTCGTAGCTCCTCCATGCCCTGGGAGTGCCTGGCACCCTCTGAGTCTCAGGAGACAGGAGAAGCAGCACCCCTTCATGCAGCCAGGGTCGTAGGCGGTCAGAACCTCCCCTGAACACCTGGACACCTGGAGTAGAGGGTGGAATGGGAGCATTGCAGGCAGATCGGGGATGTGACTGGAGTGGAGAAGGGAGGTTGCCTCATGATGTGAACACTTTAAGTGATTGACTTCATGATTATTAAATGCCAGGTTTAGGCCTTGCACTTTTCAAACAGGAACTAAGTTGGTCTTGGAACGTCCACGAGGAATGGGCTAGTATCATTCTAGTCCCCTCTCCTCCCCCCACATGCTCTTCTCTGTCTGCAGGGCCCAGTGACTGCGGTGACCACCTCACCCATTATTCAGGCAGGTACCTCAGTTCCTTTGGCCCCAGAATCATCTGTGTCTGGAATGTCCATCGGAAACCATCAGGGGACGTCCTGGCATTTCCCATCCACAGGTGAGTGTGGGTCATTGTGGGTTTGTTTGTTGACCTTGTAGTTGTTGAGAGAGGATTTCTCCTTGGCATTTCAGTTCACTCTCCATATGGACTCTGTGAGTATCAAACATATAATCTTATTTTTAAGCACTTGAAATACATATAAAATGCAATTGTATAATGTAATGGCATTCATTATCTTAGTAATGCCACGCGTCTAGTACTTCTTTCTAGTTTCAGAATGTTTTCATCTCCCCAGAAGAACACCAGTAACTTAGAGAATCATCCCTGCTCTCCCTTCTCCCCATTCCTTGGCAATGTCTACCCTGCTTTCCACTTCAGGGATTTGCCTGTTGTGGATATTGCATAGAAATAGAATGAAGCAATATATAGGCCGTTTGTGTTATTTCATTTAACAATAATCATTTCTCTGTAACAGAATATGTGATCAGATTCCCCCATGGGATTCAAGGATTAATTCTTGAATGAAGAGGGAAGTGGGAAGAAAGGAGAATAAGAAGGAGTGAGGATGGAAGAAAATGAAGGAGGGAGGGAAAGGAAGAAGGGAAGGGAGTGTGAACAGAAGGAAGAAGAAAAGGAAAAAAGGCAGGCAGGCAGGGAAGGGAATGCAGTTATGGAACCAAGGGAGAGTTACTCAGTTCACTACTGCATGCCACACATGTTCACCATTTTAACATGGGACATACCTGCTGCTCCAGACCAGAGCTAAGTACAGCTCACAGTACTAGACTACAGTGGTGTGAATTGTGGCAAAGGACCCCTGCTCCTCCAGACTGAGGGCAGGAATAAAACCAACTTTTAGGCTACGGAAGTGTTCTGTGGGTGGAAACGAAAAGCTTAGAGCTGTTAAATCCAGAGCAAAGCTGCTTCTGCTACTAAGTTTTGACACAGGAATTCTGAAAACAGAAAAACTCTTGTCATAGGGAAAACCAGGTTTGTGCACATAAGAGGAGATTTATGAGAAGTTATAGACTAAAGAAGTAGGCATTTCCTTTTTCACCCAATGTCACAGTATGAACTATTATGAAATTGCCCCTCTATTGGTCTCTGTGCTTTTCAATCTATCTTTAGCACTGAAGAGGAACCAGCCTTGGTCAAGAGCATATCTAGCATAAAGGCTACACATATTCCCCAGGGCTGGGGATTCCCACTTATCCTGTCATCTCCATGTGAGGTTCTGACTTTCTAAGCATAAAACTTGGAGGTGGGTACATAAAGACAGAGGCAAAAGGATTATGATGAGAGAGCAGAGTGTGGAAAGAAGTAACGAGACCTCCTGGGTCTGAGAGCACCTATGTCTATCAAGGGATGGATACCTCTTGTTCTCTCTCTTCTGCCCAGAGTTGTGGTGCCTGGACCACACTGTTTCCCTTTATGCCTCATCTGCCAACGGAAAGGAGAAGCCACCAATGACTCAGTCCTATCCAGGTTTCTTTTCAACCTCTCACTGAGGCCATAAACAAGGAAACGTACCACTGTTCAATGTTCCTGGAGACCTTATGTGGAGTTTAGTCTTAAAAATTTACATCCCCGTGTGTGTGGGAATCAGAGGCATAGACAGAGCTTCATGGATCATTAACACCGTGGAACCTGTGAGGGGTCACAGCCCCGGTAAATTGTCAAGAGTAATAGGGTAGGGAGAGAGTCCAGGATGGCTCTCTAGAGAAGAATGGGGAGATTTCTTCCCTGGCCCTTTCTTATCTGCAAGCAAAGCTGTATGGCATGATTTCCAGGCATTAGTTGAGGCCAAGGGGAACACGATTCTAAATGTTCACATGTGCCTTTTCTTTCATCCCAACAGTCTCACCTGTGGGAGTGAAAAGGAAGCATCCGACAAACTTTTTACATGGTTTCATCTTTGGAAAATTTGTCAAGACATCTCTTTTGTGTATAAACCATTTTCCAAACATTTAACTATCTCATACATCAAAAATGCCACCTATTCTCCTACCCTACCCTCATCGATGCCTATTTCCCTCTTTCTTCAAAAGGTAGGTAGGGGAGGGCTTTCTGCTAATGTTGTCTTCCCCTCCTTGTAGAAATGTTCCAGTGAGCCACCACTGGGTTTAGAAGATTCAGTGTGATCCTGTGATCTTCTCTAGAAACATACACATGTCCTCTTATTGTATTGAAAAGTCTTGGCCTAGCCTTTCAATATAATAGGGCTTGGGGTTAGGTAGTTTATTAAATAGTTACTCCTTTAACCTAGATGATGGACATATGATCCTCACAATATAAAATCCTTTACCTTTAGTTGTCTTATAACATCATATTTGAATATATCCATGCATTTATACATGAAATGGGGCAGAGAATGAATATTGTGTGGCACTGTAACCAATATGTTAGGACTTTTTGATAGTGATTATTTCTCAAAAAGAAATGTGAAAAGAGCTCTATCCACATTGCAAGTTGTGGACCACATACCTGTAATCACAGCTACACAGCAAACATAGGTGGGAAGGTCACAGCCAAAACCTGTAGAGAGAGACGGAAAGGAGAGAGATAGACGAAGAGACAGAGACAGAGATACAGAGATGAGAGACTAAAGGAAGGAGAAAAGATCCCTATATGGTTGGAATTGTCTTCATACAGAGGAAGAACAGGCTTAGAAAGAGTAATTGACTTTCTCATGGCCACACAATTACTAAGTATTAAGTGTCAGACACAGGGTCACCTGGGTCTTAAACCATAATTCTTCGTAATGGAGAATGAGGAAGAGCCAGGCTGGCATCTCACTCATGGGCTGTATAGGCATCCATTTGGAGCATCTCAAGTATTGCAATTGGGTCCCAGAATATCTTCTCACTACAGCATTGTATTCAGTTTGTTCCAACATTAACTTGATAATATATATATGTACATTTTTTTGCCAGGTCTGGGCTTGAGCTCAGGGCCTGAGCACTGTCCTTGGACTTTCTCAAGGCTAGAGCTCTATCACTTGAGCCTCAGATCCACTTCTGGCTTTTTTCTATGTATGTGGTACCGAGGAATCAAACCCCGGTCTTCGTGCATGCTAGGCAAGCAGTCTACCATTAGGCCAAACTCCCGGCCCCTCCTCTCCCTTTGCATTCAGGCTCTTCTGCAAAGTGAACTCAGTGAGCACCACATGCCCCTGACCCATTAGTAACTTCAGCTTCCATGCAGGCAATGTCTCAGCTTCAATTCGTTTACCTGCCAGGAGAAAGGGTAAGTGTGACAGTATTATTTCATCGTTTTTGTCTCCTTGTGTGCATTTGAGTAGGAATTTAAATGGCGCGAGGAGATGCATGTACTAGCGACTCACACATAGCCCAAAACAATGTGGCGACTGAAGCAGCCTTCACAAACTCTATATCCCCCTTTCCAGTCCAACGTTTCAAAGCTCCATTCTAACTACATCCCCCCACCACCACTCTAATAGCCCCAGGGAGCCTTCTGCAGCCTTCCATCTGCCTAGCCTCACAAGGCAGGGAAATAAGATATCTCTACATAGACTGTCCCAGGAGATGAGGCCTCTTGGAGTCTGCACAGCCCAGGATGGTTCCTTTGTCAGGAAAAGAAATAAGAGTATTGAAGGCAGGACAGGCTAGCACAAAGATGCGACTGAATGGGGGATGTTGTCTTCTAATGTTGTTAACTTGTCTTGAGCTTAGCTAGGTGTTACTCAGAGCTGAGTGGCATACAAAGTAGAGTTGATCCTGTAACACCTCTATGGTAGACATATTCATACTGGCAATATTACACTTCATATGAGCACTGTGATATTGGGAAACAGGAGTAAGAAGGAAATCCTCCCTCTCTTTGTGTTCTTTTGGAATGGCTCGCCACAAAAAGTTATCCTTCTCAAGTTATCCTTGAGAAGATGGGGATGATATCTCCATTTCCTAGAACGATCTAAGACAATCTCCCATATACACCCTCTATTTTTTTCCTCTTAAAAGATAGGATTCTATGGTCTTAGAATTAATTGGCCTATTTAAGCTTTAGTTAAGCTTCCTTTAAGACTCTAAGCTCTGATTCATCCCTCAGGGCAACAGTGAAAAGCAGAGACATCCTTTGGGAATGCTTCTGATGGTGATCTGGCATGGGAAAGCGCATTTCCGAAAACTTCTGAAGACAGACTGCTCACTCCATGCCTGAGTTCCTGCAGCCTCTGAGCTCCTCCCTAGAAAACAAGATCCCTTTTCCCCTGGTCCCATGACTAGAATTTTCTACTTGTGCCTACCAACCTCTCAAATAAAATAAAAAATTTCCTTAGCTAAGTCAAAATTTGTTTTCTTTACTTGGACGTCTTCATATATACGGGCATATCGCAGAGTGATCAAGAAGTCTCTGGCATGTGCAGGCTGGGATTTTAGCCTTAACACCAAAGTGAATGAAACAAAACAAAACAAAAATGAATTTTCTATATGCACAACTCCCTTAAAAAAGCTATGAGAAGAGCAAAATAAGATCCACATTATAAGAATGCAGCCAGGTGAGGTGGCTCACACCTGTAATTCTAGCTGTTCAGGAGGCTGAAATCTGAGGATCATGGTTCAAAGCCAGCCCTTGCACTAAGAACATGAGATTCTTATCACCAAGAAATCACTAGAAAATGGGAAGTGAATCTGTGGCTCAAGGGGCAGGGTGGTAGCCTTGAGCAGAAGAGCTCAAAGACAGTACCCAGGCCCAGAGTCCAAGCCCCATGACCTGCACCCCCCCCACCAAAAAAAATGAAGAAAGATGACATAAATGAATCCCAAGAACATTCAGATGAAAAGCTTAACGAAATAAGAAGACAAAGCAGACTATGAAAAATGTAATAATGATACTGAAATTCTGAAATAAGAGACAAATTTGAAATTCTGAAAATGAAAAGCTAGAAGACTTGTCTTCATTTAAAAATGTTATCCTTATGCTCTGGCTTCCTGCAGCAGAGCTGGGTATTGTGTTGTTGTCCTGTAATCTCGAGAGGGACCTGTAAATGCATGCTCCCGAGACCCACCCACCTCCCACAAAGTACCTCCAAACCGAGCCCATGGCTGACAAAATACCTGTGTTCACAGGCTCTTAGTTTCCTGGACAACAAGCTACAGAGCCTCTTAACTTTCTGTAGGCTGACACAGTCCAGAGACTTGATCAGATTAATGAGGAAAGGTGTTGACTGTGGTTATCCTTATCTTTAAGCAACAACTTCCTGAATCAGCCTAGCATGAAGATGGCGCCAGGCAAGCCAGACCTGATTCTGTTGGTCCCACCACAACCAGACGAGGCAGGAGACTTAGGAATGGGCATCCTTCCTGTACTTAGAATGTTCCTTCCTGTGAGTCTTCGTAAAGTCTAGACACAAAGAAAATAGGAATAAGTAGCCTTCTCTTGGGATTGTAGGTTGTGCTACTAGGACCGAACAATATTCTGTTGTAAGGACCAACTTACTACAAGAGGTGCTTGAAAGCTGCCTTGAATTCACAAATTAACTATGGGCAGGAAAAAAGCGTTTGACATCTCTGCTTCCTATTTGTCTGTGACTCTGCTCTATGGTTCTCTCGATAGTCATTTTGCAATCCCTGGGGAGGCTGGCAGTAATGAGGCTAATCTTTGTGACAAGGGACCCCGAGAACAATAGAGCATCCTCAGGACAAAGCCAGTAGGCAACAAGGACCTACGTATTTGGACCAGTGTTGACAAGTTCTCTGTAATTCCTGAAATATTGATCAGTTAGGCCATATTTTGACCAGGACTGTTTAATCATTAGGCATACCTCTCTCGCACAGAAAAGTTTGGACCCCAGTTTCAATACCACATTTTATTTACTCATCTTTAGATGGACATCTGGGTTCATTCCACTTGAAGCTTCTGTAAGAAAGCTACTGTGGACATTCATGGACAAGTCTGTGTGTACACATGTGTTTGGAATTCTTGTGAGGATAAGTAGTGGCATGGTGGGCCAGAAGGGAGCTAGCTCTGTGTAGACGCTTTTGAGGAACTGAGTCACAGGATATGTCCTGCCGTTTGTCTTGAAACAGTGATGACCGTGGAAATGAGTCATATAGGTACTAGTATGATAAATCTACACATTCTTCCATCTGGACATTCCTCCAGTAACTGCTCCCACTGCCACGCTCTTGTTTCCACTCAAACACTGAGCAGCAGCAGAGCTCATTTCCGTGGCATTGCTCTAGAGTGGCCTTCAGAGAGACTGTGAAGAGATTACACAGTCAGGACCTCACTCTGGTTCTGCTATAAATGCCTGCTGGCTATGAGAAGTGTCTTGATGTCTTGATCTCAGTTGTTTACCTGTCTCTGGCCTCTTCACCTCCTAGGTGTGGTGAGTATTCTGATGGGCACAGAAGAGAAATGCTATAAACTTAGCCAAGGCCAGAGAGATCCTTAAACAGGAGATTATATTGGCTTACATTTAACCAATGATTCTTCCTCTGATTGCTGTGGTTGGAGTGGAAAGGAGAAGGAACAACTGGTCATTCTTTCCGATTTCAGTGACAGAAGACTTGGAGCCTGGCTGAGGATGGTAAATGTGACTTGTCACAGATCTTTCTACAGAACCCAAGTGGCCAGGCAGGCTCTCCTTCCTGCCACTTGGCCAATGTGTCTCCAGGCAGGGAGGGAGGGATCACGTTTCAGGAGAGTCTCCTTATAGCCACAGCAGCAGGGCTGAGCTCTCCCAGCCACAGGAGCCAGGCTGTCCAGAATGAGGGTGTCCACAGCCTTCGCAGCTCTTGCCTGGGTGTTGCTGACCTGTGCAGGTAATGCATGACTCCTGGGCCTCTGCCCAGGGCTCTCAGCGCCCTAGTCAACCTGAGGAATCGTTGTCATTTGTTCGGGACTCACAAAGAAACATCAGATTAGACGGGGTACAAGATTCTTGCTCCATATAAAATGTCTCACATATCTCTTAGTGCTAAAGGTGTTAGGAACAAAGAGATGAATGCCTATGTCACTGGGCTGACACCATGGTGATTTTTAAACATATTCTGGGATTGATTGTGACATGTGTTCTGAGGGCCTCCTTGTTGCTCAAAGGGCTTAGGTTAAGATTGGGTGGGTTGGGAGATTTGAGTGAGCCAGGGAAAGCCTGAGTTAAGATTGGCTAAGAAGTTCCCCCAGGCTGTTCTGAGCAGTGGGACTGAGGGCAGTGACAGAGACATGTCAGGGTGGGAATCCCAGGAGGAGAGAGGAGTCCAGGCCTCTGGCAGGCCTCAGAGACTACCACAGAGTTTTGTCAGGTGCTAGCTGCATTGATGTGAGAAGGAGCTATAAACAGAAGTCCCTATCAGAGTGATGATGCCCAGAAGAGGGAACTCACTGGCCCTCTTTGGGGCCAGGGCCAGGTCCCTAATGTTGTTAAACGCAGGATAAGTAAGCTCAGAGTTTGTTGCCAAAAGGTAATAAAAGTCTCTCTCTGTGTGTGTGTGTGTGTGTGTGTGTGTGTGTGTGTGTGTGTGTGTGTGTGTGTTTGGCCATATCTTGTAATTTCTCTGTCAAATATGGAACAATAATGAATAATAATGGTAATGATATGAGGTTTCTTTAGCTAGCGATTGTTGAGGCGGGCTGCTCTCATCTCCTAAGGTGTCTATCAGAAGAGATAATAGATGTGTGGCCTTGCTGATAAGATGCAGAACCTAACAAACAAATCACAGATGTGTACTTCAGGTATGATATTTGGAAAAGCATATTTTTACCTTTTTTTGTTTTTGCCAGTCTTGGAGCTTGAACTCAGGGCCTGAGCACTGTCCTTGGGCTTTCTGAAGGCTAACTAGCACTCTACCACTTGAGCCACAGCACCTCTTCTGGCTTTTTCTATGTATGTGATACCGAGGAATCGAACCTGGGTCTTCACAGTTGCTAGGCAAACACTCAACCACTAGGCCAAACTCTCAGCCCCATACTTTCTTGAGAATAGCTGACAGACATTTCAGCTGAGGGGAGACTCCTGTTGTACAGCACGGGCCTTGAGCAGCCTTGGGAAGACCAGGGATTGAGGCAGCTAAAGGAGGCTTTATTTTAATTCTGGTGAAGTTCTTATCAATGGTGAGATTACAATGGGATAGTTCACACTTCTGGATAAGAGCATTTACTTAAGTTAATTCAAGATTGAATAGGTCATTGGTGTCATGACAGAGTTGATTGAAAGTGACAGGCTAGCCACAGTGAAAAAGACTCAATTTCTTCACTTGTCCTGAGACAATGAGCTTTTAGTATTCAAAGTGTGAATGCCATGCACAAAATGAGAGGTGAATTTTGTAACTCTGGCTCCACCACAGGGATACTGTGCTTTGAGTGGAATAAAAGCAAGAAGAAGAAAACAAGGAATGAGTCAGTGCTGGGATACTGAGAGCCAG
Organism: Megascapheus bottae; assembly: GCF_031878675.1. NCBI lineage: Eukaryota > Metazoa > Chordata > Mammalia > Rodentia > Geomyidae > Megascapheus > Megascapheus bottae. The sequence continues at coordinate 7,080,069 of NC_143523.1, read as the reverse complement.
GCCTTCTCACTGTAGCCCAGGGTTGTTCCCTGGGATGGGGGCAGTGATGCCAGCTCACTGATGCTCCGCTACCGTCCTTTGCACTCAGCCTCCTCTCCACACTGAGCTCCCTGTCCCACCTGATGCCTTCCCCTTACTACCTTTATTTCTCATTTAGCTTTTTCTGTTTTGATATCTTTTCAGACAAAGACGATTCACCAAAGAGAACAAGAGGTAAATATGGGCAATATCACCTTTCCCTCTCTGTCACCTCACTCATAGAGAAGTGCATTCTGGTTGCAAAGCAATAAATAACTTCCCGTGAAAAGACCTGCTCTTCAACATATGAAGCCACCCCCATGAGAACAATCCCTGCAGAAGGAGCTTTTCTTTTCCATCTTTAATCTCAGTCATGGAACAGGAGGCATTCCTGATCAGTCTGGTACGGCCCTTCCTCAGGCTGGAGGGTGAGAGGGATTCTCATCTGTCTGACAGGTTAATTCTTTCTGGGAAGGATGACTGCCTGATATTTCTGAAATCTGTTATAGGAAGATACTATCAGGTAGACATGGTATGTTGGTTTCAACTTCCTGTTCCCAGCCTGATTGATAAAACGTTATGAGAATGACAGTGCTGGAGTTCAGGAATGGTGAAGCCTGACACTGGTTTAGAATGATCCCCACATTCTTCTTTTGTTGCAGGATACAGGGACTGTGGGGGCGTCATCAGGGAAAATGAGGGAAGGATCGGCAATTACATTGGGCCAAGAACACACTGTGTCTGGGTCATTGAGGTGAAGCCTGGTCAACATATTGCAATGGCAATTCCATCTCTCAAGTGAGTGCTGAGGGTGTGAGTACGTTTGCTGGTGGTGCTAACTCTACCAGGAAGTTGTCCATCTTGGCCTCTTCCCATCCCCTTCCATGCCTCCACCCCAGGCAGCTATTGCAGTCTACCTCTATTTCCCTCCCTGAAGGAAAATCTTCAGTGTTTCTGTCTCTTACATAAACTTGAAGTTCTTGGCGATGCCTTGCAAGACTTTCATGATCACTGGTGAAGGGAGACTGCAGACTGGAGGGAGGACAATTCCACATGTGGATTTCTCTTTCTCCTTCCCCACAGCCTCACCTGTGCAAATGAGGAAGTGGAACTCCTGGATGGACCTCCAGGGTCTCGGTCTTTGGGGAAGTATTGTGAAGGTCTATATCTGAAATTCTATTCCTCTACCAACTGTGTGACCATCAAGTACTCCAGAGTGCCCAGTCATCCACCTTCTTCCTTTGATGTATACTTCTATGGGGTTCAGGCAGGTCGGGATGGCGGGAGGACGTCCTATTGACACCTTCATCCTGTGCTATGTGGTGCTGGGACAAACTCCATCTATATCGTGCTCAGCCTTGTTTGTCATTCGTCTCTTTAAACACATTGAAACATTTGTTTTCTGTAAACCATATGTGAAGCAAAATGGATTTTTCTTCCTTCTCCGTCTCCTTTTTTTGTTGTTTGCTGGTCCTGGGGCTTGAACTCAGAGCCTGGGCACTATCCTCGAGGTTCTTTTGCTCAAAGCCAGCATTCTACCACTTGAGCTACAGCTCCTGCACGTGTGGCTTTTTCTATGGTTCATTGGAGGCAAGCGTTTCATGGACTTTCCCGCCCAAGCTGGCTTTTGAGCCATGATTCTTAGATCTCAGCCTCCTGATGAGCTAGGATTACAGGCACAAGCCACTGGCCCTTCTTCAGCTTAACTGAAGCTTTGTGTTAGAGCTTCCATCGTCATCTGGAACCTGCTGAGATATTTTCAGAAGACTAACCAATGCTGGTTTCCTTAGCCTCTTCAGTTCTATCAGGAAGGAAGACTGCCCCGTTGAAACGGCTAACAGTGCCTGATAATGTGGGACTTACTTAGAGCGGGACAGATGTCTGAAGTTCCCAAAGATCTCTGGAGGCTCAGTAGTAAGTTGTGACCAACAGATTCATCTCTTCTGGTAGTACACTGGCACCTTCTGGGAACTGGTTAACCTCTGGTCATACTCTCATCAACAAGACACTGCCAGAACCAGCTGACAGCCATGCAGGATTCCTCATTTAGGGAGTGAGGGTGAGAAAAAGAAGACAAGAAACAGATGGGGTCGGAGGTCTGCAGCTCAAGACTGCAGCCTAAGACTTTAGCCTAGACTGCATCTTAGGACTGCAGCTTAAGACTGCAGCCCCGTTTATTTTTGGTTCCAGTCTTATATACTATCTTAGAAACAGAAAACATCCAGGGGTTACTTTCATACGAAAGAACAAGCAAGTGTCAGACATAACAGTCCAGCAAGAAGTGATAAAGCCAGAAAGTTTACAACACTGTTGACGCAGCTCAAGGTTTGTGAGCATGGCGTCATTTATCATGGTACAAGTTGTTTTTCACGACAGCTCATCTCCTTGTGTGCTTAGCTCTCATCAGGAGTACAGGTGCAAGGTCAGCCTGACTCCACACGCAGATCCCAACAAGATAACTGGCCCATTCTGTTCTTGATACCTGTGTAACTTTAAGTGAATCCTTTCATCTGGCGTTATCTCGTTTTCCTCATAAGCATTTATTATTAAAGTCAGAACATGTACACAACATTCAGAACATGTACAGCATTCGTAATTTGAGATGGGTGTATGGTTGCACCAGGGTGAAGGGGAAGACTCACTGTGACGGAGCCCTCTTTAAGTGAAGGATTATATTCCGAGGCCATCTTCAAGGCTGAGTTGTTGCCTTCCAGGTCATGTCACAGTGTTAGCACACGATGCATAGCAACTGAGTGATGCCGTATGTTTGAATCCAGGCCATATGGCTCCAACTCTTTAATTCAGATGAAATTTTCATCAGGGGTAAGATTTTTATCAATGACATGGTTCTGGTCTCTGAACAAGAAATTGCATTCAATTTACCTCACCATTCAACTGATCAGTCGTGCTATTACAGACCTAACAGGAAGAGACAGGCTAGCATGAAAGGAACTGAGTTTTTTGATTGTGGGTCCAGTTGTGGTGGGGACATTGTACTTTGAATTGAATCAGAGAAAGGAAATGGAAGTAGGGATGGAGCCAGTGCTTGGGTGCTGGCAGACTCAGTCTCATTCAGTGTCTCCTCTTCTCTGTTCAGCTCCAGTCTTCTGTACTCCACGTCCTCTCCACAGTGAGCTCATTGTCTACCCTCTGCCTGACTTGTCATTAACTCCAGCTTCATGTCATTTTTCTATGTAGGTCACTTTTCAGTGGCAATGTCTTTACTTGCCAGGAGAAAATGTAAGTTTGTTATTATTATTTTAACCTTTCTAGCTCCTTACGTGCCTTGGGGTTGCAGTCTGTATGGCTCACAGGGAGAAATATGTGTGAGGGGGGCACATTCATGGCCCCCAAAATACCAACGGCTGTAACAACTCAACATCCTTTGTAGTTTTCAAGGTCCATTCCAATGCCCTCTACCCTCCACCTGGCGAGTCCCTCAGCCCCTGCACGCCCCTATCTAGCATCAGAAGTTGGAATGCAGGGAAGGATGCGGTGCCTCTTCATAATCTGTGTTATAGGAAGGCAGAGCCTCCTCTGAATGCACCGAGTCTTCTGCAAAGCTGACGGCAGCTCCATCACGAGAAAGCGAAATGAGAGTGCCATCACCATAGGGACAAGGACAGCACAAAGACGTGACTGGAGGCAAGAAGTCGCCTTGCAATAGAGTTGACTTTACCATGTTTATTTTTCTTATGATGAGTTCTGTGCAAAATAGAGTATGATTGATCCTAGAACACCTCTATGGTAGACACAGTCGTATTGACAATACTGAACCCCTTCCCTGAGCCCTGTTAATGTTGAGGGACCGGAGGGGGAAGGAAATCTACCCTTCATTTGTGTTCCAAGGAATGGCTCATCATGAAAAGCCAGGCTTCCCTGTGGCTTCTAGAAGACCAAGATGTTTACTCCCCACTCTTCCTGGTTTTTTTCTACAGCAACCTAGACATAGTCTCAAACACACCACCTCTGTTTTTTTCCTCTTAAATGATCAGCATTTTAGGTTCCCAGAATGAACTGGCCTAACTAAGCTTTAGTGAGGCTGCCTCCCTCCCTGTGGATTCCTGAATCCTGCTTCACATCTCAGAGCAACACCAATAAGTGGAGGAATGCCCATGAAAATTCTTCTAGAAATCAGCTGACTGTGGGGAAGCACATTCCTGAAAACATCTGAGGACACAACCTGCTCACCCTTTCCTCACCTCAGTTCTTCAGCCTCTGCCCTCCTCCCTGGAAAACCTTCCAGGAAAGCTTCACTCTCCTGACCTCCAGATAGTCACCAGTCCTGTGACTAGAGCTTCCCACTTGTTGCTCTCATCCACTCAAATAAAAATAGTCCTTTAGCTAAGTCAGAATTTGGTTCCTTGATTTGGAAGTCTTACTATCACCAAGTCAGAGCCAAGGGCTTCACAGAAAGTTATCATGAAGCTCTTAGCATGTACCGTGCCTGGAATTTCATCCTTAGTAACACACACACACACACACACACACACACACACACACACACACACACACACACACCAAAACAAAAACAAATCACACGGTATGCATGTCTGAGTTCTTTAAAACGGCTCTGAAAAGGGACAGATATTTAAAATGTGTACATTGTTAGTGTTTATCTCTTAAATGTACAGATTAGGAAGTGGAACAGTCTCGTCAAGCCAGTGTTCATGATTATATATGTAGTCAACCTTCCATTAAAATCTTCACTTCTGCTTTGCTTATGATACTTATTGGCTACAGTGTATTAAGTTTCTACTATGTAAAAAGAAAATTTTCTTCAATATTTATGGAGAAGAAAAACAATTGAATGCACTTTGTTTTTTACTTCTTTGAGCACAGAATTGAAATGTCTTAGATGTCTAATATTCAAACATTCTACTTAGAAATGGATGGCTTTTAACAATTGTTCTTCAGAGCCAGCAAGGTGGCTGAGGAGGCTGAGATCTGAGGATTGCAGTTCAGAGCCAGCCTGGGCACTAAAGAACTTGAGACTCTTATCTCCAATTAACCACTAGAAAATGGAAGTGAAGCTGTGGCTCCAGGATAGGGCGGTAGCCTTGTGCTGAAGAGCTCAGGGACAATGCCCAGGCCCAGGGATAGGGCAGAGCCCTGAGCTGAAGAGCTCAGGGACAGCACGCAGGCCCCAGAGTTCAAGCCCCATGACCCACATTAATTAATTAATTAATTTTAAAAAACCAAATGTTCTTCAGCTCATGTCCAGCCTCTTTCTACAGGAACACATCTGTGGCACCTTTGGGAAGCATCTCTTCTCAATGAGATGCAAGTTCAGTGTTTCAGTGAACCTACATAACAGCTCTTGTCTGACATGGCTGGCCCAACAGATAGGTGGCCCATATAATGCAGTACGATTGCATCTAGAACAGTAATGCTATTCTAAAGAGCGGTAATGGCTCAGGTGAACACCCCAACAGTTAGCTTTATATCTATATTTCTACACAAAATCAATATAACTCAATCTGCCTACTTTCAAGTTGACTACACATGGGAAGAAATCCTTTGTTACAATGGTAAATATTTTGGGGGCCACAATATATAATTTGGGTTCATTGTCACAACCTGGTTTTAACTTCAGTGCCCTTATATGAGTCTTATTTCAAAAAGAAAAAAAGAGGGCTGGGAGTTTGGCCTAGTGGTAGAGTGCTTGCCTAGCGGCACAAAGACCCAGGTTCGATTCCTCGGCACCACATATATAGAAAAAAGCCAGAAGTGGTGCTGAGGCTCAAGTGGTAGAGCTATAGACTTGAGAAAACTCAAGGACACTTCTCAGGCTCTGAACTCAAGCCCAGGACTGGCAAAAAAAGAAGTTTACATTTTGAGGTACTGAAGATTTGAATTTCAGAAACGCACAATTCATAATAATTTTACTTGACTTAAAAAAAACGACAACATGGGCTATTGGGTAGAGTTGTGAGTTATGGGAGTTCTTGGAGAAATAACTTACTTTAGTTTATGTGATGGATGGAGGTGGTTTTGACTAAGAGGTAACTGTGAATATTGAAAGCAATGACTGCTAGAGGTGATCTTGACGTAGGCCTGTGAGGTATTACACACCTTGCTCTTATTAAACTGCATGCTTCACTATCCACTCCTGATTTCCCTGGAATGATCTCATTCACTAACATCTCTGTGAGGTAGGCCTAACCTTCATTTAAGGAATCTTCAGCTGAGTCATGTCTAGGACGCAGCTGAGATTGCACAGCTTGTCCCTTAATGAAGGAGGTTCACCCAGAGCTGTCTGTCACAGCCACAGCCCAGGCTCTTGATGACATACAGCAAGCTGTTTCAGAGCCCTTGTCATCACCACATCAGAGCCCTCATGTCAGGATCTCACTGCCAACACTTACTTGAGCCCTAAAGCCACTTCAACACTTCCTTAGCTATCTGCATCTTCCTTCTTATTATGAAGTCATGATGGAGAGGCAACATTAGTAATTAAGATCCAGACAAAAGCCATTTTCTGGCTCATGGCTAGCAAGCAAAACCAGCAGCATTTGACAAATTCACACCAGTGAGATGGATGTGTCTTGTGAATTTATGGTTATTCCAGAAATGGTAACATTGTGGAAAGACAGAAGGATGTCCACCTATGTGTCTGACATACCTCACCGAGCCTCAGTTTCAGCAAGTCTTGAATGCTTTCTGTTACCTTCTGTGAACCAGCCTGGGCCAGCCGGCTGCAGAAAGGAAATGAGTGGTCCAGGCATCTCTACTGACCAGGAGAGGACTAATGGCTCCCACAGGAAGATATACCAGCTGACCTGCAGGTGGTGCTCGCGCATGTGAAGCTCTGCAGACCCGCGGAGGCCCCAGCACTGGGCCTGCCTAAATTCCTACCCGCAGAATCACAAGCCCATGTAAAGGTTTTTTTTGTTGTTGTTTGTTTGTTTTTTTAAGCCCCTTCCTTTGGGGTGATTGGTTTTATAGAAATTAATAATAGATACTATATCCAAGGAGAAAGAGGAGACAGAGGCCTACTCTCAGTGGGAACAGGTGAGATCGAGGAGGCCTGAGCTGTTGGTGAGAGTGGGAGCTGAGAACCAAGAGTTGCCAGAAACCAGGAAGCCTTTTCAATGAAGGCTCACTCTGAAAACCACCGGAGCTAGAGCAGAGGAAGCTAAACCCCCAAAGAAGACAGAGGAGGAAGGAGAATGAGCCACACTGCCCCCAAAGAAATAAAGGTCAAGACACTTGGAGGAAACAAATCTTTTTTTTCCCCTTTTTTAATATGGATCCAAAGCACTCTTATGTAATGTTCTTTGCAGGCACTCTCTTACCTCGGTTGGTAAGTTTTGGTGACATGTCCGGGGGTGAATCCCTGAGCTATGAAACCTTGCCGCATGAGCAGCAGATCTCCAGGGAAATCAGCTAAGGGGAAGAGATTTCGATTTGTTTGGCCTGTGATGCACCGTTCTTTTTTCTTTTTGAGGAATGGCTTGCAATCATTTCGATGGAATTTTATGCGCTTTTTTGGTTCTTCTGACTTAAAAGTGACATCTACTTTTATTTCTCTTCTTTCTACGGGTTTGCATTCTGCCTGCTCCTTCTCCCCCTGCTTGGCATTATGAGAGTAATCTTTGTAGTAGTGATTCTCCTCTTCCCTGGAAGAGGAGGCCAGAAGGCCCAGGCCTGCTCCAGATGGAATTGTAGAGTTTCTGAACTTTTCAAAGTATACCCTGTCTTTCTCATTTTGTTGGGTCCGTGCCAGTTGCATCCTTTCTATGTGCTTGCTGACGTTGGCTTTCTCTCGCTCAGGCATTTTACATTCTTCTGCAGGTATGATCACCTTTGCTGTCCATATTTTTTCTATAGGTTTGCACATAATGCAAGGAGAGGAGAGTTCTTTACATTCTGTCACTTGGTTGAACTCTGAAGATATGGACTGCATTTTCTTCATTATGCTCCGTTCTTCATACTCTTTACCAGCCAAAAGCCTTCTTGCGGCTACTGTGTGAACACCGCCTAGACGCTGACAACAAACAAGATTGTTAAAAATCTTACTACCCTGGGCCAGGTAGTTATGCTACAGGCTTGTTCTCTTTCCTTTGCTGAGAGTGTTTGAGTCTCTGGTAGTGGGAAAGAGGACAGACCTTGAAAGTCATAAAATCCTGTGTTCAAATCCTGACTTCTGTCTTATCTCCTATGAACTTGAATTTTATTGACCTGACAGACATACTGTCTGACCATGCATGTGAATGTAACAAGTGCAAGAAAAGAATAGCTCAAAAAATAACAAGGTCATTGTATCACCCATTATCATTTATGCTTTATTCTAACCAGAACTTTTAAATGAGAATATTTTTCTGTGTGAGTGTGGAATCCACCATTAGAATTGGCCAGTTTGAGCTCACTGTTAAGACTGTTTTGTAAGGTGGATTTAAACCTGGGGCTTCCTCTAGTTTAACTGGCAAGCTTCAGAGGGCCCTATGTATGTGTAAACTTACTTGAATCTCTTTTTCCAAAGGGGAGTATTTCCCAAAGGCAATGCGTGGGTCTGATCTGGAGAAATTAGTCCATATCCTGGAAAGCAGAAAGGAGAGTAGGTAGTTTAGAATTCTGGACAAAAATCTTTCTACTTTTCCATTTTGGAGTGAGAAACTCATATGGAATGGCCCTACATGGACCAGAAGCCCAGATTGCACTCACCTCATTGGTGACACAAGACACAGGTTATCTTGGCAAGACGGGAGCTCTTCATATGAGGGCAAACAGATGACACTGAAATTTCTGTCCAATTTTCTATTCATACTTGATATTCCCCCTGTAGTGGTCCTTTCCTGGGCCTTCAGGTACCCAGCTCTTGATGTCACCATTCCCTGACAGCCTTTCCCCAACTCTCTGGTCATACTCTGGCACAGGAGGTGTTGATACTTGGAGTTTGTTCCCAAGATAGTTTAATGGGATCTCAAAGGGCACTCATGAGCACTGACTGCATCACAAGCTGTCTGTCTGGAAACTATTGTGAGGTCTGCGTTTTGGGCCTCCAGTGTCTCTTGGGGTGAAGTTGGCACCTGTACCACACTCTGATAGGTTGGGTCTAGAGGAAGAGCTAGGCAGAGAGGGAGGCTGGGAAGTGATCTGAGTGCTCAGTTCTTACAGGACAAACGAAAAGAGTTTTCAGCCACCTAAAATCTCTCTTTCTGGCAGGCCCTTTTCTCTTCAACCTTACCTTGAGTGCTGCTTTATCTGTAGCTTTGGAATCAACTACAGCTATATCTGGAGTACCTGTCTTCTCCTTGCCCATCTGCTTGCCAATCGGAGCCCAGCTTGAGATTTCTGCCTCCTCGGAACACCTCCTTACCGAATAAACCAACTCTCTGTCATTTCTCATAGCACGTTCAGTATCATGTACCAGAATCCTCTCTCCATTAAAAACCAGTGCCACTGGCATCTCACTCCTTCCTATGTAGTTGCTTAGCATTGGTCTTGGGGTCAGACTCAGCTAGGTGTTTCCTGAGTCTCAGGTCAGAGGTGAGTTGAGGAATGTTGTTGGTTGGGATGGATTTGACCCAACATCTGTGAAAACTAATTTGGCAATATATATGCAGTGTGTGTGTGTGTGTGTGTGTGTGTGTGTGTGTGTGTGTGTGTGTGTGTAGGCTCAATGACAGTTACAAAGTCAAAGATGTAAAATTTAGCTAATGTAACCTCATTTGGATAACGATGGCAAGCTCATGGTGGTGGTGGTGAATGTTGGGGTGGGTGGCTCACGCCTGTATTCTAGCTACAAGCTAGAAGGCTGAGGTCTGGGGAATCACAGGTCAAAGCCAGCCCAAGCAGGAAAGTTGGTAAGACAAGAGTCTTATCTAATTAAGCACGAAAAAAGGTAGAAGTAGAACTGTGGCTCAAGTGATAGAGTGCTATCCTCGAGCAGAAAGTTCAGAGACAGCACCCAGATCCCGAGATTAAGCCTCACTAGCTGCACAAAGACAAAACAAACAACCAAAAATTATCTGGTGATGGTGATTTGGACAGAGTTTTGGTTAGCTATATGTGAAATATTGCATAGAATGGAAGACTACATTGGGAAAAATACAAATGGAAAAGAATGTGTCTACACTTTCAGTTGCAGAAACTCTTGCAGTTGCCTGAAAAAGAAATTGGCAGATAAAGAAGTGGAAGACAAGTGACCTTCATCTCATATATTGTTATATGGCCTGAATTTAAAACTACCTGAATGTATTAAATACTTGGAAAAAAATGAACTGAAAAAACGAACGAGCAGCTCATGGCAAAGGACCGCATGGAGTCTTTGACATATACTGTTCCTGCAACTTCTTTGATTCTGTCAGAAACCCTCAATAGAAATGTTTAGATATTGCCAGGGATTCAAACCCAGGCAACCATCTGAAATACAGAAGTGATATTCCCTCCTGTCCAGAAAAAAGTAGTTTCCTCACCGGCTATGAGCCTGGAGAGCAGAAGGAAACCCGGAAGCAGTGAAGAAAATGACTGCCATATTGCAGCATTGGATTTCCCATTTGTTGCATCTTAGTTCTGATTTGGAGAACACTCCAAATGTTTAATAGTTACAAATTGCTTTGGTTCTTTTGTTGTAGAAGGTTGGGGGGTTTTCTTGTTTTGTTTTGTTTTGTTACGTCTAGATGGGAACTTATTTACTTTCAGCATTCTGAATACTTCAGATCTTTCTTTTAAGGATCCTGTTGAGAAACTGACTAGTGTTTTGGAGTTACCTGCATGGGTGACTTGGTATTTCTTTCTTACTGGTTCCAATATCTTCCCATGTTCTCCATTGTTAGTATTGTAGCTCTGTGATGCAGAGGTCCTCTTCTGGTCTTCTGTGCGTGGATGGGTATATCTCTCACTGTCTGGGAAGCTTTGTGCTATTACCTAATTGAAGGGACACATCCCTTTAACTATCACCTCTTATCTCTCTGCTATGCCTAGATTTGTAATTTTGGTGTTAGTGGAGTCCTGTAGCTCTTGTAGGCTTTCTTATTTTTTCATTCTCTTTGCCTTCTGATTTTCCAGTTGTATCTACTTACTTTTTTGAACTCTGAAGCCCTGTCTTGCATTTGATCTACTGTATTGGATGGGCTTTCAACTGGATTTTTCATGTCTTTTGATGTAAATGGAAAAGGGAAAAGCTTACCATAGAAAAGCTTTGAAGTTTCAGTTTGATACTTTTTTTTTTTTAGGATTTCTGTTTCTAGACTGAGTTCTCTTTTATGTCCTACATTGACTTACTTATTTCAATTAGATGCTTGTTGTGTCTTCTTTAAGCTATTTTTGCTTTTCATTTATATATTATGAGTTGACAAAGATGTTTATTTGAATTTTTTTCATTTAGATTTTTGTTTGATGGGCTTCAAAAGCAAAATTCATATATTTGCTTGCCTTTTCTTTGGTCTCATGGGGCGTTTCTATTGTCATCTGTCACTGATACTTGTTATTATAATCTTTCATGTGAGCTTAGTATGTGTGACCTCTTCCATGTCATTGTCCTTCCCATCTTTGGGATTGCTGATGTCAACAAAAAAGAAGACAGAATAAATATCCAGTAGCATCGTTTTTAAGCGAGATACATGAAAAATACAAAGGAAAAAAGTGACAACATAAGAGATAAAAGAAAAGAATGTATGTCTTCTGCAGCAAAATGTATGTGCTTTTCTCATCTCTGTGTCCCCTCTAGCTCCTGGCTTTACCATGGACAGCCCAGTGCAGTGTTCCATGGTCAGCGATGGCTCTGGACCAGGGACACCCAATCCTGTGCATTCGTCGATGTGGTCTGGATCTGGTCTGTTCTCATGAGGTTCTGTGAGCAGAAAGCACTCTGTCATTCTTGGAGCCTGCTTAGGAAATCAGGCCTCTTCCCACCAGTTACTGTGCCTCAGCAGAAGTTTTCTTTGTCTTGGGATAATGAATCAGACCCCAAAAGCTGAGCTTCTGCCAGTCACTACCCGAAGGGTTCCTTTGTCTTAATGATGGCTATGGGGAGAGTTGTCGCTCACCAACCCACCAACCCATGGCCACTTGTTGAGCCTTTTGTCCACTCTGCCAAGTTTTCTGCATTTTCACAGTAACCCTCAGGGGGTAACAATGGGTATGGGGTAAGGGTAGGGTCTTGTGAAGTTATTTGCACTCCTCAGTCAGGTTCCAGGTGTAGGGTTCTTTAATCAGTGTGCTGAACAGAATAACTCCCCAAGGGACACAATCTTGTCTCCTTGTTCTGCTTGAGCATGGCACCGATATCAGGATCAAACCAGTTCAATCCACTTGTTACTTTCCCTCTTGCATTTTTACCCCCCAAAGTGGGGCACAGACAGGAAGCTACTAATGGTGCAGGAAAGGATCCCAATCTTCTGTTTACACATATTCTGTTTACAGAATAGTCAGTGTGGGTAGCTCTTATTAAAGCAGATTAAAGCAGAACAGAAAAAGAATAAAGAGAAACCAAGTTCTGGGGGTAAATCTGATCTGCCTGTCAATTCTGTCTTCCTGTGAGCTGTTTTTACTAATCCAGCCACATCCTTTTACACACACACACACACACACACACACACTTGTTAAGGAGGAATTGGTAGGTATGAAGGATGAGAACTCTGGAGAGAGAGCTGAGTTTGGGGAACTGGAAGCAATTTGGTTTGCAGGTGGAATGGGGGTGGAGAGAAGTGGAAGTGGAGGAAAGGGCTAGGAGAAAAGAGGCTGCCAGAGACGGAAGGCTTCAGAAGACTGGTAGGCGATCTCCTAGAGGACAGTCAGTCCTGCATAACTAAGGAAGGAAGTGGCAAGCTGAATACTCTCATTTTTTTAAAATCAACTTTATTAAGGCAGACTTTACAAGCCATGAAGTTCGCTAATTTAAGCAGTTAATGAGTGAAATTTACCAGTCATCCAACTGGCATCATATTTCAATTTTAGATATTTCTATTACCTCATAAAATCCCTTATGCCATTTTACAGTTAATTCTCAAGCATCTATTAGTATTGTTTATGTCTCTGCTGATTTTTTTTAAAAAAATTTTCATTTTAAAGTGATACTTTTGTTCCTTGGCTTCCTGGGTCAGAGTAAGTAGGTTAATTCGTTATCCCCCTGTCATTTTGAGAGGGACCTCTAGATCCATGCTTATGAAACCTGTCCTTTTCCCATGAAGACAGAAGTACTGACCTAAGCTTGTAGAGGTCCTGGGTTTTCCCACACACATAGCTATAGAGCCTCTTAACTTTCTGTAGGCTGACACCGTTCTGAGACGCCATCAGATTATGGAGGAAGGGTGTTGACTGTGGTTTCCCTTATCTTTAAGCAACAACTTCCTGAATCAGCCTTGTACAAAGATGGCGCCAGGCAAGCCAGATATGATTCTGTTGGTCCCACCACAACCAGACCAGGCAGGAGACTGGGGAGCGGATATTCTTCTTGTACTTGGAATGTTCCTTCCCACACAGCAGTCATTGCAAAGTCTATGCATAAATCAAGAAGGATAGAAGGCACTCCCTCTTGTCCCATCTGGCCTCTTCCCGCCACCTGCCCAAAGAAGGTGTTTATTCTGGGTTCAGGTTGCTATAAGTCTTATGAGAGCTTTGGAAAGATAAAGGGAGAAGAGGCTTAAGACATAGCGGAGAAGAAATGATGAGGAATACTGTATTAAAATCAGTTTACAAGAAGAAAGACTTTTCCAAAGAGAGTAAGTCTCCCACACCCCATCTCCTATGCAAGAAAGCATTGCAAATTAGAACAGTGTTGCATTTACAGGATCTGTGTTTCAGATGATCTCATCAAAATCTGTAGAAGATTCTGGAAGGTGAAGACGACTAGGGAGAAAAAACTAGAGAAGCTGTTACTGCCTGGGTAATGCAAGGGAAGGGAAGGTCAGCCCCTGGTCACCAGTGAGCCTGCACTGAAACCAGGCCCTGCCCCTCTCAGTAACTGTGTCAGAGCTAACTCTCAATCTCCCCCAGCAGATCTGATTGTAGCCTTTGGCAGACAAAGAAACCAGTGTACTAAGTGGAAGTTCCAATGATTTGCCCAAGGTCACAGAATTTTAAATTAGAGAAATTAAAACAAAACAGATCCCTACCAATCTCAATATAATCTGAGGTTTGATTCCCCAGGAAATGGTGTGATGACTGAGCGACGCCGATTGGTCTGATAAGAAGATTTAAATGGAATATAAGGAGGAGATTCCTGCAAGGATAGCCAAAGGTTTAGCAGCTCCTACTGCCCTCACCCTTAAATGACAGGCTTAGTTTGAAATAAAGAACATCACTAAAATTAATAATCACAATAACTAGAATTTATTAAATATTTACTACAAGCAGGTACCAGTTTATGAGCTGTACAAACATTAACTCTTTTAAATGTAAACTCATAAAACAAGACAAAAGTTCATAGAAGTCATATCTGCTAACAAACTGGTGACATCTTTCCTTATCTATCACAATAGCAACAGGTGCCATAAGAAATATTGGAGCCTAGTACAGGAGGGAGCAGAGGCTGTGCTGCCTTTATGCTTTCTGTTGGGGAGATGTGGGTCATGGAAGGGACTGGAGCTCCTGGGGGGGTCACAGCTGCCCTTGGTCACTCCTTGTCCATCAGTAGAAAGATCTGTAATCTGTTCCAATGAACCCTCTGTGATCTGTAATAATTAAATATCGGCCCCAAAGGCAGGAATCAAATCATGATCCACCTCCTCCTTTTTCTGTGATCTCCATGATTCTTGGAGTAGAGAACCTTCTACACGTTTCATAAAATTCAGGGTGTATCCTCCCAGCCACCCCACCCTCCTTATCTATTTCTTTCAGCATGGAGTTGCGCTATGATCTCCATGTGGAAGTGGAGCGACCCTGTGCAGCTTCCCAAGCGAATCTGTTCCACACACGGGGTGAGTCACTTCTGAAGGCCCTGGGTATATCACTGACCATAAAAGGCCCATACAAAGACCTAACCTGTCTCTGAACTTTCTCCACAGACTGCCCCCTCTCCCCTCAGGAGTTCACCTACAGATAGAGTTATGTTTTCCAAGAAGGCTGAACCTAATTGAGCATGCAGGAAAATATCAGCTGGGTTATGATATGCAAACCTGACACCATCTTATCTTAAAACCCTGGTTGGCAAGCCCTCTCCAAAGAATACTAGTGCTCACATGAGTGGAAAGGAGGGAATTACAGTAGATTTCATTGGAGATCTAGCTCCAAAGAGAGTGCATTTTCTTTCTCCCTTCCTTCCTTCCTTCCTTCCTCCCTTCCTTCCTTCCTTCCTTCCTTCCTTCCTTCCTTCCTTCCTTCCTTCCTTCCTTCCTTTTTTTGCTAGTCCTGGGGCTTGAATTCTGAATTCTGTGTATGTAGTACTGGGGAATTGAACCCAGGGTTTTGTGCATACTAAGTGAGCACTCTACCACTGGGCCATGTTCCTGGCCCCAAAAGTGCATTTTCATGAGAGGTCAGTTATGTGCCTTGCAATAGTGTTCTGAGGAAATCCCTGTTTGGTTAATGCCAGGAAGCAGAAATGGTCCACAGAACTCTTATGTGGATTGGGCAGCACTCTGCCTCTTTTTCATTCAAGAGTCCAACAATTCTTTTGGTAGCAATTGTTTTGTCAACATTTTTAATAGCCATAGGAAGATAGGAGAGAGAGAGAGAGAGAGAGAGAGAGAGAGAGAGAGAGAGAGAGAGAGAGAGAGAGAGAGAGAGAGAGAGAGAGAGAGAGAGAAAGAGAAAGAGAGAGAGAAAGAGAGAGAGAGAAGAAGAAGAAGAAGAAGAAGAAGAAGAAGAAGAAGAAGAAGAAGAAGGAGGAGGAGGAGGAGGAGGAGGAGGAGGAGGAGGAGGAGGAGGAGGAAAGGAAGAGGAGGAGGAGGAGGAGGAGAGGAGAGAGAATGGGAGAGAGTGCTCTATCTGTAGAGCAAACCCTATAGTGTCTGCTTGGCTCATTGCCTACTCCCTACTATATCCCACCCTTTCAGTCTCAGCCCCAAGGCCTTGTAGTCCTTACAGCTTTTGCTGTAAGGGCTGAATTTGGAGATTTATCAAGATTGTCACAGGAGATCACTGTATTAAAGTAACAATTTAGGAGTTCAGCTTGCTTTCACTGTTACTTTACCAATTGGTCATTGGATCTATTAGATGTGTCTATCCAATTTTGCTGCTATGTCAAGTAATGAAAGTTTAAAATTCCCAGGAGGCCCACATTTCATGTTCATAAAATTATCCATTTGTTAACTTATATGAGAGAAATAGAGTATTTCAAAGTCATCTTTTGTCCTGAGAGGGTTAAAAATTTTAATACGTTATTGAAAAAAACCAATAAAGACAGAGCTAGTCTTTAAACACTTGCCTCCTGAAATGGAGTTACCCTGTGCTTCCCAACCAGGCTGGCCTCATTTTGTAGAACATTGGATTGGCTTGGTCAGAACGTCCATCAATAATCGGCACAGGTAGTTAGTCCTTCCTCCCAGATGGTTCTGTAACTGTGCACTCCACCAACTTCAGACTGGAAATATACAAGACTGTACACAGTGCCCTTCTTGTCATTATTCCCTTGCAACAAATTAATCACACCTACTATCATCATTCCTAGTACAATTAGGTATTTAAAGCGTACAGAGAATATAAGTCATCTGGAACATTTACCTTCCACTTACTCTGTGGAGTTGAGGGGTCTCTAGGTTAAAATGTTTCTGCACTGCTCTCTGGTTGTGGGAATTTCTACACATTATTTTGGGGTGTGTGTGTGTGTGTGTGTGTGTGTGTGTGTGTGTGTACGCGCGTGCACACGTGTGCACACCAGTACTGGGGTTTAAGCTCAGGGCCTCACACTCTCATTTAGAATTTTTGGTTAAGTCTGGCCCTCCATCACTTGAGCCAGAGTTCTAGTTCCTCTACAAATTCAGCAGGATTAACTGAGCCTCACTGATGTAGGCACCAGGGAAACAGTGATAAACCAGCCCTCTGTCAAGTTATTTTCTTAAATCCCCAGACCTACCACACAGCGTCCACCCCTCTTAGCGTGCTGGCAGAGTTCGGAAATTTGTATGTAGATCACAGTGTATGGGGACGGGGGAGTCCTTCGTAAACATCAGCCGTCCAGGAGTGCCCAGTGATCATGAGCCATGCTGTTATCTCTTAGTATCACGGGGTAACATGAGGCCACAGTGCCCTTAGGACTCCATCCTACCAAACTGGCTTCTGGATGTAACTTCTAGAATCACTAGTCAAGTTTTACAAGTTAAGCACAAACTTACCGGCACAAATGGGACTTTTCTCTGAAACCTATGAAACGTGTGAACACTTATAAAGAGCAAGAAGTCTTGATTTCTTCAAACCTCAACATAATATAACCAACTGCATTCCATTCCAGTGAAAGGCTCAATTGTTTCTGCATATGGTAAGTAACCGGAAAGTGGGAATTTCCTGCTCATTCTTATCATTTTTCAAGAGCAGCTTGTGCCTGCGGAGATCTTGCCCCATCCTCCACCAACACAGAACACAATCTGCTCCTCAAGAGCCACAGGCCCCAGCAGAGGCAGAAGAAGAATGTAGAAGAAGAGGGACAAAGGAGAGAAAGCGGTCTGGGGGTAGGCACAGGCCAAAGAATGCAGCAAAGACAATTTGGAAACACTTGTTGAGCCTTAGACAACCCAGCTATGGGTTTAAATGCATTTACCTTAGTCACTTACCGAGAATGGTGTCAGCAGTCAATAATAACAAAAAGGGTGGGGAAAATTAAGGACACTCAGAAATGAAATATACAGCTATCCAGAATCACAGTTTCAAAGAACATTTAAACTGGCAGTTTGTTGTGCTATAATAAAAACTTTGGAAAGAGGCCTGTAACCATACCACCATCTATAGTGTGTGAAATGAATACTAGTGCCTAGATAATTAGCAAGAAAAGGTGTGCATGCCTAGAAAGTCAACTTTAAAGGATCTACACTAATAACGCCTGGATTGTGAGCACTCGTTTTATTTGCTCCTGCAAATTTTTCATGTGGTTTGCATGGTTTTATTAGTGAATGTATATTATTTTAATCATGCTCTTATATAAAAGTTTTTAAATATGTCATTGGTTTTTTGATGGAATTCAATTCCTTTATTTATTTTGGTTCCAATCTTGGGCTTAAACTCAGGACCTGAGCACTGTCCCTGAGTTTTTTTTGCTCAAGGCTAGCTAGCACTCTTTTCACTTGAGCCACAGTTCTACTTCTGACTTTTTGGTGGTTGGATAGCGATAAGAGTCTCATGAACTTAACTGCCCAGCCTAAATTTGAACCATGATCCTCAGATCTCAGCTAGGTTTACAGGCGTGAGCCACTAATGTTCAAGTCACAATCTCATTGTTTTTAAACCTGTGTCCCTTATAATATTTAATCATTCTGATGAAAAAGATAGAGAAAATTTTGTCCTGGGAGGACTTCAGGCAGCATTTCTAACGGCATATGCTGTCTTGGGTGGTTCTGGAATCATCACCCTGGTTCTGCAGAGGAAACAGTGGGCTGAGTGAGGTGCAGCATGTGCCAGTGCATGCGTGAAGGAGGCAAGAGAAAATGTAAGCAAAGCTCAGGTTTCTAATGGTGAAATTAATATATATGTCAGTACTCTTCACAGCTTAAAGACGCAACTCATGTCCTTCCCAGCTTCTCCTAATGCGGAAAGAGAGAACATTGGAGCTGCTTCAACGTTCCATTAAAATGAACACTTAGTGTGATCAGTACTACAGAGAATATTAGAACTTGCCGGCTTTGCTCCCTGGAGGCCTCCTCTAGCTTTGTTTCCTCCTCCTCCTCCCCCTCCTCCTCCTCCTCCTCCTCCTCCTCCTCCTCCTTCTTCTTCTTCTTCTTCTTCTTCTTCTTCTTCTTCGTCTCCTCCTCCTCCTCCTCCTCCTCCTCCTCCTCCTCCTCCTCCTCCTCCTCCTCCTCCTCTTCTTCTTCTTCTTCTTCTTCTTCTTCTTCTTCTTCTTCTTCTTCTTTCTCTTCCCCTCCTCCTCCTCCTCCTCCTCCTCCTCCTCCTCCTCCTCCTCCTCCTCCTCCTCCTCCTCCTTCTTCTTCTTCTTCTTCTTCTTCTTCTTCCATTAGTGGGGATGGAACTCAGGGTTAATCAAATGCGCTACCTCTTGAATCAGTCCCTAAGTTGTTTTCCTTTTAGTCTGTTCTTCAGAGGTTTCATACTTTTGCCCAGGCCTGGTCTCCAAGCAAGGTCCTCTTGTGCCTACCTCCTGGTTAGCTGGAGTTGTAGGCATGCAAATGTGGCAGCAATTTTTTCCTTGTCCCATATATTTTTTCAGACTTTAATATATACTTTTGTTGTAATTTATAGAGGGGTTATAGTTACATTCACCAGATAGTAGATGCATAACTTCTCACACACTGATACCCTTCTCATGTTTTTCCCCCATTTTCCTCCCCCCACCCCCTCCCAATCATCTTGTTTTCTACCCTTCCCTTTCTTTGCCCCATATCTTTTTCTGATTCATTAGCCTACAATGGTACAGTGGCATCCTGGGCCCTAGCCTGACTTGGCCTGGGGTGCAGTTAGAATGTGGGCACCATTATACTGTCTGGGCCAAATCTACTTTGTTGCTCACCATGCTCTTTTAAAAGATTCACTCAGGGCCAGGAGTTTGGCCTTGTGGTAGAATGCTTGCCTAGCATGCATAAAGACCCAGGTTCGATTCCTCGGTACCACATACATACAGTGCTTGCCTAGCATGCATAAAGACCCAGGTTCGATTCCTCGGTACCACATACATAGAAATAGCCAGAAGTGGTGCTGAGGCTCAAGTGGCAGAGTTCTAGCCTTGAGAAAGTCCAAGGACAGTGCCCAGGTCCTGAGCTCAAGCCAGGACTGGCAAAAAATTATTTTTTATTGTAATTAGTAAAAGGGTTACATGATATTTGCTAGATAGAAGGTGCATTAATTCACATACATTGATACCCTTTCACATGTCTTGGTACCCGTAAAAGATTCAAAATTTCTCTTAGGGACTTCATCCAGACGTCCTTGCTCAAACATCCACTGTCCACAGAAGCCTCCCCGGCTCCTGCTCCAAAGTACTTCCCATCAGTAACGGGCCCCTGCACAGTGTTACCTGTCTGGATCACTCGAATGCAGAACTGTCTCATGGCAGGGATATTGTATGTTTACTGATGCAGCCCCAGTGCCCAGAACAAGGTTGGTATATGGTATTTGTTGAAGGGAAAGAAGGAGGAAGGAAAAGAAAGAGGTTATGGCTGGTGGGGAAGATTTCTCCCCTAATTTCCATAGCAGTAAGCAGTCCCGGTGCTCTGCTGAGTCTTCCAACATGGCCCTTGTGTCCTTCCTGCTTACCTAAACCTGTGTTTATCTAGAGTGGTTACATCCTAGAAACTACACCTGCCTATCTCTTGAAGACGCAGCTACTACACTGTCATCTTGATAGACAGGTGTCAGCTGAGAGCTTGAGTTCCTCACGGGACTCTGAATGCCTTCCACAGAATCCTGGAGGAACCTGGGTCTTAATGAAAGCCTCAGGCCATCAATCAAAGCAGGAGAGATCAAGCGTGCAACCTTTTCAAACTCTATTATTGGTAGTTGGACAATCCAAGACTCAATTCAATGTCTCAGTGCTTACTATAGTAAAACAATCTTAAATATCTTGTATACATTACACTGCAAATAGTTCCATGTCCTCTCAGGAGGGCAGTTGTTCTTAATAACAGAGCATCAGATATCATTTATCTTGCTGGTTTTCTCCTGTGTGTTGTTCAAACATGCTTTTTAATTATTGACAGTGACCCTCTGAGACCTATACTGTTCCAGTGTGAGAGAGCAGAAGTGCCAAATGCTAATTTAACAAGAGAATCTGCCCTCAGAGATTTGGCTGATGTTAGAGCATTTCCGCATTTCACTAACGTGATGGTGTCCGCTTGAAAGATGTGTCTCTTTCATTATGTAATAAGATGACATGGCCTTTTTTTCCTTCTCCTCTTTCCTTTTACTATCTCTGGAAAATATCATAGAGTACAAACATCATATGATGGACTCAATGTGTTGAAAGACACAGAATAGGAAATACTGGGAAGAAATCTCATTTGGTTCTCTAAAGTATCAGAAGGTGGGCAGCATGCAGGATAGAAATAAAAGGGTTATTTTGCCCGGTCTCTAATGTTCATAGGCATGAACACTGAGATAATTTGGGAACTGTGGGTTCTGAAATAAGAGATTATATGTCCCTCTGATCCCTTGAGACCTTGAGAAGCTTGGAGTTAGAGTTTCCCATGAGGGTAAGGAGAAGAAAGGCAAAGGGTAGGGTGATAGGACATAGAGGCTGAAGAAAGAAACTAGAACTATACTAACTCGGGATCACACAGGGACACCAGCAACACAGCGAGCACCAGTGAGGAGGGAGGATTGTGTTTGAGGACAGGACAAGACTACAGGACAGGTATATCACAGATGGCAGTGTGAACCAGAGCCAACAGCTAGGAACCGGGGGTTCCCCCACTGAGGGCATGTAGCCATGAAACGATTAGCAGATTTCCATCACATGCTACAGGAAACCATGTCTTCCACTGGAAACAGAGCACCCAGTGTCCTCTCACCTCCAAGGAGCCTCAGAGCCTCATCTGCCTAACCAGGTACTAGCACACTGTTTAACGTTTCTTCTTTCTGATTTCATCTTCCAACAGCTTCCACAAAAGACCTATAGCAGGGGAAATCTTTCTCTATCTCAAATATATATGAAACAGACAAGGAAATCAGTTGTCCCCTGCTCTGGATGTCTGCCAATCCAAGCCTGTGCAAAGCACCAGATTTCTAGGGCCACGCCTCCCCCCAGCTGGGAAGCCCAGAGAGTGTATAAAGCTGGAACTCCAAGCTGGCAGGTGTCAGGAAGGCCTCCCAAATATGGGCTGCCATGCCTGCCTCCTTTGGCTACTGCTCTTCCAAGCTGCTTTGCTCCCTGAAGCAGGTAGGCAGCCGCCAGTGTCCCAGGGCTGTTTTGTGCATGCCTTGTGTCAGTTGGAAAGGGAAGGTGGACAAAGGGATACTTTAAACTCCCTGTTTAATGGGCCCCAGACTCTGATGAGGCATTGCTGGGGTAACCAAACCATGCATCATCACAATCGATTGTATGAAAATGGGGTCAGATATTTTCTGTAAGATCTGTTTTCTTTAAATAAAGTACTAGCCAATGTATAGCTCTTTGTGTAGGCTATTGGATAGAAATGGACAACAATGCAATGTTCAGCTTTAAATAATCTAATAAGGATTTTAAACTAGTATTTGTCTTGTAAATTATATTTTGATATTCAGCACTAGGGTTGTTGAATTAAAGACATGGGTTCTTTATTGTTGCTGAATGGAGCCAAAAAATGTACTGTAAAATAATCTTAGCTTAACATATTTGGCATGTCATAGAATTATCTGGACTTGATTTATGAAGCTGTCTTATCCAAACATATATCTTTCTATAAAAGCAGATTGGTCCTTTTCATATTCTTGCTCTTAATGTGTATCATACATCTAGTCCTCTTAAGGAAGTTTTAATTTACTTTGGAGCTAAACAAATTTAAAATACCAACATAATTTTATTTATGTTGTCATTATTTCGTGGCTTTTGGTAAAAAAAAAAATGTGAGGTCCCCAATTAGTTATTTTTCCCCCATTTTTCACTCTCATAAAAATTTGGGAAAACTTTTGGCCTACCAACACCTTGAATATAATCCTTACCAACTGGAAAAGAGCCACAGAATCATGGTTGAGTATAAAGTTAATGCTCAAATTCTTTTTTTTAATATTTTCAAGTATTTTTTCAGATTCATTGATGTCCAATATCTAAACACAGTTATCAGGATATACTAGGGTGTTAGAGATTTAATGATTCCTGAATCCTTTGGGTTTCTGAGTTGTGTTTCTTGATTGCATGTTGTCCTATAAGGTTTATGCCTGGGAATGTGGGCATTAGGGCCATAAGAACTGGAAAATTCTAGCCTTGACTGGATTCTTTCTGCCTCCAGAACTTAAATATGTTTTTGATCTTCCTGCTTCAATAACCTCTCATATAAAGAGTATAAAGAAAGAGTATAATGCATAGAGTTATTAAAGGGGCATTAATGAAATGGTGTTAGTAAAATACTTAGGAAAATGATTCTGGCATAGAAAATGTAAAGTCACTATCAAATACAATGGTAGACGCTGTAAAAGATAGAATGTGTGTCATAAAATAGGAGGTAATAAAAACATAGATTCTCATATTTAGAACATAACATTTTTCCATTGGAGCTCCACTCTCCAAGGAACCAAGATGTTTTCCCTTTTGATACTTCAACAAAACTTTCAATTGAGTTTTTTCTGCCAGGTCCTTTATGCTATGCAAGTCAGTCCTCTAAACAGTATCATCTGCACTTGGAAACTGATGGGAGTTCTCATGCATGACAATATTTGGAAATCTCTAAGAGAATTCCAGATTGAATCTATCATATTTGTTTCACTGTAGGAAAAAGAGACACCGAGTTTGTGCTGTGCCAGGCTGCCTTTGAGAAGGTTGCTGTTGGTACAGCAGTCACCCATGGACCCATCCAGGAGCCCCACTGAACTCTGCCTTCTCCGTTCCCTACCCTAGGCCTTGGGAAGTGAAAATGGCTTAGGACCCAAATTTTCCAACTTATTACCAAATATCAGAGCTGTTTGCCATGCTGGGGACACAGGCCCCTACTGTGGCCTCAGGACTCAGGACCCTCAGCAAAATAAAAGGCCTTCATAAACAGGCTAAGTTAAAGAATGAGCAGCAATAAGTAAAAATATTACACCCTTGACTAATCTCCACCCAGAAGACCCTCCCAAAATAAAAATAAGAGGATTATGAGATCATTTCCCCAGTTACTGCAAATCTAAGGATATTTGAGAGTCACAATGGATTTTGGAGTCACCGTTTGTAAGTCTCAGATATCAATGGGACTATTTTTTCTCCTGGCTCCCAGACTCCTCCTTTGTCCCTGTCACCTTTGTCACCCTTTGGCTACACCTGGGTGGGTCTTCCACCCTGAAGCTTTCCAGTGTGCGTGTGTGTGTGTGTGTGTGTGTGTGTGTGTGTGTGTGTGTGTGTGCCAGTGTTCTTGAGCTTCCAGGAAAACTAGGATTAGTGACATAAAATAGCCCAACAGGCTTTTTCTGGCTCTTGCTGATTGCACAAGAGGCTTATGAATAACCCAGCACGATCTTCCAGGAACAACCTCAGGGAACACACCAACCCTCTGCTGGGATATTTTTTTTTTTATTGTCGGGATAACACAGAGAGGGGTCACAGTTACATTCGCCAGGTAGTAGGTGCATTACTTCTCACACATTGATAAATTGGGGTGGAAGAGGATATGAGAGCCTCCCCAGAGACCAACCTCCCCAGAGATATGAACAGCGATTGTGTGAGGGCCACAGGAGCCAGATTCACCCACAGGCTTGAGAATCTGTAATTGTCATCAACCTAATTTCTGGTTTATAAACGGGAGGTGAATATTTCCATTGCCCGAGTGCTCCTTGCACGCTAGGCACTTGATTTGTATTTGCAGATGAGCCAAGATGGGAACTCAGTGGTAAACTTAGCCAAGTACTAAGAGGTATAAATACTTGGTTCCAGGTGACAGGCCAGGGTAAGCAGGGGTTTGGAAATAAGGCACTGTGTATATGCTCTGGGTATTTTTTTTCTCCAGTACCCTGGATTTGGCATCAACAGTAATGCAATGATAGTTATTCAAGAATTTAAGTTCTTAGGCTAAAATCTCAATGTGCCCAGAGTTTGATATTGCCAGAGTAAGTGGGGAGGGGTCCAGTGCTTCTGAAAAAGAATCTCCTGTGATGTCCCATCACAGGGTCAAATACACTGATCCGTGGATAATTCCATTCAAAATAAGGGGTCTCCATGAAGAACTGACAGGGTTCCATTCTGTCCCCCATAAGTGTGTTATCTGGTTCTCACCTTGGTAAAAATGAAACCACAATACCCTACAAAGTAATCATGAATCTTAAACAGTGTCACTCGAAGGGGCCTGTCTCCATGATGAGAACACAGATGGCGTTTGCAGTGATGGGAAGGATGGTGGGGAAGGTGGCTCCTTTCACCAACGCAGGTTGGAGTTCAGCTGCCTTTCTCCCGAAGAGCGGCTTGTTATGCAGCTGGTGGAAGGTTCCAGAAGGTGTTCTGGCTCAGTGGAGGTGTATTTTGAAGGCATGTGGGGCATAGTGTGTGATGGTGTGTGGACAAGATGGATACACAAGTCATGTGCCCGCAGCTGGACAGGGTGACAGCCATCTCTGGCCCTGGAGAGGCCTACTTTGGCCAGGGCTGTGGCTCCATTCTTCTGAATGATGTGCCATGCTCTGGGACCGAGGCCCCCCCTGGGGCAGTGCTCTCACACCGGCTACATTCAAACAGAAAGACCTACATAATAAATACTAAAGTAATAAGTTAGCTCCTTAAACCTAGTCAAGAAGTATAATCATTGAGGGTATTGTGTGTCTATCTATGTTCTTGATGGATGTTTTTTCATGTTATTATTCCTTCTGTAATTAAAATTCCATCAAAATACATGTGCTCTATAAAGCTCCTGCGATCCACTGAATTATTCTGTGAGTAAAATGACTATTTTCCTCCTATTTGAGAGTGCTATGGAGTTAGTCCATTGGGGACAGCATAGTCACAATTAGATTGAACATGGGTCATTAGACACAGTGTGCTAATTATATTATTATTTATACATTTGATGGTCAATTGAAGACAACTAAACTAAGCCAGAGAGTCAAAATTTTTATTTCTGAGAGCTATAATTTGTCATTTTAAAATTCACTTGTGACAGGAGAGTCTTTAGCAACTACCCTTTTCTTAAAAAAATCTTCTCTTTTCCTACCTGTTAACAGAGACTGATGACTCACTGGCTACATCAGGTAAGTTCACGCTTCTGTTTTATGGATGACATTTTCAATCCCAACACAAGTTGTTGGAAGATAACAGAGGAACAGTATTGGAAGGGATTTGGTTGTCTTATTTCAGTGGCCATTTCTGTAGTCCTGAGCCATTAAGGTAATCCAGCCATTAAGAACAAAACGCTGTGGAGTCACTTTCTTCCTTCTAAATAATGAGCTTCTTTTTCATTTCAATCATAAATATTTTGGTTATTCCCTGGTGTTGTTATTTCCATTTTTCCAGTGAAAATGCTTTTAAAAGCATAATTGCTAGGTTGGGAGTTTGTCCTAGTGGTAGAGTGCTTGCCTAGCATGCATGAAGACCCAGGTTTGATTCTTCGGTGCCACATACATAGAAAATAACCAGAAGTAGTGCTGAGGCTCAGGTGGTAGAGCTCTAGCCTTGAGAAAATCCAAGGACAGTGCTCAGGCCCTGAGTTCAAGCCCAGGAACTGGTAAAAAAAAGCATAATTCCTACCTCCATATTGAGGAAAAACATTAGTAGTTTCTATTGCTGGTATGATAGTCTAGTAACTGTCCTTTTGCACTCTGTGAGACTCAGGGCAGCTGGGAAAGGGCTGTAACCCTGACTGCCATGTTCTAACATTTCATGTTCTAACTCTTTCATGGTTTGTCACCAAACTCTCCACCCCTCTCCTGGCAGAGAATGCTGAAGAATCACTGCCAATGCCCCAAGGTAGGAAGTTATTTCCTGCTGAAGTACAAGTGGTCTTTATGGGGTATAAATATTACCTTTTAGTTTAAAGACAATTTTGTTTTTCATTGATGTTACTGGGTTAAATTTTGAAGGGAGAACCAGTTACGTATTCTGTACATAGTGGGGCCCAGTTATGAATGGACTGTCTAACCAAGTAGATGGCCTCCGATTCTTCTGGTGACTGGCTTGCTGTCATTATGTGGCATTCCCAAAAACCAATATTGCCTAATGTGTCTTCCAAACAATCAAGTCACGACAGCTTGTTCAATTCTAGGGCCTAGCTGGGCAGGGTGGCTCACGCCTATAATCTTAACTACTCAGAATGTTGAGATCTGAGGATGGAGGCTCAAAGCCAGCCCAGGCACTAGAAACTATAAGGCTCTTATCTGCAGTTAACTTCAAGAAAATAGGAAGTGGTGCTATGGCTCCAGGGGTAGGGCGGTAGCCTTGAGCTGAAAAGCTCAGAGAGAATACCCAGTACCCGGGCCCAGAATTCAAGCCCCATGATCACAAAAAAAAAAATCCTAGAGGCTTTCACTTTTTGTAATTCACATTTAGGTTTTTTTTGAGAACTATTAAGCAGGTTATCTAAAGGTTATTAATTAATTATAAGTTAATAAGAAATATTTCAATTTATTTGTACTAATAGGTGATGGAAGTTTGGTAACCATATTATCTGGTAAGAAAAACCTTTTTGTTATCTTCTCCTTGATATGACATGATTTCCTTTTTTTTTTTTCTTGCTAGTTGTGGGGCTTGAACTCGGGGCCTGAGCACTGTCCTTGGGCTTTTCTGAAGGCTAGCACTCTGCCACTTGAGCCACAGCACCGTGTCCAGCTTTTTCTATGTATCTGATACTGAGGAATTGAACCTGGTTCTTTGTGCATGCTAGGCAAGCATTCTTACTACTAGGCCAAACTCCTGGCCCTGACATGATTTTTTGACATTATGATTATGACAGTGATTTGAATCATACTTTGCATTTTAATTCTGTTCTTTTCCTGGGCCAGTGGCATTCAGTATAATATTCTTCTTCTCCATCCAAATTCAGGAGAGAAGTAGATGACAGTGAATGATGAGCTAGTTCTCTGGGTGATTTTTCATAACCTATCCATAATAAGTGACTTTGATGGAAATGATTTCCAGGGTCTTGCTACAATAGATTAACTATTGGCTTAAGAGGGCGAAAGAAAAGAAAAAGGAGGAGGACATAAAAGAAGGAGAAAAAGGAGGAAGAGGAGGAGGGGGAGGGGAAGGAGACTTCCCTTGAAAGATAATATTGACCTTCATTTTGAACGTGGCTTTCATAGTTGTCCTTAAGCTTTTATTTGACCAGCTTTGAAAATATTCAAACTGACAATTTTTGTAAATAACATGTTTTTGGATTTTCTTTAGAGGAAGAACCATTCACTCACACATAATATATGGTATTATATGATAACCCATTGCTGCTATTCCAAACAACATAACCTACTGGCTTAAACAACATAGAGTTATTGCCTTACAATTCTGGAGGTGAGAGATCCAAAGTGGTTTTCACTTAGACACCAGCAAGGGGTGAGTCAGGCTACCTTCATTCTGAGAGCTCTTGAAAAACAGCTCTGACACTTATAAGGAAATGGAAAGAGTTGAGAAAAATTATATTAAACAAAGTAAGCCAGACCCAAAGAAACATAGGTTGCAATGTTTCCCTCATATGTAATAATTATAATGTGCCTATATATTTACGAGTAAACCCAACGGACAGTAAAAGACAAAAAGTACACTTGGATATGATAAGCTAAACAGTATTCTAAACATTCAGACAATAAGCTCAAAGGAGGACACTCTTTGGAGGGGATCATAAGGACTCCCTGTAGTTATGCACATATGATCATATGAAACGATGCTTTTTGAAATGAACTCCAAGAAATTGAAATAGGGGTTTTTTATTGTATTGTTTGTAGTACTTTTCCTCCTCCTCCTCCTCCTCCTCCTCCTCCTCCTCCTCCTCCTCTTCTTCTTCTTCTTCTTCCTCCTCCTCCTCTTCCTCCTCCTCCTCCTCTTCCTCCTCCTCCTCCTCCTCCTCCTCCTCCTCTTCTTCTTCTTCTTCTTCTTCTTCTTCTTCTTCTTCTTCTTCTTCTTCTTCTTCTTCTTCCTCCTCCTCCTCCTCCTCCTCCTCCTCCTCCTCCTCCTCCTCTTCTTCTTGTTCTTCTTGTTCTTCTTCTTCTTCTTCTTCTTCTTCTTCTTCTTCTTCTTCTTCTTCTTCTTCTTCTTCTTTCTCTTCTTCTTCTTCTTCTTCTTCTTCTTCTTCTTCTTCTTCTTCTTCTTCTTCTTCTTCTTCTTCTTCTTCTTCTTCCTCTTCTTCCTCTTCTGTTTTTTGTCACTGTTTTTGGATTTCTGTATTCTTTGTCTTGTATGTTATCTGACTTGGGGAGGGGAAGGGAAAGCACAGAAATGGTGAGCTAAAGGGTTAACCAAGTCAACAGTAATCCCCACTAGACATTATTTTGGAAATGAACTTTAAAACTTTGGGTGGAGGGGAAGTCAGGAGGAGAAAAACTGGGAGAAAATAAGGGAGAAGGTGAAAATTGGTGACAAAGAGGTGGGATAAATTTTCTAACACTTATGTATGTAGTGGTTACTTTGGAGTTAAGACAATATTGTATCTTGCAAAATCCCAGCGTGCCCCTAAATAGCTATGCACCATGGAGTGCTTTGAGAAGTTGTGAACCATTAGCACGTGTTTCTTTATTGCAGTCCTCCCTGTTGCTGGCTCAGCTCCGCTCTCGCCCCGGACTGCTGTGCATTCAACCACCTCAGGTAAGACCCAAGCACCTCTGCTCCTGAGCTCACTGCTGCTGTTACTAAGCACCCATAGTGCTTAAGATAGGGTTAATTGGAGAGAAGAAAATGGACCTTACGTGGTTTGTATTTCACAGGGTCAACCCTTATATCAACACTGACTCTCTGATTTTACCAAAAAACAAAACAGTCATTCAAGACTTTTCATGTTGCATCCTTTACATATGCAAAGAATAAGAGGGAAATAGGTGTGTGTGTGTGTGTGTGTGTGTGTGTGTGTGTGTGTGTGTGTGTGTGTGTGTATGTATGCATGTATGTGTCTGAGAAAGGAAAATTATCAGAATCCCAAAATGTTTGCTTGCTCCTCTTGGCTGTGTTAGGTCTGCAGTGACCACAGACCTCCCTGCTTCCTCTTCACCTGCCTGGAACCAGAAACACCTGTCTGCTAATCACCTGACTGTGAGTCAGGCTCTGAGGTCACTTCTCATCCACTGGGGTCATTTCCTGAGCGGCCCTGGTCAGCCTCCCTTGGACAGTGAGAGAGTTCCTAGGTTTTGAGATTGCTTCTGCGTTCACTGTGGTCCCGCCTCTGGCCTCTCCCTATGTGATCCAGGTCCACACCAGGCCCCCTCCTCCTCTTTTTCTTTCTCCTTCGACTCAGTCTTGGCACCACCTCCATCTTGTGTGGCCCGTAGTTTCTGTCTCCCTCCCCCAATAGGGTTTTCTGCTTGAACCATGTGGTGATTTTCCTTTTCTTTCTGGTTAATCTTACAGGCTGGGTACTTCAGGCTTATTAAATGAAAGAAAAACTCAAGTAAATATTGGACAAATGAAGACCTCCTGACTTGTTCTCAGCTCACATTCTTATGCTCACTTTCAAACATAGTGAGAAAACCCACTAAAACACTCAGTTCTCATTTCTAAATGACAAAATAAGAGTAGATTGGACGTCTGAGTGGCAAACTACACTCTCTTGGCAATGTGATGTTTAGAATGACTCCAGAAGGTAGGATTGGACCTCTTCACTGCCTCCCATTCTGTGACCCTAACTATGTCTCCTTACATCTAAGTCAAGGAGTTGTTGTGTGTATTGCTGCCTCAATTGTATTCTGACTTCCACCCATTCAGACAGCTTGCTGTCTGTCTCTGTGCATTTACTTACTCCAGATGTTGCATTGAAAATGGCAGGCGATGATGGTTTTTTGTGTTTGGAATACTTTTTAAAAGCTGCTGCTTCCTTTTAAGCATCTCCATTGTGTAAAGGTATTGAATTGGTCTCCAGAAGAAGACACGTCCTTCTCTTTCTATCCAATAGTAAACACAGGAGTAACTTCCATTGTATTGTTTCTCCATTAGCTCTCTCAACTTCCACCGACTCAGAAGAGGTTAACCACCAGACAAAGTCCTCAGGTAAGTCAGTGTGCTTTGAGTTAAAACAACAAAAGCTAGGTGTGATGTCTTGTATGTGCTACACTTTAACACTCAGAGAAGAGTTGATATTCGGGATGAAGGGTAAAGTCATTGCTTAACAATGTAGGGAGAATGTGTGAGGCTCAATATGACCTTTTGCTGCCAGACTTGCACACCAAAAGCCAAGGTTTCCTCCGTTGTGCTCATTGCTGTAGCCTTGATTGATGCTCCTCATTACACTCGGAGCATGACGGGCACTGAATAAATATTCATGGAATGAATGGAAGGACATGCAAATGGTGCATGGGTGGAAAGGGCATTTGGGCCCTTTGGGTGCAGCTTCAGGCTTGGCCAATGTGTTAATCAGTCAGCTTTCTACTGACATGGCAAACACTACCTGAGAAAAGCAACATTTGAGTAGGAAATACAGTTGGGCCCAGATGGCCCAGACCTGTAATCCTAGCTATTTAGGAGGTGAGATCTGAGGATCGCACTTCAAAGCCAGATAGGCAAGAAAGTCCATGAGGTTCTTATCTCCAGTTAGTCACCAAGAAAGCCGCATGTGGAGCTGTGGCTCAAGTGGTAGAGTGTTAGCATTGAGCAAATCCAAACCAAACAAAACAAAAGAAAAGGCTCAGGAACAGTGCCCGGGCCCTGAGTTCAAGCCCCAGGATCAGCACACACAAACACACACACACACACACACACACACACACACACACACGCACTCGCGCACGCACACACACACATGCACATGCACATGCACACAAAAGAGTAGAAATATTCATTTTGGTTCATGATCCCAAGTTCTGGCTCTGTAGTTTCTGTGCTTTGGTGAGGAAGACCATACAATAGAGTCAATCTGTTTACCCTATGATTTTCAGGAAACAGCAAGAAAGAGAAAGAAGGATGGACAGATAAAGAGGGTAAGGGGTGAGAAGGTTACTCTTCCCGGGTAAAATCACAGAGTTCTACTTTTCCAGCTAGTTACCCCACAATGCTCTCATGACCCCATCAGTTTCCCAAAGCCCACCTCCAAACACTGCTGCAGTCACTCATCTGCCTTTGGGGGACACTGCAGCTCCAAATTATAATAGCCAAGAATAATCCTTCCAGACACGGAGTCATGATGGCAAATCCCCCAACCCAAGGCCAGCAGGCAGGAATACCCTGGAAGATGCCAGCATCCTATTTGCACAATTCTCCTTATTCAAAGATAACTTTTTAGCAAACTAATAAAGTCAGATACTTCTAACAAATATTTATACAGAGAACAAAAAAGTTACCATCTTATCAGGTAAGATTGGCGAATTTGCTATTAGCCTCTTTGTCAGGGAGATGAGCTCAGCTGGAACACTTAGCTAGGTTCTGCACTGTCATGCAGAATGACCAAGGACAATCAGCATCTTTCAGAGTGCATGATTTTTTCAGGAGTTTTTTTTTTGTTCAGTTCTTAGTAACTCATGTTACTGCTACATTAATTCAGAATTAAAAGGGAAGAAAGACACTTAGGAGGGTCTGTCAGCCTTCTGAACTTGAATCCATCCTCCTCAGTATCTTTGGCTGAATTTTATAGGCAAATCATTTGGCAAAACAATCCAAGTCTTCGTTTCATTTGGAAGCTAAAGAGAAAAATG
The DNA here is from genome assembly GCF_031878675.1 of Megascapheus bottae. NCBI lineage: Eukaryota > Metazoa > Chordata > Mammalia > Rodentia > Geomyidae > Megascapheus > Megascapheus bottae. The sequence goes on along the minus strand of NC_143523.1, from coordinate 7,047,594 downwards.
CTTGATTATCTCCTTCAAAAAACAACAATCTGCAATGCTTCAAATCTATTAAGTCCAGTAAAGCTCTATTTCTGGGGGAAAAAAAATCTATGAATCAATAGATTCCAGTGAAACTTCCATACAGAAGTACATTTACATTGTTTAGTTAATTAATGGCAACGATGAAGTTAAAGAAGAAGCCCAGCAGTTCGCTATGACTGTGCGGTCAGTCCAAGAGGTTCTGGTTTAAGTGTGACTGAACTGATGGCCCATGGTCAGCTGCTAACAGAGACCTCTGTAGATATAGCCCAAGACAGTCTCAGAAGAGATTTCCAAGTCTGATCTCTATTCCTGTGTCTTTCTAGGTCTACCCATGGCTGACTCAGTATCTGCCAGCCGCAGAGCCAATTTGCCGAAGCTCAGATCCCCAGGTAAGCAGCTTTTTCTACAAACCCACCAACTCCTTGTGAACCCCAGGGATCAGTCTGTAGAGTTGTGTTTTTTAGAATATTATATAATATAATCAATACACAACATTTTATATTCAGATCTTTTTCCCAGCACAATTCCATGTATAGATCATTCCTTTTTCTGGCTAAGCAGTTGCCCTGCATGGATGCACCAGATTTCCTTTATCTGTATATAATTTGATGGGCATTGAATTTGTTTCCAACGTATGATGCCTCTTTATGGCTTCAGTCTGTATTTTTCTTTTTCCTTCTTCATTCTTTTCTATAAACTTTTTATTGTTGTTATAAAGGTGATATACAGAGGGCTTACTGTTACATAAGTCAGGTAAAGAGTAATTTTTTGGATAATGTCACCTCTTTCTTCACTTTTCCTTCTTGCCTCCATCCACGGGTTGTATAGTTTATTTTCAACATAGTGCCTGGTGAATACCACTACTGAATTTGTTTAACTTTTGCTCCTGTATTTTTCTAAATACCAGTATTGCTAAGCATTTCTCTATGTACTTTTATACTCATTCAATTTTTTTATTCTTTTTTAAACTCTATTGTATATGTTGTATGGTTATTTAAACATTATAGTTATAAGTACTTATCATACATATACTTTGCAACATTTTTTCCAGTCTGTCTTTTCATGTTAACAGTGAAGAAATACCCATATTTTTGAAGAGCGTATTGAAAAACTCGCAATGAAATTTAATTGGCATCTTTTCTTTCATTGATTACGCTTTCATCTTTTATTGAAGAAACAGATTGCTTGACCAAGTCTTTCAGATTCTCTCCTGTTTCCTTTCAACTTTCCAGTTAGCTGTTTTCACTTTCAATCAGCTTTCTCAGAAGTTACTGGCTCCTTTGTCGTGTTGTAATTGCTAAGGTTTTTTCTTTTCTTATCAGGAGCTGATAGTCTACCGGCCCCCATCCCTGACAGAAAACCTGACGATGACACTTTGGTACACATGCACCCAGGTCGTTCAAGTCTTTGGGCCCTATGGATTAGGGTGGCCATTTTCTGAAAGTGTATTAGCCGTCCCTCGTCATACCCAGGGGCACTGAACTAAGCAGGATCAGGAAGTCAACAAGAGTGGAGATGAGACGTTTGAGGAACACGACACCTATTTCATCAGTTGGAGTTCTTTAAAGTCTTTTTCTTAGCTGGATAGGGTGGCAGACATCTATAACTCCAGCACTCAGGAGGCAGAGACAGGACAATCCTGAGTTTAAGGCAAGTCTCTATTACATAGTTAGACCCTACTGTGAAACAACAACAATAACAACAAAAGACAGAAGATTTTTGGCAGCTTCATTATGAGCTCCGTTTCTTATCACAGATTTGCAAGGGGCTCTAGAAGCAAGAAACAAAGGCAGGGCATTCTAAAAGATGGTAGAAGGGGCAGTAGGACATGGGGGAGGTTCTTTCTTCTGTGTGCTTTTGTCAAGACCACAGTAATGCACGTTTCCTTAAATGGGTGCAAAGATGATCCAAGAAAGAGAGGCAGGTAAGATCTGGTTACTACATCAGACAGAAGATGGTTTGCCTGACCAACTGGTAAAACAACTTAAATATTTTTATATATTCAGGGCAATTCTGCAGGTCAAACTGCAGTCACCTCTGAAACAAGAGAACCCTCTTCCCCCAGATAAAAAGTTTGAATTAGTGACCTGGATTTTTACCTGCCCCATACTCAACAACCACTTTGTACAAACTGCTCCCATAGTCAAGAACCCTAGGATAGTTTAATGTTTCATCGGAGTTTTTTAAATAAGACCAAAGAGAAAAGGCAGTGGCTAGAAGTCCAATGTGAATGTCATAGTACCCAGGTGACACAGACCCTGCACACATTCACAAACAGACTTGGAATCGAGGTCTGGTCAATTAACTGGATGTAATATCTATATGTGGGGAATTCTGAGACGTGCCTATGAAAGAATAGGCATGGTGCCCCAAACATGGCAGCTTCTGTTAAACAGGCATTTGAGCATGCAGAAACAGAGAGCTAATCTCCACACAAATAGATTATTCGCTTCTGCTGGGGGTCTGAAGAATGGGGTGGGGGCGGGGAGGAGGGAGTGTTCTTCTGCACATTTGCCTCTAAAGAGAAAAAGATTTAGCAGAAAATGCTTGCTGGGACCTTTCAGATTCTTATTGGTTTCACAGTTTCCTTTTCTTTGTGGGTTTTGGGAGTATTTGCCAATGGGGAATGTCCATATGTTCTGGCTCACAGGTGATGGACTGACAGCCACCCTGCCCTCTGCGAGGCGAGTCCAGCTTCCTTCCACCTTCACGATGGCAGGTAAGTCCTGTCTGAAAATGAAGGAAAGGAGCTACATTTCTGACCTGGATCAAGCACACTTTGAGATGCTCACAGGAGTCATACCCTGCAATAACCAGAGAGGGAGGAGAAGAAGGAGGGGGAGGAGGGGGAAGAGGGGGAGGAGGGGGAGGATGGGGAGGAGGGGGAGGAGGGCCTATTTGCCATATTTCTCACAGCAGTCCACTGCTGGATGTGGTGCTCATGTCTTCAAACCAAAACTTGAGAAGCTGAGGTAGGAGAATAATTGAGCTGGATTAAAGGCAAGAACATGGGATAGAGAGAGAGAGAGAGAGAGAGAGAGAGAGAGAGAGAGAGAGAGAGAGAGAGAGAGACAGACAGAGACAGACAGAGAGAGAGAGACAGAGAGAGAGACAGAGAGAGAGACAGACAGAGAGAGGAAGAGGAGAAGAGAAGAGACAGACAGAGATACAGACAGACAGACAGACAGACAGACAGAGAGGTAGTGGGCATTTAATGGTTTTATTAGAATAACAGCTCCAAATACTGATAGCAACCAAAAATATTACACAAAAAATGTGATATTTTGAAACACATTGGTCATTGTAGAAATCTTACCAAACAGGTTGTGACATACTTCAATATTCACCATGTAAAGTTGAGTATGCTTGCTTCTTGTTGGTGACGCATAGACTTGCTGCTCCCTGGCCAGCATCTCTGTAAACTCAAGTCATGACCCCATTAGTCCAAAGACTGAAGAAAATCTCTCTGCCAACAGACGGAGGCCAAAGCCTCAGTGTCTCCTTCTTTGTGTCCACAGAAGCCTGGATGGAGGTGAGGCTGGTGAACGGCACAGGGAAGTGCTCAGGTCGTGTGGAGGTCCTCTTCCAGGACGCGTGGGGGACAGTGTGCGACGACCTCTGGGACCTTGCCGAGGCCACTGTTGTGTGCCGCCAGCTGCAGTGTGGCCGGGCGGTGGCTGCCCCCACAGGGGCCCGCTTTGGAGCAGGCTCTGGGAAGGTCCTGCTGGATGATGTGCAGTGTGTGGGCAGCGAGAGGCACCTGGGGCAGTGCAAGCATGAGGACCAGGCTGAGCCCAACTGCGGACACCTGGAGGACGCGGGCGTCATCTGTGCAGGTGGGCGGCCGACTGAATGTCCTGAGCTCATGACAGAAACGTAGCTCTCGGGCCCCCATACGCAATGTGTGCCACAGAGGCCCTAATACCCGGGAGTGGATAGGGTAGATGCTCTCCTTTAACTGCGAGTTGCAGGTCTTTAATCACTTCTCCAGCAAGAAGATAACGTTCCTTGGTTACCCGAATAAAGTAATTATGGACAATGTCAATGAACCTTGACGGAAGACTAGGTACACCTCCTTCTCTTCTGCCTAGTTATCTTGCATGCTGTTTGCTTGAATTTCCCAAAGGCAGTACTTTGTGAAACTGTATCCTCGGTGTTCTCCACAGGCATTGTTCTATTGTACAGGTGTGTACAGAATATTTTGATGGTATTCAACACCTCCATTCTTTCTTTATCTGCCCTCCCTACTCCCGCTTCTAAATCCATATCCAATCAGGATACCATCTATAGTCTTACCACAGACCTTCTCACAGGACCCTAAACTTTCTGGGTGCCAATAGAGAAAGATGACTAGGACAACTCAGTGTCACGAGATACCAGCAGGTTCTCTGGTCCAGGAGCTGATTGTCATGGTTAGGTTAGAGGCAGGCCCACCAGGGTGGTTGAAATCATCCTCTATGACCATTTCTGTCCCCTGTTGTTGAGGGTTGAAGCAGTCCTCCAGGCCTTATTAAATATGACATAGCATTAATGACTCATACCTTAAGGAAGGCAGGGGTAAAACCCCCAAAGCACATCTCAGGAATTCTAAGCTCTAGTATATACAGGGTAATTTTTCAGGTACTTGTTAAGATGTAGAGAACTCTTGAATCTTAGAGTCATCCTGAACCTGACACTTTGAGGAGAGGCCCTAAATTCCGTGTTTTCACAAATAGAGAGGGATTTAGAACCTCTTGATTTAGGACCAAGTTGTTAGTGACTACGCATGCTTGAGACTACGCTATCTGGTAGGCGATACTGGTGTGCTTGCTTGCTTTCTCTGTATGTTGCTGAAACTAGCTTTCAAACCCATATAGGCATAACTTCTCCAGAATACCACTAGGTAAAATAAACTATATGTTTTTCATATATTTTTATTGTAATTAATAGAAGGGTTACATGATTTTTGCCAGATAGAAGGTGCATTAATTCACACACATTGATACTCTTTCTCATGTTTTGGTCCCCATTTCCCTCCCCTATAAACTATATGTTTTGAGACATACAAGAATCATTTTGGCATGGGATAAATAGGAAGGAATTTCCTCAAAAATCAGTATTTATATCTCACTATTAAGTAGCTAATTCTTGGGTACATCAGACCAGCAGCTTAGTTTGTGAATCTTTGAGTCAGTGAACATCAGCATGTGCTTGAGTGAACGCCCACACTGGTCAACAAGGCTGAACACCACAGTGACTGTGGAGGTTATCTTGCTTGGTAGGCTTATAAGAATTTATCGTATTGTTTCTGCTTACTTTATCCAATTTTTCTAAGAGGAATATGTACCATCTTTGCAACTCGAATAATACAATTGTCAACTCTACCAAGAGAGAAAGACTTGTCTTGTGGGCTTGCCAGGAGGTAGCCTCCTAGATTTGCAGACTAAAAAAGTGTCTACCTCATGCCAAACTCTTAAGTCCTAAAGGTTTGGTGAACGTTGGTAACTGTGCAAAGTTGTATGACCATTTCCATGACTGTGGCAAGGTTTCCTCATCCATTTCATAGTTGGCCCATTCTCTCTGTAGATTAGCTGTGTGAGTGTCTCCAATTTGTTCAGGTAAAGTCATAATAGTGACATGTGAAGGCACAAGGCCCCTCGTACAGCAAGTTACAGAGAGTCACTTAACCCGTGAGACAGAACTTGTTGCGTACATTAGTTTGTCAGCAAGCAATAATATCATGCTCTACCATAAATAAAGATCCTAAGAATATGAACTCACTAGTTTCAGAATTCAGGGGCATCATTTTTCCTTCTAAACCCTTAAGGTAGGTAGATAGCATCACCTCTCTCATGACAATTCCCTGATGACTGTATTTCATTTTACCATCAGAACCCCAAGAGAACCTGCATCCCACATCTTCTGTGATATCAGCTGCTGAACACTCACCTTCTACCACACCGCCAGGTAGGGCTGCATCTTTGTGTGTTATAACTTAGGAATGGTTAGTTCCTTTGACAACCTTGGCTGAATGAACATGGGTTATTAAAGACAGGCAGTGAACAAAGCAGACCTCTCGTGAGCCAAGTCGCGTAGGGCCTACGGCAGCGTGAAAAGCAGTGAACAGGAAGTGCAGGTGCTTTGGGTGCCCAGAGAGGGTCTCCTTCCAGAACCAACCTGTCAGGCAGGAAGAAACAAAGTCTAATCCAGGATCTGAAGTATGAGGATATGGGCAAATGAAAACAGACAAGTAGATCCCCTAAAGGATACATGGACAGAGTAGAATCTAGGGCCGATAGCCACACAGTCTTGGAAGAGAAAAGCGGTTCAAGTGGTCAGGAATGAATAATACTTAAGGACATTCAGCCTCAGGTAGGATCTTAGAGTTTTAGAAACGAATTCCCTTCATCTAGTGGTGCAGCTAAAGAAGAACAGAAAGCAGCTGTCACTGCCCCGGGCTGAGGCGATCCTGGTTGCAGAAGTGCCAGCAGATGCTGCAGGCCCTAGTTACACCAAAGAGGGCGTGGTCAGCTCCGTACCGTTTAGTTGCCTTTATCGCATCCGTAGTTGAAGAGTGTTTGGCCTAAGAGGGCCTCCGTGTCCTGCCTGGCAGTTCTAGCATTGTTGCCTGAGAGACAGATCCTTCAGCACCCAGTAGATGAGCTTACGTTCATCCATGCAATGCTGTCAGAGGCCCTAGGGAAAGAACTGCAGTGTGAGCGGCCTCACGCATCCTCACAGAAGAGAGCTGTACAGTATGTCGGCCTTACTGTCACCGTCAACATGGTCCAAAGGTCCCCAGCCCTGCATCAACGAGTGAGAAAAGAAGCCCAGCTGCTTAGTGGGAGGGCTTCAATGCCACCTTGCAAAGAGCAAAGTCAGGGAGGACACGTTTCCACTTCTCGAATCAGTTCATTATAGGCCAGTGTCTCAACATTGTCTGCGGACGAGGAAGACATCATAGGCTTCTTAGAGCAGACATGCTGGAGGAATGGCACGAGCTCTGTAATCAAGAGCAGTTCAAAGCCAGGCCGGCCGTCATCAGCAGACGCGACAAGCCCTCTCTCATCCGTCCCCCTGTTCTTCGCAGGAAGCCTGGCGCCTGTGCGGCTGGTGGGCTCCCATGTGCGCTGTGCAGGTCGTGTGGAGCTTTTTTACCAAGGAGCCTGGGGGACGGTGTGCGACGACCTCTGGGACCTTCCACAAGCCAACATCATCTGCAGGCAGCTGGGGTGTGGCTGGGCCATTTCTGCCCTTGGGGAAGCCCACTTTGGGGAGGGCTCTGGAAAGATTGTCCTGGACAACGTGCATTGCAAGGGACTTGAGGAGCACCTGGAGGAGTGTGCCCACATCGGCTTGTTCTCCCACAACTGTGATCACGGCGAAGACGCCAGTGTGATCTGTTCAGGTAAAGCCCTGCCCGCATCCCGGGCAGAGCTGGGTTCTGCTCCTCCGGTCCCACAGCCCTGCAAAGCCTGTCACTCTCTCAGCCGGGTACAATGGCTCACGCTTGTCATCCTAGCTACTCGGGAGGCTGAGATCTGAGGCTCATGGTTCAAAGCCAGCCCGGGCACTAAAGTCCATGAGACTCTTATCTCCAGTCACTAGGAAACCATAAGCGGCCCTGTGGCTCAAGGGGGAGGGTGGTAGCCTTGAGCTGAAGAGCTCAGGGACAGCACCGAGGCCCAGAGTTCAAGTCTCACCATCCCCCCCCCAAAAAAACCTGTTACTCACAGAGGCCGCTTTCATTTCTCACATTGCAGATGCGGACTATACAGTGGACATCCCCCAAGGTAGGGGGGCGACATGAATGGGCGTGGTTTATGGATGCCTCAGGCAGAACACTCTGCGTCTTGTTCTCCAAATGGAGTAGCTGAGCAAGGCCCAGCCTTGCTTGCTACCTCTCCACCATCACCACTGTGCCTGGAACAAACAGGAACCTGATCTTCAATTTTCTCAGACCTCTCCCTAGCATTTTTGTTGTGTCAGTTCTTCGGTTTGCGTAGACAGTGAGCGATGGCTGAGTAAGAGGAAGTTAAAAATGCGAAATTTTTAAGGGCGCTTCCAGTGCAATGGCAACTAGTCAGTGGAGTAGATCTATGAGCACATCACTTTAAGAAATGACAACTGATGTTGAGCCACACACGCTGAGAGTCTAAGTGGGGAAAATTAAATTGGGAAAACTGAAGTAAGATTTTACTCACTAGGGAGCGATCAGGGATAGATTCTGGCCAACAGATTGCCAGTCCTTTCTAACAAGATTGTGTCAATGCTAGAAGTCTCCAAAGACACAGGAACATCATACGTGTTCTTCCCACAATTCCACATTTGTAATACTGTATAGACTAGTTTGTACCCATACTAAATTCCAAAAGATACTCACAGAATGATCACTAGTAAATGTCTTTAGGAAAAACATGTGAATTATAAAAGTAGTAGCCAGAACAAAGAAAAATCTGAAATTCTAAACTGTTCTCTGCATTTAGAAAAACCTCAGTGTGGAGGAATTATCACCAACTCATCTGGCGCAATTAGGAACCCCCCAAAAAATGAAATGCATGACAACATAACCTGTGTGTGGGAAATCAAGGCAAATGAATCTGATCACATACTGCTGGCGTTTCCCCATCTTAAGTAAGTGTGAATTAAATTACTTACATATTTGGGACCAGGAGTTTGACTGAGTGATAGAGTGCTTGCCTAGCGCGCACTTTCAATTCTTCAGTACCACATACATAGGGGGAAAAAAGCCTAAAATGGTGCTGTGGCTCAAGTAGTAGAGCTCTAGCCTTGAGAAAGCCCAAGGACAGTGCTCAGGCCCTGAGTTCAAGTCCCAGGACTGGCAAAAATATTATTTACATAAGCAGTATGGTTTAAAACTCTAACCCACTGGTTGATTCTTATAAGCAAAGCAATCCTTAATGCATGCCCAACTTTTTATTCAGAAATAACTATGCACACATAGGCAATTGAAAGAGCTATATAGAGTGCTGGTTGCCCTCACTGAACTTCCCCCATGGTGGCATGCCAATAGCTGGAAAATAATATCAAATCCAGGATGGTGACATTGGTATGGTGCTAATAGCTACACTACAGAGTTTATGCAATTTCCTCCAATAATCCTATGGTCTTATTTATATGTGAGTGTGTATGAATGTATACCATTTGTAGATGTACACGAACACTGCCACAGTCCAGACACAACTCTTCCATTAACACCCAGACACAAAGCGCCGCTCTGTGTCTCCTGAAGATAGTCTGTACTCACTTTCCTTTCTCAGGGATAAAGGCCTGAGGATATCATTGTGCTATTGGGTATACACTTAGCTGTTTCCCAAAGTCATGACCATTCCACATGACCATTCCAGCAACGTGGAGAGCCAGTTTCTCCACATCCTACCTAGCATCTAATATTACCTTTTTTGTGTTAGCTATTGATACACTAATCCTGTACATTTTGTTAAACTTCCACATAGGAATCATTACCTGTCTCTGTGTGACAGTTGTTGAATATAAATGATGCTTGTAGTTTTATTTCTGCACATTCGTTGGTCATAAATAGAAGTACAATTCATTTTTATATCTCCATGACATTTTAATTAAAAAGAAACTCACCTTATAGGCTTTGGATGGGACTGTGTGTGTGTGTGCATGCACGAGAGACAGAGAGAGAGACAGAGAGAGAGACAGAGAGAGAGAGAGAGAGAGAGAGAGAGAGAGAGAGAGAGAGAGAGAGAGAGAGAGAGAGAGAGAGAGAGAGAGAGAGAGAGAGAGAGAGAGAGAGAGAGAGAGAGAGAGAGACCCTAGGGAAGACCCACCTTACTTTTCACTCTTCCATCTTGCTTAATTAAAAGAGCACTGTGGCTCCTGAACACAGCGGAGCCCGCTGCCCTCTGAGGGGCTGGCTGCCGAGCACCTCCATGATTTGTTCGAATCCTGGAGTGAGCTCACACTGCCAGGTCCAGACTCATCAGCTTGTCCTGCATTATTCCAGTCACTCACTACCACCTCCTAGAACAACAGCAGCCACAACAACCACCTATGGAAAAGTACCTTGATTAGTCTGGTCTTGTCACGAGCTGTGGTGCCCTGAGGCCTCCACTGCCCCTGGGATCCAGGCGGCAAACCTCTTCCTGCACCTTCCTCTTGGCTGTCTCAGTCCAGATTGCACTGTAGGTCAGTAGGTCTCAGAGAGGAAAGGAAAAAGGTACAGGATCCTCCTGGTCTCTCTCCCTCTCTCCAGCACCCTCATAGTCTGGAAATATATCCATTCTCAGCACATCTCCTTGCCTGGTGGGTGTTTGCTTTTCCAGCCTTGACTGCACCAATGAATACTTTGAAATCCTGGATGGCCCCCCCTCCTCCACGAAGTCCCTGGGGAGGATCTGCTCTGGCTACTACCTCACCTTCTCATCCTCCGCCAACTCAATGACCCTTGTGTACTTCCGAAGCTTCAACAACATAGGGAAAGTTTTCATGGCTTACTATTATTCTTCAGCCAAAGGTAAGAGGGTGGCAAGGAGTCTCAGTTGTGCAATGTTCCCTGACTATCCTCATGTGACCTTAAACAAATGACTTGACCTTTCCTGGCCTTGAGTTCCTCCTTATATAATGGGGAAAGTAGGTGCACCTTACTTCTAGGCGTGTTGTCATGATTTCATTCAATGATGCAAGGAATCACATAGCAGAGGCATGGTATACTCTTGTGCTAGCAATTGGCAGCTTTATCATGGGCTTTTTAGTTTTATATAAACACCTCATTGTAATCAGCTTGCCAGATTTTTATATTGAACCCAGTCCAGGGTGGTATTTAGAGTGTGTACAAGGAGAATGTGTGCTCCCAGTTGAGAGAATCCTGAACAAAGCAGAGTTCTAGAAATGCAGATGGTACAGCCAGAGGATATGTAGAATGCACTAAACCGAAGAAAGCCAGTGGAACAAGATACATCAGCATTTGCTAAGTTAGCATACAAATGCATCTTAGCAAAAGACATCAGAAGGAAAGAGGGGCAGTAATATAGATTACAAGAACTAAGAAAAACCTCAGGAGAAACCAGTGCTGGCTATCAATTCATGGCCTGGTAGGCTGTGGTAGAGAAATGGGGCAGGCACCTGAGGTCAAGGACAGTATTAACTAAGAACAGTACGTTACATTATCCAAATACTCAAAATAACACATGATGTGCATTGAATGTCTGCTATATGCCAGGCAGAAGTTCAAAGTTCCCTGAATATGTTATCCGGATGCAGACCAATGGTTTTTCCCCTTTACCAGATGGAAAAGCTGAAGCTTAAGAGCTTCAATATTTATTGGAAGCCCTATACTTCTAACCAACAAGATGGAAAGACAGAGTTCATAGAATTACTGCTGTCTTTCATTTATTCAAAATGATCTCTAGTGTGTTTGGTAAACACCAAGGTAATTCACTGAGCAAGATGGGGATACAGAGATGACTCTGAATCACAAAGTGGATTTGGAAAATCACTGTAATTGTTACCAGCCGCTGATATGATTTCCTCGTATTTGCAGGGATGGTGTTCTCTACTCCAAGTCTGACTGGTGAGTCAATTTTCATGTTGTTGCTCAATTCTCCTTCACCTGTCCCCATTCCTGGTGTGTTTACTCTTTCTCCCCATACCAACTACTATATCTGAGAGACTATTGGCATGGTCTTTGCACAAGTACAATGCACTTACATTGGAACCAATATGCCTACCAATAACCAGGTTTCTGTTTGTTAATGACTGTCTATTTGAATTTATAATTCCTTGTTTTTTTAATTTTTAAATATTTTATTGCGATTAATAGAAGGGTTAATTATATTCACCAGATAGAAGGTGATAACTTCACAAACATTGACACCCTTTCTCATGACATGGTCCCCTTTCCCCTCCCACCCTCCACTCCCCCCCCCGCTTATCTTGATTTCCCCCCTTCCCTATCCAATTTCAAATAACCTATAATTCCTTGTTTTATCAAAGACAATGAAATATGTCTAATCATTTATTCCACATCTTGGGAGAATAAGAAAGCAGAAGTAAGCATAAACACACCTTTTTTTCTGCTGAAAGATTGTGAATGTTTGAATTTTCACAGATGAGGAAATTTAGATCATCTTGTATTTTTAGTGACTGGTCAGAAAAGTGGAACAGCACTTCCATTGGCCCACACATTCCTAAGAAACAAGACTCACATGCTAATCCTTGATTGTGGATGTTACTTACCACACAGATGAGGGGGAGAAAGAATCAGCTAACATCTGGAAATTGAGTGAAAATGCATCTCAGAAAACTAACATTCAACTTGCCCCGACCCTCACTTCTTCCTCATTTTACTTTTCAGTATTTTTAAAATCTACCCCTGGTTGTACAAAAGGATTGCACTATTTACTATTTGTCAACATGTCCATTATGAATACAGAGCATCTTGATCAGGGCTGTCCCTTCCATCATTGTCCTCGTCCTTCCTCTCATCCCTTCCCCAAGCAGTCATATTGTTTCCCACCTCCTTTTTCACATGTACACATTGAGTACTATGACTGTATCCATCCATTCATACACCCATTTCCCACTGAGAGCAACAATTTTCTGATACTCATATTTTGAAACTTAATTATTCAAAAGGTTGACACTGGAGTTTCATACTTGCATATAGAGTAATGTATATGCCTTGGTCATGTATGCATAGGTATATTTTCTGAGAGGTTGTATTTTGGGGCTGTGATTCACATAAGAGAGAGAATATACACCTTTTGTCTTTCTGGGCCTAGCTTGCTTTAACCCAGTATGATTTGTTTTTCAAATCCATCCATTTCCTGAAAATGACACAATTGTTTTCTTCCTGTTAGCTGAATAAAATTTCATTATGTATAAATAGATATATTACACATATTATATATTATATCATATATTAGTGTGATATCATTAATTGTAGTATTTATCATCATATATGATATCATACTATATATAAAATATATGATGTGAATTAAACAATAATATATAACATATAATATATAATGACATTATACATATATAATATATGTCACATTTTATGAATCCATTCATCCATTGTAGGGCATCTGGGCGGTCTCCATCATTTTGCTATTGGGAATAGTGCTGCAATGAACATGGACATGGCTTTATTGTATCCTGTCGTTCAATCTTTTGGAGGTGTTCAGGAGTGGTATGGCTAGATCACAGAGTAGTTCTCTGCTTGGTTAACTGAGGAATCATCATACTGATTTCCATAGTGGTTGCACTAATTTGCATCCCCACCAGCAGTATAATAGGGTTCCTTCTTCTGTGAATCCTCACCAGTGTCTGTTACTGTTTAGATTCCTGATGATGGTCATTTTGACTGGAGTGAAGTGGAATCTCAATGATGTTTTCATTTCCATTTTCTTCAGGCCAGTGATATTCAATGTTTCTTCATCTATTTATTGGCCATTTGATCTTTCTCTGACAAGCATCTATTTTACTTTTTTTCCCACTTGTTGTCTGTGTTACTGATTTGGGGGGGGGTGGATTTGAGCTTTTTTATGCCAGTCCTAGGGCTTGAACTCGGGGCATGGGCACTGTCCTTGGGCTTTCTTAAGGCTAGCACTCTACCACTTGAGCCACAGTGCCACTTCAGGCTTTTTCTGTGTATATGGTACCAGGGAATCAAATCTAGGGCTTCATGCATGCTAAGCAAGCACTCTACCACTAGGCCACACTCAGCCCTGGGATTTCAGCTTTTTAAGCTCCTTGCATAATATACTTATTAGATCCTTGTCAAATGTTTTATTGGCAGAGATATTTTCCCATACTACCTGAGTCCTTTTTAGCCTAGTGACAATTTCCTTCAGTATGCAGATGCAATCCCATTTGTTGATTCTCTTATTTCTGAGTCACTGAAATTCTGTTCAGGAAGTTCTTGGCTCTGCCAATAAGCTGTAGTGCTTCCTTTGCTTCTTCCTGTGGTAATTTCAGGGATTTTAGGTCTTACCTTAAGGTCTTTGAATTGACATTGGGACAGGGTGAAAGATGGCACAAGTTTAGCTTCAGTCTTCTGCATGCGGAGATCTAGATCTCCATACTATCCATTATCCAGTGTATATTGGGGGCTCCTTTGTCAAACATCAGTTGGCTGTACATGTATGAGTTCATTTCTGGTTCTTCTAATCTGCCCCTATGGTCTTTGGATCTGTTTCCATGATGGCAATAAGCTGGAGTTTTTGGTTTTGTTATTACAGCTCTATAGTATAACTTGAAATCTATTATAACACCACCAATGTTGCTTTTTGTTTTATTTGTTGTGCCTAGAATTGCATTGGCTATTTGAGGAGTTTTCTTTCCATAGCAATGTTAAAATTGTTTTTTTCTGTCTCCATAAGGAATGACATTGGGATAGTGCATTAAATTTGTAAGCTTCCTTTGGCAGTATGGACATGTCCTCCTTTCTTATACAAGATTTTTTTTTCTCCACAGCCATTCCAACAACAATGTCCAGCCCCGTAACAATAAAACCAAGTAAGCCCAGAAATGCACCCATCCATGTATCAAATGTCCCTTCCTCGTGGCACTGTAGTTGTACCTACTGCATATGTAGAAAACTTCACAGTTCTTTTTGAATCCACCCACGCTTTAATGGCCATTCAAACTTTAAGGACCTTCTGTCTGTGGCATCCTTAAGAGGATAAACTGACAAAGAAAAACAGGACTTCTGGTCTCCAAGGGCGGAAGTATAGATTTGCCAGTTACCAGGTGTGGGAATTGGAGTGGATCACTTCGCTCCTCCAACTTTCAGGTCCCTCATGGATAAGATTGGCACAACAGTCCTCTGCTGTTTATCCCACTGGGTTATCAATGTATGCACACAGATACGCTTTACAAAAATCACAAAGCATTGCAAATTACATTTTCTCTGCATTTAGTTGAAACAGATGGGCCAAATACCTCTTACAAAGTAGTTGGTGAATAGGCTATCCATTATTGGCAATGCTAATGAATTAGCAGATTCCAGCTAGAAGTTAACTAACTTCCAGTGATTAAGAGTACTGGGTTCTCTCTCTTGAATAGTAGTATAGGAGGATATGGCCCAGCCAGCTCCTGGAAGAGTGCCGTGCTCCCAAATGATCAAAGTCACCAGGTCTCTGTCTGCAGGGGATTGGCCAGAGCTGCAGCTGGTGGGCAGCTCCAGTCGGTGCTCAGGTCGTGTGGAGGTCCTCCACCAGGGGGCCTGGGGCACTGTGTGCGATGACCTGTGGGACCTGAATGAAGCTGAGGTGGTGTGCCGCCAGCTGGGCTGTGGTCGGGCCCTGTCTGCTCTTGGGAAGGCCTACTTCGGTGAAGGCTCTGGAGACATCTTCCTGGATAACCTTCAGTGTGCTGGAGTGGAGCGCTTCCTGGGCCAGTGTGCCCACTCAGGCTGGATGGAACACAACTGTGGTCACCACGAGGATGCCGGAGTCATCTGCTCAGGTACCCTCTCCTCTCTTTGAGCGTCATTACTAGTGCTGGAATGGCCAAGACCACCTGCTTGCATCCTGAATCAAGCCAGGGACAAGGACAGAATCCTCAGACATGTAACACTTGAGTTTTACCATACTTCTTCCAGCTTGGTTAAACAGTTTTAACTACAGCCTCCTGGATAAAACCTCTGGTTTTCTTATATTGGTAGCAAGAATTACTAAAGCTATTCATGCTTTAATGAAGCATGCAGAGGACATGGTTGATTAGTTGTTCAGCAGCTAATAATAAAGATACTCATTGATGGAGGAAGGGAATGTAGTAAAGTCTGAGGCAAGCTCACAGTTGGTGTGAACATTCCAACTGTATCTGAGTTGCACTTGCCTTCTCAGAGTCTCCATATTATCCTTCATACAGTTGGGAGACGAGGTGGTGCTTTGCAAGATTGCTGACAGCAGTAAATATGTCTTTTTCAAAGGACTCATATAGTACCTAACAGTGAGGATGCATATTTGATCATTCTTACTACTATTTTCCTCACTCAATCATAATGTAAGGAAATCTGTCAACTAAAATGAATTATTTTAATTGCCTTGTGACAGTATCTTTATAATACTTATTGGCAAACAGCTGTCAATAAGTTGATGACCTCTTGGAAATTTATTCTAACACTCATAATAAGATACCTTTTGGTAAATTAACAATCACAATCTCTGACATGGCTTTCAGTGGCGTTCACCACATAGGACTGTCCATGTGAGCAGAAACTCTGTGGTATTCCCAGGCCTACTAATTTAAAACATTTTTAACAAACTATTATCTTTGTCAGGCATGGAGGTTCATGTTTTGGAAAGCTGAAACTGGAGGATCAGGCATTTAAAGGCATCCCAGACTACCTAGTAAAAACTTGTCTCAAAAAATATGCAAATAGGAAGATACTCATAGGAAAGGAACACAATGGGACAATACCTATGTGTATCTGATCATATGAAATAGTATTTTATCAAAATGGACTCCAGGAAATAGAAACAAATAATATATATGCACATATCTATTTGTATATGTACACACACACGCAAACACATGTGGTCTCATATTGTGTGTGACACCTATAACCTAGGCTCAAATTCATCAGCCTATGTTGTTTCCAAGTTTCAGCATTGCAGAAGATAGTTGTCTGATTTGAGATACCCCTGAAGACCCCCAGACTGAAACTTATTCACTACAAAATGAAAATTTAAGTCAGATGTACACTTTCATCTGCCATTTTCTTACCACATAGTGGTAAGCCAACAACCACAGAGAAGCTTACTTTTGTATCTATAGCTAATTCTGATGTGCCTTGTTACTTCAAAGGAATAATGCCTCCCATACTGGATTAATAAACATGTATAAGGATATAAATAAATGTCATCTGTAAGTATTAAACTCATGGATTCCGTGAAATGCTGACATATTGACTTTTTCCCATTGACAGATGATAAAGAATCTCAGATGAATACTCATGGTGAGTTACAGCCTTGCACTGGTGGAAATCAACTATCAGCAGTACTTGACTTTGTCTGGGAGCTGTTTTATTCTTATACTTCTGAGTTCACTCCCTGTCCAAAGTACAGAAATGTTTACACTGCTGAGATGCTGTTACAATGTCTTACTAGAATGACTTTTAATTTTTCATATGTAATCCTGACATTACATGCCTAGGATAATGCATCACACCAATGTGTATATTTTTACTAGAAAAGATGGGCTCCTTGGTATGTAGCTGTTTCCTAACACTGGAAACAATGGATATGTACTTTTGAAATGAAATTAAATGTTCTGCAGCTCCCACAAGCTGCAGCTCAGAAGCCCATAAGAAAAGTGAGTCAACCTCTGAGCCTGGCCTGCTGGGCCCCAGACTGGTCTTTGTGAGTGCTCACATGCCACTTCTTTGTCTGCAGGTGACTGGCCAGAGCTGCGGCTGGTGGATGGCCCTGGCCGGTGCTCAGGTCGTGTAGAAGTCCTTCACCGTGGGGTCTGGGGCACCGTGTGTGATGACCTCTGGGACCTAAATGAAGCTGAGGTTGTGTGCCGCCAGCTGGGCTGTGGTAGGGCTATTTCTGGTCCTGGTGAGGCCTACTTTGGCCCAGGTTCTGGGGACATCTTCCTGGACAACTTCCAGTGTTCCGGGATAGAGCAGTACCTGGGCCAGTGTGTGCACTCAGGCTGGTCGGAGCACAACTGTGGCCACCATGAGGATGCCAGTGTCATCTGCTCAGGTATTTGCAATTCTCTTAGACAAAAATCCCCAATCCCCGATGTAGCCCTGAGTTCAACCCTAATTCCAATAAAATAAAAGAATAATCAGGCACTGGTGATGGACGCCTGTAACCCTACCAACTCAGGATGCTGAGAACTGAGGATTGCGGTTCAAAGCCACCCTGGGCACCAAAATCCAGTTAGCCACCAGAAAACTCGAAGTGGTGCTGTGGCCCAAGGGGTAAAGCTCTAGCCTTGAGCTGAAAAGCTCAGGGACAACACCCAAGCCCAGAGTTCAAGACCACAACCAATAAATAAATAAATAAAAATAAAAGAATAGATAGGACGGATAATAAAATAAAAAGAATAGAATGAATGGAATGTTAGATGTTATCACTGAAGATATTTTGAAATCATTTTTCGTGAGTAGAATCTTCTTTCCCTCCCTCCCTCCCTCCCTCCCTCCCTCCCTCCCCCCTCCCTCCCTCCCTTCCTTCCTTTCTTCTTCCTACCGTTTAATTCATCCGCTCCTCATCCTTCACTCATTCACAAGGCATACCCTTGGGGCCAGGCCCTGGATGCAGACATATGCCCTGTCATCTTGATGCAGTAGGAACCAGTACCACCTGAGACACCACAAATGAGATTTCAGAGCTTCGCCTTAGACACTAGGACTAAATTGTTTGGAAAGGGGCTCGAGAAGTTTCCGCTTAACAAATCATTCAGAGACTTTGTGTGGAGTAGCCACGAGACAGCTCCTTTCGTCATCCTGTTAGGGAAGGGCTGCAAGGGACGGAAGTTCTAGTAATCTAACTCCCATACTCAGTAAGGCAAGAGTCTGTCCTTTTTATACCCCACCCCACGCACCTTATCATCGAGTATCTTCTCTTCTACCTTTTGGCCTTATTAAGGACAGTAACCTGTTGTCTTTCTTTGTGTATACAGCTATGGAAGACTCACTGCCATCCACACCTCCAGGTATCTCCCTATTTTTTTTCTAGGAAGCTTTCCAATAATAATAACAGTAAGAATAATGATAGCAGCAAATGTTTATAAATACTAAGAGCTAAGTACTGTTCTGAGCACTTCGTGTTCTGAGCTATTCTTCAACTTATAATTTAGTCATGTCTAAATAAACCCACTGGCAAGCTTAAAAGTATCATAAGTCAAAAATGTATTTCCTATGCCTACTACCCTACTGAAGTTCATTGTTTGGTACACTGACAAGGTTTTGCTGCTTCACATAATCTTCTGGATGGATGGGAGCTGTATCTCACTGTCAGATAATCAAAGGAAGGCTCATTCCTAGTTTTCTCATTGTGTGGAAATTGGGTGGATTATAGAGAAATGTGGAAAACAATGTCTTGTGATCAGTGGCTATCCAAATCCATTTGTGGCCATTTAGACAGATGCAGTGTTTAATGGGTCAGGAATTTGGGTGAGAGTCTTCTACACCAGTCATGAGCAGAGCTCATACTTGGTTGCTTCATGGGGACAGCTGAGAGGATGGGCTCACACCTGGGCTGTCCCCCTTTTCTGGTGGCCTCAGGATCCCTTTATGTAGCTCCTTCAACAGGGCAGCAGACTTCAGTCCAATAAGGCAGTGTAGGGCTATCCTAGCAAGCCAGAATGGCTCAAAGACAGGAATTAAAACCCACCTGTCCTTTGAAGCACAGCACTGCATCTGCTGTCTTGTTCAAACCAGTCACAGAGCCCAGTTATTCTTAAATGAGTAAGCTTAGACTCTATCTGGTAACAGGAAGCATACCCAGGAATTTGTGGCCTGCTTTCATCTGCCTGAGCTGTACATGTGTACATTTATTTTTGCTAATGTGAAAGGATTCAGTTTTGCTGTTACCTTATTTTAACCCTTATAAATCCCCAAACCTGCTAGTTTCCATCTGAACATAATGGGTTAAAAGAAGCATGACCTACACAGGGAAAAAAGATGGACAAGCTCTTAGGGAAAGTCCCGGTTATAACTTCCCACAATGGTGCATGGCTTTCTCTTTGTCTCTGACTCATCAATCTGTAGGGTTGTTGTAGAACCTCTTGCTTCCCACACCTCCTGAACTCTGAATGCATTCCCTGTCTTCTTTGTCCATCCTTCACAATCTTTATGTAGATCTACTCTTTGTTTCTCCCAGCAAGCTTAACCACTGGCCATGAACCATCATTCCTATAGTCATACAAATGACCAACTAATGTTCTTTTTTCCATGTTGTTTCAGGAAAAGGCAGTTCTTGTGGAGGAGTCATTTCTAGTCTTTCTGGGTTATTTTCTAGTCCACGGTATCCAGAAAACTACCCAACAGACATCCAGTGTGTTTGGGAAATCCATGTGAACAAAAAATTTCATATAGAACTCACGATTCCAAGTTTGAAGTAAGAAAGCAATTTTTAGAAGGTTTTATCTAAATAAGTTACTCATTTTCAAAATTATTATAAAGGTTCATTTTCTAGTGGGAAACATTTAAAGGTCAAAATAGAAGAATTTAGAATTTCATAGTCTGGGTTGACAACCAGCCTATTTGATAGCTTTTCTTTTGGCTATTTTCCCTAAAACATCACAGAAGTACTCAACACATTTGTCTCTGTGGTACACTGAGTCTTAATATCTGTCCTCTTACACTTTAGTTTTTTTTCTAATCTAAGTTTTAAATGACTAATAAGAGACTTCCCTATATTAGACATTAGACAACTTCCCACATTAGACAACTATTCCAGCCTTGCGTTTTGCATGTTCTAAATATTCCACAAAGTGAAAAGGGACAGAAGAGTCATAGGCTTCATCTCTGAAAAGAAGAGAATAGCGATACCAAAGGTACTGCCATGTCTTTACTTTC
Organism: Megascapheus bottae; assembly: GCF_031878675.1. NCBI lineage: Eukaryota > Metazoa > Chordata > Mammalia > Rodentia > Geomyidae > Megascapheus > Megascapheus bottae. Next base: position 7,027,058 of record NC_143523.1, on the reverse strand, counting down.
ATTTTTTGTATACAATATGTTCAAACTCTGAGTACATGCTTTTATGCTAGGTCTTATTATTAATGTCATAGATGTGCTTGCCATCCCCCTTGGAGATGAGGGGGAAGAGACTCTGAGAAAGAAACGTAGATGATGAAAGAAAGAAAGAAAGAAAGAAAGAAAGAAAGAAAGAAAGAAAGAAAGAAAGAAACTTAGATGCTCCAGGATAGCCCACACTGGTCTGTCCAATGTCTGTTCATCAATATGAGAATTTGAGTCTTCATTAGTAAAGCTGATTATCTCTTCTTATCTAAGACTTGTTTTAAAAATCAACTTCATTATGATATTTTTGCACATATAATTCTATGAGTAAATTTACAAAAATCCCTTCTTGTTGTACATGACACACATCATGTTACAGCAGACCAAGACAGTGGGATTCCATGCTAAACTGGCCTTGGCTGGGCACCAAATTATTTTTCTGTTATGACTAACCCCACGCCATGGGGCTAGCCCCAGGTGGGCAAGCAAGCAAGCAAACCAAGCTCCTAAACCATAATGCCTTTGTTAACTAAACCTTGGGCACATTGTGATTGGCCAAAAACATTAATGATTTCAAACTTTCTGTCTCGCAGTTGTTACCATCATCTTCACTCAAGCAAAGATGAAGCACCCTCTGAAAAAGTTAATTAAAATTTCTGTATTAGTATGCAATTTAAACTGTAATCCAAATACTCAGGTTCAATGATTACCAATCTGTAACCTGCCACTAACCACACCCCTGCTTTCTTTCCTCCCAGTCTGGAAGACATCCTTGGATGTCCTTATGACTCAGTAGAGATCTTTGATGGCCCCAGGATTGCCTCGCTCTCCATGGGGAAGTTCTGTACGCCGGCAGCTGTTATGTTTTTCTCCTCTTCAAATATCATGACAGTGGTATTCCGAAGTGATTACATGATAACCAACACTGGCTTTTATGCTCTGTTTAACGCGATTCCACTGGGAGAAGGGGCGACAGGTATGAAGCATCAAATATAGAAGATAGTTAACAAGGGAGATTCCCCCATATGCAGAGGCCAGAGATTCCGGTTTAAAAGATCCCCACACAAAGCTCTATCAGCCCTGATTCAAAGCTGCTAGATTTTCTCACTGGTGGAACCATGTGACAAGTTGCAATAAGGTAATAATCATCAGCTTCTGTCTACAGTCTTGAGAGCTATCTGCTCTAGCAGGCATCTTGAGAGCTGTCCAGAGTGCTGAAATGGAGTGGCCCAACACTCAGGAGACTCTGCTGCCCTCCACTTGTGGCCCATTTCACACTCTTCATAGACTGGCTCTTAGACCTATCCAAGACCCATCCAAATGAGAGTTTTCTTGACTATAGACAGTCATTGTAAAGCCAGGCTCAGTTTTCACCTGGTAAGCACATTGCTGGCAAATTATGGGACTTCTAGTCTTGACCTTAGATGAAGTTTGAGTGATTTTGTTTCTAATTAAGGTTCCCCTTTATATGACACTCAGAGGGATGTCTGAGATCCTATCTTGGGGAAGCTATGTCAGCTCCAAGTTTACAAATCTAGACATTCATTGGCTCAAGCCAGGCTCCAGGGAGTGTAAGAACACAAAGCAAGCAGTATAATCCCATGCCATGCACTTTCTGGTGTGGATGTGGATACGAGGACAAAGACGAAGGCTAAGAAACAGCTGAGGTTATTTACTATTCGGGACATCCTGTATCCCGGGTATGCAGGATGACATGTGGAGCTCCCTGGGGAAAGGGCTACAGTGGAGCTGGTGGGAAAGGAGGGGCTCCCTGGGGAGGAGCCATGTGAGAAATTCCAAGGACATTTCAGAAACAACATATAAAGGTCTTCATGGGGAAAGAGCTGGACATGTTGGAACAACAGAAAGGAGGCTCCAGTAGCAGAGCCTGCAGGCATGCAAAGGGGATCCTATCCCTGAGTATCTCCAGAAGATAGTATGTAATTTTAACTGCCCATGGCCCTTTGACTCAGGGAGAGGCATTTTCATTGGGTTGCATGAAATCATAGTTAGGTCTGTGGTCTGAGGCCCTGCAGGGATTAAGTCTACACATATATCAGACTCATCCAAAAGAAGTGGCTGGGAATCTATTTCCCTAATAACCACAAGATTGGCAGTAACCACGACATGCTGGTTGCTGGGCTGTGCTTATTCTCATGCTCACTGGCGGATGCTAGAGTTCCCATTTTATAGATGAGGAACACTGAGGAGTGGGGGACAAAATAAGTTGTCAAATATTACATAACCAGGGAACAGTAATCCTGGGATTCAAGCCCACTCTCTCTCTCTCTCTTTCTCTAGCATGCTTGAGCCTAAAATGGAACCATTTTAAAGGTTTCCCTTGTGTTTGTCTTAGACCCAGCATGGGAGATGTTACTTTCTACACAGAACTTCTCAAAGTCACATACCAATTCCTTCTCTGTTAGGAAGTGAACCAGCACTGCGGCTGGCAGGCGGCCATAGCCAGTGCTCAGGTCGTGTGGAGATCCTCCATCAGGGGACGTGGGGCACGGTGTGTGATGACCTCTGGGACCTGAACGAAGCTGCAGTTGTGTGCAGACAGCTCGGCTGTGGACACGCCATTGCTGCTCCGGGAAGAGCCTCCTTTGGCCCAGGCTCTGGACCCATCTTCCTGGACAACATTCAGTGTTCCGGAAGTGAGAGCCACCTTGGGCAGTGCCCCAGCTCTAGCTGGTCAGACCACAACTGCGGCCACCATGAGGATGCTGGCGTTATCTGCTCAGGTATCCCCTCCTCTCCTACCCTCCTCCCATCCTTCGGCGAAGCATCTTAGAGATGGATGGAGGTCATGCACTAAGCAGGGCCAGGGAGTCTAAAGTCAGTTGCTAACAGATGAATGTCCATTTAGTCAAGTAGCCACAGGACATTGAAAGCCTGGCTGGCTGCTCACATACAAACATACCAGGGTCACTTGTTCATCAGCTTCCTGCAGGGGAAAGTCATGTCCCTGTGCTTGCTTATAAAACCCCAAGCCTGACTGCTTAAGAGCTTCTCATGCCAGAAAGCCACCATTTCTTTGTCTTCATTTGTTAGAGTCTCTGAATTTACTTCTTTTTCCTGCCTGTAGATGCTGGGAACTGGGAGATACCCCCACGTAAGTGTGACATTGAATTTCCATTTCTGCAAAGTTAAAGAGAAATACGACCTGTGTTCTCACCTAATCACCAGGGGCCATGGCCAGGCCTGCACACGAGAATCACTCAGGGAATTTTGAAGTCCTCAGGGCCAGGGATGCTCCTCACAAGTCACGTGAGAATCTTTGCTAGTCAATCATGATATTTTAAGCTCCCTCTGAGATTCCCAGCATGCTGGCAAAGGTAAGCACATCAGCTCAGCCACAGGTTGAGAATCACCTTTCCCAAGTAGAATTAGGCAATCGTTTCACATTTTCGTTTTTCACTGGAATCTACAAATTATATATTAGCCCAGAGGGGAGAGGAAGTACACAGGACCTTGTCTCTGGATTTACCAAGCAGCCAAGCATCCTTCGAATTCCTCTAGCTCTCCTCTTCCTCCAGTGAAGAATTGCTTCTAGCTTGATCAAAGGCAGAGGAGGGAGGCTTGGCTTTCAGTTCATGAAGTAACGGTGTGCCCAAGTCTTCCTGGCATTCAGAAAGACTTTGGAAATCACTTTTCATTTCTCTCTGTTGTAATAGCCACACTCCCCCCCCAACACACACACCTCTTTTGGTCATGGGGCTTGAACTCAGGGCCTGGTGCCATCCCCGAGCTCTATTTTTGCTCAAAGCTACCACTCTACCATATTGAGGCACAGCTGCACTTCTGGTTTTGAGTGGTAAATTGGAGATAAGCGTCTTATGGGGACTTTTCTGTCCAGGCTGCTTTGAACTTTGCTCCTCAGATCTCAACCTCCTGAGGAGCTAGGATTACAAGTGTGAGCCACTGATACCCAGCTATAATATCCCTTTATCAGAGTCATAGCTGCATGGCTAGCTGAAGAAGGTCATGGGATAAGACGAGGTATGGGGAAATGGAGCCATTTGTGACGGTCTCTCTCTCTAACCACTAGTCAGTAATCCCACTTATTGGCAGAAGATGACATGTCCACTTAGGTACACACAGAAGATTTAAAAAAATAAGACTCTTACAGTTTAGTTATCCCAGGGAAGTACTGAATATTAAGCACTTTAACAGAAGAAAAATTGCTCCTTAAAGGAAATTGGCAAGGATGGGCAAGTGAAGAGTGTCTAACTCCTTCGTGGCTCTGCTTCTGGCCAAGGAACAGACAATGGGATTAGGGCAAATCTAAAGCCATCTGGCTGTCTGCTTCAAATTCCTTCCCCATTAAGCCTTTTGTATAAAATCCAAGCTAGTTCCAGTATTGCCATGAACAAGTTTTCAAAACTACCTTGCCTTGGGCCGGCCATGTGGTTGATATTGAGGATATAAATTAGTGAATGTTGAAGTATGTTCTACATAGAAATCAGAGCCAACAGGACCCGTGGAAGGACAAGGAAGGGACATGAATACCCACTGGGGTCTCCCCATTGATGCCTGTCTTTCTCGGGGAGAAATCTTGGCCAACCTACCCCTCCCCATCTTGGCCCATAAGCTTTCCAGTTTCTTATCTTCTGGATTTTGACACTTGAAACATTTCTCTTTTTTGCCAGTCATGTGCCTTAAACTCAGGGCCTGAACACTGTCGTTAAGCTTTCTCAAGGCTAGAGCTCTACCACTTGAGCCACAGCACCACTTCCGGCTTTTTTTTTTCTATGTATGTGGTACTGAGGAATCCAACTCAGGTCTTCGTGCATGCTAGGCAAGCTCTCTACCACTAGGCCAAACTCTCAGCCCCAATACTTGAAACATTTCTAAAGACACAGTGGCATTTTCAAGAGCCCGTGATGTCACTGTGGGTAATTCCTGGGTGACTGGCCGCTCGGTCTTAGGACAGCTCTTGGCGTGGTAGGAGAAAACATGTGAGAAAAAAGAAATGACGTAGCTGTACACTTTGTGATATGGCAAGGTGGGGTGGGTGGTATCTGCTAAAAGGAAGGGAGAGTCTCCATCCCAGACCTGGAAGAAAGGAGAAAGGTGTGGGTCCACACCATTTAGCCAAACTCCAGAGTAGTAAGGTGCTCGCCCAGCACAATGCAGAAGGATCTCATGATGCTAACCTGCCAACTGATTTTTTTTTTGTTTTGATTTTTGCAGCTACTGTTTCTCAAGATCCTGTGCCACAAGGTAACTCTTCCTTGAAAGATCGGCCTTGTAAAGTGTTGTGCAGAATGATTCTGATAATTCACAGAAGCTGTGTGGACTTCCACCCATCCTGTCTGCCGTGAGGAGAGGGCATTATTGGGGTAGAATGCTCACCAGTGGGTGGTTTGCCTGCATCTGAGCTCAGCTGGCTTTTATGACAGTAACCTAAAGGGAGTATTAAAGAAGCACAGCCTAGATACCCACACATGCCACATACATATGTTTATTAATCTGATTTCCAGTGGTACCCACAATCAATCTTAGAGTCTTGCCTGCTGGTGGTATGTATCTCACCTTCCCCCCTGCTGCTTAAAAGTATAATCACGAAGCCACAGTGAGCCCCAAAACAGCACATTCCCTTTTCATTTTGTGAGTCCACTCGTGGGCTTCAAATTCTTGATTCTACAACTGAAACCAACCACGGGTGTCTCCTCTGCTTCCACAGAAGGAAGTGACACCTGCGGAGGAGTCATCTCCAGTCTCTCGGGCTCCTTCTCCAGCCCCTGGTACCCTACCAACTACCCCACTGATGTGGAGTGTGTCTGGGTGATACACGTGGCCGAGGCGTTGCACATAGAGCTGACAATCCCCACTGTGCAGTAAGCAGCTTTGACTTTCGCCTGTCTAATAGCCAGTCTGGATTTGAACTGTGCTCTCCTCAAACACGCTAGCTTTCAATTGGACAAATCCTTATGCATTCCCACTGAGAACTGGTCTGGTCATCTGAGCTATAATAATCTTTCAGACATTTAGCTAACCTCATATTCAATGAGAGACCAGCCAACAAACAAACAGATGCCAGACAGCCATGGAGCGGTAGCTAGAGCGACCACTGCCCCCCCCCCCGCCCCGTGGCCTCGTTCCTATTCCCCCAGCCATCACCATCAGAGACACAAGCTTCTTCCAGTTCAGTGCACATCTGCCCTTCCTCATACTTACTGTATCCTTCCCTTGGGTGCTACACAAATCATATCTTGCTCCTATCCCTTCAGGAAGTTTAGCATATTACTAACTGGATTGTCTGCTACAAATGACAGGGTTTCTTCATATTCCTCTCACCATCTCTTGTACTTCTAAACCTTTCTCTAACCATCAACTGTTTTCAAATGTGTTCATCCTATCTGTGTGTGTGTAAATAAGCATGTATACACAACCAGCCCTTGGTATGCAGCGCAGGTTGGTTTTAGGTCCCATCTCAGCTGCCAGATTTACAGCTGCACACGTCTCCTATAGGCAATATGACAGTAGTTTTGGAGAATCTATACACATCTTGTATATTTTGAATCACCTTAGATTACTTACAATTCCTAATCCATTGTAAATAGTTGGTATATTATTTAGGTGATGGCAAGAAAAATCTGCACATATTCTGCACTTTAGTATTCTGGATCCGCAGTTGTTTGAATCCTCAGATTTAAATCCTGCAGATAGAGTACCAATTGTATACACTTGCATATATTCATACACAACTACATGCACATGAGTAACCTTTCATGGGGGAAGGATGCTTTCCCTGGTAAGGTTAATCCCAGTTTCATCTTTCTCTGTTAGGTCAAATCCGGGTCATATGGTCTCCTTGCATTTGTCTCACAGTGTGTCCCAAACCTCTTTCCTGCTTTCCATCTGTGTGTATTGGCCACAGCGTGGTCGAGGGTCTGCGTGGCTATATATACAAAGAGTGGACAGTGGAGTGGGGGTAGATCCAGCTAATTTTATGGTGACTAAATTCTATTTAGATAAAGAGGACATAACCTAGTATTAGGGGAAAACTGTTTTCTGAGCAAAATATACTGAAAAATTCAGGGAGAGTAGTATAAAAATATTCATTCGTGTGAGAATATGTATATATATATATATATGAGAATTTTGGTACCATATACTTCAAATCTATGTTGGTGACAGTTCTAATGTTTTGGGACACAGAGTACTAGTCTATTAGTTATGGAAAATAGCTATCCCAAATAGCTGTTTGACCCACATCTGTAATCTAATGGTTGATATTCCAGCATAAATTCTTTTGATAGTTTTGACGTGTGCAAGTAAAGGACTTGCCTGGACATAGAATACTTGCTGAATAGAATGGAGGTGATGTTTTTTTAAAAATCCGGATCTATTGATATTTGCTTTTTGATTCCTAGAACATAAAATGTATTTGATATATAGAGTAGTTCTCAACTGGGAGTGATTAATTATGCCATCTTATGGGGCTTTTAGCTAGATCTGGAGGTGTTTTTTTAATTGTCACAACTGGAGAGCGCCACTGCCATCTAGTGGCCAGTGGCCAGGGCTGCCTTCCAAGGAAAGCGCATTACAGGGCACACAGAGGGAAGACATGCCTGCCTGCCTGTCTCTGTGTGTCTTGTTGGCGGCTTCTGGTGCAGCTGCATTTCTATTTCCTTTACTACAAATGCATTTGTTTATGTTTGAAGTTAAGCAGGGCTGAGGTCACTTACACCACCCACCTGGCTTGTCTGCTTCAGGATTCTTTAGGGCTGATCTCCTTTTTAATTCCACTGACTATTGTGCCCTGCATACAAATCTTATCATTCACTTTCTCTTAACAATTAAAAATGGATTCTTTTTAAGTAGGTGGCTTCTTCCCTCCTCTCACCCCACACACACATTGGAATAAATATGTTCTGTATAGTAAACTTCCAAATCCAGTATTTAGTTGGTGTGCAAATGTAATGATGTCCACCGAGTGAGTATATTTTACGGGGTGAGATGTTATCATGTGGGCATCAAAGGCTACTTCCTGTTAGGTACAAACGTCCGTACCTAACATTTTGTCCTGGCAGGTGACCATTACTGTGTCTCCTACATTTACTGTTGATCCCTTCCCCCCATTCTGTGGGCTCCAGTGTGGGAATGTGGCTTACAATCATCTGGAAGAACAAATGATACTTAAATAAAACCTTAACCCAAGGGGCAATTTTAGATAGTGTTAAGCTGCTATGAAGGTAATATATTGGAAATGACCATGCTTTGTTTAAGCAAAGGAGAGGCTAGTCGTAGCTGGCATAGCTGTAGGTTAGCACAGACTGACTGTCGAGGTTAGGGTCATCCCATCTAGACCCAGAGTTACACTCAAGGTAGAACAGAAGTGGGTGGGAGAAGGTCAGGGTTCAAGGTGAGAGGTTGACACACTAGACAAGCTGGGAAAGAATCTGGAAGACGGGCAGCCCTGGGGAAGGCACACCAGCCAGAGACAAGAGACTGGTAGGTGGATCCACGAGTGGAGGTGAGGGTGGAAGGGGCTGGCAGGGTTACTGCTCAGATTCCTCTGGAAAAGCTGATGCTGTCTTCGTTTTCTCAGACTGGAGGACATCTATGGGTGCCCGTACGACTTTGTGGAGGTGTTTGACGGCCGGCCAGCTGCCTCGCGCTCCCTGGGAAGAATATGTGCTGGAAGCGGGCTCACCTTTCTCTCTTCCTCCAACATCATGACTGCAGTGTTCAGAAGTGACGCTGTGATCACCAACACGGGGTTTTATGCTCTGTACAACACCATTCAGCAAGATGAAAGGCAGAGTGGTGGGTATTCTCACACGTTCCCCGGAAGGAAATATGTAGTGTATGTTCTCCTTTAGGAGAAAGATTATAAATCTCACCTGACTTGTCCCGCTCTTATGTCATCCCATACTGACACTTGACTTCTCAGCTCCAATTCACACTCCTGTTCTGCCATCCACCGCCGCCCTCTGTCATCACTGAGGAGAGAGAAAACTGACCTCACCTGTCTTGCCTTGTCTATTATGTGTTGGTAGAGAACCTGATTAAGGGCCTTCTCCCACAAAGGAAAGGCAAACCAATTTTAAGAAATGTTCAGGTAGAAAATCATCTCTAACTACTACTACCAGCCCATAAGCTCCTGGTTGAATTCAGTACAAACTCTCCAGAACCCATACAAACCTCTTGGGTTCTGCAGCAGGTACAGGAAGCAATTCCGAGCACTCGTTTCCTTATTCCTAGAATGACATGAAGTTGCTACCAATGGGGATACGTTTGAGAGTTGAAAAGGACTCTAAAATAAATAACAGGCATTAATATTCAGCAGGAACTCAGGACACCGGGCTATTCTACCTAGGGCCCAACAAATCCAAACATACATTTTCAACCTGGAGAGAGTTCTGGAGTTTGAAGACTGCTCCACATACTGAGAAATCCATTTCGCTGCCCCCTAGGTGTGGCCCTGCGGCTGGTGAATGGTAGCCACAGGTGTGAGGGCCGCGTGGAAGTGTTCTACAATGGCACCTGGGGCACTGTCTGTGATGACAGCTGGGACCTGGAAGACGCCAAGGTAGTGTGTGAGCAGCTTGGCTGTGGTGAAGCCATGTCGGCCCCGACTCAGAGTTACTTCGATGGCGGAACTGGCCACATCCTGCTAGATGATGTGAGGTGCACAGGGAATGAAGCACGTGTGTGGCAATGCACGCACAACGGGTGGTTCTCCCACAACTGCGGGCACCATGAGGATGCCAGCGCCATCTGCTCAGGTGAGCACTGTGGGCAGAGATCCCCGGAGAGGAAGACAGGCTTCCCACCCACTGCCTCCATGCCAACAGATAGTCAGCAACAAGCTCTGGGCGGCAAGCACGGTTTAGGTCAACACCTTTAGGGGTTCATTTTCTTTCTCTTCAGTTGTGGCGTGTATAAAATGCTCAAGGTCACACCTGAAAAGCTTTTGATTAGTCGAGGGTTAGGACCAACAGACATTGTATTCTTTGTGTGGCATGCTCAGGCATTAGTGACAGTTCATTCTCCTGAGTTAGAAACAGTTGCTGGTTCCCAGCCAGTGTTGACCCCAGGCCAAATTCTGCGCTGCAACCAGTGTATCTGCATTCTCATTTAATCTTCGTAACCTCTAATAATGTCAGCCAGTAGTATGGTGACTTGAAGGAAGATCCAAGATCACATGCACTCTGAAAGTCTCGCCTTGCTGAGCTCAACTCTGTTCAAGAGCTCAGTCATCTCAGTAACTGAGAAAACGCAGATAAGCGAGGTGCTCCATTTGAGCCTCTAAGAAAAATGTGTGCACACTTACTCAGAAGGCACTGAACTCTCACCAGCTTTGAGGAGTTTTGATACTAGTTTCTCTAGGGATCCCAGTAGAATATCACTGATGTAGAAGAAATGCCAGAATGAATGTTTTGAATGATGCGGCCATCTTACACTACCTGCCCCTCATTGTCTCCCCTGTCTGAATAGGTATCGATGCCAGGCCAAGCAGAGGACCGACAGGTACTGTTCAGCCTATAATTCATTGAATTTGCCAGGTCTCTGATGTATGGGCAGCCCCATGAGGTTGGCCATGCCATGGGGCTGAGGGGCTACCAAGGTGAAAGTGAGAGAGGTGGAAAAGAAAAGGGATTCAGATTCGCATGAAATGTGATCTCTCAGCGAGGGGCCTCCCCAAGTCATGTCTGCTGTAAAGAGAGGACCAGTGGGGTTACGCTGTGAGATACCAGAGAGAGAAAGAATGTAGATGTCTCAAGGTCACCTTCAACAAAAGTAGTCTGATGTATCACCTGCACACACACACACACACCCCTAAGTGGGATGTAAATGTCCAAGTGAGAGTGAGAAATCACACTCACCGCTGTTCATGGGCACAGAAAAATCACTGCTTTTGAGATACACATTCCTGAATATTCTATTCTATTCTATTTTTCTTATTTTACTTTTGTGCTGGTGTTAGAGCTTGAACACAGAGCCTCATGCTCTTACGCTGGCTTTTTCACTCAAGGTTGGTGCTCTACCACCTGAGCCACATCTCCACTTCTGCCATTTTGCTGGTTACTTGGAGATAAGGGTCTCACAGATTTGTCTTCTCAGCAGGGATGGCTTCAAACCACAATCCTCAGATCTCAGTCTCCTGAGTAGTCTCTTGAGGATGACAGGCTGAAGCCACCAGTTCTTGGCTCCAAGTTCCTAAGTATTTTCAATGAGTGTTCCACATAAAAGTCTTTGCTCGTGATACTTTGCTTTTCTCTCTGCATTTTCATAGGCTTCTCAGATGACAATATCATTGTAAGGTACTTCAGCTTTGTACCCACTGTTCCTCTGGTCTTGCAAGTGCTTTACTTTGCATTTAGCTATTTCTAAATCTAGATGGATGTGTATATATACCCAATATTTCAGCTACAATTGGATAATTTAAGTAATCTTGGTCTTGATTTCAGCTAAGATTTGTGTCTGGTAGAAGGTAAATTTTGGGTTTGGTGCAGTGGCTTGTGCCTGTAATCCTAGCTACTCAGGAGGCTGAGATCTGAGGATCAAGGTTCAAAGCCAGCTCGGGCACAAAAGGACCTGAGACTCTTATCTCCAATTAACCTCTAGAAAATGGGAAGTGGGGCTTGGCTCAGGGTAGGGTGGTAGCCTTGAGCTGAAGAGCTCAGGAGCAGTGCCCAGGCCCAGGGATAGGGCAGTAGCCTTGAGCTGAAGAGCTCAGGGACAGTGTCCAGGCCAAGTTCAAGCCCCATGACCCACACAAAAAAGAAGATACATTTTGGCATGCTAAATTTTAAAGCTGAGCACAGTGCCTATAATCTCAGCTACTCAGGAGGCAAATATCTGGAGATCTTTTCCATGGTGAAAAATCTGCAAGATTCCCATCTCAACCAATAATCAGGTCACATTGGTATGAACCTGACATTCCAGCTATCTGGGAGGCATAAATAAGAGAACCATGGTCCGGGACTGCCTGGGCATCAAGAGACCCTATTCAGAAAATAGTTCAAGCAGAAGGGATTGGGTGCATGGTGCAAGTAGTAGAGAACCTGTCTGGTAAAGATAACTAAATAAATGCATTGGAGCAGGCAGCAATTTGGAATTGAGTGACTCCAAACTGAAACGTTTTGGAATTCTACTGAGTAGCTACCAAAATCCTAGGGATAATATTCAGAGAACTGTAGGGGAAGCCTGACAGAGGAACTTTGGAGGCATAGGTTTTTTTGTCTGTATAGTTATGTTTGTATTTCCATTACCACGTCCATTGCTTTGGGTATGCAGTTATTGAGTCCTCGCTCTTGTACACTTTGGATTTAATAACCACATATTAAGGATACCATGTGCCTTTTGTTCCTTTGGTCTTGACTTGTCTCTCTCAGCATGATTCACTCTAGATTCATCCACTTCCCTGTGAATGCCATTATTTTATCTTGTCTGTTGGCTATGTAGAATTCCATTGTGTATATATACCACATTTTCTGTATCCATTCATCTGCAGTAGGGCATCTGGATTGTTTCCATCGCCTGGCTATTGTGAATAGTGCAGAGATGAACATAGCTGAGCAGGCGTCCTTATCATATCCTGGGTCATGCTGTTCAGGATAGATGCCCAGAAGTGGTATGGCGGGATCGTAGGGAAGGTCAATTTTCAGTTCTTTAAGGAACCTTCACACTGCTTTCCAGAGTGGCTGAACTAGTTTACAATCCCACCAGCAGTGCAGTAGGGTTCCTTTTTCTCCACAACCCTGCCAGCAACTGTCATTGTCTGAGTTCAAAATCTTGGCCATTCTTGTTGGGGTAAGATGGTATCTTAGGGTTGTTTTTATTTGCATTTCCTTTATGACCATAGATGATGAACATTTTCTCATATGTTTTTCTGCCATTTTAATCTCTTCTTCTGATAGGTCTCTCTTTAGTTCCCTTGCCCATTTAGTGAATGGTTTATTGGGTTTTCGGGGGATTAGTTTCTTGAGTTCCCTGTACATACTGGATATCAAGCATTTGTCAGATGTATTGTTGGTGAATATCTTTTCCCAGTTGGTTTCCTGTCTCTCTACTTTTGCTACTATGTTTTTATCTGTACAGAAACTTTTTATTTTTAGGTAGTCCCATTTATCGAGTCTCTCTCCAATCTGTTGTGACCCTGGGATTCTGTACAGGAATCTGTTGCGTGTGCCTATGAGTTCCAGTGTCTCTCCTACATTATCATGTAGCAGTTTCAGGATTTTCGGTCTGACGTTGAGGTCTTTGATCCACTTTGAGTTAATGCTTGTGCATGGCAAAAGGCTAGGGTCAATTTTTAGTTTTCTGCATGTGGCTGCCCACTTTTGCCAGCACCAATAATTGAATAGACTGTGTTTGTTCCATTGTATATCTTTGGCTCCTTTGTCAAATACAAGTTGCCTATAGTTGTATGGTTCTATTTCTGGGTCTTCTATTCTGTTCCACTGATCTTCTGGTCTGTTTTTGTGCCAGTACCAAGCAGTTTTTGTTACTATAGCTCTATAGTAGAGCTTGAAGTCTGGTATTGTAATACCACCAGCATTGCTCTTTTTGCCTAGAATTGTTTTGGCATTCTAGGCCTTTTCTTGTTCCATATGAATCTTTGGATTATATCTTCAATTTCCATAAAGAATGTCTTTGGGATTTTGATGGGGATTGCATTGAATTTGTATATCAGTTTTGGCAGTATAGCCATTTTCACTATGTTGGTTCTCCCTAGCCATGAGCATGGGATGTCTTTCCATTTCCTAGTGTCCTCTTTAATTTCTTTCGTTAGGTTTTTATAACTTTCATTGAATAATTCCTTTACTTCTTTGGTTAAGTATATTCCTAAGTATTTTATTCTTTTGGGGGCTATTGCGAATGGGATCATTTTCTTGATTTGGCCTTCTGTTTGTGTATTGTTGGTGTACAAGAAGGCTACTGACTTCTGAAGGTTGATTTTTGTATCCTGCCACTTTGCTAAAGTGGTTTATTAATTCTAGTAGTTTGGGAGTGGAGTTTGTTGGGTCACTCAAGTAGAGGATCATGTCGTCTGCAAATAGGGATAGTTTAATTTCTTCTTTCCCTATGTGGATCCCTTTGATGTCCTTTTCTTGCCTTATTGCTCTGGCTAAGGGTTCCAGCACTATATTGAAGAGAAGTGGAGAGAGTGGGCATCCCTGTCTAGTTCCTGATTTTAAGGTGAATGGTTCCAGTCTTTCACCGTTTAGTATAATACTGGCTGTAGGTTTTTCATATATGGCTTTCACTATTTTGAGGAATGTACCTCTTATTCCTTTTTTTTCTAGTGCTTTCAACATGAATGGATGTTGCCTTTTGTCAAATGCCTTCTCCGCGTCCAGAGAAATTATCATATGATTCTTATCCTTAGCTCTATTGATATGATGTATTACATTGATTGATTTGCGAATGTTAAACCAGCCTTGCATTTGTGGGATGAAGCCCACTTGATCATAGTGTATGATTTTTTTAATTTGTTTCTGGATTCTGTTGGCTAATATTTTATTGAGGAGTTTTGCATCTGTGTTCATTAGAGAGATAGGTCTGTAGTTTTCTTTTTTTGTTGGGTCTTTCCCTGGTTTGGGGATGAGAGTAATATTAGCTTCATAAAATGAGTTTGGTATTGCTCCTTCTGTTTGTATTTCTCAGAAGAGTTTCAAGAGTATAGGTGTTATTTCATCTTTAAATGTCTTGTAGAATTCCACAGTGAAACCATCTGGACCTGGGTTTTTTTTGGTTGGCATTTCCCTGATTGCTTCCACAATTTCATTGTAAGAAATTGGTCTGTTCAATTTGTTTACCTCATTGTTGTTCAGTGTGGGTAGCCTATATTTATTTAAGAAATCATCCATTTCTACTAGATTTTCTTGTTTCTTTGAATATAGGCCCTGGTAGTACCTATTCATTATGGACTGGATTTCTTGGGAATCAGTTGTGATTGTTCCCGTGGGGTCTCTAATCTTGTTTATTTGAGTCTCCCCTTTCCTTTTTATGATTAGTCTTGCCAAGGGTCTGTCAATTTTGTTGACTCTTTCAAAGAACCAACTTTTTGATTTATCAATTTTTTGTATAATAGATCTTATTTCAATCTCTGAAATTTCTGATTTTATTTTTGTTATTTCTGTCCTTCTAGCTGTTTTAGAATTAACTTTTTCTTGCTCCTCTAGGTGTTTCAGTTTTTTTTAAGGTTATTTATGTGCTCTTCTTCTGTCTTTTTAATATGCGCTCGTAGTGTGATAAATTTGCCTCTTAGAACAGCCTTTGCTGTGTCCCATAAGTTCCTTTGTGATGTTTCTTGATTGTCATTACATTCAAGGAAGTTTTTAATTTCATTTCTGATCTGATCTGTTACCCAGGGGTTATTCAGAAGTGTGTTGTTCAGTTTCCATGTGATTGAATGTTTTTTGACTTTGACTGCATTGTTCAGAATTAGTCTGACTCCACTGTGGTCTGATAGGATGCATGGGATTATATCAGACCTCTTGTATCTGCTTAAGTTTTCTGTATGAACTATTATATGATCTATTTTGGAGTGTGCTCCATGTGCTGCTGAGAAAAATGTAAAAAGTTTCGCCGTTGGGTGGAAGACTCTGTGTATATCTGTTAAGCCCAGCTGGGCTATGGTGTCATTTAAGTCGATGGTGTCTTTGCTTAACTTTTGTTGAGAGTGGAGTGTTGAGGTCACCGACAATGATTGTGTTTGAGTCTATCTTGTTCTGTAATTCTAAAAGAGTTTGTTTGATGAATTTGGGTGCTCCCGTGTTGAGGGAGTAGATGTTTATAACTGTAATATTATGGGCATGGATTGTACCCTTTACTAATATAAATGGCCGTCTCTATCTTTATGTACTGATTTTACTGAGAAGTTAATTTTATCGGAGATTAAGATTGCTACTCCTGCTTTTTTGCATGGTGCATTGGAGTGGAAAATTTGTTTCCATCCTTTCACTTGGAATTTGTTTCTGTCTTTGGCAGTGAGGTATGTCTCTTGGAGGCAACATATGATGGGTGGTGTTTCTTAATCCAGCCTGCTGCTCTGTGTCTTTTGATTGGATTGTTCAGTCCGTTCACATTTAGGGAGATTATGGAGAAGTGGTCAGTGCCCATTGTTGTTATTTATTTTTACTTCTAAGTTTCTTTCTCTTTTTCTCCTTTTTTTTAAATTTACCAAAGGTTTTTTTAAATTTTTTATTGTAATTAATAAAAGGGTTACATGATATTTGCCAGATAGAAGGTGCATTAATTCACATACATTGATACCCTTTCACATGTCTTGGTACCCATTACCCTCCCCCCACCCACCACCCTCTTTTTCCCCTTTTGTGTTTAGTGAATTATAGATGTTTGCTTCTTGATGGGGTTCTTGATGTTCTACAATTTGTTCTCGATTAATTAGTATTCTTTGTAATGCTGGTTTAGTGTACACGTATTCATAAAGCTTCTCTTTGGAGTGAAATATTCTTGTTTCTCCCTCAAATGTAAATGCTAGTTTTGCTGGATATATCAGTCTGGGTTGGCAGTTGTTGGTCTTCAGGACATCAATGATGTTTTTCCAAGCTTTTCTTGCATTTAGGGTTTGCGTGGAGAGATCTGCTATAATTCGAATGTTCTTCCCATTATAATATAGCTCCTTCTTTGTTTTTGCAGCATTTAAGATCAATTCCTTGGTATTTGGGTCTAATGTCTTTACTATGATATGTCTAGATGAGTTCCTTCTAGGATCTTGCCTGCGTGGGGTCCTGAAACCTTCAATAATGTGAGTATTTTCCCTTTTGAGGTTGGGGAAGTTCTCTGCTATGATTTTGGTGAATAAAGGTTGCATACCTTTGTCCTGGAATTCGGCCCCCTCCTCAATCCCTATTATACAAAGATTAGATTTCTTTGCTGCATCTGCCAGTTCCTGGAGCTCTCTCTGGTGGATTCTGACTGATTTTTCCAAAGTGGCGATTCTCTGTTCCAGCTCTTGGGTTTTGTCTTCCGTTCCTGATGTTCTATTCTCCATCTCCGTCAATCTGCTGCTTAATGCCTCCATTTTTGCTTGAAGTGTGGACACTGAGCTGATCATGTCTGCTCTGAGGGTATTAATCTTTTCTTCCATTTCTCTTTTGAATTCGAGGAGCTCTTTGGTGAGTTCCTGCTTATGTTCCTGGAATTGTTTTTGGAGTTCTGTTTTAATCTCTTTAGTCATGTTCACAATCATCTCCTTGAATACGGTCATGTTTCGTGTCTCTTCAGGTATCATTTCTTGGGATGGTGACATCTCTCTCGTCCCTTCGCTCTTGTTGCCTTTTGGGCTTTGCATGGGACTTTGATTATTTATGTATGTCGTGATTCTTCTTTGAGCTCTCCTAGGCATCGAGAACTGTTGTTGTAGTTCACTAGGTGGTCAGTAGGTAGCGGTCTTTGCTTGGATTGGAACCGTGGTTCTGGGACTATGTGAATACCTGTGGTTCTCAGCCAAATTGATTCCTCTGCTGACTATGTCAGAGTTTGCAGTTTTTGTAGGTGTTTGTCGATTCCCAGAGGCTGTGTGCTGCTGCACAACTAGCTCTCAGCCCAGCCAGTGGCCTCACAGTGGTCCGTGGGATGGATCTGCGGGCTTCAGTCTCAGCGTGCAGGGCGGATGGTTGGTTTTCCTGTGCTGTTTCTAGGGGTGGGTCTCCGGCCAAGTGTCTGGGGTTTGGGAGTTTTCAGGGGCTCTCAGCAGGACCTGCAGCTGTCTGCTCTGTTCCCAGGGGTGGGAGCCCAGCTGTGGACGTACGCTCCAAGGGTGGAGCCCCGCCTTTCTGATTCTCAGAAGGCAAGCTTGGCTGCTGGTCGGCCCTCCAGTTCCCTGCTGCTTTGTCAGAGAGTCTGTGACTGTGGGGGGCCCCTCGGTGCTGTCTTGCTCAGGATTCCGAGCTGGAGAATGCCCGGCTCAAGATTTGAGGGGGACAGATGCTGGCTCCTATTGTCCCGTACACCCCACTCGCTGTTGTAAGGCAGGGCTCCCTACTCTCCAGACCCAGTGGCCTGGGAGAGGAACCA
The DNA here is from genome assembly GCF_031878675.1 of Megascapheus bottae. Lineage (NCBI taxonomy): Eukaryota > Metazoa > Chordata > Mammalia > Rodentia > Geomyidae > Megascapheus > Megascapheus bottae. The sequence goes on along the minus strand of NC_143523.1, from coordinate 7,009,031 downwards.
GGTGGGCGGGTGGGAGCTGGGACACCCCCGCCTCCCCTGGTGGGGTGCTGGGTCTTGGCGCCGCCCGCCTGTCAATCTCCAGTCATTGGCCTGGGGGTGGGGGCTGTTGAGAGAAGGGACAGGATTCTAAATTCCTTGTCCCCCTGCTCCTGCTCCTCTCAGGCGGGGTGGAGGGGTCTGAGTTAAGTTCCGGCTCCCTCCGCCGCCCCCTCCGCAGCTCTTTTCTTGGCTCAGAGATGGTGCCGTGGGGGAGGGGTCCTCGCGTTCCGAATTCTTTGAGAAAGTTAGATGTGAGCTTTATCTGGATTTCTTTTCCGGTTTGAGTCTTTCTCCATTGCTTCTTGAGTTTGTTGTTGTGGATTTCTTAAGGTAATTGATTCGTGGGACTCCCTGGTTCTCTCTTTTTGTGAGAGAGAGCTAGGCAGCGTCCCTATTGTCTCGGGGCCATCTTCCCACCTGTTGGATGGGTTTTAAGACAGGGTTTTACTACATAGCCTATGTTGCTTTGATTCCTTGTAGTTTCATTTTGCTTTTATGAGACAGAGTTTCACTGTGAAGCCCAGGCTGGCCTCCAACTCATGATCCTCCTTTCCCAGCCTCCCATGTCCTGGGATTACAGACACAGATCACCACGCCTGGCTTGTTTTCCCCCTGTTCTCATTGTATCCCACTTAAAAACAAAGCAAACAAACAGAAACCACTCAAGTTGGCATCTTCTTCTGATGATGTTGCTTCACTTTCTTACAGATGGAGATTTCCACTGTGGTGGTTTGCTCACAAACAGTTCTGGCTCTTTCTCCAGTCCTTGGTATCCCAAAAAATATCCCACAAATGTCGTGTGTGCCTGGGACATTCAAGTGGACAAAAGAGCTCACATCAGACTTACATTTGAAGTGGTCAAGTGAGTAGCTCCTGCTGATACTATCACCTTCCCTCTGTCATGCACACCAGTTTTGTTTTACCTCATTCTTAACTCCCTCCTCACCCCTTTCAAAAATCAAATTTCCTGGAAAGACTTAGAAAAAAATCATATTAAGTGAAGTAAGTCAGACTCAAAGGAACATAGGCTCAATGGTTTCCCTCATTTGTCATAATCAGTAGAAACCTTGGGCTGTCCTAGTGGAGATTTACAATAGAACAAAACCTGGATACATAAGGCCATATAGTATGACACTAAATGAAAAGACCTCCAGGATATAGAAACAAAAGCCATATAATGAGTGCTTGTTGTACTTAATGTACTATGTTATCTCTCATCTCTTTTGATGTCCTTTGGTTATCTCATATTGTTACAGTATTTTACCTTGTTATCTGATATATTATATACATGCTTGTTTGGTTATTTGAAATAGGATAGGGAAGGGGGAAAAACAAGATGAGGGGCAGGGGTGGTAGGAGGGAAATGGGGACCAAGACATGAGAAAGGGTATCAATGTATGTGAAGTAATGTACCATCTGGTGAATATAATGTAAGCCTTCTATTAATTACAATAAAAATATATGAAAAAAGAGGAAAAAAACAAATTTCCATATTTACAGTCTTGGCATCCATTTCTCTCACCTGTAATCTTAGCTACTCAGACAAGACTGGGATCTGAGGATAGCAGTTCAAAACCAGCCTAGGTAAGAAAGTCCATAAGACTCTTATATCCAGCTAACCACTAAAAAGCTAGAAGTAAAATAGCTCAGAGACAACACTTAAACCCTGAGTTCAAACCTCAGAACAGGCACAAAAACAAAAACAAAAATGGTAAGGAAGGCTTAGAAGTTCATTGAAATGTTGGTGCAAACTTTACATGTGCAGATCACTTAATCCAGCATTTCCAGCCCCAGGAGTCTTGTCTACAGATAAAGTTTCATGTGCACTGAGGACAGCCATGGCAGGACATAGCTATTTTACATAGTAGTAATAGATACCATCGAGCTGTCCATCCCTTGTGGGTCAGTTGACTAACTCTGGTACAGCCTTAGCTGTCACATACCCTGTGGATATTGAACAATGGTAGAGCCCACTCCCACTTTACTTTTTACTATGAACTATCGGTGCCATTAAAATTCTATTCCATGTGCATGTATGTATATCCATAAAATACCTTTGATACACAACGTTAAAGAATTTAAAAAGAGAAATAGAGAGGGACCACTTCCTTCAACCTGTGAGAAGAGAGGTTGGTTTCTGGCAGCTTTTCCCCAGCTCTCCTTGGGTTCATCTGAGCAATTGCTTCCTGAAGGAAAAGACTCCAATGGTCTGGGTTTAAATGGCACCATTTCCCTTCACAGAATGGAACATTTCTATGGCTGTCCCTACGACTTCATTGAAATCTTTGATGGCCCACAAGGTGCATCTTTTTCACTGGGACGGTTTTGCTCCGGAACCACCCCCCCGTTTACTTCCTCATCAAACCGCATGACCGTGGTGTTCCATAGCGATGAAATTGTCACCAGCATTGGCTTCCATGCCTCTTATGAAGCTCTGATACAGGATGAAAATGACACAGGTAGGTGCTTCAGCCGTCTGCACCCCCACAATGATGATAGATCAGGGTGGCCACTTAGATCCATGGGCACTAGGGATCAAAAGGGGTTTTCTGGGCTTTTTGGGAAGCTTTGATTTGGAGAAACTGGTGGAGCATCGCCCTGGCCTGGCATACATCCATCTGAGACTAGAGTTGAAACACACTAGACTGAGACCAGGGATTTGGCCAGGCCTGTGTTTCATTCACAATGGTGTTAAAGACTGCGGTTCCAGCCAGGAGTGGTGGCTCAGTCCTATAAGCCTAGGTACTTGAGAAGTGGAGATCAGGAGGTCCTGATTTGAAAGCAGCCTGAGCATAAAAGTATGTGAGACTCCATCTCAATTGCTAAGCATGATGGTACAGGCCTACCTTTCACAGTGACATGGGGAAACAAAAGCAGAAGGACTGCAGCCTGGTGGTATGGGCATAAGGCAAGACTACCCATAACTAATGCAAAAGGGAGCTGGAGGTATGGCTCAAGTAGTAAAGCACCTACCTGCCTAGCAGACATGAGGTCCTGGGTTCAGTCCCTTACACTGCCACAGAAATAAAAGTGTTGTGCCATGCATGGTGACTGCCACCTTACACAGTCTTCGAACTCTACTAGTGCAGTGTGGGAAAGCACATTTCAAAGCAACCTCCCCTCCACTCATTGCCATGAGAGAGCACACTCTGAATGCTTCACAGCTAGGTTTAGCCCACAGGCCCCACTCCAGGTGGGATTGGGTGTGTGGTGGTGGCCCAGCGAGGTTCATGCCCTGTTGTGTTCTAAGCCCATGACCAGGGGTAGCCCCACGGGGGTGACTCCATGTCTGCCTTTTAGCTGTGGCCCTCAGGCTGACCAATGGCGGCCACCAGTGTGAGGGCCGCGTGGAGCTGCACTTCAACGGCAGCTGGGGCAGCGTGTGTGATGATGGCTGGGACCTGCAGGACGCCCAGGTGGTGTGCAGGCAGCTGGGCTGTGGCGCGGCTGTGGCGGCCCTTGGACAGGCACATTTTGAGCGAGGCGTGGGCCCCATCGCCCTGGACGATGTGGAGTGTGTGAGGACAGAAGCCAGGCTGTGGCAATGTCTGCATGGGGGCTGGTTCTCCCACAACTGTGGCCACCATGAAGATGCCAGCGTCATCTGCTCAGGTGGGCCAGGGGGAGCTGGGAAGGGTGGGCTCGTGATCTTCTTCTCACTTGGGGAGCCTCCTGCCCAAGTGCACATGGAGATGGGAGATGGGATCTAGGAGGGGCCCCGGGCCCTTACATCTCACACTTCTGCCATCAGGTTCTCACAACCACCCCCCCTCCACCCACGGTGCCAATCTCATACTTCCTTCTTCATGCATTGCCATCCTAAGTTCAGGGCCAGGGCCACAAGCAGACAATACTTGAAAACAAACAACCCTGTTCAAAATGCTTTTAAAATAGCAGTGAACTCAGTTCGATCAATTCACACCCACGCGTATCTGAAAACATTCTCATTTAGAACTAAATGCACATTTAAAATTTTTAAAGCAACAAATATGCAAGTCTTAAGACAGAAGATACACTCTCTCCAATTATCAGTGATGAGTCTCCCCTCCATTCACTCCAAGAGTACAGGTATAACCAGAGAACTTTCCTACAAGAAAGCCAAGAGCCCAGATCCACATCCAAGGCTCTTACTGGGCCTTAACTCAAGTGAATTTCTGCAAATAAATTCAAGTGTTATGGTCAAAAGTCCCTATCTATTTCTGCATCCTACTAGGCCTGACTGGAAAGAGGTCGACCAGTTTATCAGCTAGACGGGATAGGATGAATTGGTTCTGAGAAGACAAAAGAGAAGTCAAAGAACAAAATTATATTCTAAGTAACACAGAAACTGAATCTACAGGCTACATATGACATCAGAGAATAGAGCAGAGGCTTATAGAGCTAAGACCCTTGGAACCAGGTCTTTAGCTGTCAGAGGTGGGTCACAAAAGCCTGGACCAGCAAGCGACAGCTGTGAATCTCTTCTGTCCCCAACTGGAGGACCTTACCTGACTCTGCTACCTCACCTCCCTCCTTGAGCTTAGGTTATTTGTCTATAGCCTTGAGACAAATGTGGCTCTGCCTTTTACAAATCAACATTTACTGAGGAAGAAAGACCTACACAGAGAGAGAAAAACAGAGAGACACACACAGAGACAGAGACACACAAAAAGAGAATCATAAAACCAAACCAACTGGCAAGATAAGTGCTTTGAACAAGGTGATGACAATGACCACAGTAGAGTGTCCAGTAACAAGACAGAAATGGCCTCATAAGTCAAGGATATGAGGTGGCTGTTGCCATAGTAACTCAGAGCCATTCTTAGATGCCCAGGTGAGGTACATCGAGTCTGAGCTTTCCCAAATAATACAATGTGCTTTGAATAAGCAAGTGTACTTCTCAGGCTTACGAATGAAAAGAGATGACTTACCACACTTCTTGTGTCTTTCATAGCCTCTCTGCCTCATTCAACACCATCAGCTGCTGTGAATTATGCAACTTCAGGTAATTTCAGTTGTTCTTTGAATGGCTTGTCTGTAACTGGCCTTGGCAGAATCATCCATCCAGTACTGTAGTGGTCTAGAAGTCAAATGCCATCTTCATCATTTCCCAGCTGTTAGGACTCCAGCAAGTCTTGGAGTCACTTTGCAACTTAGTATTTTTCTCTGGATGAGGCTGAGAGTGGAAGAGTTTGCCTGCTATGGCTGTATTGGGCACTGTTGTCTGCTTCTGTACTGTGTGGCTAGAGCAGAGCTAGCTGTATGATGCAGCATACTACAGACACCAGCTATCACTTCTGACTGGTCCAAAGCCAGACCACTGCGAAGATTTATCTCTACAGAGATTTTTCTGGTATGCAGAATTAAGAAGGATGAAACAGAGAACATCACCTGTGAGTCTGGTCCTGGCTCTGGTCCCAAGGTTGTTGCATTTCAAGTTTGGTTGAAATGTTTTCCCACCACAAATCTTCAAAGAGTAAAGACCAATATATGAAAAGACTTAGGGGAAATAAAACAATAAAACTTTATCAATGCCCAACCTTAGTTTTCTTGCGCTTATAAAGTTGATCCCTGTTTGCTATACAAAGACAAATTGGGGGAATAAAAAGGGACTCCCGTACAGGAACAGGATACTAGAAGGGAATCTGATTTAGAACCAGAAAGTGTCTGCACAGCTTCTAGAAGGTATACATGCCACTGACGATTGACTGAGAGTTGAATATATCTGACACTTAACCAAGATGTTGTATAAATCTTCAGACAGTCTGATTTTCTTCTTTTGCTTTCTGTTACCCTTAGCATCTTTTCTGAAGCCGGCTGAGGTACCACCGTCCACAGGTAACCTGCTGTCTCTTTGGCTGCCTTCCCCTTGTGAGTTTAGATAGACGCAGCATTTCTGTGGGAAGAAGTCTGCCTCAGCTGCCCTGCAGTGGCAAGGGCAGGGATTGTCTGGAACTACCCAGAAAATCTAGGGCTGGAAAGTGGGAGGGAAAAAAAGGCTACAAGATACAAGGAGGCTGGTTGGGTAGTTGGCACCTAAGAAGACTGAGTATCCTTCTGACCCCCAATCTCCACCCAGTCCCCCTCAAGAAGCTTCTACTTCCTTGGGACACACTGTCCTTTGAATGCGGGTGTCACATGCAGTGACCCCCCCTTACCATTATGCATCCACCATACTGGATCTGGGAAACAACATAGGTGGGAACTACTGTTATCTCTTGATTAACATGTGTACTTATACACACAGGCACACATATTTACATACATATGTGTGTATCTGCTAGCTTCTCATGAAAAATAGAACAAACTCAATGAGTGTCAGAAAATAAAGACTTCACCACCCGCAGAGAACAGACACCTGTGCAGTGATGCAGGTCATTAGTCCACTTGATTAACGAACAATTGTTCTTTAAAAAAATAGCAGTTATAAATATTTGCAACATTTCAAGTGGTTCCCAAGACAAAAGTAAGAAATGAAATGGACACTGGGGGAAGTGGTTGTTTCCATCCTTGGCTACTAGTACACAAGTCCCCTGAAATATAGGCTTTTCTGGTGACCTCTGGCGATTATCTCAAAGCAACTGTGTTTTGGAATGTCCGCCCAAGGTCTGAGTGTGCGGCTGATGGATGGAGTGAGCAGCTGTGAGGGCCGAGTAGAGGTCTACTATGACAACACCTGGGGTACCGTGTGCGACGACGGCTGGTCCATTGAGGATGCTCATGTGGTCTGCAGACAGCTCGGCTGTGGGCCGGCTTTGTCTGCCCTCCCAGGGGCCAGCTTCAGCCCTGGGTCAGGAAAAATCCTCCTGGACGATGTCAGCTGCATGGGCAGCGAGTCTTTCCTGGGGCTGTGTCCTCACAGCGGCTGGCTCTCCCACAACTGTGGGCACCAGGAGGACGCTGGGGTCATCTGTGCAGGTGAGTAAGTGTCTATCCAGGACCAGATATGGAGCTGTCCCAGCTAAGCCCAAAATGTGTCGTAGGAGTCTGGACATGGCTCCCTACCTTGAGCCTTTCACCATGGCCATGGCAGCAGATTTCTGTTCCAAGTCTGAAAAGGAAATGTGTGTATGCATAGATAGATAAATAGATAGATAGATAGATAGATAGATAGATAGATAGATAGATAGATTTCCACACACTTGTGGGGTGATCCTATTCAATGGTGGGCTCTACAGAGGTTTATCACTTGTAAAAAAGAAAGAAAGAAAGAAAGAAAATACTAGACCTTCCCTTACAGTGTTCCTGGAAAGAATAAACAAGACAATCCATGTTGCGCGGTTGATCAATGTCTGACGAACGCAAAATGCACATAAATATTGCTATTCTCTTGTTGCTATCGGTTTACTTGCTAAGCCAAATTCTGACAGAATCATATATAGGAGCTTTTAAGCAGATAGAAGAACTCACCCCAGATATTTCAACCCTTGATGCTTAAGAACAATTGTCTTTACACCCACCTTACTTGAGACATATTTCACAACACGTTCTTTTAAGTAGTGTGCCATTACAATTTCTGATACCTACCACCCTCCCATTTCCTTTCTCCCCACAGATTCTGTAACTGCTGAACGTCCAGGTAAGTTTGAGTTTGAATCTCTGTCATTTTTTTTTACCTGGTGACTAGTATTAGTACAGGGCTCCCACGTTGGGTCTCTCTTGCAAGTTTTAACTCTCCTTGAAAATGCCCTGAAGCATTCCTTGTTTTTTCGTGGTTTTTTTTGTTTTTTTTTTTTTTGCCAGTGATGGGCCTTGAACTCAGGGCCTGAGCACTGTCCTTGGACTTTCTCAAGGCTAGTGCTCTAGCACTTGAGCCACAGCACCACTTCTGGCTTTTTTCTATGTAATGGTACGAGGAATCGAACCCAGGTCTTCGTGCATACTAGGCAAACACTCTATCACTAGGCCAAACTCCCGGCCAGCCATGAAGCATTCTTAGAGAAGGTAAAAGGCCAGGCTGGTTCCCATTCCTGCAGGAACCTTCCTTGCACCCAGCTGCTCTTGTAGGCCCCTGGAAAGGAGACCTCATGAGGCAGCTCCAATCTTGAGTGCTCAGACACTGAGGAACTTCCTCTTCTCTGGGTTCAAGAGACCTCACTTCCTTGTGTGACCTCACTTCCTTGCAGCAGGCTTCAAGCCATACTTCCTCAGTTTGACTTTGTCAACCTCTCCCCACCACCATCATTCTCAAATAAATGTTTACAAAACTAATTTCATTCTGAAAAACTCATCAGGTTCATTGATAGACCCGACTTAGGAAAACAAAGCCTGAACTCCAAGCATTTAGCATTATTGTGTTGCAATTTTATGAGAAAAAAAAAATAAGACATGAAAGAAGACATCCTGAGCAGGGTAAACGGTTTTTTTTTAAGTATCTCTCACAAAGGTGACACTGTCTTTCATTCTCTGATGGATCCGCCCAGTGCAGAGGCCAACATAGCATCTCACTAAATCGCAGGTACAGAAAGCAGCCATGTGCATTTTCTGCCTACAGAAGGCTTCCATCTTAGCACATTCCCATCTGGACAAGTATTTGCTAGCTCACAGTGGTGGCATTTCACAGCTAGCTGTGCTGTCTCTGAATCCTGAAAGAGCCCTTCTCAAGCCGAGGTAGTCCTTGGCTCTTGCAGATCTGCCAGTGGTAAGGCTGGCCCGTGGGAAGAGCTGATATGAAGGGGAGGTGGAGATCCATCACGACAGCACCTGGGAGGTTCATGTAGACTTCTGGGACCTGCTGCTGACCAGGCAGGGTGCCAGCACGCAAGACAGCCCTGGCTGCCCCCTGAAGCAGTTGGTTTGGCAATGGTTTCAACCTTTGTTCTTAAGCAATGTAAGATGGACAGGCAGTGAAACCATTCTGGGAGCAGAACCACCGCAATGTTACCTTTCTGTGCGAGGTCACTCCTTCTCAGCTGTCTTTCCTGCATGTTGGTTTCTCTTTGTGAGCACAGCAACCTTATGTGGGTCTATTGACTTTTCATTTCAGCATCAGGTCAGTACCTGGCACCCAGGAATGGGTGATCAGATGTGTTCATTAAAAAAAAGAAAGAATAAAAATATATGGGAAAAAAGAAAGAAAGACATGAAACAACAGAAAACAAAACAAAGTTAATCATAACGCTGTATTTGTTTGCCATTTGGTAAGGTTAACCACTGTGTTTTCTGATTTCTAGACCCTTTGAATGTTGCCAAAACAACTTCAACAGGTAATTTAAATTGAATATGCTTGCTACAGATTATTCTAATCACCAGTGAACCTATTAGATAAATTGGTCAAATCTCTGATTTTTTTAGTTATATTGTAAAATTCTGTTTTAACATGTTTATGCTGGTTTGACTCATGAGTGCCATCTCTGGATTCTCTGATGATGAATGAGTTCTGGGTGGTCCAGCTAAATGCATGGGCCAGAAGGGAAAAAAAGAAAACTTAAGCCATACACAGACCAGCTGGTGGTCAAGCATAGTTCCTTATTCCTACTCTAGGAGTTTCTCATGGAGACTAAGAAGTATTGCCCATCAAGTAGTAGTGCCTGCATAGGGAGACATCAAAACCACAGCTTTCAATGACCTCTTTACACTCACCTGATATTCAGCCATGTGCTAGATCCATGCAAAGGCAGTTAGAGGAAAACATTAACCTAAACAACAGGACAGATAGACTTTGAGTAATACCAGTAGAAATGATCAAGTTCCTACTTTACTGTCAAAAGCTTGACAAATTAGAGTGTGAAGAGTTTCACCTAATTCTACCAATGTTTTCAGGACATATAGGGTGTCCTGACATCCCATAGTTAGTTTGCAAGAGCTCATATAAGAAGGTTCTTCAAACTGTGAAGAACTGGTATATCACAACATAAAAGCTGAAGATCTGAAATAAAAGTGTGAATGGCCATGCTTCCTTGTAAAGCACAAGGGAAAGTATTTTTTTCAAATGTCTTCTCTGTTGGTAAAATCAATTTGGTGAAATGAGAAACAGTACAAATTGTTTCTCTTTCTCATTATTGTTGTTCAATTTTATATGAAAGAATACCTACAGAAATTTTATTAAATTATGGAAATCTTTCTCAGTGTTTGAAGTATGAATATATTTATATATTCAATTGTTTTAATTTTCCATCTGAAAAGAATGTATTTAAGTTTATGTCTTTAGCTATTAATTTTATATCACAGATTGTTATCGTATTTAGATCCTGAAATAAATACTGTTGAAAATTTGATTATTTGTTCTTTCATCAAAATTTTAATTTATCTGTTAATAATCTTTTTTATAGATTCCCCACCAAGGCATATTTTCAGTAAAGATGCACTTATCACATTAAACAAGCTGCAATATTTTATGCTTTAGCTATAAAAACATTTACTTCAAATTAAGAAAGAATGTGAAGAGTGCTTGGGTAAGGAGCAATAAAGAGAGTGCTTTCCCTCACTCGGGTGCTAACGCAATTAGGGAAAATGTCATTACCGTAAACACTAAAATGTGGCATTTATTACCAGTAAAGCTGGTTCAGAGGGCTACGCTTAATTCAAAGCCATACCTCTTACTCTCAGGCCATCTAGAGAAAGTTCCCACCTCAGGGATGACCCTTCGCCAAATCATTGGCTCCCGCCCAGCTGAAAGGAGGAGGAAGTCTGGGAAAGCCAGTCTCCATTCAGAATCATTGTTAGAACAGCACTGTACGACTGAGAAACTTAGCCAGCTGCTCTTTCCCTGTAGACAAGTAATCTGTGCCTCAGGTGAAAAAGGAAAGGGCGGGACAGGAGTGGAAATTTGAGGAGTGGGGAGCATGCCTGGAGCAGTAGAGGATCTGAAGGTGGCTGGAGAGGGGGAAGGCATACTAATCTATGCTGCCAACCTGAAGCCCTCTGTGCACATAGAGGGACATGAGTCTGACGTGACTAATTCCTGCATTGTCATTTCTGTCCACCTACAGCTTCCATCTCCACCACAGTGACCTCCATATCAGGTAGAGCTCTATCTGCCATCCCCTTGCATAACTCTTCTTGGGGTATCCTATATAAAGCTAGGCTGTTGCAATGTAACTTTGCCCCGACAGTCTTGGTTTAAAAAAAATATAGCAATCTGGGAGTCCCTCCTGATTTTTAAGTCACTTTTTCTCTTTGTATGTAGATCAACATCCTAGATCAACTTCAGCAGAGGCAACACCTCCAACAGGTACAGTCTCTCTTGGTGCTGTTTAACGAGATGAGCTTGTTGTATTCTCTGTAGAAAATGAACCTAATTAATGATTGGGTAGATCATGGAGTAGAAACCAATGAAAAGACATGACCAGTGGCACCTAGCTTATTTCTTTTTGTGGTGTTGGATATTAACCAGAGCCTCACACACACTGGCCAAGAAATGTATCTCTAAGCTATCCCACTAAATCTTCTCTTTAATTTCAAATATCCTCAATCTCTCGATTTATACCTAGATGCACCTTCATCCTTAACAGAAGAGGAAAATACCTCAGCAGGAAAGAAAAATGCTTCAGCAGAAGAGGACAAGGACAACAACTCAGCAGAAGAGAAAAATACTTCAGGAAAAAAGGAAAATACTTCCACCGAAAAGGGAAATACTTCAGCAAGAGAGAAAAACATTTTGGCAGAAGAGGAAAATGATTTCACAGAAGAGGATGAGGAAAATACCTCAGCAGAAGAGGGAAATGTCTCAGCGGAAGAGGGAAATGTCTCAGCAGAAGAGGGAAATGTCTCAGCAGAAGAGGAAAAGGTCTCAGCGGAAGAGGAAAAGGTCTCAGTGGAAGAGGAAAAGGTCTCAGCAGAAGAGGGAAATGTCTCAGCAGAAGAGGAAAAGGTCTCAGCAGAAGAGGGAAATGTCTCAGCAGAAGAGGAAAAGGTCTCAGCAGAAGAGGGAAATGTCTCAGCAGAAGAGGGAAATGTCTCAGCAGAAGAGGGAAATGTCTCAGTGGAAGAGGAAAATGTCTCAGCAGAAGAGGAAAAGGTCTCAGCAGAAGAGGGAAATGTCTCAGTGGAAGAGGGAAATGTCTCAGCAGAAGAGGGAAATGTCTCAGTGGAAGAGGGAAATGTCTCAGCGGAAGAGGAAAATGTCTCAGCGGAAGAGGGAAATGTCTCAGCAGAAGAGGGAAATGTCTCAGTGGAAGAGGGAAATGTCTCAGCGGAAGAGGAAAATGCCTTAGCAGAAGAGGAAAACAACTCAGCAGAAGAGGGAAATGCCTCAGCAGAAGAGGGAAATGCCTCAGTGGAAGAGGACGACAGGGACAATACCTCAGCTGAAGAGGAAATGGTTTCTGCAGAAGAGGACAATACCTCAGCAGAAGAGAAAAACACTCCAGCAGAAAACGACAATGCTTCTGCAGAAGAGGAAAACACTTCAACAGAAGAGAACAATATTGCAGTAAAAGAGGAGGAAGACAAAACCTCAGCAGAAGGGGATGAGGACAATGCCTCAGCAGCAAAAGAAAAAGGGGAAAGTTCCTCAGCAGAAGAGGACAGTCCCTCTGGTAATGTTTTCTGCCTGCCATATTTATTAAGTGAAACACAGTCAACTATGCTTCCTCTCTCTACTTGGCAAATAAACTTGGATGCAGAATACTTTGCCTATGATACAAATCCCAGTGTTCAAAGGAAGATCCGCATCCTTTTCACAGGGATGGAACTCACAAATCCCTTTACTCAGCCACAGACATAGACATACACATAGACACAATGTAGACTATAGACACAGACAGAGACATAGGCAGAAGCCTAGATGTAGACGTCGGTGTAGATTAATCATAGACATGGACATAGTGCTGTCCCAGCTGCGAGGCTTTCTGCTTGCTGCTCTGGTCTGGATCACAGATGTGCTCAAGGGAGGGCTGAGAGTCCACACTTTACCACCTACTTGCTGTGTGCGTTATGTCTTACCACCCAGCCAGCACACCAGAACACACACACACACACACACACACACACACACACACACACACACGAGAAGAACTGGACTGTGAGGCTCAATTCTACTAATCTGCAGTTCTGTTTTCCACCATGTACTTGTTTAAACCAAACATTCTTCTCCATTTGCAGATCCAACTTCTGCGTCAATGGAGAAGCCTTCACCAGGTATATCCTCCTCTTTCTGTGGTCGTGTAGATTCTAGAATATTCCAGGCCACTTTCCCAGTGACTAGTTGTGAAACTGAACACACTGAAGGCAGATGATGCTGGGGACAGAATACACAGGATGAGCAAGCCTCACACACAGAGCTAGAGGGAGCACAAAGATGACCTAGACTTGACCAGATGTCTTCAGCCATGTAAAATGCCTGGAGAACATGGTAAATGCAGGAACACTGGCTCTGGGTAAGATCTGAACTCTGCATTTGTGGCAGGGTCTCAGGTGTTGCCAATTCTGCCAGTCATGGGCTCCACTAGAGGAGCAGAGACCTGAACCACCATCCTTGTACTGAAGTACAATGCGTCCTAGAGAAGAAGTCATTTGTCCAGGGTCACAGAGCTAAGCTGAGGCAAAACCAGCTGTGCCAACTCCCATCCTGAAGTCCTTTCATCAACCAGGCTGTGTGGATGAATCCATTTTTGTGATCCTTCCAAATCCCTAGAACACAGCTCTGGTGCTTTCTTCTATTTTATTTATTTTCTTTTTTCTCAAGTCCTAGTTACTATAGAAATATAAAAATATATTTTGGTTCAATGGAACTAAACTTTTATGCTTTCTTCTCCCTTGTATTTTGTGTGGTCTCTCTTCCTTTTACCTTCTCTCTTCCTCTCCCTCTCTTCCTCCCTCTCTTCCTACCTCCAACCCTCATTTTTCCACTGCCTTCCTGGGTTGGTAATGCAGTCCTTCTTTTTGCTTAGTAATGCTCCATTGTAATCATATACTATAATTTATTGGGGCTATTGTGGAGAATGGTGCCATATGCAAATCTTTCTGTGGCCATGTTTGTATTATGCAGAAGTGGAATAGATAGGTTATGTAATATCATTTTCTTTGTTTTGTTTGCTGGTCCTGGGGCTTGAATTTGGCCTAAGTGCCGTCCCTGAGCTCCGTTTGTCCAAGGCTAGCTCTCTACCACTTGAGACACAGCACCACTGGCCACTTCTGGATTTTTCTGTGATTAACTGAAGATGAGAGGCTCAAGGACTTTCCTTGTGCAGAGCTGGTTACGAAATGCCATACTCAGATCTCAGCCTCCTGAGTAATTCAGATTACAGGTGTGAGCCACCAGCTGTGACAGCATTGTGATAGTGGAAATATTGGTCATCATTCATCAAGAATAAAAGTAATTTCATGAGGAATCAGTGCAGTGCCTGGAGTGTGACCAAGAGAGTGGAAAAATCACAATCAGACATGAGATCCAATCCAGTGTGATTTTTTTTTCCTGCTGTAACAGGCAGTGAGAAAAGCAAAGTCAGAAACAGGACCCCGTCCAGAGTGGGTTTTCCTGCTGCAAATAGGAAGTGACCCCAGCCAGCGCAGGTGTCCAGGTGGAGAAGCCCTGGCGGTGACCTTGTGACGCTTCGCTTGCAGACCGGCGGCCGCTGCGCCTGGTGGGCGGCCGGAGTCGCTGCGAGGGCCGGCTGGAGGTGCGCTACCAGGGCGAGTGGGGCACCGTGTGCGACGACCACTGGGGCATCAGGAACGCCCGCGTGGTGTGCCGCCTCCTGGGCTGCGGCCGCGCCCTGCGCGCCCCGGGCCGCGCGCACTTCGGCCCCGGCGCTGGACGCATCCTGCTGGACGACGTGCGCTGCTCCGGCTCCGAGGCCGCGCTGGAGCGCTGCGCGCACCCCGGGTGGACGCGGCACAACTGTGAGCACCACGAGGATGCCAGTGTGGTCTGCGCAGGTACGAGCCGCTCGCTGCTTCCACCAGCAGGCCAGTCCTCCATCGGAGAACAGTGGGCTTTTCCTGTCTTGACTGATGCTAGTATAACGGGATAGAGAATAATTTGTAAGATGATCATTGACAGATAATGATAGCCTGCCTGCCGGGGCGCGGTGGCTCACGCCTGTCATCCTAGCTACTCAGGAGGCTGAGATCTGAGGATCAAGGTTCAAAGCCAGCCTGGCACAAAAGGACCTAAGACTCTTATCTCCATGAACCTCTAGAAAACAGGAAGTGGGGCTTGGCTCAAGGGTAGGGTGGTAGCCTTAAGCTGAAGAGCTCAGGGACAGCACCCACGCCAGAGATCAAGCCCCATGACCCTTTCTGGACAGACAGTAACTGTCCATCTTTATAAAGAATGGTGTGATGTGGGTTTTTCTTGTCGATCACTGGGCGTGAACTCGGGGCCTGGGCACTGTCATAAGCTTTTGTTTTGTTTTGTTTTGTTTTGCTCAAAGCTAGTGTTCTACCTACCACTGTGGAGTCACAGCTCTACTTCTGGTTTCCAGGTGGCTAATTGGAGATAAGAGTTCCGTGGACTTTCCTACCCAGGCTGAGTTTTTCGTTTGTTTGTTTTTTGTTTTGTTTTGTTTTGTTTTTGCCAATCCTGGCTTGAGCCCTATAATGGAAAATAGAATAATAATGTTCTAGTATGGAGAACTAGAAATGCCCCCCAAGTAAGAGTTTGTTCATGCATTTTATCTAATCCCAATTCGGTGAAATATTTATTCTGAAATGTAGGTAAGGGATGATGAAGCCAAAGAAAACGTAAATGTTGAAATGGTTAAGTGCATAAGACTGGCTTCTTTTCCATCATTACAACTTGTCAGGTTCCCTTTCTACCTCAGAGGAGATAACCAAGGTACCCACCCTGGGGGACCCTGCCTCACCTTTACCCAACCCTCAGAAATCAACAAAGCAGCCCACCTTCCTCCAGATAAGTGTGTGTCCTTTCCAGCCAGGCGTGACCTGTCCCTTTCCTGGACTCCATTTTGTTACATCCTTCTTGGTATTCTGACTTCTGCAAGTTCACTCTCCTTCACTTTCACTGTCTGCCCACCATTCCAGCCATTCCTAGTGTGGGCAGGTACCCATATTCAGTGAAATTTCTTTTTCTAGTCTTAGACAACATGGTCCAAGAAGGCACAGTAAGAAGTTTCTGTTAGCCAATTCTGGGTCCAAAGGACCAAACGGCCTGTGGTGTCTGAAGAAGTTGGGGAACTCTGATCCGCACGTTTCCTGGGCTGAGCTGGAAGCCCTGTCTTCATTTTGAGCCTGAGAAACCCTCTGTAGCCGCAGTCTTTTCTGATCCCAGCCTGAGGTGTCAAGCCTGCCATGAGCATGGAAAGGGACATCAGCCAAGATCTCACACATAGGATGGCATTTTCTGACTCTGAAGCCCTGGATTTTTCCTCTCTTGCTTCAGCCAATCCTGCCATGTTGCTAGCATGCAGCTAGCCAGCAGCTCCCCCAGGAGGCCCCAGGTCTTTGCACACTCTGGGGTGCCATCAGGCAACAGTTCTCCAGCTCTGATGGTTTGTCTGCCCCCGGTGTGTCTCCAGCTTCCAGGGGTCTATCAGCACTGACTTATTTTTTATGTTTACCCTTCCACAGGTCCAACTGACCCTGTTGTACCCAAGGACAATGGTAATGTCACCTTTCCTGCCTGGGACACAGCTTACTGGAAGTGGGAAGCTAAAAACAGACAAGTGGGGAATACAAAAGACACCACACAAACAGACTTTGAAGGGAACCTGCTGGGAGCTCTCATGTTCCCACATACTGGGCTTTTAGAAGATTAGGGAAAAAAAGATTATTTGTGCCTAGGCTCTTTTCATCTTTGTCTTCACTCCTTTTCTGGCTTCCATCCAAAGGTTCAGATACACATATGTTTGGGTATGGGTGTTTCCAACATGAGAAATGAAATGTCCTTTAAATCCTTGGACAAAGCTCTACCTCGCAGCCCACGGAGTGTATGTTGGGGATAGCCTGAGACTTCAGAGGCTTTGTGGAAAAGGAGGATGCTAAAATAGCGTCCACTGAAGTCAAGTCTTGGGTGTAGAGTGAAGAGAGTGGAGCCAGACTTAGCATCGAGCACTGCTTTTATGTAGATGGTGAACATAGACCCATTCCCTAACCTGTGCGCAGGACACTGGCTTCTCTTCATAATGCTCGCCCCACTCTCCCTATCCTGCAGCCCAGCTCTCCTGCTTACCTCACCTCTTCCAAGCTGTCGTTGATCGAGGCTATCTCCGAAGACTGGGCTACTCCTCCTGGGATCTTCACTTAAATGATAACGCGTGTCGTCCCCGAGTCACTGGACGCTACCTGATCTTTAACATTCCCTATGGCCGCTGTGGTACTGCCCAGCAGGTAAGACACTGACTAGCAAGTGGCACCCTATGGATGGAGGCTATGGTGGGGCTGGGAGGGAGAAAACTCAACTACCCACTGAACACCTTGTAGGAACCAAGGCAGGCCACAAGCTATGAGCTTGTTTCTGAGTCTGGTAAGATCTAGAGTAGCTCACTCATGTGTCTAGAACTTTCCTTCCTTTGGGGAATTACTACCAAAGCCTGGCTAGGGCCTTCAACAACAAGCTGGTGCTAAGCAGGGTAGGAAAAAAACTCTGGCCACCAGTGTTGCCCTCATCCTCACAGGAACATCAAGGCTCCCTCAGCTACTCCAACTCCATCAGAGGCCGTGTGCGGGGTCACCCTGGCCGAGTCATTGTGAGACACAAGGTGCCCCAGCTGAAGCTGACCTGCAGAGTGGATGGCCCATCCACTGTGGAAATTATTCATGGAACTGGCTCCCAGGCAGAGGATGCTGGCTATGAAGTGTCCATTTCATTCATCCAATCGCCTGCACCCCTGCAGGGGAAGGGCATACCACCTTATTATGCCAGCCAGGGAGAAGAGGTCTTCCTCGAGGCCACGCTCCAGAGCTCAAACCCCAACCTGAGGCTCTTTGTGGACACCTGTGTGGCTTCTCCTGATCCCAGTGATTTTACAACCAACACATATGACCTGATCCGACAAGGGTAAGGAAAATAGAAGGCCCTTCCTAGCCTGCTGTTAACTTTTCTTCCACCCCCTCCCCCCAACATCCCCATACTGGGGCTTGAACGCTGGGCCTGGACCTGTGCCTGAGCTTTTGCTCAAGACTAGCTCTCTACCACTTTGAGCCACAGGGACACTTCTGGCTTTCTGGTGGTTAATTGGAGATAAGAGTTTCACAGACAAGACATTCCTGCCTGGGTTGCATGAAGCCATGATCCTCAGACCTCAGCTTCCTGAGTATCCAGGATTACAGGCATGAGCTATCAGTGTAAGACCTTTCTGTGAGGTTTTCATGAAATGCCTTAGGAAACTTGTAGTTTCTAAATGTGAAATCCTAAATTGGAACTGTGTACAAAGGTTCCACATGAATCCCATTTAATGATCATTTATAAGTTCAAGCACTACCACTAGTCAGTTTTGTATGATAGAATAAAAGTATGTTATCTGCAGTGCAAGTATAGCACACTATCAAGTTCTTTTCCTTAAAGTGCACAGTAAATGTACAGGTAGTCACAGGCTACTGTTTTGTAATGTATAACATTTTTTATCTATTATTCCTAACCTGTTACAAATGTTTGCAGAGAGAAAAGAACTGAATTGTTCTAGTGATCTATAAAAGCTGTTCACTTCTACAAGTAGGCATTCTAAATATAAAGTTTTTAAGAAGGTCCACTTGAAGGTGCATGATGGCAGCTGCCACTGATGGAATGAGAGGTGCACAGACAAGCAGTCACTGAATTGTATCCCATAGCAGAGGGGAAATAAAACAACTCTTCCCTGTCAATCACTTTTCTGGACATCTTAAGGCAAGAAGTTCAATTTAGTGCCCAAATTTAACAGCCAGCACTTTTTTTCAGCTTGCTTTAGGCTTCTTCTTTACCTTTAAGAGTTAGATTACCTTGGCATTCTCTCTTCTCTAATACATTAGGATCGTGTTGAAATTTTCCCTTTGTTGCATCCCACAATTCTGATTCCTTGCACCTTCACGTACACTTAGTTCAAAAATATTTCAGAACTTTTCTTGAGATTACTCTTATCCACAAATTCCTTGAAAGGTGCATTGTTTGCTTTCTAAACATTTGGGAACTATTTCCATCATTGGGTCCTAGTGTAATCTCATTGGTACATGAGAGTGTATTTTTTGTGAAGAGGGTTCTTTTGTTCCAATGTGTCTGGTGGTCCAATGTTATCCTGTGTGGGCTGGAGGAATAAGTGCTTTCTGCTGTGGTTGGGTGTACTGGTTCATGAATGTCAACTAGTTCGGGGGGTCGAGTGGTGCACTTCACACCTGACTGTGTCTCCTCCTGTCAAGTTTCCGCCTATGTCTCCTCTGTCAAGCACTTTGGTGGTCTGGTTTTTAGGGGTCTACGTCATCAGGATCATCATAGTAGATTAGTTTAGTCCATATCTTGGTTAAGGATTATCTTTCTTGGAAGAGTTACCTCTTTATTCGTATACAATGTCCCTCTTTGATCCTGAGAATTATTTGTTGCTGAGGTTTGTAGTGAGCAAGTTAATAAAGCAATCTGCAACTCTCATCTGGTTCATATTAAGATGGTACATCATTTTCCATCCCCTTGCTCTCTCTGTGCCTTTATATTTAAAAAGAAAGTTGTATTGACAACCTATAGTTCCCACATTGTTAGCGACTCTTTTTTTGTCTTTAAAATAGTATATTTAGACTATTCCTGTTTAAAGTGATTGTTCATAAAGGCTGATGAAAACCCACCATCTACTCATTACATATTTACTTTGTTTCATCTCCACAACCTTTTCTGCTTATAATTGAGCATTTACATGATTCTATTGTGTCCCCTCTTTATGAACCATTTACACATCTTCTTCCAAGTTTTTCAGAAGTTTCCTTGGGGTTTATAACACATATTTTAAATAATCTCAGTCTACCAATACATAAGAGAACCACTATATATAACCTTTTTTTTTTGGTACAAAGGGGTCAGCCTTCTGAAGGCAAGAGTTCTAGCTAAAACCTTTTTTAATTTTTTCTCATTGTATTTTACAGTCCTCTTCAATTTAAAGCCAGGAATAAGGGGTTTCCACTCATAGTCATACTAGAATGATAGTTCTAGTAGTTCCTGTTGAAGAAACAGTGAGTAGTAGGTACAGTACCATTGAAAATGATACATTTGTGCCAAGCCTCATTTTCTGGGCTTCAGTGATTCATGCCATACTTAATTGTTTGGGGATTTTCTCCCCATTAGATGCATCAAAGACAATACCTATGCTAACCTCCACTCCACCAAGAAGAACGCGGCCCAGTTCAAGTTCAATGCCTTCAGCATTCTCAACACCTACGAAGTGGTCTATCTGCAGTGTAAGATTGCCGTGTGCAGAGAAGGGGACTACTCTTCTAGATGTTCTCGAGGCTGCACAGAGCGGAGCAGGAGAGGTGCAGGCCCTGTGGAGGCCGAAGAGGAGCATACCGAGCATTTCCAGATGGTGGGGCCTCTGGAGGTCCCCAGAGCTTCTGGTTTCAGCAAGGCCCTTGTATGAGGTTTTCCAGCTGTCATGTAATCTGGTAGAAATTAGGAACCCAAATCTATTTCTTTCAGGGAACTAATGACTGATAAATCAGAAGTTATTCAGCTAAAGCTGCCAAGCTTTCTTTTCTGAAGTTTGTCACTAAGTCTTCTGATTACTGAGTTTTTAAAGTAGTTACTCTCATTTTAGGTAAAAATGCTAATTTTCTAATTCCTTACTTTAAGAATTTGATCACTGTCTTTCAGTAAGATGTTAGAAAAAGTAGGACTGTCTCCCTCAAATCCATAGTCAATTTAATTATTCTTGTGTCTAAGTTGTTATCTTATTATCCAGATGCTAATAAGTGCGTACGCTTTTCTGTCCCTCTGGCATTGTGAGAATTTCCAGATCTTGCAATAATAATAAACATAAACTTTAGTGTCTGTTGGGGAGCCATTGCTCATTTCTCTTTAAACTCTAAGAACAAGACAGTTAAGTCATACAGTCACAGATACATCAAAACAAGCTTTCATGGCTTCAGAGGGCCTGATATTTTTGAATTTGGGTTTAAGCTTGCAATTGAGAAGCCAAAATTCATGGTAAAAACTAAGGAGCTTGCTGGCTATCTGAGCAGCCAAGTCCCAGTCTCAAAGCAGCCAGGAGACCTGAGAATTTGGTAAGAAATCTGAAAAGCAAACAAAGGCAGATCTGTATGATCTGTCATTGTTCTGGAAAAGAAGCATATTAACTCAACAGGAAGAGGCCTCACTATCCTCAAAGTTGTCAGATATTTTCAATTGTCAACATATCCAGTAGCAATATCTAAAGTGAATCCCCATCTTCAAGAATTTCTTGTGGTCTTTGTCAATAAACAGCATGTAGGAGATGAAACTACAGTACTGCCAAGCAGTGAAGGAAAGAGGAAGACAGAAACTGGGAGGTAACCCTGAGGTTCTAAGAAGTGAAACTCTGTAACTAATGATTCCAAGAGGGTATTTCTTCTAAAAACATCTCCATTTCATGGCACGCATACCCTTCCTCAATAACTGCTTTGATCTAAAAAATATAGGATGCTAAGATTTGTTTGTATGAAGTTCTATGTATAAGCATACATGTATATGTATAATGCATGTATACGTAAGCACAAGCATGAACACATGCATGTATGCATGTACATATGAGCATACTTAGAACGTGGTGAAATGTGACAAGTGGCTGGCTTGATGAATGGAATGTTCTAAACCAGTGGTAATGATCTGTCCCTGAGTAGCTTCATCTTCAGCCACCGAAACGGTGACGCTGACATTGGACATCTATTTCACTCAAATGCTTCAAAGAATTAAAGGATTTTTCTAAATAATTATGGACACCTGGAGTTATTTCTTTCAAAAGATCATCTACTGACTAACTGTGCATATCCCCTGGGTGGCCAGTAAGTAAAAATAGTGTGTGTTCTGGGGTGACCCCAGATGCCCCTCAGGGGAGTCCGCCCTCCCTGGCTGCTGGGGTGTGAGTGGCTGTCACTACCAGAGCCACAGCTCCCTTGGAACCCGCTCAGCTCAAGACCGCGTTCTTGTCAGAATTCATGGCCACAATTTTGGCAGCCAAAATCATCCAGGGACTGGGCCACAGAGGTCCATAAAGCTCTGAGCATCATGCCCCAATGCTGAGAAGCCAGCCCAGCCCCAGGACTCCCCAGACAACAGTCTAGCAGTGCAGGCCCATTCACTGCAGCTTCTTCCTAGCTCATCAGCTTCCCCTGAGGTAGGAGAACCAGAGTGGAGGAAGAGAGGGAGGAGGAGGGCAGGGAAGAGGAGAGGGAAAGAAGGACTGAGGGAAAGAGGGAGAGAAGAAGAAATATGACTATAGATGCCTATAGATATCTCTATAGAGAGAGCTACAGATACCAATCTATTGCTAGAGTCATATAGAGAGAGAAAATACATATACATATAGAGATAGATATGTAAAAATACCTATAGAAATAGATCTATTGGTCTATCTATAGACATCTATAACATCTATATCTATCTATCTATCTATATGTATAGATATAGATATAAGCATTCCCGTGATTGCCTATTTCAATTTATATTAGGAGGCCAGATGGAGTTGTCGGCTGAGAACTCAGATCAACTTAGAGTCTAACCGTTTTTGTTCTGCTTCACAGTAAAGAAGAGAAGAAATACATTTCATGAACCTGGTAACTGTCTGACAGCCTCGTGCAGTTGGCTTGTTCCTTCTGAAGCTCTTCTCGGAGCTGGAGCATCAGAAATGCTTATGAGCAGAGAGGCTGGTGTGCTCTCCTCACTTCAGTATCCAATGGCAGCTTTTGGTGCTTCAGGAGGTAGTGCATTTCCCACTAACTGTTTATGTTTTGTATTTACATGCTTTACTTAGCATATAAATAATAAAAGCATATAACTTTGAAGAACTGGGGGGGGGTCGGTCACAATGATTAACCCTACAGCCTTGCACTTGGTAGACAAGCATTCTACCACTCAAGCTACATCTTCAGCCTTTTTGTTTTTATTTTGCCTCTTCAGATAGTTTGCTAACTTTTTACCTAGGTTTGCTTCAGTTCCTCAGTTCTACTGCCTTGATCTCCCAGGTAGATGAGATTATAGATACACAATAAAGCACTAAAGACTGCTTTTCTTTAAAAAAGAGAAAAGCCTTTTTCTTTCCATCTAATATTTGTTTCAAATGTTTTATGCAACCAAAGCCAACAAGTTTTGGATTCATACAATGCCTTTAGTTCCTAACAGGAGAGCTAACAATCCAATTTGTCTGTGTTACTGTTTCAGGTCCTTCCTAGTTTGTTCCTAACCTTTGTAGCATAGAATAAGGTGCCGTCTTAAGCAAGGAGCTGTTGTTAGTAGCGCTGCAGCTTCTCGTATTTGTAGTCCATTCGCCGATTCACAAAATGCCTCAGTGTGATCGTAGTCATAATTATGACATTCATAGCAAGAACTACGAATGAAAACAGGTGCAGACCACTGAAAGGCTGGTGAGGAGTTTCTGCATGGGTTTGATGCAGAAGCCCTGTAATTGAATATAAATTTTGCAGATATTAGCAGTATGCAATGTTAGTAACTTTTATAATATCTTTATCTAGGGCTGGGAACCTAACCTAGTGGAAGAGTGCTCACCTAGCATGCATAAAGCCCTGGGTTCAATTCCTCGGGACCATATATTCAGCAAAAACTGGAAGTAGTGCTGTGGCTCAAGTGGCAGAGCTCTAGCCTTGAGCAAAGGCTAAATAGCGCCCAGGCCCTGAGTTCAAGCCCCATGACTGGCCAAAAAAAACCCACCTTTATCTACTATATGAATCTGATGCATGAGTTAATGCATAATGTATAGTTCCAATCCATCAAAGAGGAATGACTACCAAATATTTGAACTGGTTTATATTTATGTTTAATTTTTATTTCTTTCAGGTGGTTTTTTTCAGTTATGTCATGTATATCATAAAGAGTTAAGGTAAAAGAAAGATGTAAAAATGAGAAAAATACACTTATATTCAACAGCCATAGGAATGATGGTGTTACCAGTGTCTCATATGCTTCTACCAGGTGTGGCATATGTGTTATCAACTAATGGAACTGAACATTTGTTCTATTCATCACTTAATTTGTTAGAAGTTCTGCTCTGACTCTCTGGAGTGTACATTGAGAAGAACTCGGTTTGAGTGGCATTTTTCACACCATGAAGCATTCTTAGATCATGAAACAGCTTTTCTGTTACCTGAATTTCCACTTCCACTTCGATCCCTTTTCACACGGATGGGTCCTATGATGGAATCAGTCTTCCATTTGTAGGAAGAAATGTCTCGTTTCTTTCTAGAGACACAACCTTGATGGCAGCGAGAATTAGGATCGTTGCTATCACATATCAAAACTTTGCACTGCAGATACACAGAGCTCAGACTCTGCAAGAATTTAAAGGCATTAAACTGGAATCTTCCATAGTGTCCAAATAAGGGATACACCTCACAAGTGTCATCTCGACTACATCTACAACAGAATTCATGAACATATTCAGAAGATGCACAAGGGTCCAAGTTGTGAACTAAGTCTAACTAAATTGTGAAGCCAGACTGTAGTGAACTAAATCTATGGAAAGATTCCTGGGGAAGGTACTTCTAGCTCTAAAATTACATATAAACTAATGAAAAATCAATACCTCAATACAAGTACTCAACTACCTTTTCCTTACATGTTTATCGTTAATGTATAAAGGTGGCTGATTTGGCTAAAAACCCCATTCGCTTATGAGGAAAACAAGTAAACTTTTCCTTTCAAAGAGGAACTTTATACTTTTCCTTTTAAGAATGCTATGAATCATGGGGCCAGGAGTTTGGCCTAGTGGTAGAGTGCTTGCCTAGCATTCATGAAGACCCAGGTTCAATTCCACGGTATCATATACATAGAAAAAAAGCAGGAAGTGGTGCTGAGGCTCAAGTGGCAGAGTGCTAGCCTTGAGAAAGCCCAAGGATAGTGCTCAGGCCCTGAGTACAAACTCCAGGACTGGAAAAAAATGATACAAGCCAGAGCCAGGCGCTGGTGGCTCATACCTATAATCCTAGCTATTCAGGAGGCTGAGATCCGAGAATCATGGTTCAAAACAATCCTGGGCACAAACATCTATGAGACTCTTATCTCCAGTTAACCACCAGAAAACTGGAAGTGGCGCTGTGGCTCAAAGTCGCAGAGTGCAAGCCTTGAGCTGAAGAGCTCAAGGCCTAGAATTCAAGTCCCATGATAAATCAAAGAAGGAGGAGGAGGAGGAGGAGGAAGAGAGGAAGGAGGAGAGGAAGAGGAAGAAGAGGAAGTCGGCAGCTACCAGCCAGGCACCACTGGTTCGTGCCTGTAATCCTAGCTACTCAAGAGGCTGAGATCTAAGCATTATGGTTCAAAGCCAGCCCAGGCAGGAAAATCTGTGAGACTCTTCTCTCCAATAAACTACTCAGAAAGGGCTGAGAATGGCACTGTGGCTCAAGTGATAGAGTCTTGAGCAAAAAAGCTCAGGAACAGCATCTAGGCCCAGAGTTCAAGTCCCAGGACCAGAAAAAAAACTGTTACATCTATTTTCCAGGTAACATTATTTCTAAAGACAGCCTACATACAAATTTCTATTGTAAATAATCAAAATATACAAGTATCAAAAACACAAATAGAGCCTCCTTGACAAAAATAAATAAATTTGTTTTCTACCATCAAACATTTTGTAAATACACTTAAAGTCCTAGAGGATATGGAGTATGTCTACATATATTATTATTAAATTATTTCTAACTAATATATAGTATATATGAAACAACATAAATTTAATAAAATTCCTTGGTAACAGCATAAGGAAAATTTTATACACAAATATATATGAACATACTACTTTATTAAAATAATTCCTGGCAAGAAGGAAGATATGACATCAATACATACCCACTCTTGATTAAGTCATAGTTTGGAGATGCGAAGTCAGCTGTGGGAGCGGCTCGGCATGTATCCAAAAACACCACCAAGTCTGGATCTGAGGCATGAAGCCCCACTTGAACAAAAAGAGTTTGATTCAAATCCACATAATAGGGAGAGTCGAGAATAGGGTTTTCAAATGAATTGGACTCAAAGAGAGACATGCTTATGTTATATTTGCCCAGTGCATTTTGAGATTGTATTATATCATCTTCAGTAATGTACATCACCTCGACAGTGGAATTATATTCCATTTCACACTTCACAATAATCTGGAGATGTTTCTGGCGAGTGATCACGGCAGAGATTGGTGATGTAGTAAAGGTAATGGTATTGGTATATGTAACTGAATGGTCTTCAACCTACAAAAACAGATGGAATTCAAATGTTTATAATCCCATATTTAGTAAAGTAAAACTGGATTTTAAAGATCTTTCCCAGATAGGCACTTGCATTAAAGAACCACCTAGCCGGCAGTGCGGTGGCTCACACCTGTAATCCTAGCTGCTCAGGAGGCTGAGATCTGAGGATGGAATTTCAAAGCCAGCCTGGGCACAAAAAGTCCACGAGATTCCTATCTCCAATTAACCACCAGAAAACCGGAAGTGGTGCTATGACTATGAGCTGAAGAGCTCAGGGTCAGCACCCAGACCCAAAGTACAAGTTCCATGACTAACCCCCCCCCCAAAAAAAAAGAAAGAAAAAGAAAAAAGATCATCTTTCCCATTAAAGACAAAAAATCAGGAAAAAGAAAAAGAACTATACTGTAAATCTGTAATTTGTTCCATACATTCTAGAAATACTATTCAAGATCTTTACCTTCCCAACCTGAAGTTCTTGTAGGACACACACTAGAATTTCCCAGGGCCGATCTGGGAAAGAAGAACTTTAAAATCCAGTTCTACTTTTACTAAATATGGGATTACAAATATTTTCTGCACAAGTGTTCCTGGTAGACTAGTAAACCCACAAAATATACACGTCCAGATGTTCTCCAATGGTCTTCAGAAGTCTTTACCTAGTGGAAATAATAGCTACTCTCCACTTACCCTGCAATAACAGAGACGATTCAGCATTGGTGTGTGAATAAGTGTGCATTTGTATATGTCCACAGGTGCTAAACTGTTCATTCAGCCACTGAGGGCCAGTGACACTCATGCATAACCAGCATGCATTGGCATCTGATAGAACTCAGCTGGCAGAGTCTCACTGTACCTTTTTAATTGTACCACATCCATCAAGCGGGATAGAAAACTCCACAACATTTGACACCTCTGGCCGGCAAGTTGGATCATTTAGTTGTAAGTTATCTTCATGATAGTTAAATGACTCTAAGTAGGATTTGCTTATGAAAACTCTCATCTTGTCAGAGGCACAAATTAAAGATGCTGTCAGGAAAACAAAAGTGGAAAGGAGACACATGACTCTGGGCAAGCTAAGAATTTGGCTATTAAAGATTTCCCTGTGCACACGAAAACCTTTCTTGCCCTAAGTGATCTTAGAAGCCTAGATCACCGGCAGTTGAAACATTGTTTGCCATGTTCACTGCTCCCTTGTTTGAAGTTAGAATCTGTAAATCCAACAGTTTCAGTTGTATGTTTGCCAAAGGCATTAAGAAAAATAATCCCTGTGTTTTGCAGAAACTTTTTCGAAGTTAACAAAGCCACCCGTCTCCTCTTGTATTAAGCGATGTACAGAACTAATTCTCAAGGCCTAGGTTATCACTATATTCCAAGTATAGGTGACAGGCTTACAATCACAGAGATAGGCACAGATTGACTTAGCGTTACGGAGCAGTTTCTATGTTTGCTCTCTTCAGAAAGCTCAAACTTGCCAAGAAGTATAAAGGGTAACTCACTAGTGTTGATGATTTCTGTATAAATTGAAGTGTAGGAAGCAGAAAAGCCCCGGTAAGAATTGGCATAGTCGGTAGATAAGACAACTGTCAAGGCATCCGAGGAAGATTCGAAGGTGGGCTTCCCTCGGCCACAGACTTGTCCGATCAACCCAGAGGTGGTGGAGGAGCCATCGTAGATGGCGACAAAATCAAATCTGCACTCTTCATCTACTTCTAGGCTACAAATAAAGATCTCTATGAAAAAGATTTTTCCAATCAATTCAATTTTATGTGACTGTCTTCCCATTAGGATTTTTTTCCTTTTAATGGCATGTCAAGTGATAATGACAAGCCTAGGGTGTTTTTAGTTCTGGATGGGACCTTAGAATTTTGGCTTGATTTTGTTTTTTGCTTTGGGATCAAGGCTTGAAATCAAGGCCTCTTGCTCTTACATTCCTTTTTTTTTCTTTTAACTATCTAGTGTTCTACCACTTGAGCTAAATTTCCTATCTAGCATTTTGTTGCTAAATTGGAGATGGAGTCTTGTGGACTTTTTTGCTAAGGCAGGCTAAAAAACTCGATCCTCTGTTCTCAGTCTCCTAAGGAGCTAGGGAAGCACGCATGAGTCACTAGCTCCCAGCTGAACCTTTAGAAAAATAGTCAACTTATTTCAGGGCAAGAGCATTGCTACATGTTTTCCTTGTCTGCATCACTTCTCTGGAGAGTGCTCACACATGGAGGTGACATGTGGCTATTTCTCCTTCCCAAGTTGGGTCTCCTAACTGCCATGTGAGTTCACTGGATTTTCTTTCCCCAAAGAAGTGGATCATAGTACTTACAAAATCTCTTCGAAGTTTAATTTTATCCTGTAACCTTCCTCTACTTGTATGTGCCATACACAATAAGCCAGTTCCGGGTGTGGTTTTGGGTAATTAGGGCTTGTGAAGGATCCTTGTAATGTGTCCAAGAAACCACCACAGTCAGGAAGCGCTGCAAAGATATGGAGGTGCCTGAGGACCCGGAGTCAAAATGCAGATTTCTTATAATTTCGCTGTTGCACTTGGGTCATAACACATCACTGATTTTGCATCTCTCACTCGCCTCTGAGTAGCACAGTGAACTCCATCCTTCCCTACCACTTGACTTTCGGTCATTAGTACAGGGCAGAGAGGGATGCTGCTGCCAGATGAACTGAACTCAAGTGAACTGCCCCAGGTGTAGACCTTTTACTCCTGCATAGAGGACAAGGTCAACTCTCCAGACCAGTACTAGAGGCTCCTACTTACTCAGCTTCCACCTAGCTGTCCAGTTGCATCATCCATGAGAACACGACCTGCTGTTTCAGTCTGCCTTTTCTTCCCTGATGCCCTTCTGGCTCTAGCATCAAATTCTTTGTTACCACTTCCTCCACTTCCTCTAGTCATGTTTTTATGTGAAACAAAGCTCAGATACAATCTTCAGAAAAAGCATCTTGGGTACATCTATGCTGTAGTGAATGCAGATTCAAGCAATGGGCAAAGTAAAGTAGAGGAGCTGGGCTTTTTGTAGAAGCATAAAATGGTTTAAATAGGCTGGATAAATGATGTCTATCAGGTAGGTGTGAGATGGCAGATGTAAAAAGCTGGCCTAGGTGTAGTTTAGAAGAGCATGAGTGCTTCACTTAAGAGTGAAGTGGCACCGAGAAACCAATGCGTTCAGAAGTTGTGTTGGGATCACTTCTGGCCTTGAAAAGAACCAGAGTGAAGCGTTTCCTGTGAAGTGCTCACTGGAGTTCATGGCATTGATTTGGGGGTACAATAAAATGTAGGTGCAGATTATGTGGAATGGTGTAACATCTGACATATGAAAAGTAGTAGTTGGAACCACCCCGGAACCTGATACCCATAAA
The DNA here is from genome assembly GCF_031878675.1 of Megascapheus bottae. Classification (NCBI taxonomy): domain Eukaryota; kingdom Metazoa; phylum Chordata; class Mammalia; order Rodentia; family Geomyidae; genus Megascapheus; species Megascapheus bottae. The sequence goes on along the minus strand of NC_143523.1, from coordinate 6,979,412 downwards.
AGTCCAACTGCCCAATCCAAACCCAATGAATCCTCCTTAAGATAGACACTAATGGCTGACATTACTAGAGGTTACATGAGAGTACAATGTACTAATTGTAGCACAGAATTTGGCCTAGGCTGATCCCTGGCTGGGAACCAGCTAGTGTTTCTACTCAGGAGAGTGGATTATCACCAATGCTTGGGCATGCCATGCAAAGAATAGAATGTCTGATGGCACCAACCCTCTATTTAGTCATCCTGGCCTTGCAAAAGGTCATGGACTTATTGGTAAGCAGGCTAAACATGGAGTTTTTGCTTTGATCTTTAACAGAGCATCCTTCAACCCAATGAGCTTCAGCCACCTGCCTCAACAGGGAGCTGGTAAGGGAGGAAAATTTCTGGGCTCCTTCAGAATTTCCACCAGAAAAGTCATGGGCTTGCCAGAACAAAGAAATCAGAATCTCACCATTGAGGCCCACAGCTGTGATTTATGCACACTCACACTAGAGTACTGCTCTTCTGTCAAACAGAGAGGTCTCTGAGTGAACAGATTCAGACTCAATACCACAATAACCCAGGCAGGAGTGAGTACCAACTTGTAAGCACAGGAAGAATGGTAAAAGGATACATCAACGGCAACTTACTCAGACCGGAATCGAAGAAGTAGTAGGAAATAAAGACAGTTCTTGGGGTTGTTGTTGAGTCGGTGACTATTTGAACTGTCAATGAATTGGATTTTGACTCAAAGACAGGAATGAAGTCCTTCTTACTGCAGACCTGACCTAGCAGAGGGTCAGTGGTAGAGTTTCCATCAAAGACTTTAATGTTCTCATTTTCACACGTTCCTTCTGGATCCAGCCTGTGGATAGAACACACTCGTGGCTAGATAAGAGCCACTAGAAAAGTGGGTTTCACATAGCTCATTTTAGCACACTGTGTCAAGTGAGTGCACCAGCTTCCCTTTAAACCTCTCCAAGCTCGCCCTCCCCGCCATCGTCAACATCAGCCTACAAGCTGCATGGCCTCAGAGAGGTGAACTTATTTCCACACCCCCTGTGAAGTCACTGCTGAGGGGCCTGGCGCCAGGACTCACACACATCAGTCACTCCTGCTCCCCACAGGGTACACCACTGAGCTCTAAGTTCCAACTGATCACCACAAACATTGGATATCAAAGGCTGTTCAGAAGCAGCTCAGTGATCACGCAGAACTCTGGTGATCCTGTGCTGGGCATGTAGGTATCTTTATCACCATCACTGTTACCATCCTCAGTGACGATGGCCCTCTATTGCCAGCAATCATCTTCATCACTGTCATCATGAACCATTGTCATCCTCATCCCCAGTGTCGTAACTCCCGTCACTATCATCTCATTAGTATCATCACCGTTACCTTCGTTATCACCATCACCATCATCACCGTGGTGGCCATTTCAGAAACTATCAGCCATCTTATCATCGTCATCGTGAACATGATCAGAAACTAGAAGACATCATCCTCATCAGGATAACCCCCATCTCCAGTAATGTCAGAATTCTTTCCACAGTGGCCTCGCCCCCAACACCCCCTAGGTGGCCAGAAGTCAAGCATCCTCCAAAAATCCTGAAGCCTCTACTCACTGGACGTGGGAAAAGATGAGTCTGATGTTCTTGTTTTCCGGTCTGAGAATTGTCCAGATGCAGTTTTCCTTGGCACTGAGTTGCAGGACCAGGGACTTGTGAGACTCTCCTATGTTGCTCCCATCCAGACTGGCCGTGCAACTTGACCTGTCTGATAAGAGACCACACACAGCACTGAGGAAGTGAGCAGTACTTGCCTTCTCCAGCAGTGTCTGTGTCTCTACTGTGTGCACATGATATCCTTCAGAGTGTGCAAAACAAACCACAAGCAACAGGTCTCACTTTCTTAAAGCCTTTGGGGGGAAATACTTGTAATTTCTCCAAATATGGTACACACACACACACACACTTTTCCAGAGATCTAGTGATTTTTAAAAATCCAGTTACAGATCAGGGGAGCAAGACTGAAGTGACAGAGCACTTGCCTAGCAAGTGTATGGCCCTCAGTTCCAATGACAGTGTGAAGTAAAGGGAAGCAAGAGTTAGCCAGGCGCTACTGGCTCACACCTGTAATCCTAGCTACTCAGGAGGCTGAGATCAGAGAATCCCAGTTCAAAGCCAGCCCAGACACTAAAGGCCATGAGACTCTTTTGTCCAATTGATCACCAGAAAACCAGAAGTGGTGCTGTGGCGAAAGGGGTATGGCAGTAGCTTTGAGCTAAAGAGCTCAGGGACAGCACCCAGGCCCAGAGTTCAAGTCCATAACCAACAAAGAAAAAAAAAAGGAAAAAAGAAAGCTGCAATTATACAGAGTTTTGTTTTCTTTTTCATTTGCAGCTGAATGTGTGTGTGTGTGTGTGTGTGCGTGTGTATGTGTGTGTGTGTGTGTGTGTGTGTGTGTGTGTATAAAACAATAGCCTTCTACTTGTGTTTATCTAACAATAACTATTCAAATGCTTATTTGGAAAACATCAGAGCTCAAAGACAAAGAAGAAAAGTATTATCCTGAAATACTGTCTACACAGAATTAATGCTTCCATTTTCTCATCTTCATTCAGATTGCAAAAATAATTCCACACATATATTTTAGACAAAAATATTTTCATATTATTTTTAATGTTTTCCATTTAATGCATATTCCTTCTAATCATTTGTTAATGATCAATATTTTTTAAACCTTGCTGAAGAATGTTCTTTTCTCACAGATTTGCCTAAAAAAGCCAATCATGGAAAATTTTTGTTGGCTAATTTTAAATTACATACATATCCACATATGTATACGAATAATTTCTACACTTTCAGGATCCTTTCCTGAAAAGTCCTAGTAGTATAATTGCCAGGTAAAATTCAGTATGCCTTTTCTATTTCAAGTATGCCTGAAAAATACTGGTTCTAAGCCAAAAATCCCACCAAGAATATTAGAGTAAATTAAATAATGTTTGCTACCAAAGGCTGTTCAGAAGCAGCTGGGACCACGTGGGATCTTGGTGATACTGTGCTTGGCATGCAGGCATCTTTATTACCACCATCACCATTATCATCCTCGATGATGAGCAGTCAACATCACCAGAATTGTTCTCTTTTCTGGGGCCAACTGGGGAATTTCTGGAAGAGGTTTGGTGAAGGGAAGTCTTCCCTGCCTGGGTTGAGAAGCCTGGTTCTGGGTGCTTACCTTCCACTTCAGTCGAATTCACCTCTGCCAAACTGAGGGAAATTAAGACCACCACGAGGCTGAGCCTTCTGAAGCGCTCCATCTTTGTAGGAAGCAAACCCCGAGTACCCTCCGCTTTTATACTTCCCTGGATTTCGTAACTACTGGCTTTATAAGTTTCCTGGCCACCCCTAGGGAAACGTGTCAGGTTGGCCACACAAGGGTGGGTGTCCATGAGAACAGAGCAGCTGTGACTGTGTCACTGCCAGCATTCCCCTGCTCCTTCCTGGAAGGACTGCAGGTAGGCCTAGCTCAGCTCCTCCCTGAGTCTTGGCCTATCTGTGCAGAGCACGAGTGATGTGGCATTCGTGACCCCTGAGGGCATCACAGCTCTTCCTCAAGAGGAGCAGCAGCTCAGGGATCTGAAGCTCAGCAAGTCAGGAGATGGTGTGGCATCTGGGTAAACTCTGTGCCCACCTGAGCCTCTCAGATGCCTGTAGGGAGCTAAGCTTGAAGGGGAAAGAGAGACCAGATAATGAGGAGGAAAGATAGAATAAGGCATCCCTGTAGGATCTCTGGATAAGTCTGCCTGCAGAGGCAGAAGCAGGTGGATTAGAGTCCCTCAGCCCTGAGCGCACAGTTCAGTGCCCAAGGTAAGACTGGAAGAGTAAGAGCTTGTAAGGAGGGGACTGCATACTCGCCATTCATTTGGGAATCCTGACATCCCTCAGAGACACACAGACCCTGCTCTGGTTTTGGGGGGCGGGTAACCCTATGTGGGAATAAAGACAATAACCAACAAATTACTTCACATTCAACTTGGAAGCTTGGACAGAGTGGCTGTCTTGGGGGAGGGAGGACAGAGTATTATAGATGAGGAAAAGGCATCTTGGGAAGAAATCTGAGCAAAGACACAGAGGAAAGGTCTTAGGGACCTTTTTGGCGGGGATTCTCCTGCCTGGTCCATGTTTGAAGACTCATTCCGGATCTATGGACATGGGAATGGGTTATTTGTCTCCTGATCACCCTCCATCCTTCTAGGTTGTTCTGGCTGCTGTACATTTAAAGAACCCCCTTTTAAGGCCCCCTTATGCAGGCTGCCGAGGGAGCCACAGTCTTTGTGACCCAGAGATCTATTCCTAGTTGGCCTACTAACCAGACAAGGCCCCAACAAATGCTACAGTGGCAAAGTAGCCCCCAGAATGCCAGGTTCACCCAAAGAAAACCGCCACCTGGTTTATTAGGAAGAAAGCAAACTGCTGGGCAGTCCTGCAGTGAGGTCCATGGAGAGGGCTGACCCTTGGTAGGGCTAGAATTTAGTAGAAAGGGGGTGGGAGGCGGAGTGTCCACACCTGATGTGGACCTGACCCGAGAGCCGGGAACCTCCCACAGTCTGAAGGAGGCATGACCAGGGTGGCCGAGGATGTGACCTCAGAGAAAAGGGAGGTAACTGGCCCAGGTGTGCCTGGCACTGAGGTGACACCAGGAAGCAGCACTTGTGCAGAGCTTGGCCACTTGTAAGGCCCGGGCTGCTCTGTTGGGTGTTAGTCTAGTGACAGAGGCAGGGAGCTGGTATGAGGGTGGCCATAAGGGAGGACACAGATAGGGGCTGGGCACCCTTCTTATCACTAAGGGCTGCTTACTGTGAGATGTAGCCACAGTGTGTTCCTCATCCTTACCCCGCCTCCAGGAGCTCCTAACCTCCACAATCCCCGATCACCAGGGATGGGGCGACGTCATGGTCACCCCTGAGTGGAGTCAGGGAAGTGGAGATCCAGTCAGGAAAGAGGTGAGCCTCCAACTGCTGACTACAACTTGTGGGCTGCTGTGGGGTTGGCAGACTTTCTCCCTTTGTGTCTTCCTGGCTTTTTATGATGGCCTCATCTTAACTACAAGCCAAGAGACCTCTCCCAGTGAAAGCCCAAATGGACTCTAAATGGGATCTAAAGCCCTGCACGTGTTCTGTCCCATCTCCCTACCCTCACCATTTACCTCAAGTGTCTCCTGAGACGATGCAGGTCTGACTTGGCTTCTTCAGGCTCACTGGGGCAGGGTATGCTGTCCAAGGAAATGCTATTCCACCCAAAGGTGATTCCTGCAGGGTGGTAAACCCTTACCAACACCATATGCCTTTCCATCACGAACATCCTAAGGGCTCCAGACAGTGCTCTGTCCAGGACATCAGCCATTAGATGGCCTCCTTCTAAATTTAACGTCACAGCATTGACTTCTCCATACCTAAGATGTCACACCATTGCTTCCTACAATTGTTTTCTCACGCTTGCTACTAATTAATTTCTGTTTTATTATGGATATCTATGCCACCCATAAGTATCTGTGACAGAGCTGGGATATTTATTTGTTATTAGAAATGGGCTCCAAGAGAGGGCCTGACAGAAAGAACAGATGTGTCCAACAGGCATATTCTATGGGATACTCAGGGAATCTGAGCCTTAGGCTTAGGTTGAAAGTTCCTCACTATACAAGTTAGACAATGGAAGCCAGAGGTGCCAGGTTTAGCTGTTCGTACTGTGTCCCTATTAGGTCATTGGACAAGCTGGGTTGAGAGCGACCAGATTCTCAGAACAGCCACACACACCATTCCAGTTTTGCATGTTTAGTTGTAGTTAAAACTGGAAAAGCCCTGAGATCCATTCATATTTCCTGGCGGTAGAAAGGTGTTAGCTGCCTCACTCCCCTACTATCTCTCTCTCTCTTCTCCCCCTCTCTCTTATATGTAAAATATTACATGATTGTTTCCTTGAGTCTTATAGCAGGCAATACATAGATTTAAATAAGGAGTATATGAAACAGATACACTGAAAAAGAAGACAACTTTCAACATTGCATATTTAAAGTATGTATAGTAAGCAGCATAAATTAGACACCATAGAAATTGAGTGGAATAAGAAAACGTTGTCCTGAGAAAGAAATGGTGCTCTTGGAAGTTTTTCTGCCCACCATTCTCATGTCAGATTCCTTCGTTAGAGTTGCAAAGGCAAGGCTGCACTCTGCCCACTCCTGTATATGCGCTGTACTTATCACAGCACTTGACGGCATGATAAGGAGAGTCCGTGGAGACAAAGGTGCCTGGGAACACCCTTGACTGGGTAACCTTGGCTGAATTGATACAGGATACAGGTATAACACCACATTCCTCTGCACATCTTAAGAAAAGACACAAGAGAGAAAGAGCAGGAGCTTAGAACTTTTTTTTCTTTGCATTGTTTTTCTTCTAATTATCAAGGCTAGCTGAGCCCTTCGGGGCTGAAGCTATTCATTCCCCTGTGATACCATCCTTAGTGTCAAGCTGTCTGCCAGATGCCAACTTCCTCTCTCATCTCATTTTTTTCCCTATAATTTCGAGGCAGGTAAGATCAGATTACAAAGTAAGGGAGTATGAATTGTAAACCAGGATTTCCCAACTGGCCACTGCCCAGCCTCAAATAGAGGAATGATGGGAAATATGCTGCAGTTAACTGTGTGCAGGCTCTGGGGTCCACCCACCATCCAACTTCCTTACACCCAAGACACCACTGCTGCCAACATCCAGTTTCTCCCATAGTTAAAGCTTTCCTCCACAAACTCAAGCATCACCCACAATCCCTTGCCACCTGTCCTGGGTGGAGCCTCTGTCCTACTGGTCTACCTCACTGTTCCCAAGGCCACGGCAATGAATGAGGGAACATCCTAAGAACTGACTCAAGTGAGAGGTCCTGGTTGCCCTGTGTGAAAAGGAGGCAGAGCTCATTCCCACAGCATCCCCCACAGATTCTTTGGGGGGCAGGATGCACTAGGACTGGGAGTTTAGGGAAGGGGATGCCAAGCACTTGAAAGCCAGTGAGTTTGACAGCAAAGCAATGTTGACACACATGGCATGCAGGCAAAGAAAATGCCTTGGCTTCCCATGCCAGCCCGTGAGTCTGCACTTCCCCGTGATGTGGCCACTTGGATCAGGAATGTGTCTGCTCAAGTCAACAGCCCCAGACTCCCATGTGACAAGGTTTTTGCACTCTTATCCATGTGACTCACTTGATGGTCTTGGATACTTTGAAGTAAAGGCAGAAGATAACGCTTATCAGCAGCAGCATGGCTGCCAGGATCCCACCACCAATGACGATAATCATCACCATCCGGAGGTCCATATGCCTACTCATACCTGGGCAGAGAAGAGCATTCAACAGGGAAGGTGGCCTCCCTCCCCACACAGCTAGTAACAGCCTCCACAAGCTTCCTCAGTGGAGGAGGAAGGAACCCCACACATGGATCCTCATCCATGGAACACATGAAACACTCTTCCCAAAGAGGGCTAAAGTGGCCAAGGGAGGCAAATGGGTTCTCAGATTTGAAAAAAAAAAAAAGATTTCTCAAGCTGGGTGCTGGTGGCTCACACTTATAATCCTAGCTACTCAGGAGGCTGAAGATTTGAGGAACACAGTTCAAACTACTCGGAAAAAGCTAGAAGTGGCACTGTGACTCAAGTGGTAGAGAACTAGCTGCAAGCACAAAGAGGCCCAGGGACAGCACCCAGGCCCAGAGTTCAAGCCCCAGGACCAGTCAAAAATAAAAAATAAAAAGATTTCTCTAGGAAATCCAGAGATCAGGAGATGAAGACAGAAAATGGAAAGGATTCTTACTTGTCACAGGTGGTGATGCACACTTAAATTATGAACAGGTCTTCACTGGAGGTAGTGACTTGATTTCCAGATGCCTGGGCCTCCTGAACTATGCCCACATTCAGAATAGTCCCTTGCTGCATACCTCATCAGTCTCTGAAGTCTCCTATGGAAATGACTGGTTTGACACGTTATTGTCCCAAGGAAACAGAATCAGCCAACACATTTCATTCTTGAGGCATATTTCTGGGAAACATAGTTTTCAGTTCTTCTACTCAAAATCACCCATTTGCATTCTAAGTTCATAAATACTCCCAGGAAATCCAATTTGGAATAACCAATTTCTTTAACTCTCTGACTGTATAGGAAGAAAAAGAGACCGGTGAGTAAAGAAACAATCTGACTGCCAACACATACTTACTTCCTTCTCAGTCTTCATTGCTAGTTGAAGGCTGAGGGTTTAAAAAATAGTAATTACATATCAGGAATTTCCCAGACCTTTGAGACACAAAATCTTATTCATTAAGATGAAAAGGTTGAAGAACTCAATCTCATACACTCTTCCAACTGAGCTGGTGGAACAGATAGACCCTAAGCTTCTAGCATCTTTCTAGCCACGACACATGCTGTGTGACATCAGCTCCTCAGACAGCAACCCTGTTTCATGGAGTTCTGAATTCCATTCTCAGATATCTTAGCACCAATAGAAACAGGAATTCCCAAATGCTGCTATAAGTCATGTAATTTCCAGTCTTCCCTTTTCAGATATTTTTGTCCTTCAAAAGCAAAAAACAAACAAAAACAAAAACAAAACAAGGTTTGACAGCTCAAGAAAAGCAAATTTGGAGTTTCTATAAAACGAAATGGCAGTAGTGTGGTGAGGCTGATACCTAAAACCACTTCGATACTTTAAATGTCAATTGTAAGGTCAATAATATTTAAGACTTAGCATTATAGCCGAATGGTGAAATAATATAAAAGTATTTAAGAGAATTCGAATACAGATTCATCTGGCACCAGATCATACTTTGTGGCTAAAATGAATAATTCAAAAGCTACTTATAAGGACACCAGTTTGGGCTGGATTTCCATGATTTCAAGACATTTGAACAGCCATGAAGGAATTTAATTATCACAGGTTTTTTAAAAAAAAATTTCCTGGATGTTTTGGTCAAGACTTAATTGAGAGCACCAGAAGAGATATCGACAGAAATAGTACATTCTGAAAAGTCTCTTCATAAAAACAATGAAAAATTCACCAAACCAAAAAAAAAATCAGGATCAGACCTTTCCAGAACTTTGGAACTTAGCAGCACCTAAGCAGCATTTCTTCAAGGAAGGCAACCAGGCATCAGGGTATATAGCAAGTTTTGTGCTTCTGTACCACTTGTTTGCCCTTCAGCTCCATTGTAGCCTTAAAAATAACTGCTCACATTCCAGAGCAGCCACCACCAGAGATGCAGAATTTCAAAGTATCTGAACTGTCTATTCGTTCCCTGGAAGACCTCACTTGTATTTGGAGATCATCCAGTACAATAATTCATGTCTTCAGGAGCTTCGGTGGAAACAAGTGGAGCAGTTATTTTAACACCCTGGCTGTCAAAGGTGGAGGACATTTGGGGTAAATGGTAGACTTGTCAAAAGCTGGAAGGAATAGCTGAGGAAATATGTCCCCAATTCCCCAAAACTTGGATTTTGAAAAGCTGACAAATTCCCGGAAGTGTAGAAAACCACATACATGTAAGCCTATAGGCCTGACTGGAGTTATAATCGTGCTCAGAAGTGAGATAGCGCTAAGCTCTCACCTCTAGCTTATCTTGAGACTCTTCTTAAAGCAAGAAGATAAACGGTTAGCAGAGTGTTGAGGCACACTTCACATACCCACAGAGCCCTCAGTAAAGAATAGTATATTTATTTTTTCCAAGAATTTAAGGATAGCTTTGTTTACTGCCACAAATCAAAATTTTCAGTATCTACATGCTACAAAGAATATAGACATTACTGAAATAGTTGAGGGAAGTCAATCAACAAACTAACACGATTCTAAAGAAGCAGAAACAACAGTCAATCCCTGGAAGATGAAGGAATCTGTTTCCAAAGATGCCATGTTATATTATTTTAAATGTCTAATCTGCCCCCTCAAAAAAAAAAACAGGAAAACTATAAACAAAAAAGTATAACTCACAAAAGTCATAGGAAACAACAAAAACTTTTCCTGAGAAATACAAACATTTCAAATATTTTTAAAGCTTTTCTAAAGAGCTAAAAGAGTAAGAAACCAGCTGCTACTGGGCACAGTGGCTCACGCCTGTAATCTTGACTACTCAGGAGATCTGAGGATCTCTATTCAAAGCCAGCCCAGGCACAAAAGTCTGTGAAACTCTTATCTCCAATTAACCACCAGAAAACAAGAATTGGCGCTGTGGCTCAAGTGGTAGAGTAATAACCTTGAGCTGAAAAGCTCAGGGACAGCACAAACCCATAGTTGAAGCCCATGACTGACCAAAAAAAAAAAAAAGAGTAAGATTATCTTATTATCTCCTTGTAGAGATTATCAGTGAGGGCAAAGTCTATTAAAAAGAAAAATAATGTAGCTAATTAAAATGATTCCCTAGCGAGACTGAGCAGCAGATGTGAGCAGACAGAAGAAAATAAAACTGTGAGTCTCAGAAGGTCCCGGACAGAATACCCAAATTAAGGAAGAGGAAAAAGAAAAGAATGTATAGACCTCATGAACACAAGTCTTTCTGTTTCTGCTCCAATGTGTAAAGAGCTTGTGAGTCGTCACTCTTATGCTCACAGCAAGAAGCAAAGCTGAGCAAACTGAAAACCAACAACCACCAGCAAAAGGGGATAGAAAGATGAAAAAAGAGAATGATTGAGTTTCAGGAGCAGAAGCCACCACCAGTCTGTTTTCTGAAGACTACTGTACAGATGCCTTGTTACTGCAGGGACACACTAATGTTGCCATTTCCCACCAGGCCTCTTCTGATGCCACCCTATCCCATCCCCCGAGTATGTGGAAGTGTAGCTCATCACCACAGCATTAGATTGGGTATCTAGACTCCCCATGTGGTGTCCAATGACACTACAGGAATTGGGAGAAGAATACTACCTAGTGTTGACTTTTGGCTGTATTCAGTCTTCTCTCACACTACCTCAGAATGGAGGGGTAATCTAATACCTCTGTACAGTTTTAAGAGTGGAGGGCCAAGCTCTCATCTTTGATGGTAGGATAACCGGAGTACCCCAGGATTTCCTGTATTGGTTGGATGAACTGCTACAGATATTGTCTACAAGTTTTCTGTGTTGCTAGTTTGTCCATATCCTGGTCCATACTTTTGTTAGACAAAGTATGATTTTATTTAGATATTCTCACCTGACACCCTCAGTATTTCCAGGTTGCAAGAATTGTGAGCTCTAAATCTAGGAGTAGAAAGCAAAAATATTACCCAGAAAACTCACCAACAAGGCATTCCTTGGATCCCAAAGTCCCCAGCTAGTAGACTTACTCTCTACTTGTTTTATATGCAATGTCCCTTGGTTTCAGTGTCCTTAGAATAAAGAAAGTACATATTGCCAAAAAAGAAAACTCTATATGTGGATTAAAAAAATACATAATGTTTAGTGGCCACTGCATTGTGTCAAGCAGCCCTAAAACTTTGTCCAGATCTGAGAATGAGTGCCTCACCAAATATAAGATGCTTTCCCACATAAATCCCAATATAATCGCAACATCCTCTTTCCAGCTCATCATCTCCCCCATCTTTCTGTACACTGCATTCATCATTTTTCTGCTTCTGAGCTTTAGTTAGATGGTTCTCCCAGGCTCTCTCCTCCCTTGTCTACTCATCTTCTAACCTTGTGAATGAGGCTTCAATGTCACCACTTTTGTAAAAATCACCACTGATTCCTGCCTCTCCCCATTGCTTTTCTTATGAATTCATACACATTGATATAGCTATATGAAAATCTGTTTATCCAAATTCTGACTTGTGTTCTCCTTTGTTGACTAGACACTGAGTACAGAAACCTACTGAAACTCACTGAACCCTGTGTTCTGATTTGAAATAACCATGAGTTTTGTGTTTCTCCCATTATCTCTCTCTAAAAGGTTTCCTTTGTTCCAAATTTTAAATTCCTTCTTATTGAATCAGTGACACTCAGAGGGCCATGCCTTAATAGCTTCATGTCACTGTTAAGAAGCTAAGTGTGCCAAGCCCTCTCCCAGTGTTCCTGCCCTTGATTGCTCAGTTGCTCTAGTTAATTGTCTGTGGTTTTATATATCAAAAGGTTACTTTTTCTCCAAGGTGTTCATGGGTTCCAAGAAGACAGGAACTGTGGGTTCCTCAAAATCACAAGGACTTAGAATCCATTAGGTGTTAGCATATGGTATGGAAAATTACTCCCATCTGAACTTTGTCATTGTGGTAACAATTCACCAAGCCCCTCTCAGAATGAGCAGTAACTCAGAGCAGTAAATTGTGATCTATATTTTATACATTAAAGATATTTTATACATTACTATGTATAAAGTCATTAGTATCTAACTAAATGACCTTACTACCTCCAACATCTTAATATTCTGAGTTGCAAGGAAATAGGGCACAAAAGCCTGTGTGACTGATACAAAAACTGAAGCATGAAAATCAAAAATGGCACCTTCTGTGTTCTGGTCTATAAAATGGAGTTATAAAGGGCCACATCCTTCTGTGGTAAGGTTCATAATGTTCTGAACAGGAAGAACCTGCCATACTCCTGGCCCACAGGAAATGTCCACTCAAAACTCTTCCCCTCTGAAGGAAAAGGGGGTAAGTCAGGCTCCCTCACCATAGTGTCTAGCGGACTGTGGGTCTACACTTTCTGAAAACTGGCATTCAGTTGGTAAATCATATTCTTCTAACCTTGAAGCCACACTTGGTCAGAGGCCACTTTTATCGAATGAGTATGTAAACAGACATCACCACTGGAGAATGTGCTGCTGCTGCTGCTCACAACAGAAATGATGATGATGAAGATGATGACGACGACGACGACGACGACTATGTGGATGGAAAACTTAAGAATAAAGTATGGCCATTGTGCCTACTATGACTCAAATTATCTTTGACTTTCCTGAATGATGTGTCAATCTGCCTGGAATAAAGAACTGGCATCATGTCCTCTCTTCCTACACTTTTGCTCTCTCTCTCTCCTGAAACACAGTAAGCATGAAAAACATGGTCTCTCTATCTTGCCAAACGGCTGGGCAATATTGAGGACTAGCTGTCCTTGACACTTTTAATCTGTCAAAACCATCTGGCAAATGTTTCCTGCTGGCCTCCATGGAAACTGGTCAATTCCAGCTAGACATAGATTTGTGTGGGAATACAACAGCTGTGTGACTGCTTTATTAGCAGTAACTTCAAAAGAGAATGTGTTACCTTTATAACACTCACTCACAAATTGATTGCCAGTGTTGAAATTTTCTTCACTGGTGGAGAGTAATCTATCACATGTGGAATAATTGCCCTGCATTTATTTATATCATAAGTAGTGTGATCTTGCCTACTTACACCTCTTTCCTTCTCCAAAAGCACAAAGAAGACATGTGTGTATAAGTCAAAAGGCGTACCTGGGTGAAGGTGGGTAATGTAGCATTGCACTGCACATGTAAGACAAGGCCTGATGAATTCTATTAAGATATAACATACAGTTTATTATATGGAGACAGAAAGAGATTAGCTAAATCCTGATGTTTTTGTTGCTACAGAGGGGCTACAAGCTGGGGGTGAGGGCCAAGGGTGTGTGTCCCAGGGCTAAGCTAAAATGGGAGATATGTTGGCCTGGCAGAGGAGTGACCATGGCCTGAAACTAGGGTTCAAAGGATGCCCCTCTCTGGGTCAAAATCTGCCTTGGAATCTTCACCAGCAAAACTCTCTGGTCTGTAAAAGCAGACAATAAATAAAGCCCAACTACAGAGAACCACATCTATTTTACTCAGAAAAATACTCATGCACACAGTAGTTGCCAGTAAATGTATTTAGTTAACTGAGACTCAACACAGGCTTTCATAGAATGTCCATAATCAGAATAACAGAGGAATTGCCTTGGTATCTGGAGACTTCTTTCTGAGTTCTCTGTTGAGCCTCTGTGAGTAATGATTTGGGAAGTGCATTTCTCAACAGACCATCAAGTTGAAGAAAAATTATCATTATGGTTACTGGAGCACAATGTAGAGGAATTAGAATACTCAAAGAAAAAAGGGATAGATCGAATATGCAAGGCCTTTGCAGGGGAGGGTAATAAGGGAAAGACCAAACCTGCAAATGATGGGCATAGTAGAATAGGTTCAAGTTAAAGGCATAGAAAACACAATTTTTTTTAAGTTCCTAAATTTTAAGAGACAGTTATCTAGGTACATGAGGTTTACACCAAACGAGGCCAGAAAAGAACTACTGCAAGACAGAAAACTGAAAGAAGTGTCAAGTCACATATAAAGGCACATCCATCAGAGTAACAGCAGATTTCTCCACAGAAACTACAAATTAGGATGGGGAATAATGTATTTCAAATCTTAAAAAAGATAACTTCCAAAATAAATCATTCATAATTAAAAGAAATATAAAAACCCTACAAAACCAAAAAAGTAAGGAATTTATGATTACAAGCCATGACTGTATAAAGTAGCTAATATGGAACTGATAGGAAAGAGACTTAAGCTTGCCTTATTGACAGACTTGCTGCAAAAATCCCAACTCTCCACCCACTGGGATGCTTCCAAAATACTATGACCCTGAAGAAAGACTTTCCAATGGGGAAAGATAAGCTCTCCACAGGAATTCATTACAAAGTCAAACCCCAAAAACATTTCTGAAAAGCAAATATGTAATGTCCTTTGAAGAATCATTGTCTTCCATAAAGTGATCTCAGGAATCATTTCCTGCCTGGTTATTATAAATCTAGAGTTGTACACTAGGCGTTCACATGACACATTTGTAAGTTAAGGTTTGTTTTTTTTTGCAATGTGTTCACTCTTACAGAAATCTACCTATATTTGTGTGGCTCTTAAGTGTTCAAAATGTCTAAGGATTTCTAATACAGCTTGTGATAAGTGTTTTAATTTACACAATGACATTTCATAGTTTTAAGGATATGGAAAGAAATATGAGACCTCTTAAATTTTTCTAACATTTTTCTAGGAAAGCCTGGTTCTTGATCTATATTCTTTTTCTTTTGGAGGATAAAATCTTGCCATGCATGCTGCCCTAGAAATCATGACATTTTTGCTTCGCCCTCTGAAGAACAACCTATGACCTTTGCTTTCTGATCCCCAACATGCATAAACTTCCTAAATTAGATGTCATATTTGTTGTGTGTACTATTCATATTATGGCCATTAATTTTGTGGTCTGCTGCGCTAATGCAGTAGATGGGAATATGATCATCAGACCTGGCCTATTATTACTTCATGACTTAGGATTCAATGTTTGATTCAGAGTGTATGGTCACGTTGTTTTCCCTGAGTAGCCCCAGAACATGGAAGAAAGTCTGCTTTTCTGAACTGACAGGAAGTCTTCTTTCCACGCCTTTCCTGGCCTGCATCAGATGGTAATGCCGAGGCTCTGCATCAAGAGATTAATGAATATAAATCCAGGCAACTACAAGTCTCCCTAGCTGCCTTGATTTTCAGAAGATTCAAGTACTGTGTTTTAAAGGACAATTTAGTTGCATCTAAAAAGAAATGTGTCCACTTTGGAAGTTACAGATGTGATCAACAGAACTATTTTCTTCTCATCTAATGTTTAAGATGCTTTTTTTGCCAGTCCTGGGGCTTGAATTCAGGGCCTGAGCACTGTCTTTGGGCTTTCTCAGTGCTAGAGCTCTACCACTTGAGCCACAGCACCACTTCCAGCTTTTTCTATGTATGTGATAGCAAGGAATTGAACCCAGGTCTTCTTGCCTACTAGGTAAGCACACTGCCAGTAGGCCAAGCTCCTGGCTTATTTTTAATGGAAAGAGATGTTTTATACTTTTAATATTCAGGAGAATTTAGTTCTTTAACATATAATTGTTCACTTATAAACAAACTTGACCTTCATTGAACAGATGTTGTCTGAAGAAATTATACTGCGTGGTGAGAAGCAAGACAAAACAAGTCTGTGCTCTCTTGTCTGTGCCTGGACTCCCTCATTGAATTTCACTGTCTTATTAGCCACAATGTGGTAAACCCATCCACTGGGTTTGCTTGGAAATCATATAAACCTGATTGGCATCCTCTTATTTTTATAATCCGTTTACATATAAAATGTGAAAAGTCAGCCAATGTCAATGAATTTGGGCTTGGATTCTAATAAGTGTCTCCATATTATTTCTAATATAGCCAAAACATAAAACCCAGCCCAGTCTCCTATCACTGAACTTCTAAGTTTTAGCCTCCTGCCATTTTTTATTTTTATAACTGAGATTATTTTAAAGATTAATTTAAATAAAAGTTGAGTACTTTTGATTAGCAGTCAAACAGCCTTTTCAAAGGTAGCTAAACATAGAATTTAGAATCCTGGGAGTTGATGTCACATAGCCTGTGGCCGCTATATGCTGCCAGTGCCAGCGGAACACTGAGCTCTTTTCAAGTGTGAGCTCTTCAGCTTCCATCTTCATCACTCCTAACTGGCATGGTTACATTCCTCTTCCCAAAGTACAGGTCTGAAAATTCTTGATAACATATCCTCTTCCATAAGGCTTTCTCTTTTCCTTTTCTTTTTTCTCTTACAGTTGTCCTTGCTGAAGTGCTGGATGGTTTAACTGTAGTAAGTACACCTGGTTGTCAGTGTGCTGAGTCTCCTGGCTCTCTGTTTGCAATTTGCAGTGTCACTTCAGACAAACTGGCCCTTTGGGGAGGATTTAGTTTTTAGAAAGACAGAATGAGGGACAACTGACTCCTCAAATATCTGTTAGTGATTTGTGTAGGACACATCACATTTCAAGCTGGGCAAGGAGTTGACTGGAAATTTCCATAAATTCCTTAATCCTGAGGTGGCACAATCTAGTTGAAACAACTAAACTTTTTTTTTCCTACAATGCTTAGACACATTGAAAATGGGCTTTTAGGTTTAGATGATTATTTAAAAACTCTACCGTATGACAAAAAAATAGCACATCTCAGGAATTTTGAAGAACATGTTGACAAAAGAATTCCCTTACTCTATAACATATTTGAATCCTAATACACAGAAATGAAATTTCTAATTGAATGTGGACATAGCTCCGTAGACCAAGGTATCTAGAAGTCAAAACATGAGTTTCAATGTATGACCATTTGTTATTTAAGAGGTCATCCATCATTGCCTGTGAAAGGTAACTTGTTTCTAGTATCTGTCATTCTAAGCTTCTGCTCTCTGAATTTTATACCTGACTTCTTTTTCATCTAAGAAACCTTCATATCCAGTCCTGGGCCAGCTGAAGCCTCTCTTGGGAAGAGTGAGTGCTTCATGCTTTACACACGAAAGGCTCTGTGTTCAACATCCAGTCCTCCTCCATTGAGGCTGCTCGTGGCCGTGTGGGGAAGGAGACCCCTTCACTGCTTGATGCATTTCTCTGGCCAGGTTTGAACGATGTTCGATCTCAAGACGAAGGTTATGGTCGGCATCGCTAGCAGTTTACTGATCGCTGCGATTGTGCTGATAACCGTTGTCTTCTGTCTCTACTTCAAAGTATCCAAGGCATTGAAGTGAGTCATGTGGGTAAGAGTGAAAAAACCTCCTCAAATGGGAGCCTGGGGCTCTGGGCTTGAGCAGGGCCATTCCTGACCCCAGTGACCATGCTGTGGGCATGGTAGAGAACCACAGGCAGGTATCGGAAGCAAAAGTGGGTTGGTACAGAATCCTCAGTGTTTTTCCGCCTGGCTTGGGGTCATGAGCTCCTCAGCCTGCATGCTATGCATATCAACATTCCTTTGCTGTCACCCAAACTCACTGGGTTTACCTTCGGGTGTTTAGTGATCCCTTACCTGAGCCCCCTCTTTCATGGTGCTGTAGACTCAACAGGAATATGAGGGATGCTGTGGGAATGGGCTCTGCCTTCCTTCAGACAGAGGGCAGCCATGAGTCCGTTGTTAGCACGCTCCTCATTCATTGCTAGTGATCGTGGGGGAAATGTGGTAGGCCAATAGGACAGAGACTCCATGCAGGGCAGTTGACAAGGAGCTGTACATGATAGAAGAGATATCGGCCTTTGAGGTAGGGACCCTTAAGTATGGCCGCGGTGGCACCCCAGGTCTTGGAATTAGATGGTTCCAGTAGGATCCAGACAAATGAAGCTTATCCCTTCACATTAGTTTTTTCTTTAAATTTTTTCTTAATTTTATTATCTGTGTGATGTATAAAGGGGTTGCAGTGACATTCGTAAGGTAGTGAGTATATGACTTCTTGAACATTGCTACCCCTTCCATGTTTTTCTCCCACTTTCCCTTCCCCCACCCCCTCCCAAGTTGTAGAGTACATTTCCAACATATTGTCTTGTGAATATCGCTATTTCACTGGTTCATCCTTTGTCCTTTCTCTCATCATCATCTTTTTTTTTTTGCCAGTCCTGGGCTTGGACTCAGGGCCTGAGCACTGTCCTTGGGTTCTTCTTCTCAAGTTTAGAGCTCTACCACTTGAGCCTCAGCACCATTTCTGGATTTTTTTCTATGTATGTGGAACCAAGGAATCGAACCCGGGTCTTCGTGCATGCTAGGCAAGCACTCTACCACTAGGCTAAACTCCTGGCCCCTCATCATCATCTTTAAAAAGATTTTTAAGCCAGGAGGTGGCTCATACCTGTAATCCTACCTACTCAGGAGGCTGAGATCTAAGGATCAAGGTTCAAAGCAAGCAGAACAAAAAGGGTCTGAGACTCTTATCTCCGAAATGGAAAGTGGGGTTTGACTCAGGGTAGGGCAGTAGCCTTTAGCTGAAGAGCTCAGGGACAATGCCCAGGGTGAGTTCAAGCCCCATGATCCCCCCCCCCAAATATTTTAAAATTTATCCTTAAGTAGTTGTATGAAGAGTTTTCAAGTCAACGTCAGTTAATAAGTACAATGCATCTTGTTCGATGTCCATGCTTGCTTTAGCTATTTTTTCAAAAAAGACCTCTCATTTTTTGTCTGGGCCAGCTTGGACCTTGACCCTCTTACTTATGCCACATGTAGCTGGGATGATAGGCACATGCCATCATCTTCTTAGTAAAGATGGGGCTCTCGTCACTCTGCCTGGGTTGGGCTCAAAGCTCCATCTTTCTGATCCCATCCTTCTTGGGAAGCTAAGTTTCCAGCTGTGAGCCACTGCACTTATTTCCTGCCTCCTTGAGCTGTGACCTGATTTTACATGCATAGCAACTGTGAGCCAGGAATCTGGCAGAGACAAAGAGCTTGTATTTTAGGCTACTGCCACCTGTGATTAGTCTTGACATTTTTACGAAACAGAAGAAAAATTCTAAGCTCCTGCTTTCTATCTTTCCTTAAGATGTGCAAAGGAATACAGTACTTCACATCTACCCTATAGCAATCCCAGCAAGGTCACCCAGACAAAGGTCATTCCAGCCAGAGTCATCACCACTGACACTTGCCGCCCTCTCCAGTGCTGTGATGAATGCGCCATGTATGCAGATGTGGACACCCTGCCACCTTGCTTTTGTAACCCTAACGAGGGACTCTGAGAATGGTGGGCACAGAAACTTGCAATTTCTTTTGAGGTACAATGTCTTATTATTCCACTCAATTTCTATAGTGGTTATATGCTTACATACAAGATAATGTGGTATTTTTGTAAAAGTACAATACTGAAAATAATCATCTTTGTTTTAGTTGTTGGTAAAGAATGCCTTTTTTTTACATTTTTTTCTTATCCACTTTGGAACTTAGGGTAATTAATTTGTAGTATAATTGTATTGTAATATAAACAGGAGAGTTAAGCAGAGAGTAAAAAGAGAACATGTGAACATATGAACGGTTTAACAAGGAGGGATAAAACCCCGGGTTTTATCTACAACAGCATTTCAAAACAAAGTTGAGACTGAAGGTTCCTAGCAGCCAAGCAAAATGAAGCAGTTTCTGAATGAGACGGACTTTTCTGGTGCTAAATTTTGCTTAGATTTTGTTACGGGGAGTCCTGTCTTTGAAAGTGAACAATGGAATGTTTTCCACTTAGGTTTTACAAAGCAATCGTCACACTTTGGCAGACACTAGTAACTGAGGGCACACTACTGCTCACACCCTGGATGTTCACTTGCCTCTGAGGGCGCACGGTTTGGTGGACTTCTCATCTCCTATCTCCTGTGGGCAACACCAGCAGCCCCTTATCACACCAGTTGCAAGGGCCCAGACAATGCCCTCAGTCAGGCAGAACCTAAAGGTAAAGAGGAAAATCAGAACAGAGGAAAAGAGGCTGTGGAAAAGGCAGAGGTGGATTCTGAGTTGAGTAAGGGACTCCTGAGCTTAATGGAATGAGAGAAGATGACTGCTTAACCACCAGAAATGCAACTCCACAGGCATGGGTGTGTTTGCAGGAGCCTTATCTACCCATCAGTCACAGGACAGGCACTTGACAAAATGACACATCTGGGTGACAGTCTCTGTGGGTGAGAACTGCAAAAAGTTTCCAAGGGAATGGCAGTCCCTGTTAACAGTGGCACCTCACCAAGCTCAGGTCCCTGGTTCTAATTGCAGGTGTGGCCCTCCTCCCCCAATTTGACTGCCAGACTTATTTCTGGCAATGAGAGTTTATTATCTAACATATCTTAAAAAAAAAAAAGTCTGCCTCCCCCATAAACTGCCTGAGACTTGATTTGCAGTGCTCGGCATGTATCCTACAGTTAGGAATGCTGGGAAATCTCAAAAGAAAATATCTGCAAGGATTGTGAACATGGTGTGAGAGCCCAGCGGGAGCACTTACACTCTTTGGATTCCCCTTTTGGCAGAGGTTGAACAGCTGTATCTGGATTAGGACTCAGAAATGTCTTTGCAAACATATTAGATAGGAGCTCCATGACCAAAGGTTTGTGATTACTGAGCCAAGTTAAAACACCTTCAACAATAAATATGCACTATAAAGGCCAGGATTATGGCCTAATGGTAGAGTGTTTGCTTAGTATGCACAAAGACCCGGGTTCGACTTCTCGGTACCACATACATAGAAAAAAAAAAAAGCTGGAAGTGGTACTGAGGCTCAAGTGGTAGAGCTCTGGCCTTGAGAAAGTCTAAGGACAGTGCTCAGGCCCTGAGCTCAAGCCCAGGACTGGCAAAAAAAAAAAAAAAAAAAAAGGCACGCATGGTGTATAACAAGAAGTATTTTCTAACTGTAGGCTAATACTTCAGGGTTTATTCCTGAATTCAGATGATGAGGTTAGCAAATCTTGTACGAAATTGACAAAATTCAGGTTGAAGGTTTTAAAACCAAACAGACCAGACAAAACCAGAATGGATTCTCTTAAGCTAAGTGTCAAGCAGTATTTTGAAATGGTACAGTTAACAGCAAAATGCAATTTTAAAAAATGAGATAAAGAGCAACCAAACAGAAAAATTCTCAGTTTGCCTCAATTGTAATAATAAGGAAATCCTGCTTTAACTATTCTATAAGGAAAGTAAGTGACCAATCAGTTTTACTTCCTTCTTCAGCTCTTTTCTGTCTACAGAGCTGGCCTCCTCTGCTGAATTCATCAAGAGCTCCTCTAGTCATAAAATACCAATAAAAGTCAATGCAACCTTTAAACTACATTTGCTGCGATTCTGTTAACAGGAAAGTCATGGCCCAGGATACCTAACGGGTTTCAGGCCTCCTGTTAGACATTAGTCATCCCAGAGATAAGGCACAGTTCCTGCCTTGAAAAGAATAAGCTCTGAAAGCAGAATCTTTCTGCCCCTCAATCATGCAGTCAAGTGGCTCTTGGCAGGGTCAGTACCAGAAAGAAAGCCCTCAAGGCTGCCTCCTTCTGTGTTCACTCCATCTAAGTTCTGTTTGCAAGAACTTGAATCCAGTTGGTTCATCACAGAGTGAATGCAGTTCCTTAAACATCAACTGGTCCTGCAAGAGAAGGCACATATGAGAAGTCTGTGATTCCTCTGCTTGAGCCAACTATCAATTCAGGGGAAAAATAATGGCTAGACACCCCCCCAAACCAATATTCAGCCTTCAGCAGAGACACAATCAAAAGACATGGGGACAGAATGGAAGGGGGTAGTTATGATGGAGACTTCTTCAGGGAGAAGACCTGAGTAGTCAAATTTTAAGTAAGGGGGAGGCTTGGGTAGTTAAAGGACAGCCAGTGGTGAAGGCTGGGGAGGTCTGCAAAATTACACCGGATAAAGATCACTACTCAGGTTCTGGGTCTGAGCACTGTCCTTGGGCTTTCTCAAGGCTAGAGCTCTACCACTTGAGCCACAGCACCACTTCCGGCTTTTTCTATTTATGTGATACGGAGGAATCAAACCTGGGTCTTTGTGCTAGGCAAGCACTCTACCACTACGCCAAACTCCCAGCCCTTATGAACTTTCAGAGCAAGAATCAGAGATGAGATAAAGAATTGGATGAAAGTCTTTAATACAGACTACAAGCACACACTGAAGACAAATCCAGACGGAAATAATAGCAAATGAATTCTAATGTGAACTATGAACTTTGGAGAATGATGATGATGGTTGTTAACCAGTGTACTATGGTCCTGGGCTGGGACAGATAGGGAGGTTGTGTGTGGGGTGGTAGGCGGGGTTCTGTGGACATTTTCAGCACCTTGCCATCGTCTTAAAATCACTATTAAAGTCTTAAAAAGACAGCAAAAGTTTAAGTAGCTTTTAGAAATACTTTGACTACAAAGGTGTTTGTCATAAATCTCCAAGTTAGAAAATTTGTGAATGAACTTCATTTACAGAAATACAAATAAAGTATCCTTTTCTGATTTCACAAGAATCCATTTCCCCATTGACCAAAAAAACATTTTGGAAATCATGGAGAAATATACTATCAGTGACCTGACATAGCTCTCTGGGCACCATATTTTAATTTCATAAGTTTACTGCCACACATGTGGGAAACAAATGAAACTAGCCATTAAAATTAGGATCATTTCGGGGGATACGTTGGGATTTTTAGTAAACTACTCCAGTAAAAGTACTAAGCTGGCTTTCTTTCAAATTTAAAACCCACAGAGAACATTGGGAAATCATAAATTTACCAAATGATCTTACCAACTAATATTTTGTCATTATTCGTTTTGAGATAGTGTCTAACTATGTGGCCACAGCTAGCCTTAGCTTAAATGCTGTGATTACAGTTGTGGACAACCAGACCTGGTTCTAACCTTAACTTTTTATATGACTGTGCCCTTCCTTTTCCATTACAATAATTCAAAAAACACACAGAGAACGTGGACTTTGCCTCCCAATTCACTGCATCTATCTTAATTCATGCTCCTGGCTCTGAATAAGTATTTCATTCATCTATCAATGACTACACCACAACTACTAGAAGCTGCAAGACTATGAACTCTAGGTTCAACATTTCATCTCCATAGGAAATTGTCATCTTATAGGAATGTTATGATTGTCCCATAAACAATGGTCCATTTAAAAGATTACCGAAAGTTGTATGCAAATCTTCAAATGACTGCGAAGTGTTCCACATACTATGGTTCTTTTGTAGTATGATAAAAATAAGATACAAATTAGGGGCCGGGAGTTTGGCCTAGTGGTTAAAGTGCTTGCCTAGCATGCGCGAAGACCCGGGTTCGATTCCTTGGTACCACATACATACCAAAAAGCCGGAAGTGGTGCTGAGGCTCAAGCGGTAGAGCTCTAGCCTTGAGAAAGTCCAAGGACAGTGCTCAGGCCCTGAGCTCAAGCCCAGGACTGGCAAAAAAAAAAGGATACAAATTAGTCATTTTAAAGGAAAAAATTAACAAAATGAGTATGAAGTATTACTTTTCAAAATAATGAAATAATTTAAGCAAAGATTATTTGGAAATAAGAATTCTATTTATTTAAGACAAGTGTTTTTTTTGAGATGCAAATGTATCACCCTTCAACACATAAACAGCAAGTATAAGTAATGAAAATTAAGTTAGCCAGAGACTTGCAATCTCCTTGATTCAGACACTTCAAAGTTTCAATTCAGATTCTCAGAATGGTGGCACATTAAACATGCCAGAAAAAGACTTTGAGGAGAAAAACCTGCATGTGACCAAGAAAGGAGAGGATTCCTTACACAGCTAGAGTTAATGAGCTCAAACAGATGACTGCTTCCATTCTACACAAAGCACCAATCCCAAAACAGTAGTACTCAAAATGAAAGGATGGGTTCTGATTTTCGAACTTCCTTCTACAGCTGCCCTGCAATGTAACAGTCCTGACACCCAGATGCAAACAAATAGTATACATGCCAAACACTGCATTTCACTCATTATCTCAGAAAAAAACAGTGCAAAATAAAACTAGTGATCTGAATTAAATGTTCCAAAGTATTCAATTTTCCAAGAATAATTAGAAAAAGAAAATTCTAAGCATTATTTTGCATAGTTCTAAGACTATATCAAGTGAGGTGTTTCTATAAATAAAAACCTCAAACATGTAAATAATATACAATACAAACCAAGGAACTGCATTAGAAATCCTTAAACATTTTAAACAGTTAAGCAACACAGTACACAGAAGTTTTTGTAAGAGTGAAAGTATCACAAACAATATAACTTATGAAGGTATCATGTTAATTCCTGGTGTACAGTACTAGATTTGTAATAACCCGGGAGTAAAATGAACACTGAGGTCACTTTATGTTAAGACAATGATCCTTCAAAGGACATTAAATACTTGCTTTTCATAAACATTTTTGGGGTTTGGCTTTGTAATAAATACGTAATAAATATCCGAGCTGCACTACACATGTTGAGAGCTTATCTTTCCCCATTGGAAAGTCTTTCTCCAGAGTCATAGTGCTTCAGAGGCATCCCGGTGGGTAGGAAGTTGGGATTTTGCAGCAAGTCTGTTAACAAAGCAATCTTATCATCCACGTGCTCCTGGAGCCTATGTATTCGTTGATCAATATAATCCATCAGTCTCCTCTCCATCAATTCCATGTTTTTAGAAAGAATCTTTTCTAAGTAGGAGCAAATAGGCTGTTCTTCAATTCTAAAGAGAAAAATTTTAAATATATCAATTTCCCTAATAAGAAAACCCAAGCAATGCAACAAGCACTATTATACACAGCTGAAATTCGTCTCAGCAACTGCACCACCACCTTAGGCTGCACTGTAGAGTCTAAAATACAGACACACACAAAAACAAATAAAATAAAATGCAGACAAAGGGTGACGACAGTCCTAGAAGTCCACCACTCTAATTTCTTTAATTTTCTTTATTGTGTATACCACAAAGGCATCCTTTTGACTTTGAGCTCAAAATGTTTTGAGGCAATCACATATAATTTAAGTTTTTCTTCTTTCATTAAAAGAAAAAACTTACTAGCATAAAAGAAACTGCTGAAACGTTTGATGGCTGTGCCATTTTACATTCCCACAAACAACACTTGAGAAACCCCATTTCACCATATCTCTGACAGTATTCAACAGCTGTCGTTTTCTTGCATTTTAGCCATTCAAATAAGCAGAGATATGTTATATTTAATTGTGCATTTCCCTAACCATCTTTTTATGGGCTTATCCTCTGGTGATATGATGCTCTGTTCTGTAAATGTTTTATTTAACCAGGATTGTTTTTAATGGTGAATTTTATGAATTCTTAAGATACAAGTCATTTGCTGAGTCTGTGACTGCAAATATTTTCTGTTTATATTTTAATCACCTCAACAGGGTTTTTCACAGGCAAAAGTTTAAATGATGATGAGGTCTACATACCAATTTTTCATCCTATCGATCATGATTTTGGTGTCCTACCTAAGATAGCTTCTTAGGTCCCTAAGACTTTCTCCCACCTTAGAAATGGTTCACGTTTTGTAACGTGTTTTTATTCTATGCTCCATTTACAGTATGAAGGAGATGGCTAGTTTTTTGTGTGTGGATGTCAAATTGCAGCAGCACACAAATACATAAGCGATCCTCCACTGAGTTACTTTTGTAGCTTTGTCAAGAACTACTTGGGGGAAAGGAATGGGCCCAGTGGTAGAGTGCCTGCATAGCATGCATTAAGCCCTGGATTTGATTCCTCAATACCAAGGACTGAAAAAACCAGAAGTGGTGGTGTAACTGAGTTCAAGCCCCAGGACTGGCAAAAATGTTTATCAAATGTCTGGCATAGTTTTCCAGTGGGACCTTTGGACAGGGATACTTCTTGTATATGCGCTTTCTGTGTGAGAGCTCGCGCTTCCTGGTGAAATACTTGAAAAGACTCAGCATTAGGAAGGAAAGCCTTGGCTCAGGATTACAGAGGTGTGCATCCATGATCAGCTTGCCACAGCTGTGGGGCTGGAGTGAGAGATCATCTCACAGCAGCAAAAGCAAGCAGCACATCAAAGCGGTTCACCTCGGGCAACTGGGAGCACGGTGAGCATCAGGGAGGAGTTGGAGTGTCCCCCGAAGCCACACACCCTGCCCGCACCGCCCCATCAAAGCAGGCTTCACTTCTACCATCTCCAAATAATGCCATCAGATTATGATTGTGTGCATTGATTAGATCAGAGCAACTGTGAATCACCTTTGAATAACTGGCACTAAGGGCTGGGACCCAGCCTTGGCACATGAGGACATCCTGGAATTAAAATTCAGTCTTTTCACTGGCTATAGATTTACTCTATTATCTACTCATGTTGTAGTTATAAGAGTTGTAGTTTTTGAGTAATTAATCCATTTCCTCTAGGCTACCAAATGTGTGATCATAAATTTCTACCAGCTATTCCCCATTGTCTCAAATTGCCCTAGAATCTGTGGTGGATTTCTCTGTCCCATTCCTCACACTGCTGTTTGTATCTTCGCTCTTATTTGCTGGTCTTTCTAGGAGCTCACAATATTTTTCGTAAAGAATAAGCTTTATTCCTGTTTGCAATTAAACTGATTTCTATTTCCTTCTGTTGCTTGCTTGGCTTTTTAAATAACACATTTAACAACTGTTTTGTTTTTTTTTCAGAAAGGGCTGACTCTAAAACCGCCTTGAACTCACAATTTTCCTGCCTTAGCCTCCTGAGTGCTGGGGTTACACACGTGTGTGTCCTCATGCCCAGTGTAAAGTCAATTTCCTTTCATGAGTACAGGACTATTCAGATGATCAATTTCTTTTTTTTCTTTTTTTGCTAGTTGGTCATGGGGTTTGAACTCGGGGCCTGAGTGCTGTCCTTGAGCTCTTTTAGCTCAAGGCTAATGCTCTACCATTTTGAGCCACAGAGCCAATTCTGGTTTTCTAGTGGTTAACTGGAGAAAAGTCTCACGGACTTTTTTTTTATCAGGGCTGGCTTTGAACTGCGATGCTCAATTCTCAGCCTCTTGAGTACCTAGGATTACAGGCATGAGTCACCCATGCCCAGCTTATAAATTTCATTTTTTTTTGGGGGGGGGGAGATGTAGTTTTATGCTTCTGATCTAAGAACCCTCCGTATTACGGAAAGCCAACAGTGCTTATTATATATAGCCTTATTAATATTTCTTTAAATGCATCCCACAAATCTTATTATGTTGACCTCTTGAACTACAGATTTAAGTTTGTTTGGAGAAATCTATTACTGTGTAATGATTTCTAGTTTCTCTCTGTTTAGAGGAAATAATCTGACTTCAACCTTAAATGTTCTTAGGTTTGCTTCAGTACTCAAGATGTGATCTATCTGTGAATCTTTCACATACACAAAGCTGCTACTGTTGTGGAATCTTCTTTGTCAAATCAATTATACAATTCTGTTATTGGCTGAAGGTTCTCAGACCCAAACTAATGTAACTACACCATTTTCAGATAAAAAGTCTAAACTGAAATTATTAACCTATAATCTATCAATTATTACACTATTTAGTATGGCAAAAAGGTTAAGCCAAACAATGTCCAGATCCTGAATTTCAGTTTTCAACAATATTTTGGCACATTATTATCTGTAAAAAAGGACTGGAAATGTTCCTAGTATTAGCAAATTTAAAATTAAATATATGTTGCAAAGATGAGGGATTAAAAGACCCCGGGATGTCAGCTTATATACTACAAATAATAACCACACTATTATAGTTTTTGATTACTCCAGAAATAATCTTGATCACACCTAACCTACAAAGAAAATCTATTGCAATATCATACTATAATTAGAAATTAATACAAAAATAAAAACAACCCCTCTGTATATCACCTTTACAATTTTTTAAAAAAAGTAAAACTATGATTCCTATAGCTCCTCTTCTATTATGCAAGTAAGCCTCTACTACAACCCTTAGCTGAAGCTTGTACTACCCCACCTATTCCACAACATAGACGTCTGAGAAGAATGCAGCACCTCCCATCAGAGCAGTCGGTTTGACTCTGCAGAACAGACATTACCTCTCAGTGTTAATGAAAAATTTAAAAGCTACTACAATTTTCTATGGAAACGGAGCCTGAGTGCTGACATAAATGTTTCCCTTCATTTGATTTCCTATCAAATCTAAGCCACATTTGCCCTGAAATAAAATACTTACGCTACACCAACAGTCTCCTCGTGGGGCTTGGGGATGCTTTCCTGCCATTTGGTGCCTTGGCCCATGCGGAGATGGTTGACTTGACTGCAGATATTCTGGAGGAAGGGCAGCAACTCAGAGTGGGGCGCATTTGAGTTGTCATTTGCTTTCTTTGGTAAGAAAGACATTGCATTTTTAAGATCCTTTTCAAGAAGGGAATGATTCTGTGGCACAATTTTACACTGGTTTTTAGTATTTTCTTCAACAGGTGGCTGTGTGCTTTTATCGATGAAAGCCTTTAAGTTTTCCATCATGTTTGCAGATGTCAATCCAGTTCTAAAAGGAAAAGGTGTCGAGGATGGCTTGTTTGAGGTTCCTGCAGTAGATGATGACTGTAGTGCAATTGCGTGCTTGTATCCAGCAGTTCCCAAAACAGACTGAAGCTGCTCGCCAAGGGGAATACAATTCTAAACGAGATAGAAAAGCAAGCAGCTCACTGGAGTAGTTAGTAGGAGTCTGGCACTGCACGTTGTTTCAATGAATTCTCAAAACATCTTCAAGTAGACTACCATTATGCAGTATAGAGTGGCCAGAGTAAAAGGTACCTGGCCAGCTGGAAAGTGTCAGAACAGGACATAAACCCAAAAAGAACCTAACTTTATGGTCACTATTTCACTGTAGCTCTTCTCATATGTGTGTGTGTATATATAAATATATATATATATATATATATCACACTAGCATGTATAATAAAAATGTGGTGGGGGCACAGTTTAACATTTTCACTACAAAGGCTGCCTTACCTTATGACAATAAAATAAAAGTGTTCTCCATTTAGTAACAATCACTGATCATTTTGTTAGAACTCAGTATCATGGCCAGCATTCAATGTATGGGGAGCCAGGTGCGGTGGCTCACGCCTATAATCCTAGCTACTCAGGAGGCTAAGACCTGAGGATCACAGTTCAAAGCTAGCCCAGGCACAAAAGATCTCCAATTAATCACTAGAAAACGGGAAATGGGGTTGTGACTCCAGGGGTAGGGCGGTAGGTAGTCTTGAGCTGAAAGAGCTCAGGGATAACACCCAGGCCCAGAGTTCAAGCCCCATGACCCACAAAAACATGTATATGTGGCCAGGAGATTGGCCTAGTGGTTAAAAGTGCTTGCCTAGCATGCATGAAGACCCGGGTTCGATTCCTCGGAACCACATACATAGAAAAAAGCCGGAAGTGGTGCTGAGGCTCTAGTGGCAGAGCTCTAGCCTTGAGAAAGTCCAAGGACAGTGCTCAGGCCCTGAGCTCAAGCCCAGGACTGGCAAAAAAAAAAAAAAAAAAAAAAAAAAAACATGTATATGTGTGTACATACATACATACATACACACACACACAAGGTTATTTATTTTTACCTGATGCTATCTTTTTTTTTCCCATTACATAAGGGGCTTCATGATCTTCCTTAGCTTTTCACCTGAGCCATACTTCCACTTCTGTTTTTTTTAAACTGGCTTATTGGAGCTAAGTCTCGCAGTTTTGTTTGCCCAGGCTGGCTCTGAACTGTGATGCTCAGATCTCAGCCTCCTGAGTAGCTAGGATTGCAGATGTGAACCACTGGCACCCAGCCTGAACATATATTTATGATAGATTTCTTTGCAAACACTACCTGGAAATTGCATTACTTGAAGTTAGATGCTCTATGAGCACTATATGACACTTTCACTGACTAGCATGAGAGTAATGGCTTTCAGAGTTTCCAGAATAATAAACTGCATTCCAGGTATTCACTGTAACTACTTATGCAATAAGCTTTCCTTAGAAGACTCTGGCTTACTTGGGAGAGAAAGTTATACTATATTCTTATCAGGCTTTTCTACTTTTCCACTAAAGGAAAATGACCTCCAGCTTAACTATTGAAAGCACATGGCTCTATCTTCAAAACCTAGAAAACCTATAGTTTTTTTTTTTAATTTTATATATTTATTTAGTCAGTCCTGGGCTTGAACTCAGGGCCTGAGCACTGTCCTTGGGCTTTCTCAAGGCTAGAGCTCTACCACTTGAGCCACAGCACCACTTTCCGCTTTTTTGTATGTTCGATTCAAGGAATCGAACCCGGGTCTTCGTGCATGGTAGGCAAGCACTCTACCACTAGGCCAAACTGCCGGCCCGAAAACCTATAGATTTTTATCAGTGGCTATAATTATCATGTCTGCTGTTTGACAGCTTGAGAGATAGACTGGAAAAGTCATTAGCGAGATTAGCTGGAGAATCTGTTTATATATTCCTCTAGACAGTCTAAAAGTCATCATGAAACCAAGCCAGATCAACAAGACAAATTTTAACATGAAAATTCACATTAAAAATAAATCTAACCTTCCCAAAGAGAGAGAACTAAAAAATGTCAAGAACAGGACAGGACAGAGTCCTTCTGTCATCAAAGCCATTCTCTTGCTACACGTTGTCATTGGCTCTTTCAGATCCCTTTTCCTTTCCCCATAGTCTACCAAACAGCTACTTTCTGAAGGTCTTTCCTCCTAGTCTCCTGAAACATTCACTCTGTGAGCACACCTCTCACACCCTGCAGCTACTTCCCAGAGGTTCTCTCTACCTCCCCAATCCTGTGTTGCCAAACAGTTAACTTCCTTCCAATGTCTTAGTCACAGCTCAATCTCAACTTCCCAAATTAAATTCCTTCTGTTTCTGCCTTCGGGGACAATTTCTGATATCAACATCCTCAAACTTCAATTCTACTGTGACTCTCTTTTTCTCCCACAATGCCAGTTTTAAGTTGGCTGTCCTGTCCCATAGTTCTACTGATGGAGCGTGTCACAACCCAGCACCCTGCTATTGTGTCTCATCTTAGACCCCATCAACTCTCATCTGGGCCAGGAGCAACCTGGGCAGCCCATCTCCGTCTCACTTTCCTTAGGTCACCTTGTGTGCACCAGTGGGTTAAAAATCTCAAGACAGGACAACAACATACACAGATTTAAAGTAGCACCCAAAGCTCTCTATGATCTTGGAGGCTACTTGTAAACTTTGCTAATCTATCTGCTCAAAGGAAAGAAAGAAAAAAAGTTAATCCCTACCTATATTATTCCTTCTTGCACAGAAGATTTCATCCATACCAGCATACTGTTCTAGAACAGTCACCTTCCGGTGAATTTGACTAACCCCATCTTTCTTCTTTAATGGCTTGGATAAAATGCCAGTTACTTAATAAGCTTTTTAAAATCTACCTCATCATTCCCAACTTATATGATTTAAACTAAATACAGTTACAGATAGGCTGTAGGCTAGCTGACCATCCCTGCACCCTCAAACCATGCCCTTGCTCACAGAGAAGGCACTTCTGAATAAACTCAGAAAAAAGCCTAAGGATATACAGTCAAAAAGCATTCTGTTGGTTGGCAAGTCTACAAAATGTGTTTTTTTGCAAAACTGAAATGAGTTTTTTGCAAAACTGAAATGTTTAAAAGTACACTGCACTATCTTACTACAGGACATTCTTTTGAAACCTCAGTGGTATCTGGAAATGAACCCATTTCTGCTTACCTGCTGCTGAAACCTAACCATATTCATCAATTGCTGAGCTCCAGGTGATAGCTTTGATCCCATGGACTCCATTATGGTCTGGATACTGTCGAGGTCTATCCTGGATCCTAAAGTGGGAGTGCTTCGCGATGAATTTGATGATACTGGTCTCATCTGTACCACAACTTTACTGATGAACACACACTGCTTTTCACCAAAAGACAGTAACTATTACAAAACAAATAAGTAAATGTAATTAAATGACAGAAAAAGACTTAAAATAAAAATTAACATCAAAAACATTTTAAGGTTTTCTAAAGAGTAATCAGTTGGAAAAACTTCCAATGCATCATGAGGCTTGAACCAACAAAATAGTTTTCAAACTGTAAGCCAGGCACCAGTGCTCACACCTGTACTCCTAGCTACCCAGGAAACTGAGATCTGAGGACCCTGGTTTAAAGCCAACCTTGGCAGTAAAGTCCCAGGAAGACTCATATCTCCAATTAACCGGAACTGGCATTCAAATGGTAGAGTGCCAACCTTAAGCACAAGGAGAATAAGAGACAGCACCCAGGCACTGAGTTCAAGCCCCACAACAACAATAACAACAAAAATCTATTTAAAAAAACACATAAAAGAAAGGGTATCAATGTTAAGTAATGCACCTTCTAGCTGGTGAATATAATGTAACCCTTCTATTAATTACAATAAAAATATATGCAATACAAAACAGAATTAATGCACTTTCTATATGGCAAATATCATGTAACCCTTTTATTAATTACAATAAAAAAAACAAAAATAAACATAAAATAGGGAATTAAAGTTTTAAATAAATTAGGAATGAGAGATATCAACCTGCATACTTTAACATACTACAGTCTTTTATAATATACATGAACATAATAATCCTGTCCACATTTACTAAAATCTTAAACATAATGCAATCTTTTGAATTTTCTTTTTTTTTCCTATTTAAATTTTTTTCTGCCAGTTCTGGGGCTTGAACTCAGGGCCTGGGCACTGTTCCTGAGCTTCTTTTACTCAAAGCTAGCACTCTACCACTTGAGCCACAGCACCACTTCTGGCTTTTTCTATTTATGTGGTAGTGAGGAATTGAATCCAGGGCTTTATACATGCTAAGCAAGCACTCTACCACTAAGCCCCATTCCTAGCCCCTCTTCTGGATTTTGTAGGGAACTGTCAGATAAACTAATTTGGCTGACTAGTTTACATGTGAATAAAGTAAATTTAGTAATGTGTCAAAGGAAACACGGTGAGTAAAAGTGAAATTTAGAACCTTGCTCTTCTGTCTTTTATGACAGCAGTTTTCATTTCTTTGATACTTTGTTTTCTTGTGATGCAGGGTATCACATCAAGTGTTCTACCTTAAGCCATATCCTTACTCCTCTAATGGCCCATAGGCTCCACACTAAACTGAACTAAAACTGAGGACCAAGGTAGTTTAACTGTACTGTCAAACCAACACAAAGTAAGAATATACAGAACAAAAACAATTTAAAATTTAATTGAATTTTAAAATTTGGTAATGACTTACCTTTATCTTACAAGAATGTGTAGAAGATTCCAATTTCAAATACTTTTTGTACAAACTAATCTTTTCATGTTCACTAAAAAAAAATTTTTTAAATAATTGTCACTTTTAGTATTTACATTTAAAGACAGGTATTTCCTGGGCAATATTTTGACCTAAGATTTCCAGTTCCTAGTGAAGCATGGGGTTTTGAGTCCTCACTGCCCTGCAGTGCCTAGAAGAACTCCATCTGCTTACATACACTATATCCACTTATTAACAACACTACGATTGAATGAAAAAACATATGCAGTCATGCTGCACATGGACCTATTTTAAAGTTCAACAGGCACGGCTATTATTTCTAACACATAAGGTCATAACACAGTGAGAAAATTTCAAATTGTGAGCTTTATAACAAGTTAATAAGTAGGCTTATTCAGCTTAGTCTTAAGGTTCCTACACCATTTATAGTAAGTTTCCTAAAAGGTATTCAATGCTTCAGACTAACGTTTAAAAGACAGACCACTGTAAGTTAAAGAAACACTCTTCCCCACTTTCCTTCCAATTAAAGTCCTCCCAATAATTAGCAATCACTTTGTGCCAATTCACTTCCCACATCCCTTAAAAACAACAGCAATTACAACAGGTTGATCTAGACTGTAAGAGGTCTACAACATTTTATGCTTCCTGGCATGTGTTTACTTTCTGCCCCTTAATGACCGCCATCGATATCAGAGACTACATAAATACTGCGAGGCTGAGGAAAATAAAAAGCTGAGTATCGTTTGGCTGGACCAGTCACAAACCTGCTATCCAGGACAGTGCAGATATTCTTGCCCCTACTGGTCCCGCAGTACTCCTCTCCGAAGTATATTTCCATATTCCTTGCTGAACTTAGAATGCCCACAGAGAGGATCTCTTCACCTACGTTAGGGTCACAACTCAGGTAAAGGAAGCAGGGGTGATCACTTTGGGGGCTGCTGCTCTTCAGACTCACCAGGTCCTGGCTAAGAAGGCAAACGATTAGGAAACATTACACACGTGGTGGTGGTTGTTTTGTTTTTCTTCCCCCTTTCCTGAGAGTATCCACTGCCCACTCTGTAAATGACAGGTAATGTAGACGGGCAGGCACACCCACAGCACTCAAGTGGACAGTTTCCTGCACTGCACAAGCCACAGGCCTCCCCTGCACCGTTACCCACAGGGGGAGGCTCCCGAGCCGAGGCGCGGACCTCTGCTAACAGCTGTGTGTAAAATCGCGGTGCTTCTCGTCGGGGTTTTATCCACGGAGCCTGGCTTTGCGAACCAGAGGGCTCCGCTCATTTCTGATGGAACCCCGGCAAATTCCGACCGACGCAGGGGGATCCTCTGAGCCTCGGCTTCCGGGCTGCGGTCGCGCCGCCGCCGGGCCCCCCGGGCCTCTCCCCACTCGGCAGCCCCGGCCCGGCTCGCGGCCCCGCCTCCCTCCCGCCGCCGGGCCCCCCGGGCCTCTCCCCACTCGGCAGCCCGGGCCCCGCCGCCGGTCCCCCCCGGCCTCTCCCCACTCGGCAGCCCGGGCCCCGCAGCAGGGCCCCCCGGGCCTCTCCCCACTCGGCAACCCCGGCCCGGCTCGCGGCCCCGCCGCGCCTCCCGGCCTCCCGGACGCCTGTCTGTCACCATCGAGGGCCGCCACCCCAGTCCCCGCGGGGCCCGCGCACCCCGGAGCCGGCGGCGACAGCAGCTCATCCCACTCCAGGTCCGACGCGCAGTCACCGGCCCGGGTGAGAAGCTTCGGCGCCGGTGCCCCGCTTTCGGCATCCCAGGAGGAGGTCAGCGTGGGGCCGCCCGGCAGCGCCGCGTCCGCGTCGCCGGTCTCCATCTCCCCGCCAACCCAGGCCGACGGCGGAACCTCTCTTCCCGAGCCTGAGTTCCGGTCCGGGCGGAGTGCACGTAAGGACGCACAGGAACTTCCGGTCTTCCCGTGACGACGCCAGCCCCGCGGCGGGCAGATACGCGCATGCGCTACCGTCAGCCTCCGCGGCCGGGTTCCGAGGCTGCGGGAGAAGGGGCTCGGGCGGACGCGCGCGTGGACGTCAGTTCATCTGCTGGGGGGCAGGGAGGGGGGTCGCGCGCACCGGGGACGGTTTTTGGACGTTGGCTCTGGCGGAGGAGCCGGTGACGCGGACCACGGGTTCTGAAGCCCAGGGCGGGATGAGCACGGCGGCGGGCCTGGACGGCCGGGGGCGGGGGACCCGGGGGCGGGGGCCTCGTCCCGCGTGACTGCGGGACTCCCGGTCTGGTGGCCCGGATGTGGGCTGTGTTCGCTGCCTGTCCTCGCCGCGCCGTCCACGCGGGTGCTCCCCCTGCAGGCGGGGCTGGGCGGCCTGGAGAGGCGTGTGTGCCCCTCGTCGGGTCTTGGCGCTGCACTTGATTGTGTTGGTTACTTGGGACAGATTCCCGCTCAGTGTGCGATTCGCCCGGAAGCGCTGCCCCGGAGCTTTCTCCAGGCTCCAGCTCTACACGTGAGCCGCAGCACCACTCAGGGCTTTGTCTTCGTGTGTCGTGTCAAGAAAGCGAGCCCAGGTCTTTGGGCGGGCATGCTAGGCAAGCAAGCGCCCAGTCCCTGGTCCATTTAATTGTTTTTTCATTCAAGTGTATTCTCCACCCAAAAAAGTTTACAGTAACTTTTTGCCTTGTGTTTACCATATTGAAAGGAGAAGAAAAATGATGTATTTTTTTCTCTTCTATAGGTCACCACCAGAATGTATAGTAGGGGAATTCGCCAGGATTGGGAGAAGCTATCATCCTAGCTACTTGAAAGGCTTAGATTAAGAGGATCTAATTTCTAGACTAATCCAGGTGTACATTTGAGACCCTCTTACAGCACTAGGGCACAATGGAGCGTGTCTGTCACGAGAGCTACATGGGAAGCTAAAGTCAGGAGGATTACAGGATTGGCGACCCCTGGCCAATAAGAACAAAATCTCTCCAAGACTACATCTCAATGAAAGAAGCCACATGGTTGGAGCTCCCTGTCATCAAGCTATGACCTATGATAGGAAGCATTGAACAGTGATAATATTGTGAACCATGCACAAGGTGCAAGAAGAAGAACCCTCTCTAAAAAAAAGAAATTCCAGGGCCTGGCACCAGTGGCTCAAGCCTATAATCCTAGCCACTCAGGAGGCTGAGATCCTCATGAGGATCGTGATTCAAAACCATCCTGGGCAAAAAAGTCCACGAGACTCAGCTCCAGTTAAACACCAAAACCAAGAAGTGGTTCTGTGGCTCAAAGTGATAGAGCACTAGCCTTGAGCTGAAGAGCTCAGGGACAGGAGTCCAGGCCAGAGTTCAAGCCCCACAACTGATAAGCAAACCGGAAGTACAGATTATATGGGGGGTGGGGAGGTTCACAGCAGAAGCAGACATGACCTCAGAGGATGGGGAAATACTTTGGACTGGACGACCTCCCACTGCTTCCAGACATGCCAGTTGCCAAGGTTACAGTGCTGGGCAGGGATTTCCTGGGTGCATAGGAAAGAGCCAAAGGAAGAAATCATTTCTCCCAGGCAGACCCTAACACTTACCTCCAATAAGCGCCCCAAAGGCCAAAAGTGAAGCTGCTATTCAAGTAGTAGAGTGCTAGCCATGAGCATAAAAGCTCAGCTACAAGCCGGCACAGTGGCTCATGCCAGTATTCCTAGCTACTCAGGATCGGAGGATCAAGGCTCAGAGCCAGCCTAGGCACAAAAGGACCTGAGGTTCTTATCTCCAATTAACCTCTAGAAAATGGGCTTGGCTCAAGGGTAGGGTGGTAGCCTTGAGCTGAAGAGCTCAGGGACAGCACCCAGGCCGAAATCAAGCCGCATCACACAGACACACACAAAAGCTCAGACTCCTCCTTCGCCTCCTCAAAAACAGGCTGGAACCATGGCTATGGGTAGAATACCTGCCTAGTGAGCATGGCCCTGAGTTCAAGCCTGTTACTACCAGAAAGAAGAAACACAACCAGAGGTCTGATACATAATCTAGAAACCGTGTTGGTTGCCGGGAGTTTGGCTTAGTGGTAGAGCTTGGCTAGCATGCATAAGGCCCTGGGTTCGATTCCTTGGTGCCAGAAAAGCCAGCCGTGGTGCTGTGCTTCAAGTGGTGGAGCGCTAGCCTAAGTTCAAGCCCCAGGACTGGCAAAAACCAACCCGGATACGTGGTACAGACCCCGTCTCAAAGCAGACACTCCCAAACTGGTCTTGAACTTCACGTCCCACGCAGAAATGAAATGGGCTCCAAGCATCCCTTGCGGACCCCGCGCTTGGCCGTTTCCTCCGCCACCCCGCTAGGGGGCGCGGCAGTGCCGCAAGGTCCGCGCATGCGCACCCGGGCGGCTCAATTCCGCCGACTCCCGCGCCGGCCGCGCTATGACGGCCACGGAGGCCGGGGCGGCGGGCGGCCTGGGGCCGTGCACGCTGGGGCTCTGCGTCCTTTGCGGCTTGCCGGCGGCAGGAAAGTCGACCTTCGCGCGGGCCCTCGCCCGCCGGCTGCAGCAGGAGCGAGGCTGGGCGGTGGGCGTCCTCTCCTACGACGACGTCCTGCCCGAGGCTCCCCCGGACCTGGGGACTGGCGCGCGGCCGCGGGTCAGCACGGGGCGGGGCCTGCGGGGGCGGGGGCGGGGCCGGGCGGCTCAGGCCGAGGCTGCCATCAGCGATCGTGCACACGCAGGCCGGACCCGGGCGAGGAGCCGGGTCCCCGGCGGGTTCCACGCGTTCCCGGCGGGT
Organism: Megascapheus bottae; assembly: GCF_031878675.1. Lineage (NCBI taxonomy): Eukaryota > Metazoa > Chordata > Mammalia > Rodentia > Geomyidae > Megascapheus > Megascapheus bottae. The sequence continues at coordinate 6,941,207 of NC_143523.1, read as the reverse complement.
TCCACGTTCTGGGGTGTCCCCGGCTGGCCCGGCGGCCCGGCCTGGCTTCCAGGCAGAGCTGGGCTGCGTGCCCAGGAGACCCGTGGAAGTCCCTCGTCGTGCATCCCTTGGCAGACTTCTCGCCAAGCTGTGGAAAGATCGTTCAAAGATGCCGCCTCGGCCAGTTGAGCACCACGGTCTGTGGGGCTGGAACCACTTGGGAAACCGCAGAGACTGACCTAACGAAAGGCAGTGCTGGTGTCCGCCTAATCGGGGCCACCCTGCTCTGTCCGTGCTGGGGGCAGGAGAAATAGCTGTTCTTAGCTGACGACCAGATAGGTAGGTAGTGTCTGGGCTAAATGCACGTTTCTTTGGCTTTCTTTCCTCTTAAACCCCCAGCAAGATGCCGCACCCTGGAAAAGCACGTAGGAAGAGGGAAGACGCCCTCCGGAGTCACTACCCTTTGAAATATTCTGAAATTTTAAATTGTTCTTTTTTTAATTGGTCAATGCCTGAGTGCAGATGAATTCACACACATGCAATTATGATGTGACTGAGTGTACGCAAAGATGCAGTATGGTTAGCATGTGGAAAATCTTTTCATGAAAGTGTATCTGCTTCTTCAATCTTGGTTAATTGTGAGGTAAATACAAAATCAGGGTGGCACTGGATTTACTTGAATGGTAGTATTTTTACCACTCAAGCGAAAGCAGAAAGTTGTCACTGGCTGTATTTCCCCTTACTTTTATTAATGTATGTTTTTTACTCTTTATAGAGGCATGGGAGTCACTTGGCTACCATGATTAGAAAATGTCACCGTTTATGGAGGGATACCTGTTTCCTTCTTGGAAGGTTCAGGTGATGCTTTATATGTGGTGTGATTCCGGTAGTAAGGCTGGGACAGGCAGGAGAAGGATCTCAATTTCTTCTCCTTATAATTTTTTTCTCGTGCTCTTTACACCCCACAACCAACATAAGAATATTTGTGTTCTCAAGCCATTTTTCTTGCAGTGGGCTTCCTCTGTCCCTTCCAATCCCATCTTGACTCTGGGAACTTTTATTGATTTACTTTTCTGTGTACAATCTTTTGGCAGGCAATTCAGAACCAAACCAGCACCATTTTTTTTTAGCTTGGCTGTTTTAATTTGGCAAGATATTGATTTTGGCTCCCTCTTTTTCTTACACAGCAATTCATTCTTCTTATTTATTCCCTCAGTTGTTCACTTAACACACATTTCTGGAACATCTGTTTGGTGCTAGGCACTTAGCTGGTGGCTGAATATACAGTGAAGTAGTGACCTGGCAGGGAGATAGCACACAGACCTCAAAACCTTAGCCTTGCTAGCATTGAGACACAATACGTACAGAGTGGGATATCTTGATAGGCAAGGGAAGTGCAGAATTACCTTCTGTATGTTGATAGGCAAGGGAGGTGCTGAATTACCTTTTGTATGTCAAGTCAAAAAGGCTCCACATAGCACTGGATAGAAACTTTCCAGGCAGAGGGGGAAGTAGATATGAAGACAAGATGCCAGGATGAACAAGGGATCTGTGGAAAACTCCAGATGGTTCAGTCCAGTATGCTGAAGTGGCATAGCGGGCAGAGGGTGCAAGTGAACCAAGATAAAACCACCCTTAGTGGACAAAGCCTAATGTGAGTTCCTGTCTTCCATCTTTTGTAGCCATCCCGATGGAAGACACTTCGACAGGAACTGTTGAAGTTTCTGGAATGCTTCTTGATGATTGTCATTAATGGGGGTCAGATGTCTGCCCCAGCCAACATGGCTGAAGCCATGTGGGAAGATTTCATAACCTGCTTAAAGGATCAAGATTTGATATTTCCAGTGGTATCTGAGACCCAGTCTTGCTACATCTTGGCAAAATCTGTCATTTCTAAACCTTTGCTTTTGGTTTTAGATGACAACTTTTATTATCAAAGTATGAGATATGAAGTCTACCAACTGGCTCGGAAATGTAATTGAAATTTTTTTTCCTTACACATGGATAGAGTTGTTCATATTTCAGAAATCACTGTTGTCATTCCAGGTGTCAGTGGGTCATGCCTGTAATCCTAGCTACTCAGAAGGCTTGAGCTCTGAGGAGGGTGGTTCGAAGCCAGCATGGGCAGAAAAGACTATGATGCTTTTATCTCCAATAAACTGCAAAAAGAAAAAGGAAAGAAAAAAGAAAAGCCAGAAGTGGAGCTGTGACTAATGTGATAGAGTAACTAGCTTTGAGGAAAAAAGTTCAAGGGTAGTGCTCAGGCTGAGCTCAAGTCCTAGGACTGGCACACACGTGCGCGCGCGCGCACACACACACACACAAATCACTACTGCCTTCAGAAAGATTATGTTAGATTTTGGAAGTCTACATGGATTTAGTTTTAAAGGGTGGCTGCTAGGTGAAATTTGACCTGCTGCAGAAGGAATGATCTGTCCTGTCTGATATATGTATTTCACATTTTGGGAAGCTAGATTGGTAATTTGGTTATTTTAAACTGTTTTCAGATTCATTAGGCTTTTGCCAGCTCTATTTAGACTGTCCTTTGGAGACCTGTTTGCAGAGAAATGGCCAGAGACCCAGGGCAGTACCTAATGAGACTATCCACCTGATGGGGAAAAAAATAGAAAAACCCAACCCTGGGAAAAATGCTTGGGAACACAACAGCCTCGCAGTTCAGAGTCCAGTGTGTTCAACGGAGGCCAGGTATCCTACTCAAACCATTCTTCCTGGTGATCATTGCTGCTGGGCATGAATAAATGCTCAACCACAGTGGTGGCTTAGCTTATCTACACACAGGCCTCAGAGTGTTGTGTACAAGAACAAGCTGAAGTCCAAAAGATCACCTTGCCCAAATTCAGTGAACTTGTAACCCCTGAGTTCTGAAGCCATAGTTTGTATAGTAACTATCAAGAATGTAACTTCCCCACAAGGTCCCAGGAGAATGGTAAGTAGCACACATCTTTCATACACTCAGCAAGGTATAGCAATCTTAGTAGATTGCCTAGTTTTCTTTTCTTTTTTTTTTCAGAAAGAAGTCTGAGTGCTTGCAGGTATAGCTCAATGGCAGAGCACCTGCTTTGCCTGTGTGAGGTCCTGAGTTCAAGGTCTAGCTTTGCTAAAATAAAGTTCCTAAGAGCAGAATTATACTGGAGCATGATTTGTGTTAGAGCTCTCTGTAGTAACTCTGCTAGTAGACATATGTGAGTCACAGGTTCTGGGCTCTAACGCTCCATTCACCACAGTCTTACAATAGCGCATTTCCAGTAGAAATTTCTGTAATGATGGAAATGTCCATTTGCCCTATCCAGTATGGTAGCAGAATGCTACATGTGACCTTTCTACACTTAAAAATATTGGCAGCATCTGGATGCAGAATGGAGGCCAGTGGCTATGGTCTTGGATATATAGTCCTCAACGTATGTTGTCCACATTTCCTTTTTTTTTTTTTTGCCAGTCCTGGAGCTTGAACTCAGGGCCTGAGCACCATTTCCTGTCTTTTCCTATGTATATGGTATTGAGGAAACGAACTTGGGTCTTTGTGCATGCCAGGCAAGCACTCTACCACTAGGCCAAACTCCCAGCCTCCACATTTCCTTAGTTTAGCTTTTAAAGGCTGTTTAAAATGTCATTCCTCAAAATGTTTAGCTCCCAGGTTACATTTTCCTTAAAATGTATAATATACCCTTATGAGTGACTAGGCAGTTCATCCAGACAAGTTATTGAGGTTTCTAGTGTTGGGGTAATATCTTAACAAACTTGATGGGAGCCTTTAATTAATTAGTTGCTCCTCTTGTGGCGTAGTTCAGGCTGTTCTTGGAAGTGAATGCTTGGTTAGATTTCTGGATGTCCTGTGGGAATGGCATCAGTTATCTCACCACTGTGACACCAGGGAGATGCAAAATGCATTTCTGTAGTATCATGCCATAATCTGCATTGCGATCCTGTGTCTTAAAAACCTGTCATCTGTGCTCATTTCCAAGTAGTCACGAGGTAACTGAAGGGGTCAAGGTTGAAAAATGATCTTTTCCAGGCTTCTCTGAAGTACTAATAGCAGCAGGAGTCACGGAGCAGACACACACACAGTAAGAGGTGTGTTTCAGAGCACCTGATACACACAACCTCATCCGATCCTTACAGCCCCTTAAAGGGAGAAACTTCTGAGGCAAGGGAAGGGAGGTGACCCAAACCCGGGCTCTTCCCAGTGACAGAGAAGACCACGAGATAGAAAGATCATGCACTAAGTTCACAGACTTAAAACTGTTCTCTTCTACTCCCTGTGCTCTGAGTAAAATCCAACTCCCAACATGACTCTCAAGTCTTAATAACTACTAGCTCTTCACTATCATATCCTGCTATTCTCTCCCCCCGCCCCACCTATAAACCCCAACTGGCTTTCTCCCATTAGCATGAACTTGTTGCATTGTGCCTGTGGTCTCCTCTGCCCTTCCTACATCCTTCAGCTGACTGCCTGGCCATCTAAGAAAAGTCAGCTGGACTCTGGGCACTCATAAAAATGGTTCCTTGGTTTACTGTCATTCATCTGCACAAAGTCCACCTGTCTCTCACCGTTGCATGATCAGTTTGGAAAAGTAAGGGTCACGTAGTACTTCCCAGATTAGCAGCTTAACATGCAGTTACACAGTATTTTTCATATAAAATGGTGTTTGTTAAATAAATGGATTCTACCTCTGGCCAGTGAAGAACTTTGCTAATTCTTATCCAGTAGATAAGAAGCCAGAAATAAGACTTTTTTTTTTCTTTTTTTGCCAGTACTGAGGCTTGAACTCAGGGTCTGGGCACTTGACTTTTCTCTAAGATAGAACTTTTATAGTCTACAGTCCAGAATTTAATAGGGGAAAGTAATGGCTTTCAAAGCTTACTAATGTAGGAAATCAGTATTTTATAAGCAGGTAGCTAGTGCAGCTGGATTTACAAATGAAAGGTAGCTTCCAAATTATTTCATTTTTGTTCCTTTAAAGACCTTGAGTTACACCAAGATCCTTTAGTATTAATACAAGTTTTTCAAAAACATGTCTGGTATGAGAACTTACTGTATTTTATCCCACTTTCTCCTCAGCCTGGAGGTGACTGAGATATTGCTTACCGCCTTGGAAAATCCCGTGAAACACGCTGAGAACAATGTGGAACAAAAGGTCAGTCTTCCAGTAGACTCAGAGCCAATGAGAAGGAACAGCTTGTATAGACCTTTGAACTTTCAGTGAGTAAATTGAACTTTTGGTGAGTGATAGTAAATAAAAAATGCTTGGCATCTCACTAGCCTTCAGCTTCTGATCCTGATGCAGTGGGTGCTGGCAGCCTGTGCTTGTGGCTGGCTGACTATAGCCTCCAGTTGAGTGATTAGGAACACTGGATGTCGATGTTATGTTACATACAATAAACAAGGATAGGTGCATTTATACCACAGAGCTTTTCTTTCCTGAAAAGCCCAGTTATTAGACATTCTCCAGGATATTGCTGGGGACTGCAGTTCATAGCTAGCTGAAATTTATTTTGTACCCTCTCCTGGGAAAAAGTCACCTTAACTTTTCTTATTATGCCTTCATGTGGGCCTCCTACATTCTATTCATTTTTTTAAACAGAACTGTTCCAATAACAATGTTTATGCCCCACAGGAAACAGACAGAATAATTTGTTCTGCTAACATTCTTCATAAAGCGGATCAGGCACTCCGAAGAACTGTCTCTCAGACCATGAAGGAAGCAAAAGGTATGAATTGTTAAGTAGTTTCATTGATGTGATGACTCTCCTTCACACTCAGGTAGTCTATCAGCTCCCAAACCTTCTATCATGTTTCCAAACGTACATACAGTTCCATTACATGTAACTTCAGTTCAAATTCTGCCCCTGAATCACCACTGATATTCCTCCATTTACCCTCCCAATAAGTTTACTGACTAGCTACTTTTTTATTAGGCCTTTTTCTAAATGCTAGAACCAGTTCCTATTGGAATCAATAGGAAGCAACATTTTACCAAGAAAAAGACAAAAAAAGTAACTATATGAATATTTGTGAGTGCTCTGAAGAAGTGGGGTATGGCACTGTAGAAGGCTTCTCAGAGAAGACGTTTAAGCAGAGATGTAAAGCATGTATAGAACAAGCATATATCCCAAAGCCTACTCCAGGCAGCAGACATTTTACCAGAGCAAAAGTTGTTTGAAATATTCTGGAATGGAAGAGAGGCCATTGAACCTGGAGTAGTAGTTAGGGCTACATACACAATCAGCATGGAGTTTGAACAAGGACATCTTGTGAATCTAAATTAAACAGATAAAAAAGGTGACAGTTAATAAATTTATAAAAAGAACTTGAATTTTAAATTTTGATTTGTGAATCAAATAATAGCTAACATTTATTTACTCTTTTCATATGCTAAGCAAGAGCTTTATTGTTCTTTATCTTTCCAATTCTGTAAATGGGGCATACTTTACAAATGGCAAACTTACATATACAAAATCTGTTTAAAGCAGCATTATTACTGATAACCCAAAGGTCACTGGACCTGTCGATACATACACTAAAATGTTATTCAGTAAAGTAAAACTCATACAGGATATAATGTGGAGAAGCTTAGAAATACCCAGACACCAATGGCTCATCTGTAATCCTAGTGACACATAAAGCTGAGATCTGAGGATCACAGTTCAAAGCCAGCCTACACAGTAAAGTCCACAAGACTCATCTACAGTTAGCCACCAGAAAACAGGAAGTAGAAGTTATGGCTCCAAGTGGTAGAGCACTAGCCTTGAGGAACGGAGCTGAGTGACAGTGCCCAGACCCTGAGTTCAAGCCCCATGATAGGTGGGACACAGACTCACACACACACACACACATACACTATACCAATCACAAAACACCACACAGTCATACGAAATGTCTAGAGCAGGGAAATCCTGAGGTAAAGTAGGTTAGAGATTACTTAGAAGTTATGGGGAAAAGTAAGATGGTGATGGTGGTTATAAGGGCGACAGCTAAAGGGATTTTGGGTTATAAAAATGTTCTAAAATTGACTGGGAATGTTTCTACGTGAATGTTATATACCACTGAATTGAAATTTAGGTGAATAAATTTATGGTGAGTATTTCTCAATAAACAAAATCTCAGATTCTCAGTGCCCTTATAACATGCGATTCTGTACTGAACACAACAGATAGAATATTCCCTCACTGTAGAATTGTTCATGTGACAACTCTTCAAGGTATTACCAGTTCTCAAAATCAAAATGTTTTTTTTTTTTGGCCAGTCCTGGGCTTGAGCTCAGGGCGTGAGCACTGTCCTTGGACTTTCTCAAGGCTAGAGCTCTACTGCTTGAGCCTCAGCACCACTTCTGGCTTTTTTCTATGTATGTGGTACCGAGGAATTGAACCCAGGTATTCGTGCATTGCTAGGCAAGCACTCTACCACTAGGCCAAATCCCCAGCTCAAAATGTCCTTTCTTATGTCTGCTTTTGGAGGCAAAAGTTTTTGAGTTGGCTATCTTGGTTATTCGTTAGCCACAAAGAATCTTCCTCATTTTTTTTCCCCTGCTCATTAACAGTAAGTTATTTACATTCTCTGAACTGTTTCACATGTCTTTTCTGGATTATATCAATGTGACCTTTTGTCTGCAAATTATAATGTAATTGTAATGATTTATAGAATATCCAACTGGTTTACCTGATGTAATTAAATTAATTTCCTAGACAGTCCAGATTTATTTAGAAATAACTTGAGGGGCCAGGAGTTTGGCCTAGTGGTAAGAGTGCTTGCCTAGCATGCACGAAGACCCAGGTTCAACTCCTCAGTACCACATACATAGAAAAAAGCCAGAAGTGGTGCTGTGGTTCAAGTAGTAGAGCTCTAGCCTTGAAAAAAAAAAAACAAAAACCAAGGACACTGCCCAGGCCCTGAGTCTAAGCCTAGGACTGGCAAAAAAAAAAAAAAAAAAGAAAAGAAATAATTTGAGACTATCTTTCTATTTTAGATGAACAAATACTTCCTAACAACTTGAAACTTTTAGCAGAAGAACTTAACAAGCTCAAAGCAGGATTTTTGGAAGATCTAAGACAAGGAAACAAATACCCATGCTTCCCACAAACCACTGACATATCAGATGTCATTTCTTCTTTTTGTAATGAGAAAGATAATATCATGCAAAAGTATTTTTCAAAGCATCATTAAAATTTCTGGATTGCCAGTAAAATATCTGATTTGGGTTTTTTTTAATTTATAAAATTTTACCTTACCAGATATTTTCTAAGACAATGTGTTTCCAAAGACTTTCAAATAAAAAAGTGTAAGATCTCTTTGTCATAGCAGAAATGACTTAAGTGAGCTACCTGTGAGATGTGGCATGGATGATTAAGCCTTAGAGGTGGTCTTCCTCTCTAATAGCACAGTTGAATGGATCTGAAAAGAAGTATCTGAAAATAAGTAGAAACACGTTACAAACACATCTGTTTTAAACTCCTGATAGTAGTTTTCTTGGTAAGACATTCTAGAAATCCAAACTACTGTAGCCATAATTTTTTTATTAACCTTTTACATACATAGAAGGAAATTACTAAAAAACGAATTTGATACTAGTTTTCAAAAAAGAAAAAGGTCATACAAAGTGTTATTATTTTATTTATATATTACAAAAGCAAAGTTTCATTCACAATATGAACTACATACCATAGTTATTTTAGCATTAAACTGCTTTCTGGACCCCTAAAGAATAAAGTGGATTTTACAACCATAATGCAAGATTTATGCATTGCATACAAAATATGTTCTTTACTTAAAGTACATATAAACAAAAAAAAGTTCTAGAAAGCATACACCCTCTAAGACTAATGAAAAAGTCTTTAGCAGGGAATTTAATTTTTAATAACTTCCATTTGACAAATATTTTTACAAAAATTGAAGAAGTTTATTTATTTTAGTAGTAATTCCCTTTGTCAAACAATTCTGCAGATGAATGGTAAACATTTATTTCTAAAATGAAATAGCATTGGAAATACCCAATGGAATTTTCAAAGTAAAGTCTAGCCTTCACTTGAATTTCAAGAAGTTGTAGTTATATTACATTAGTAAAATCTGAAATAAAATTATTCCCTGTTAATCTCTTCACAGTTTCTTAAAAAAATATTAGTGGAGATAAATTATCTACCAACTTTAAAAATCTAAACTTATATGTTCACTGAACAAAAATAAATTTAGTTTCAGAACATTGCCTGTTAATGGCAAAGTACTATAAATAGTGCATGTTAAACTTTTCCTAACTTATTTCTATAAAATATTTGAGGAAAAATAAAATGAGAGGAACATATTCAATCTGTAAGGGAAGATCCTAATATCTTTCCAAATACAGAAATTAACTCAAGAAATTCAAATAAAATCTAAATCTTAAAAGTGAAGCTCCAAAAAAGTTTCAAAGGTAGATTAGCTTCAGAAATTTTAGTGCATTTACAATTGTAACCTGTAAGCATCAATACCTTTGGGATACTAACTGTGCTCTTTAACTTAGAAGAAAATTACAACTTTTCATTCTAGTTTAATTATGAAAAAAGTCTTTTCCATATTTAAAGTGAACCTTCAAAACATTCATTTTTAGTTTTAGGGAAAAATGTATTTGTCACTGTTTGGCCCAGAATATACAGATAATAAAGCTGATTTTAAGAAGAGTTGTTCCATTTGTGTCTTGTGTTTGAGATGGGGTTCTTGTTGCCTAGGCTGGCTTTGAACTCCTGAGAAAATGCCACCCTCCTGCCTCAGTCTCCTGAATAACTACAGGCAGGTACCACCACCCTGCTTCTTTTTTAAATGAGCTTTTTCATCTTCTGTTCTGGGGTATTGCTTTTATTTCAATAAAAGAGAAAAAAACGATAATCACAAACACTTCCAAATGTCAACCTGTTTTCTTTCTGAAAACTGATAAATACCAGTCAAGTTATACATTTGGAAACTTTCACTACAACTAACCTGGGCAGTAAGTGACTTAAGTAAAACTGAAACCACTGCAGAACTTTTAGGGTGACAAGATTTGAGAAGAACTGTAGTTCAACAGTGCCCTTGAAATGAGCACTCAACACAAGCACTCCTTTTAATGGCTTTCTGGTATTGGGAAGGGAGGACTCCTGACCTTAGCACTTGGGCTTTCAATGGCCAGATATTGCCTGTTTCTTTTTTACTAACTATAATAAGAGGAGGGGTCATTTTCATGTTTTTTTTAAAAAGCTTAACAGGGTATTTTTTTAAGGGGTCAATTAATATTTTCAAGAATAAAAATCAAATTAAAAAACAAAATTTTTGCAAAGTACAAAGAAACCAACAGTAACAATATTTTATTGTTTGATCAAGCTCTCTTCAGAGTAAGCTAGTTATTACACGGTATAAAAAACAATAGCCTCTTATTCAAAGTGAACTATTCTAAATCTATTTAGCAAGTATTAACTTCTATAAACAAATGTGTTTAAATGTGTTTTATATCCACGTTCACACCTCTTATCCTTCCTACTAAGGCGACAATTCAATCACAGTTTCCATATAGTACTGTCACTGTACATGAAGACTTTTACAGTTGGAATTCACAGAAACTATTTTAAATGGCCAGCTCTGAAGAGGAGACCAGGATCTGGTTTTTGTGAGTATTTCATCACATTTCCCAAGTGTTTCTATAACCACCTTTTCTAGGCAGTTACAGGAAATAAATGGATAGAAGGCAGGAACAGGATACTTCAGAGATTTCTCTGAAGGGCTGCATCTTAATAGGGTGGACGACTGCCACTGTACCTCTTTGGTCATCAAAAGAATAGGAAGAGTAACAGATTCTCACTACAATTACCAATCTCACTTGACATTAATGTCAGAATAAACTGAAAAGGTAGATTTCATCTGAAAAGAAAACCATCCATACTCTAGTGTATTTGCCTATAGTTAAAAATAAATTGGAAGTATAAAAATGCAATGAAAATCTTAACATGTTTAAACTAGACACTGAACAAACTATTTTAAATACTAAACACAACTTCCTTTCAGAACTTTCACCTGTATTTCTAACTTTAAAAGAATTGTTTTCTATATCCCCTTCTAGGAAAAAGGATTTACTACAGTGAAAGGGCTTTATTCTTTATCAGTTGAAACTGATTCAACTCAAGATATGTGAATAATACTTCAATCAAAAGCAATTTTAAAGGCAGTTTCTCTACAAACACTGAAACACATTGTGACAGATTTTTAAGAAAAAAGTATCTTCTGCTGCTTTGAAATGTGGCAGAAAAAGCATTTAGCTTTCATGTGTATATTGAAGTATCAAGAGTATGGAAAACCTTAATGTCTTAATGGACCATAACTGTAGAAAATATAAATGAACATTTGTGTAGGATTATGACTGTACTTCAATCCTATCTAAATGAAAGAATAGTTATCAATGTGTCCTAATTTTTCTAATAACATAAATAACCCTGACCAGATTTTTTTTTTTACAAAAAAGGAAAAGGAAAAGTTTTCCACCATTAAATTTACATTTTATAACGGACAAACTTTAAATTAGCACACACCTTATTAGGGATGACCAAAACAAAAAGCAAACTACAAAGCCCCAAAGGCCAAAGCAAGTCCATGTGACTGTTTTCAATGTTGATTGTGTTGCCCTCTTGCAAAGTGGCAGGCAAAATCATACTTGTTTTTACATTTGCATCCACATATATTACACTGGAAAGGATTCTCGTAGCCATGACATCCCATATGAATCGTGTAAAGGATATTGTCTGCAAAGTACATGTCACAGTGCTGGCAATGGTGCAGAAGCTGAGGATCCTGGACTGGCAGCGTTGGGGCTGGAGTACTTGGCTGGCTGTTTCCTATGCTGGGAGTACTGGTGTGGGCACTGGGTTCACTGCTGGGCCCTGCCACTGGACTGTAATTCCTCTGACTGTGTGATGGCCTTGGCTCAGGGCTTGTAGGAGAGGAGCTCTGAGGAATAGTTGCTGACACAGCAGAAACTACTGCTTGGGTAGAGGGCTGCTGAATCATGAAAGGCTTTTCATCAGGGCAGGGAACCACGTCAGGGGATGCAGGGTTTTGGTTTTCAGGTGGCAAACTGGATAACTGTCCTGCTAGAGTGGAGAGCTGATTTAAAGGGTTGTCAACCATAAGTTCTTGAGGGTCTCTTGGCAAGCCACTAGTTGGTGTGGTTTTTGCCATACTTTCATAGGAGTCAGTCTGGATGTTTGGAATTTCATGGGTAAAGTCACTAAGGTAGTCTGGCTTCTGAACCACCATAGAAGGCGGACTTAAGTTGATAAGTGCTCTTCTGCTATACCCTAGATTGCTTGTTTTTTTCTGTAATACACCCCACATTTTCTTGTTGCTCAAGGAAGACCTGGTACCTTTAATTGGTACCATTTTATGCTTGCGCCTTCGATGATGAGACAGGTTGCTTCGATCACTACAGCGGAAAGAACACAATTCACATTTGTATGGTTTCTCTCCAGTATGGGAACGCATGTGGGCTTCCAGATGACGCTCATAAGCAGAAGCAAATGGACATAAATGACATCTATGAGGCTTCTCACCTGTTTAAACAGAAAAAAATGGAAGAGAAACCGCAAGAATAGCTCATTTACGGGAAATTTCATATTTGTCCTTTCACAGGACTTGAAACAAATAAAAGTGCTTTTCAGAAATTCACATTTGCATAAATTATTCAAAACCAAATAAGTCTGTAAATTGAAATGCAGCCCAAGGATTCATCAGCAATAATTGCCAATATACACTTAGATTCTATAATTCAATTTAGTACGAAAACTGTTATGGCTTAAACAGGCACTTGCAGAAAGAAAGTAACAATAGTATTCCCTACATAATAGTGATTGTGGGACGAGGAGCATAGTGTAATGGCAGAATGCTTGCCTAGCATGAAGCACTGAGTTTGATTCCTCAGTATCATGTATACAGAAAAGGCCAGAAGTAGTGCTGTGGCTCAGGTGGCAGAGTTCTAGCCTTGAGCAAAAAGTGTCCAAGGACAGTGTCCAGACCCCGAGGAGTTCAAGTCCCATGACTAGCAAAAAAAAAAAAGTGATTATACCTACCACTAATAGCACTTAATAGGCCTCAGTTATATGTTCATGTATGTACCTGTAAATACTTGTTCCTAGATAATCACACATGTACATACACTCTCTTCAAGAGGAAAAAAACAAAACAAAAAAACCTGTAAGAAATTTTCTTTTTCCTAAAAAGTCCTTATATGAAGCCACGCATGGTGGCTCACGCCTGTAATCCTAGCTACTCAGGAGGCTGAGATCTGAGGATTGCAGTTCAGAACTAGCATGGGCACTAAAGTCTGTGAGATTCTTATCTCCAATTAACCACTAAAAACTGGAAGTGATGCTGTGGCTCAAGGGGTAGGATGGTAGCCTTGAGCTGAAGAGCTCAGGGACATCGCCCAGGCCCAGACTTCAAGCCCCATGACCAAAAAAAAAAAATCTTTATATAAAAACAGCTTCAAATGTAAATGAAGCACCTGGTGCAAATGAACTATGTAACATATCTCTTCAACACTGCAAATGCTTCTCTTCTTTCTCTACCTTTCCTCTCTTGAGTGCTATGAAAAACAATGTTAAAGCTGGTGCCCAAAGAGTGCCCAAATACTTAAAAGACATTCTTAGAAGCTGGGCACTGGTGACTCATGACTATAATTCCAGCTATTCAGGAGGCTGATATCTGAGGATTATGGTTTAGAGTCAGCCTGGGCAAGAAAGTCCATGACTCATCTCCAATTAGCCATCTGAAAACTACAAATCGAGCTGTGGCTCAAAGTGGTAGAAGCACTAGTCTTGAGCAAAGTTACTCAGGAACAGTGCTTAGGTCCTGACTAAACCCCACAACCAACAAAAATAATTTAAAAAATAACCTGGCATATGATGGGGGTCACATTCATATAACAAATCATGACCATCTTCTATGTGCCGGAAACCCTGCTAGCTCTCGGGTTACTGAGATAACCTTGCCACCATCTCTGTCTTTAGGAGGTTTTCAGGCCATGAAGCACCCAGGACGTATAGTCTGGTCTGGATATAATCAGGAAGGTTTCTCAGAAGAATGATTACGGTCAAATATAGGTTTAGTACAGTCTCCAACTGTACAGAAGTTTCCCTATCTCTCACAGAATCAAGATAACTAGCAATCACTTCCCCACCTGAGCAGCAGGAAAATAATGACAATTATACAGAAGAAGAGGAACAATGTCTTGGGGAAGGACCTAGTTGACAAGAAACCTCACTTCCTACTATTTGTATGCTGGTAAGCTGTAGCATTGGAAAACCAGAGTAACATCCTCACCATTCAAATCTTACAATAATCTTTATTTGTTAACAATGACAACTACTTGGACTTGTTCTCTCTGGTCCTGCTCCTACCCTTAAAGAAATGGCTTTTCCAGCTGTTTCTCAATTACCTGTATGAATTCTAATATGTTCGATAAGCCGTGCTGTTCCTTTGCTGGCATAGTTGCAGTACCGACACTTGAGCTTCCCATCAAAGGTCCTTTCAAACCCGTCTACTAACATTCCTGAGTTTTCATCCAGGGAAACCTCAACAGATGGGTGATCCAGTCCATTTTGATCACCATCTGGTCCAGCTATAAACGAAGTATAGAAACAAAATTATACATCTCAGCCAACTCATTTTAGCATTTTAGTCTTAAGTAGTTGAAAAAAATCTTCCATAAATTGATAACTTACTTCCAAAGTTAAATTCATAAAATATCAAACTTTCTGAATACTCATTCTTATAGAGAAGCAGTTTTATATTCTGAAAACTTAGGCAAAAAGACCTCATATTTATACAAAATCATACTAGTCATCGACATTCTTTTGAAGAGAACAGGTGAGAGGACAGAAAGGGAAGTGGAGATTCAATGGATCTATGGCAGAACACACAGGGGTCGGAGGAGACTAGCTAGCCTCACCTACAATCTTAATAACCTCTAAAACCCTAACTCTATTTTCATCTAAATGAGTTTCCATCATTCTACTCACCTGACCCACATTGTACATCTTAGGCTCCACTGAGGGAAACATTCAAGCTAAGCTCATAAAGAAAAATATTGTACTGATACCAATGAATGTTAGGAATTTCAGAGCTAGAAAATGTTTGACTGTTTTCCATCTAGTCAGAATGTCTCTGCAAAAAAGAAGAATCTAAAAGGGTAGATCTCATAAGCAGGAAAATCAACAAATCTCAGGAACAAAACCCTGGTCACAAGTCCCACTCCAGGAATCTGTACACACTACTATTAGGTAGTGACAGTTTTATTCATATAGTGCCAGAGGGAAAAGAGTTCCCTCCATCTGGTAGAATGAGGTACTGGCATGGTCCATATAAGCCCTGTTTCATGGTACCTCTCACTGTCAGTACAAGGGGTAATTGCTAAGGCAAGTCAAATATCCAACACATACCAATTAAAGAGACAAAAATGTCTCCTTTCCTTCTATTGCTTTCCCATGCCAGTGATGCTCACATTTTGATATCTGAGGATTATATTTCTAACCAGCTCTCAGATAATGATCACAAGATCAGACCTTAAATCTCAAAGCCCTAAGCAATCTAGATCAGAAGTCAGGCTCTATTTCTATTCAACTATTCAAGTCTGCTATTGTAGTAAAAAAGCAGCTATAGAAAATACACTATGAAGTATCTCTGTGGATGAGCACTTGCCTAGCATATGCAAGGCCTTGTAGTTCCTAGCACTGTAAAACCCAAAAGGAAAATAAACCCACAGGAAAAAAAGATCTAAACAAATGAACATGTATGTATCCTATTAAACTTTATGGACAATAAAGTTTGAATTTTTAAATTTGTGTCATGACATTATTCTTTTTAGTTTTCTTCAACTACTTTTAAACATAAAAGCCATTCTAGCCAGGTATAGTGGCTCACAGATACCAAAGAAGCAGGCTAGTTCAAGGCTAGCCTGACAAAAAGTCTGTAAGAGACAGGCATCAGTGGCTCACACCTGTAATCCTCAGCTACTCAGGAGGCTGAGATCTGAGGATCGAAGTTCAAAGCCAGTCTGGGCACTAAAATCTGTGAGACTCTTCAATCAACCACCAGAAAACCAGAAGTGGCGCTGTGGCTCAAGTGGGAGAGTGGTAGCCTTGAACTGAATTGCTCAGGAACAGTGCCCAGGCCCAGAGTTCAAGTCTCACAACCACCACCGTCTTAATCAATGAACTGGGTGTGGCAGTCCGCACTTGCCATTTCAGCCAAACAGAAGGCATAGGCAGGTGGGGCTCAGGATAGACCCAGGCTACAAGCATGAGACTCTACCTGAAAAATACAAGAAATAAACTTACCTGTCTAGAAGGCTCAAATAGACTACCTGCCTAGGGAACTCAAGGCTCACTTCAAATCCCAGTGCAGAAAAGCAAAAATCAAAATAAAACAGAACTATAACACTTAGGCTTACAGACCATATGAAAGTAGCACTAGTTTGCTGACCCTGTACTAGGACAGAAATGGATTTGTCACCAAAACAGAAGACTGGTCACCAACAGCCACATCAGGGCTCTGCTTTCTTTACTCTAGTTTCTCTTCTTCAATAGGTAACCCTAGTCAGTCCTTCCTTCATTTTAAAAGATGAGAAATTAGTTTGGATTCTGATCTGCTCCATACTTCCTGAGTGGGCACTGGGTAGAAAAGCTGATATTTTAATTGCCTTTGGGTTCCTACTGCAATTAACTAACAGAATTTGGAGAACAAGCAGGGGATTGGAAATGCTAATCTTCTGACAAACGGTAAAGCATGTCATAGACCACATGGGTACTCTACACTAATGTGGAACACATCAGAGTCTGGGTGGCCCAGAAGAATGAGTACACTTATACAAGGCAATGAGTTAATAGTATTCAGAGGAGCCCACCTCCCTGAAGAGCCTCTGCTTCTTTGTCCCCACTAACCGATCCAGAAATCATGTTCACATGGTGAGTCTGCTGGGTCAGGTATTCCTGAAAATCTTTCACAAAGTCCAAAGGCTCTGGCTTCTTTTCACCCATCTTTGCTTTTTGTTTGTTGAAGTTTAAAGTTTGTTATACCTAGGAGGAAAAAGAAATGGAACTATTTTGTACCACTTAGGAAGATCTAGAATATAATAAAAACAGCGATAAAAACTATTTTGTCTTTCTCTCTGTAGTATCCTTTCCAACTTTTTTTTTTTTTTTTTTAAATTATGGGCTGTGGGACTTGAACTAACTCTGGGTCTGGGCACTGTCCCTGAGCTCTTCAGTTCAACGCTAGCACTCTACCACTCTGAGCCACAGCACCATTCTGGTTTTCTAGTGGTTAATTTTAAGGACTTTCATGCTTTGGTTGGCTCTAACCCTTAATCCTCAGATCTCAGCTTCCTGAGTAGCTAGGATTACAGGTGTGAGCCACCAGCACCCAACCTAATTTCTTAACAGCAACTTCTGTTTTTTTCTTTTCGGTTTTTTTTTTTTTTTGCTTTTTTTTTTTTCCCCACAGTTTGAGAATTGGACTCAAACTTGGTACCTGACATTTTCACTCTCATCTAATGCTCTATCAACTGAGCTATACCTCCAACCCCTTAATAATAACTTTTGATGACAAGTTCTTAACATAGTCCTACTTACCAACTTCTTTCCCCTTTACATTTAGAGCTGAATGTACCTTGTTTTAAGAAATCCTTGTATTGGGTCAGTATGGGGCACACACAACAATCCCACCTATTCAGGAGGCAGTTTAGGCTCTGCCTGAACAAAAGTTAGTGAGTCTCGCATCTCAATAAATAAGCCATGTGTGCTGGCATATGCCTATAATTCTATTTACATAGATAAGAATAAGTAGGAGGATGTTAGTTTAAAGCCAACCACAAACCAAAATAAAGGAACCCCTATTTGAAACAACACACACACACACACACACACACACACACGGCTTGGGGACATAGCTCAAGTAGTAGAGTACCTGCTTAGCAGATTCAAAGCTGAGTTCAAACTCTAGAAACACCAAAAACAAAACTCAAAGTAACAGAAAAAAAGAAAGAGTCTTAAGTAGGAAATATTTATCTACATTACTTGAAGATTGTCTCCAATATTTCCTCCTGAAAATTTTAGTACCTTTTACCTCTCCCATTTTCATACAGAATTTTAAGTATGGTGTAAGTTAAAAGGCAAAGCATGTTTCTCTAGGAATATATCTAATTGTCCTAGCTATGTGTATGTATTGAATAAACAGCCTTTCCCCAGTACACTCCACTAACGCCTTTCTCAATCAGGTGAGTATGTTCATGGAGCTTTATTTCTTGATCTTCTATTAGACTTACTGGCCCATCCGCACAATATATGCCCAATGATAATGAGAGAGGGGGAGGAGAGAGAGAGAGAGAGAGAGAGAGAGAGAGAGAGAGAGAGAGAGAGAGAGAGAGAGAGAGAGAGAGAGAGAGAGAGAAGTGAACACATGCCCGCACCTAACCCTCTTTTTGCTCTAGTTTTCAGATAGAGTCCTGCCGTACTAGTTGCATGGGGAAGGTGTTGAACAGTGAATCTTCCTACCTCTGCCTCCTCTGTTCTTAGGATTACAACTGTGAACCATCACAACCTGTATTGTTTTTTGAGATGAAGTCTCCTAACAATTTGCCTAGCCTGGCCTCCAATGGCAATCCTGCTGCTTACTACCCCTGCATAGCTGGAAATATAGTAGTGTGCCATCATTCCCAGCCAGGAAATCATTACATTGTTTTTTTTAAAAAAAAGGTGTGTGGGTGTGTAAGTCATATCACTTGTTTGTTTTCTAATAGTAAAAGTTGTAATTAAGAATGAAATTCTAACATTCATATTGCAATTTAGTACTACTTAATAACCAATTCTTACAAAACCTTAACATTTTCCCCCTGAAAATGAGTATACTCTGATAGGCTTCAATAAACAATATAAGCCATACCAAATTTTGATTAGAATGCCTAATATTGCCCTCTCTCCCCTACCGCTGGTATATGTGGCAGTGCAGTTAAATCACACCAATAAGATTGCCAGGAAGAAAGCAAAAGGAAATGGTATTTTTATACCTCCATCTCAAGCTTAAGAACATAAAGGAGCCCAATTACAGAGGATGGCTGACATATTTTGACAATTGGGGCTATTATCACATTGTCACATTAGAAATTTCACTGTGTTCCTTGCCATAAATTGTACTCTGCTTTTCAATTATGTATGATGGGCTAAAGGGAAAAAAAAGGGATGTCAACAAAACAAGAAAGTCAACATTGCAAACAAAGAAAAGCTCTTCTCAAATCAGAATTTCAGACATACAAATATGATTTTAACCTCAAACATCCTACATGATTTAAATTTTTTTATATCATTTCATTACTAAGCATCTGTGTACCACTTTCATCACCTCTATCCCATATATTCCAGGCAAAAGGCACATCAGGCCAAGCAACTGCAGAGCTCTAGGCTAGGGAACAGACTCAAAAATGAAAGGGAAGCTGAGCACGGGGGTCATGCCTGTAATTCTAGCTACGTGGGAGGCTGAGATGAGAGGATCATGGCTCAGAACTAGCTAAGGCATGAAAGTCTCTGAGACTCTTATTTCCTGTTAATCAGCAAAAAGTCAGAAGTGAATCTGTGTCAAGTAGTGGAGCACTAGCCTTGAACAAAAAGGCTCAGGAACAGTGCCCAGACCCTGAGTTCAAGCCCCAGGACTGACACACAAATAAAGAGGACTAAAAGTCTTTAGCTCAAAAATCTAGCTTCCTACATCTGAAGTCAGTATTCCTAAGCACAATATAATATTTTCAACTCTGAAAATATTCTCATTAAATTAGTTTTAATAGTAGTAGTAAAAAGAAAATATAGTTTTTTATGCAAACCATCTTACTGTCTTTAAAATGAGAAAGTTGAATCTATGAACTCTACAAATTATACTTGAAGATGCTGCTAAGGCAGAAATGAACAAAAACCTTTGCACACATAATAACTATGTGCATTTTGTCAGTTATAAATGATCCAGAGACAACTTAAAGTATATGGGGGATTTTACACATGCCTATAATTCCAGTAAGTGGGATGCTGATGCCATCTTTTAAAAAATAGAAATTGGGAACAAGTGTATTGGTTATATGTAAACCCTACTCCATTGTATGTAAATGACTTGAACATCTTCAGAATTTGGTATCTACAAGTCCCAGAACCAATCCCCATGTTGTCCCCTATAATTTAGGGACAGCTTTAAGAAATCCTCAGCAAACTAAAATTTTATTCAATGGTATCTTTCCAATGGGCCATGAACATTATACTTTGGAGCTTGTTGACTAAAAAATTACATACACAAAATATCATTGTGTAGAACTACATGATCACAAAAAAAATATATTAAAGCCTTCTCCAAGACTGATTTTGATGGTACATTCCAAGCCCTATCTATTTCTACAAAGCAAATATGTCCCTAAAATACATATATTGAAATCCTAACGTCCAAGATGATCCGGGTCTTCAGATAACTGAGTTGTGAGTGTGAAGTTCTCTGCAAAAGTTTGAAGACTATATCAAAGACAGGGCCTCCTCTTAGCTTTCTATGTAGGCCTTCACCAGACACTAGATCTTCCAACAGCTTGAGCTTAAACTTCCCAGCCCCAGAACTCTAGAAATGCTTGTTTAAACCAGTCTGTGCTCTTAGCTTGAACTAACTAATTATATCAATCAAGAGAAAAATTATTTTCAAGCATATGATTAAAACACAGGCAATGGAGAAAAATGAGGTATGTAGGAATTGAGGGGGTTTTGTTGTTTCGTTTTGTTACTTTGCAGTACTAGAATTTGGACTCAGGGTTTTATACATGATAGGCAGGACCGATATGTGAGTTACAACCTCAAAAATTGTTTTTTTCTCTCCCTTCCTTTCTATCTTCTCTCCCCTCCCCCTCTTTCTGTTTTGGTAGTACCAGGGCTTGAACTCAAGGCCTCAAGCTTCCTAGGGCTTGCCAGTTCAGCTAGAGCTCTATTACTTCAGCCACACTTCCAGCCAAAGAATTAAGTTGATATCCTAGAACAAGAAAATCTCTTTACATTCAAGAAAGTGACTTAAATTATTCTACAACCTTCCTGGTCTCTGATAAAAGGATTTGTATAAACTCCTCTGATCTGTCTTCATTCTCATAACTCAAATGTTGGACAGTATGCACATACATGCAAACACACATATGTATGGTACATGCACACATTCATTCATGAGTATGAAAATATATACACAAACGCACACACAGAACCTCTTAACCAGGAACTAATTAGTTAAAACAAATAGTACTAGAATGTGACATAGAAAACAACTGCAACAGAGGTAAAATAAAACAAGAACCAGAGAAGGGCTCTTTAACATACGCTCCTACAAACTGTAGAAGAATTTAATGAACAGCAAAGTATGCTTCATTTGTCACTAGATAAATGAAAAGTATTTAAATTTAAGAGTTACAAGCAATAAGGAAGAGTATTTAGCAACTAACATGCATACAATAACAATAACAATCTGTGGGTCTGGCAGTCCTATACAAAAAAAAAAAAAGTTCCTAGTGTCCAACAGATGTGTTACTTCTACTCCCTAATAATTATTGTTAGGGTCCAGTCCCCCACTATTAGGGTCCATGATCAAAGGAACGAGTCTGACACAAAAGCGGAAGTTAAAAACAGGTGAGTGAGAGAGGGACCCTGTCTAGGTCTAATCTCACAGGCTACTTTTATAGCCACCAGCCATGTGGTTGTGCTTGGCCAGACACAGGTGGTCAATGGAATCTCAACATACTTGAGTGAAGGCTGGGGCAACCACTGGCACCTTTGTTGTTTGAACTGACCTATCATCTAGGTGGGCTTCTGGCACACTGACAACAAAGGAAAGAGAGGGAGTTTCCTGGCAGGAAGGGGGTAGGGTGGGGGAGGAATTCTGGTAACTCCAGCTGGTTAAACTGCTCTTGTAATATGAGCTATTTTCAGGGAATTTACAGCCCCCTTAAGTACTCATCTGTCATGAAGACAGAAATGCCTATAGGGGATAGATTTTAGGGGAAGTCAAGAAAGGGGTCCCTTCAACTATGACCAGATTTATCTCCAAGGGAATACATACTTATTGAGAAGGCTGATACGTGAGGTGTGATTTGTGTGGGCCTTCAAAAAAGAACTGGAAGACAATTCTTGATTTCATAATTATCAAAAATTACTTGAAGGCAAAATTAAAAAAAAAAAAAAGGAACACTGTGATGAGGCTCAGAGATCTGACTGCATAAAAGTAAAACACTGCCAGCATGGTGGCTCACACCTATAATCCTACCTATTCAGGAAGCTGAGATCTGAGGATATTCAAAGCCAGCCCTGGCACTAAAGAATGTGAGACTCTTATCTCCAATTAATCTCTAGAAAATGGCAAGTGGGGCTGAGGCTCAAGAGGTAGGGTGGCAGCCTTGAGCTGAAGAAGTCAAGGACAGCACCCAAGCCCAGAGTTCAAGCCCCATGACCCATCAAAAAAAAAAGTAAAATACAAATAAAACTATGTTGGAAGAAATCCCAACTATGCAATCTAATCTTTTCAGTAATCAGTTCCACCTTTTTCTTACTACAACATTAATGAACTGTAGTGTAGTCAAAATCTACACTAGAGGCACGCCAGGGACTCCAAAAGGTCATGAAGAAAATTTCACCTGAAATCAAAGTCATACTAAGGTCTTCAAAGGAAAGCAAACCCTAAGTCAAAATACCTTATTAGCACCCTCAGGTTAAATGAACTAATAAAATGATGTGTGCCAATCATAGCATTATCAATGGCTGAAAAGAACTAAACAAAGATAGCGAAGGAACGAAGCAAAACAACAGCATCACATCGGCAAGAACTCCACAGGAGCACCCCAAAATAATAAGCATGTGTGACTCTCATCTTGTTACTGGTGATTTCTGAAGACTTTTTGTTATTTCAAAAACTTTTCTAAAACTAAAATTTTGAACAGCTACAGCTGAATAAAAACACTTCCTTAACCCTATTTAGAGACATACCTGTAGCAATGGTTTAAGAAAAACAAACAATATAGCCCAACAAGGATTATCTCTGATCCCACTTTCCCTCTCTCTTTTTTTTTTGGGGGGGGGGGTCATGGAGCTTGAACTGGGCGCTGTCCCTGAGCTCTTCAGCTCAAGGTTAATTGGAGATAAGAGTCTCAGGTCTTTTTGAGCCCCGGCTGGCTTTGAACCTTGATCCTCAGATCTCAGCCTCCTGAAGTAGCTGGGATGACAGGCGTGAGCCACCCCCGGGGCGCCAGCTTTTCCCTACGCTTTCTATCACAGTACAACGTTATGGTTTTCTAAGAAACACTGAGCCAGTAGGGGAAAAAAGAAGATCAGCTATCTCCATTCACCGCAACCAACTCCAAGAATACACATTCATCTCTAGCTATGTGAAGACGTGACATAAAAAAAAAATGAGAATTTTAAGACTGGTCTCCAGGTGTTTAGAAATGAGTTTGAGGAAGCTGAACCGAGTCTGCATGGGAGGCTCGTTGTGGGATGGGACTGGATGATGAGAAGGGGAAAGAGGGACACATACTGCATCAGAACACTCCTGCCACAAGGGAAGTGGGGGAAAGCGGTGGGGGGATGGGGATGGGGAGGGTGGAGGGCTCAGCAGCTCCCGAGCCCAATCCTCAACTGAAAGCCGGCCTGGGTGGGTGGATCCGGGAGGGCACGGGGGTGTGCGCGCCGAGGAGTTTACACCGCAGCCGCGCAGGCTCGTCTCTAACAAACTTTCTCGGGTCCCCGCGCTTGGGGCGCGAGGGCGCCTCGGGGTCCTCCTCTCCTGCCACTGCCCGGCTGGGTTCTGCGCAGCGCGCGCCGAGGGGTCCCCAGCCGAGCTGGACCGCGGGCTCTCGGGGCGCAGACGCCCCCGGGCGGGCCGAGCGGTCTCCGCGGCGGCCTCGCCCGCAGGCCGCCGGGGTCCCCGGGGCCGGGCGCGCACCCCGCGCTCGGGCCGACCCCGCCCCAGGGGCCCCGCGGGGACACAACAAACGAGGGGCGCCCCCCCCCCGCCCTGTTACCTGTCACGGCCCGAGGCAGCGCCCGGCGGCAGCCCGACGGCGCGGGCGCGCAAGCGTTGCCGGCCGGGACGCCCGCGGCCACGGGCACCGCGGCGCCCCGCGCGCCCGCCGCGCAGGCTCCGCGTCGCGACCTCGTACGCCGCCCGGCCGAGGCTCGGAGAGGGAGTCCGTCGGCCCGCGGCGATGCCGGTTCTGGCTTCCCTTCAGTCCTCCCCGGTCAACCGCCGCCCCGCCGCGCGCCCCGGCCACCGGCTACTTACGTCCTGACAGCCGCAGCGAGTCACCTCCACCGCCTGGCCCAACGCCGCCGCCGCCGCCGCCACTGCCTCAGCCGCCTCCGACTTCGTAACCGTCGCAGCCGCCGCCGCCGCCATGTTTGTTGTGTCTCCGGCTCCCTTCCCGCCCCCAAGCCTTTCCCAAGTCTCGCGTGAGTAAGGCCGAGGGCGCCCGCCGCGGAGAGGCCCGCATGTCTCTCCTGGGGTTCCGTAGGCGCGAGGGGGCGTGGCCTAGGGGAGAGGCGGGAGCAGGGCGGAGGGGAGCGGGGCGGGGCGGGCGTCTGCCCCGCCCACCGCAGCTCCACCCACCGCGTCTCCACCCCCCTCCGGCTGGAGCGCCGGCCAGCCGAGGCCGGAACAGCGGGGAGCTCGCCGTCGGGGCCTGCGGCGACCATGTCGGCGAGCTTGGCGTTCGGGCTGCTGCGCCGCAGCCAGCTGGTGAGTGCTCCCGGGCGAACCTCCCGGGGGCGCGGTGCGTCCTGGACGGCGGGGCCTGGTCACGGGATGGAGGCGCCCGCGGGGCCCGCTGCGCGCCCCGGGCGTTCGGATTCGTAGCGGGAGCCGGGGTGGGCGGCGGCGAAGCGTCCTGTGCGGACGGGCCACCCGCCTCTCCCCGCGCCCGGCTCGCGGCCCGGCCGATCCGCCGGGGCCCCGGGAAGCTCCCGGCAGGTCCGGTCCCCTGGAACTGGAGCCGACGTCCGTCCCTTCCTGGACCCTCACAGACCCCTGCCCGCTGACGCGGCTTCTGGAGACCTCGGGCCCGGTGTGCGTGCGCGACATTGGCTTTTTTATCTTTACTCTTGTTTCTCCCCCCCCGGTGTGGTGTGGGCTTGAACCCAGAGCCTGCGGGTAAAGCTCCGGGCCGCCGTCCACCACGCGAGCCACAGGGCCACTTCCCGCCTTGGAGGGGCCCGGTAGGACCCGTCCCCTGCCCCTCTGCTTTTTGTCTGTACTTGGGGCTTGCCCGAAGCAGTGGCAAGGCTCTTCTAGTGATTGCTAGTCGGGTTTACCCAGAGGCAAGATTTCCATTTGTTTCTCATTAGAGATAATTGTTTTATGAGTGGCAGAGACATGTTCTCAGGTTAATAAAAAAAATTGGTTCATAAGGTAACAAAGAAAATTGTTTGGATTTCACACGTTGAGCGGTTTTTAGAGACATATATTGGCCACAAACTGTGTCCTGTGTGTGTTTTATGCACTCACTGCTTCTGATTTAAATATATATATATATATTTTAAAGGTGATGTACAGAGAGGTTACAGTTAAATGTCAGGTATTGAGTACATTTCTTTTTGTACAGTGTCACTCCCTCATTTTCTCCCTCCCAAGTTTTTCTCACGAACTTCCCAATACATATTGATTTAATCTTACAGATGAAGAGATTGTTGAAAAGGATTAAGGACTCACAAAAAGCTAAACACTGATGAAACTAGTAGTCAGACAGGATGATAAACCTAATCTACAAGATTACTGCCACCAATTCTCCCATGAAGAAATTAGAGAGCTATTTTGTTTATTTGGATTTGCTGGTTCTGGTTCATAGTCCTTCATTGTTTAGCAAGCTTTGCAAAAGCAAATCTTAGCATTTGTAATTGTATAAATGTTGACTGTTGCATGAGAGTGAAGAATGTGGACTTTTTACTTGGATTTAGACCCATGGTTCAATTACTAAATCTCTTTGAGTGTCCGTTTTTTGGGCTGTAACATACCTATTCCATTGGGTTGTTTTGAAGATTAAATGAGGTTTTATGTTCATGGAAGGCACTTAGAAATTTAGTAGTACTCAGCATGTTTTCAGTAAAGGTTAGCTCTTATTGTCATGCATAAAGCATTGTCTGCTACAGAAGACATAATAAAGATGTAAACAGCCTTCCTTGAAGAAGTTTACCTTTCATTAAAAGGGCTTAGAACTCTAGCCACATATTTAGGCATGGGACAAATCCTGAGGGGTCTGTAGTGGGCTGGCTGGTGAGTTCATTGAGGGAAGACTGGGGGAGGAGAGAGAGTTGTTCTGGAAGTTGCACTTAAAAAGAGGTTAAAAAAAAAAAGAGCGTGGACACTATAGCAAAATGGAAATTGGTTTGTTTAAAGGAATTCATGATGCTTTTGGGGTGTGGTGGGCCATTGAGAATGTAGCATCACCAAGATAGTTCACCAGAGCTAAAACATAGGCACAGTGCTATGGTAGCAGGTGCCAAGGGACATAGGAAATTGCAATGTAGGGCTAATTCCCCCATCTAGAGATTATTGGAAAACACACTTTTTGTTGAATGTCTATACCAGGGACAGTATGTATTTATTGGTTGGTTGATTGCCAGTCCTGGACTTGAGCTCAGGGCCTGAGCACTGTCCTTGGACTTTCTCAAGACTAGAGCTCTGCCACTTGAGCCTCAGCACCACTTCCGGCTTTTTTTCTATGTATGTAGCACCCAGGAATCAAACCAGGGTCTCCGTGCATACTAGGCAAGCACTCTACCACTAGGCCAAATTCTTAGCCCAGTGTTTTACATGCACTATCCCACTTACTCTTCTTAAGAACCCACCTGAAGAAGGGGTATCAATGTGTGAGAAGTAATGCACCTACTATCTGGCCAATGTAACTGTAACCCCTCTATACCCCTCAACAATTAAAAAAAAATAATAAAAAAAAAGAACCCACCTAATGCAATAGGTAATAGTGGCTTGATTCTGCAAATAAAGACAGTCTTCCCCAGTGCTCCCAGGCCACACAGCCTATGGATTGCAACACTGGCATCATTGTACCTCTGCCTTCTCAGTCTCTACATCCCATTCTTGTGATAGTTTAGAATTCTCCCACCCCATGTCCATTTTGTTAAAGCATCCCAATTAGGGGAGAATCAATCCTTTAGTCAGTCTATGATGGCAGATTATCTTTGTCACCTCATGTTTCAAAGAAGTGATTCTTGGAGAAGATTCTTCAGGTGATTCCTTTCAGTTAATCTTCCTGAGAGGATTATCTGCCAGCTAGCAATTTCCAACCTGCATGGAAATTTTGCTCTTGCTCTAGCCAGGCACAGTAGCTCACACCTGTAATCCTAGCTACTCAGGAGGCTGAGATCTGAGGATCAAGGTTCAAAGCCAGTCCCAGGCACAAAAAGAACTGAGACTCTTTATTTCCAGTTTAACCTTTAGAAAATGGGAAGTAGGCCTTGGCTCAAGGGTAGGTTAGTAGCCTTGAGCTGAAGAGCTCAGGGACAATGCCCAGGCTCAGAGGTAGGGTGATAACGTTGAGCTGAAGAGTTCAGGGACAGCGCCCAGGCCAAGTTCAAGTCCCATGACTCACCAAAAAAAAAAAAAAGTTTTGCTCAGCTATTTGGTAATCATCATGCCAGCTAGCCCTGTGTGTTTTGTTATTATTGTTGTTTTTCTTTTGTTTTTTGTCAGTCATGGGGCTTGCCCTCTGGACCTGCACACTGTCCCTGAGCTTTCAGCTCAAGGCTAGAGTTCTACCACTTGAGCCACAACACTACTTCCTAGCTTTGTGTTTTGGACATGCATATGACCTCCTGGCAGAAAACAACTTGAGGATACTGTAGTTATAATGGGAGCTCCATTGTCCATATTTTGAAAACCCCAGTACAGCACTGAGAACTGGACCTCATGGGAGGTGTTGAGATCATGGGACATTGCCCTCTTGAGTAGGTTAATGAATTTTAGTGAGAATTGATTCTTTAAAAGAGGACCAGAACTTTGCCCATGAACTGAAAGGTTAGTACTTTGGTCTTTGGTTTTCTGTTGAAACATGTTTCTACTCTTTTTTTTTTTTTTTTTGCCAGTCGTGGGCTTGAGCTCAGGGTCTGAGCACTGTCCTTGGACTTTCTCAAGGTTAGAGCTCTACCACTTGAGCCTCAGCACCATTTCTAGCTTTTTTTTTTTTATGTATGTAGTACCAAGGAATCAAACCCAGGTCTTTGTGCATGGTAGGCAAGCACTCTACCACTAGGCCAAACTCCTGGCCCCGAAACATGTTTCTACTCTTTAGTAATGACAAGCTATATACTACTCTGCTATAGCAGAACAGAATAAAATAGACTGCGATGGCAAGCGAATAAGCTATTTATGTACAATGAGGGAGAAAATACTTCACAGGCCACGGAATCAGGCTGCTTGAATGTGAATTCTTAGCCCAGTGACCACAGACAAGTGAGTTCCCCGCTCGGCATCCATTTCTTCTCTGCCAAGTGGGAGAAAAGCAGCATTAAATGAGATATGTGATACTAGCTCCTGACACTGTAGATACTAGTGAACAAGAGCTATCCAGGCAGAGTGGGTGGACTGAAAGAAGGGCGATGCAGTCTTTGCTTTATACAAAGTACTTTGCCACATCTAAGAGGTGTAGAAGCTTGCAACACAGTCTTTGACATCAGGGAGTGACATTTTTAATTGCGGAGATGGGATACATGTGTTTATAACGAACACTAGGACTTCTTAAGATACCATATTGCTTCTGCCAAGGAAATAACCTGAGCACACTCAAGTATAGGAGGTAGTACTTGAAGTGACTTTAGGCAGAGCAGCAGAAGGGTGGAAATTCCAGGCCATGGAGCCAGGAATGTAAAGGCTTTCTTAAATTAAGAAATACTGTGCCAGAAGAGCTCATTGTGACTAGTTTGTCAGAGATGGAATGAGTTCCTGTGGCACATCTCTATCATGTAATGGAGTTTGGGCCTCCATGTTGCAGACTGAAGCAAGCATAGGAATATTTTGCTTCTTCCTGAAACACTTGCTCACCCAGGTGCCCACAACTCCCAAAGGACAGCCTTTTCGTTCATAAGACACAAGCTCGCAGAGCATTTAGTCCTCCTCACCATAGGAGGGTCCGTTTTATTGCAGATGCAAATATGTCATTTTTTCCACTCCCTTCTCTGTAGTGCCAAGACTAATCATAAAAAATTAAAAAAAAAAAAAAAAAGCTTCAGCAGCCAGACTTCTTACACACTGGCTGTCTCTCAGACTTCTTACACACTGGCTGTGTCTCTCAGACTTCTTATACACCGGCTTTGTCCTGACCCTGCATTGCTTCATTTCCTTCTTTATTAAAGGTTAGACCAGAGTTGTTCAACCTTGGCACTGCTGAAATTGGCTAGACCATTATCTTCTATGGGGAGCTGTCCTATGTGGTACAGGATATTTTGAGCTCTCCCTATCCTCTACCCACAAGACATCAGCAGCATTCCTGAGTTGTAGCAGCTGGACATGTCTCCAGACCTTGCCAGTGTCCACTGAGGGGCAAGTTTACCCAATGGAGACACTGGTATAGGTGTATGGAATATTGCCTTGAGGGTGGGGAAAGGAGGCTTTACTCCTTACCACCTGGGAGAAAATTGGCAAACTGTTGGCCAAACCCAGTTTGTTGACTCTAGAAATGGATCTGATTTTGAAAAATTCCACCAGAAGTCAATGGAGAGTCTGTAAAATGGCTTTGCAAGATAAAACAGTCAGGAGCTCATAGAAGGAATTCACTAGACAAGACTCAAGAAACAGTCCCAGAAAAGTGATGTGGCAGCCAATCCCTCTGCCAACTCATCACTGATGGCTAGAAAGGAAGGCATAGTAAAGGAAAACTTGAGAAGATTGTCATTGAAGTGTTTCCTCCACACTTGTAAAGGTATTTCAAAAACTAGTCATGAAATAATTGGTGGAGAAAGTATCACCAAAGTCAAAGAAATATCTCGATGCCAAAACTGCAGATTGACCCAGGGCAGCAAAAAGTAAAGAAAGAGTAGAAGCCAGGTCTGACACTTCGGAGTAGAGTACCAACATCCTGGGTCAATTTTGAAGGAAAGCAGAGAAGCAGAAGGGGATGGATGGACATCAGTTAGAGGAGGCCTCCAAAGGCCATGTGCTCATCGGACCCAAGGAAGGAAAAGGCGGAATAAAATGTACCAGTTGAATTTTTAAAGAGAACAAGGCAGTGAACAATGCTAGGACTCATCTGTAAGTCAGACTCCCCTGTCTCAGTGTAGTGTCATCCTCAGCCACAGGCATTTACTATGCAACCTTTTCCTGGACCAGGTGGTCTGACTAAATGTGCTACTTAAATGTTCTTTCTGCTGCATAGCCTGAGCTCCCTAAAAAAGAAGGGTGATCCAAGAAATTCCCCAGACCTCATCATAAAGTGCTTGATCTAAATCATTTCACAATTTTTTAAAAAGGAAAACTATGTTGTAGAATAGTCCTACATTGTAGTACTTCTTTGGAAATAGAGGAAAAACAAACGTCTGCCTTCATGTTTATATGTTGGTAGCTTAGGAATAAGAACTTGCTGGTCTAGTGCAGGTCACACGGAAGGCAAACTGGGCTTTATGTTGATCCCTGGGCCCTGTGCCCATCTGTTCTGACTCTTTCACATCAGAGTACTATGCAAACAAAATGGGAAACCAGAGGTGTTACATTTGGGGTAGTTTTGGAGAATATCAACAAATGAAGATACTGCTTATGGAGGAAGCAAGCAGAGTCGGGGGCCTCCATGGACCTCTGACTTTGGGGACATGAAAGCAGAGCAGGGACCTAGGTGAAACCCCAAATGAGCTACGAGTACTTCTGTTAGATCTGAAGCTTAATATTCCACTTTCACTCAGAATTAAGTAAAAACAAACAAAAAACTCATAGAGAAGAAGGTTGAGAATCCTTCAGCTGTTAAAAGTAGAAAGGACCATTTCATCATTTAATGTACATAGGTGCCAAGACCCCCAGGGGATTCCAGAATCCGAACACAATATGGAACCCTGAGTGTACTTTTTTTTTTTTTTTTTTTTTTGGCTTTTGTCCTTTGGTTTTCTCAAGGCTAGTGCTCTACCATTTAAGCCACAGCACCACTTCTGGCTTTTTCAATGGTACGGAGCAATCAAACCCAGGACTTCATGCATGCTAGGCAAGCACTCAACCACTAGGCCACACTCTAGGGCCATATACCATATTTTTTTCTAAGGTAAACTTTGTGGCTTCTCTTGGGCATATCCAGATTCATTTCTCTTACTCTTAATCAAATAGAAGCAATGTAGTAGCTTCCCACCAATGGCTCACACCCGTAATCATAGCTACTCAGAAGCCTGGGCAGGACAGTCTGTGAGACTCTTATCTTCAGTTAACCACCAGAAAACCAGAAGTGGCGCTGTAGCTAAAAGTCATAGAATGGTACAAAGAGGCTCAGGGCCAGTGCCCAGGCTCTGAGTTCAAGCCCCACAACCAACAGCAACAACAACAACAAAGCAATGTAGTATTGCTGGTCTGGCAGGTAGAGAATACTGGACAAAACCCAACAGATCTCGGCTGTCATTCTGTCTCCCACGCCCTCACAGGGAACTTGGAAGGCACCAGTCTCCTGGGGTCTAAGCATACAGGAGGAAACAGCCGTTGCAGTTCCAGCAGCTCACTCTATCACAGTGCTATGATAGGGTGCAGTCTCTACATTCTATCCACAGAAACCTGCAATGCTACTTGAAGGCCATGCTGATCCTTATAGCCCAGGGAGCATAAAAATCACAAGAATCAATAGGTTTACTTTTGTGCTCTTAATTAACCTCAGGCAATAACAAGCAATGAATATAATGAAACACATTAGCCTTTAATCCTGTGCTTGTTATGATAAAGGGAAAGAAAACAAACCAAAACCACCCCCTATTTACTTAGCTATCACTATAACAAGTACCTGGGGTAACTTATGAAGAGAAGTTTGGCTGGCTACTGGACAGACACATTCCGCTGTGCATGAATTAAAGTCAGCTTGAGGATTTTCTACCCACGAGGAGGAGTAGACTTGAACAGTACAGGCAGGAGGCGGAGATGCTCATTCCCCAGTCCCTCCATGCTTCTCTATAGCTAACCTGCCTCGAATCTGCTTGCCATTGGAAACCAGCACTCTGGAATTTAGTTTTATTCAAGGGATAGCTCCTGAAGATAGAGGAGAGAGAAGGCTTAAAAGTCTTAGAAGTCTTAGAGTTCTGTCTAGAGAGACTCAGGTACACAAAAGGGCTTTTGTAGGGAAGGAGAAGAGATGCCCAGATGGGGCAGGAACACCACATGAGTTGCACATCAAGGCTGCAGGAATTCTCTCCAGTGTAAGACATGTTTTCCCTCCTTTTCTCTCCTGTGGTGGCAGCCAGTCTGTCTCCTCAGGCAACCTCGCTTTAAATATATGCATGGCTTCCTCTGATTTTAGTTACAGCAGAGCAGTAGTCGATGGCATATTAGGTGCACATTTTAATGTTATCTGGTTAGAAAGGGAGCCATTCTTTAATTCCTGTCAAAAGTTTACTTTTCTTTTGTTCTTTTCACGTAGCAATTATGAGTTCATTATTTTGACTTCTTCAATGCAAGCTTTATCTCCCTAAGCTGGTAACAGTGCAGATAGCAGTACATTTACTAGTTACAATAGAGGTAAGTAAAGCAACTAACCAGAAAATATCATTACACCATACCAAATAATCTTTAGTCTGACAGAAAAGAAAACTTTTTCTTACACTCATAATTTTATGATGCAGAACCAAAGAGAAAAAGAAAAAGCAATGTTTGCCATTAGCTTATTAGGCAGCCCCAGGCAGAGGCGCCCTCCTGAGCAAGCTGGCATGAAATGTGGCTCAGCCACAGGACCTCCAAGATGAGTGACTTTTAGAACTCACTTCAACTAGAAGCCAGTGTGGCTATTCTGTCCTGGTAGGGGAGAAGGGAGTGAGTGGGTGTCTGCAGTTTTAGAGGAAGAATGCCATCGTCCTGCTTTAAAAGGACTGTTTCCCAGGCTGCCCCAATGGATGCCTGAAGCTTACTCCCTTTCCCATTTGAATGAACTGACAATAAACTAGCCTGAAATTCTTTGCTCTTCTTCACAATTTCACAGATAGAGGATTCCTTCTTACTATAGCCCTTAGCAACCTCAGCATCGGAAATCATTATTAAGTCAAGAACTTTCATCTTTGCCCTCCATCATTTCTCATTGGCTATCCAGACTGTCTGCCTCAGGTCTGTTGCATTCCTGAATCTTTATCAAATAAAAGAGGGACTTGAATACAGGTACCACCACACAGGAACAGAAGATCTGACAATAATGGATCCGAAAATACATGAAGACAGAGGTGATTTGCTGCCTGAGCCGGACAAGTGAAATCACTTTCCTTATGTCCTCAGCATACAGCTTAATTTTTTAAATTAGCTTACATTAGTTTTACAAAGGGGGTCATCTAGGGTTATTTTTGCTGGTGTGCTGTGTATGGAACTTGGGGCCTAGAGCATGCTAGGCCAGTGCTGTCCACTGAATGACATCACCAACTCATGACATGCAAGTTAAAACTGAAATTTTTCCATTATTTAAAATTTCCAGACCACAGGTAACTGAACTATAGAACACAGAACATGTGGATAAGGGAAAGCAGGTGTTGTGAATAACTTTTATACCAGGTTAAAGGCAATAGCCTGCAGCCAAGTTGACTAGACCCACCAGTCACTCTTGTCTTTTGTTTTGCCAGCTATCTTACTGGGTTGAAAGATTAGGAACTGAGAGCTTTGCCCTCCTCTGGAGGAACCTCTCTGAGTCACACAAGGTAACTTCTACCAAGTCCTTCTCTGCCTTTTAGGCAGAAATGAAACAAGACTGGCAGCAGGTACTGCCATTTCCACCCTGCCCTCCATGCAGCCATGCGTGCTTCCAGTTCATGCCTTTCAACGTCTACCACAGTTGGGTATGAGTACATATGAGCTCATGCGCTGTCAGTGGTGTGTTTCGAAGGTGCACATAAACGCTCTCCTCTCACACAGAACTCTTGCTTTATTTACCAGTGTTATATTTTTCTTCAAGATTGGTCTGTGTAACTCCAGTTCACACAAATAGCTGTGAAACAACTATTGGATTAATGTACCACAATTTATATATTCCTTTATTGTTAGATTTTAAAAAAACTATTCACCTTTATAGATTTTACTGCTTCCTTTGTTTATACTTGTCTACTTGTTCAAGTGAATTAAAGTAGAATTGCTGGGCTTTCTACAAAAGTGAGGTCTTAATGATCTTTGTGCTGCTATAACGTATTTCCATAGAAAGGGATAGACATTTGTTGTCTCACTGGTTCTGGATGCTAGCATGTCCGGAACCAGCAGACTAGTTGTCTGGTGACTTCACTTCACATAGCAGAAAGCAGAAGGACAAGTGAGCTGAACATATCATATAATGATATGAAGCTTCTTTTATACAGGCTTGAATTCTTTTCCTCCTGGCTTCTGAAAGGCCCTGCTTAATGATATCATGCTAGCCATTAAGTTTAAACACCTCTGAACCCAATTTCAAAGTCTTTAACTTTCTGGTCACTAAATCATCCAGAATGATTGCATCAGTGACATACCCTCAACCCACCGTCTACACTCTCTCCTGCCCTCATCTTTCCTTAAGCGGTGGCTGGGAATAGGGGAGAGAATGCAGGAAGAAAGAAAGATTAGAGCTGGAAGACTAGGAGATGATGGTCCTAGGAATCGGGAGCAGGAATGCTGGCAAGCGGATGTGCTCAGCTGCCCTGTGTGGAAAGTGAGTAAGTGGACGCTTCAAAAGCACGGAGACGTGGGCGATCAGACCAGAGACTCTGGAGTGAACCAGCAAGGATGGCTATGTTTTGATGATGTTTGACTGTGGAGGGGAGGAGAGAGAAATGGTATCTGAAGGGGCAGGCGGAGTGAACACAGAACTAATCAGAGCAAGTTCTCATGCTGAGAGAAATGTGAGTGAGGAGAGGAAAAAAGGATGGCTAAATGTCCTGAGAGGATGAGAAGGGGAGACTCGGGTAAGAGCTGGAGAAGTGGTGGTTCTTAAGAAGAAAGACAGTGTTTACTGAGAGAGGAGAGAAGAGGGGAGACATGGTTGAAGGCACAAAGTGGTTTGAGAATTTGTCATGAGAACGTGGATAGATTCCTAGTGTCAGTGTTTGTTCTAACAGGAGAGGTGGTAGACTGGCAGTGAGGGGTGGACATTTGAGGAGAGTCAGGTTTGTGATAATTATTTCAGAGTGTGAGAGGACTGAGCAAAGGAACATGAGTGCAGCCAGCCATGGATGCTAAGTTCAGGGTGTGGCTGGGAATTTGGGGTTGGCTGAGACTGTCTTCTGTGACACAGGTCACTGAGCACTGAACGAGTGATTATATAACATGCTAGCACTGGGACAGGGCATGTGAACAAGAACTCTGTTTAGCAACTCTTTGGAAAGACTAACATCTCAACATATAAAGTAGTTTGCTTTTTTGTTTGATTTTTTTGCCAGTACTAGGTTGTGCTGTGCCTTTGAGCTTTCTCAAGACTAGCTCTCTATCACTTGAGCCACAAGACCACTTGGCTTTTTTTCTGTGTATGTGATACTGAGGAATCAAACACAGGGCTTTGTGCATGCTAAACAAGCACTCTACTGCTAGGCCACACTCCTGGTCCTCAACATAAAAAGTTTTTTTTTTTTAAAAAAAAGAGAATCTAAGGAATTGTCAAGTAAATGTTTGTAAAGATCAACTATGGAACCTAAGCTGGATAATGAGATGAATAAAAGCAGAAGAGACTGTTTGTTAGAAAGAAAGTACTGATGTGTGCTGAAGGTCTGGAAAGCTGCTAATGTTCTAAAAATAAGTTTAATGTCAGAGCTTAGCAGGGAAGCTGTGGGGACAGGAAGCTGGGATGGGAAGTCACAACTTCAGGAGGTGGCATTGTAATGCAGGAGCCAGCAACTCAGCGCCAGTGAAGAGTCACTGGATAGGAGAGGATGTCACTATGGCAGCATCACTTGGCTTAGCCTCAGTGACTTGAAATTCTTCTAAGCTCTCGGCAAGTATTGAGTGGAGAGGATATTGGGAGCTAGCTTCTGGAAATAAGAAGTGTCCAAGAGGTCTGATGGCTGAAAGGGAGTTGGTCTTCTTTCTCACCTCTTCCCACAAGAAGATGAAGGCATGGTGTTCTTGAAGCTTTACTGTGGCATGCCTTTAGGGTTTCCTTCCTTCTTCCCCTTAGACACTGAGCTTGCGAGAGAAGAAATTGTTTTCCCCATGAGGGACCTTCAGGAGCATTGTGTACTCAGAGAAAAGCCAAGTTGCAGTCAGTTTAGGAAATAATACTTGATATTGGCAAATAATAAATGCAGATCTGTGCATGACAGATCTTGTCAGGGAGGAAGAAGCCTAGAAGACACACTGGGCAGAGAACAGATAATGATAGGCATTTAGAGTGGAATTCATATTGAAGCACATTGCCACTACATCCTTATCTGTAGATCATCTCTGCTAGGTCTTCCTGTATCTTCCATATATTGTGACAGCTTATAGAGTAGAAGATTTAAGAACAATTATTTTGTTATGCTGGAGCAATGTCTGAACCCAATGACTTTAGCAAAAGCCTTGCCAGAGCATTCCACATCAGGAGTTCTTACCTTTTTGAAGCCATGAGAAAAGGGTGTGGGGGTGGACAGAGCAATGTAATAAACTTTATAGACCCTTTCTCCAAAAAAATTTTTTTTGGCCAGTCCTAGGCTTGGGCTTGGGGCCTGAGCACTGTCCTTGGCTTTCTCAAGAGTAGTGCTCTACCACTTGAGCACCACTTCTGGCTTTTTTCTATGTATGTGGTACCAAGGAATCGAACCCAAGTCTTTGTGCATGCTAGGCAAGCACTCTATCTCTAGGCCAAACTCCTGGCCCCTCTCCAAATGTTTTAAAGTGCATAAAAGATAAATCCTCCAGGGCCGGGAGTTTGGCCTAGTGGTTAAAGTGCTTGCCTAGCATGCACGAGGACCCGGGTTGGACTCCTCAGTACCACATACATAGAAAAAAGCCGGAAGTAGTGCTGAGGCTCAAGTAGTAGAGCTCTAGCCTTGAGAAAGTCCAAGGACAGTGCTCAGGCCCTGAGCTCAAGCCCAGGACTGGCAAAAAAAAAAAAAAGATAAATCCTCCAGTTTGGAGATTAGTTTTGGAGTGATTCAATTTTTTGAGCTATTGATACATTTTAGATATGAGGCCATTGTCAGTTGTTTGGTTGGTGAAGATCTTCTCCCATTTTGTAGGCTTCCTAATTAATTTACTAGCTATGTCCTTTGCCATACAAAAGTTCTGCAGTTTAATGCAGTCCCACTTATCCAGTCTTTCTCTGATTTGTTGTGTTTCTTGGTCCTTATTGAGAAAGTTTCGACCTGTGCCAAGGAGGCCTAGTGTGTCTCCTTCTTGTAAAGTTTTCAGTGTGTCAGCTTTTATCTCCAGGTCTTTGATCCATTTGGAGTTAATTCTAGTGCAAGGTGACAAAGAAGGATCCAACTTTAGTTTTCTGCAGGTGCTTAAGCAGTTCTGCCAGCACAACTTGTTGAAGAGGCTGTCTTTCTTCCATTCTATTTTTTTGGCTCCCTTGTCAAAGATTAGGTGGCCATAGGTCTGTGGTTTAATATCTGGGTCCTCAGTTCTATTCCATTGGTCTTCAGGCCTATTCTTGTGCCAGTACCAAGCTGTTTTGAGAATTATAGCTCTGTAATAGAGTCTGAAGTTTGGTATTGAAATTCCTCCAGCGCTGTTCTTTCTGCTAAGAAGTGTTTTTGCTATACGGGGTCTTATAATTCCATATGAAATTTTGAATTGCCTCTTCTATTTCTTTAAAGAATGACATTGGGATATTGATGGGTATTGCATTGAATCTCCAAAGTAACAACCATCCCATTAAAAGATGGGCCAAAGACTTAAAGAGAGTCTTCTCTGAAAAACAAACAAAAATGGCCTATAGACACATGAAGAAATGCTCAACATCTCTGGTCATAAAAGAAATGCAAATCAAAACAACTCTAAGATTCCACCTCACTCCAGTTAGAATGGCCAGGATCAAAAAAACTAATAACCACAGATGCTGGAGGGGATGTGGCCAGGAGGGATCACTACTACACTGTTGGTGGGAGTGCAAACTCGTTCAACCACTATGGAAAGCAGTATGGCAGTTCCTTAAAAGACTAAACTTAGAACTCCCCTATGACCCAGCAATTCCACTATTTGGCATTTACCCAATTTTCCAGAAACAAGGATATACTAAATCCACTAGCACAACGATGTTTATTGCAGCACTATTCACCATAGCAAAGATATGGAACCAACCCAGATGTCCCTCAGTTGATGAGTGGATCAACAAGATGTGGTATTTATACACAATGGAATTCTATGCTGCTGTCAGAAAGAATGACATTGCCCCACTTGTAAGGAAATGGAAAGACTTGGAAAAAAATCATACTAAGTGAAGTAAGCCAGACTCAAAGGAACATAGGCTCAATGGTTTCCCTCATTTGTCATAATCAGTAGAAACCTTGGGCTGTCCTAGCAGAGATTTGCAATAGAGCAAAAGACCATACAGTATGACGCTAAATGAAAGGACCTCTAGGATATAGAAACAAAAGCCATATAATGAGTGATTGTTGTCCTTAATGTACTATGTTATCTCTCATCTCTTTTGCTGTCCCTTGGTTATCTCATATTGTTACGATATTTCACTTTGTTACCTGATATATTGGATATTTGCGTATTTGGTTATTTGAAATTGGATAGGGAAGGGGGGAAAACAAGATGAGAGGTGGGGGGGGGGAATAGGGACCAAGACATGAGAAAGGTTATCAATGTATGTGAAGTAATGTACCTTCTATCTGGAGAATATAATGTAACCCTTCTATTAATTACAGTAAAAAAAAATTTTTTAAAGATAAATCCACCAGGTACCAGTGTCTCTCGCCTGTAAATCCTGGCTATTCCAGAGGCTAAGATTTGAGGATCACGGTTCAAAGTCAGCTTGGACAGGAAAGTCTATGAGACCCCCCCCAAAACAAAACAAAACAAAAAAACAAACCAGAAGTAGAACTGTGGGTCAAGTCATAGAACACTATCTTTGAGCAATAAAGCTCAGGGACAAGACCCAGACCCTGAGTTCAAGCCCCAGGACAAGAAAAGAGGAGAGAAGGGAGGGGAGAAGAGAGAAGGAGAGGGGAGAAAATTCATTATAATGAAAGTTTTACGACCTTAAGATTTCACATAATGATACACACTACCCAAATAAGATCTGGCCATGGTTCTAGTAGCTAGATTTTTGAAGTGATAATAAGCACAACCAGTATTTTAAGACATAAGCAGCAGCACGATATAATGTGAAAATAGCTGTATTTCTTTTGAGAGCAGAGTCAAAGATACTGCTAATGCTGCTGTATCTTGCCCATATTCATAATAGCAAGAGATGCTGTATTTTTGGTGAGAGTTTAATGAAATAAAGTATTTCCCCACCTCACCCACAGTCATGGATGTCCTTGATCTGCCTGCAGTGCAACAGAACTCTGGTCAGTCTCGTAGGAAAAAGATCTGACTCAAGCTCCAAAAAGTATTTGGCAAGGCATAAATAACCATTATTCAAGTAGCAATTGCTGCTCTGTACAGAAAAATGTGATGATGTGGTACAATGGGTTATAACCGTGAAAAATTATCTTGATAGAGTGGACACCAAAGCTACAGCCACCGTGGTTCACATCAGAGGGCAGGAGACAGACAAGACCAGCCAGAATCCCAGCTGTGCAGTGACAGTCAAGTGTCCTTTATCCTCTGGAAGAGAACGGATGTAGGATGTCTTAATGACTTGGCTGAAAACGGATTCCATTCACTTAGCAGATAGTCATTGTCTTATGGAAAGCATCTTCAGTAGCCATGCTCGAAGTCATACACCACGTTTTACATTTCTAAGCACATTCGCCTCTGTGGTCTGTGAATCTGAAATCATCCCTGGGTGTTGAGCTGCCGTGTGCTTTGGCAGTATGGAGATTGAGAGTAAGAGCCCCTCAGTTGTGTCAGCTGGAAGAATAGGAATGATCATTTACCACCCACCTGTGTCTTGAGTTTCTCAGTGGTGTCTTTCTTTTAAAGATCAACTTAGGTACATAGGTGACATAAAAGACAGAAAGGATTCTGTAGTGGGTTTACAGTGAAGTAAATAATCTCCCCTAAAACTTAGAAATAGGAGCAATGAATTGTTTGTTTGGTTATTGGTTTTGTTTGATTTTATGTGGATACTACGGCTTGAACCGGGGCACTTGTTCCTGCGCTTTTATGCTCAAGGCTAGTACCCTAGGAACTGAGCCACACCTCTGCTTCTGGCTTTTTGAGGCCTAACTGGAGATACAAGTCTCAGACCTTCCTGCCTAGCTAGCTTTGAACTGTGATCCTCAGATCCTAGCCTCTGAGTAGCTAGGATTACAGACTTGAGCCACAGATGCCCACCTATTGTTTTAAAGTGAATAGGTAAGCTGCACAGCACATTGGGGCAACTTGTTGGTTCATGCTTTCATTTGCTGGAATACCCAGAGGATGCCATGTAACACTACAGTGTCTGCACTGTACAGAATTGCTCCACGCATCTGTGTTTTCCTTCTCTGTACTTCCACACTTTTCCTCAGTCTGTTTTCTTGGTGCAAGCAGCTACCTTTTTCTTCCTTCAATTTCTTGCATGTATCTCCTCATCCTGAATTCCCTTTTGCCCTTCTTTTCACTTCTTCCTGTTCATTTATTTAAAGCAGCTCGTGCTGATTAAGGAGATTCAGACAGTGTTCAACAAATCTGTGTTTATATTCCAGGCATGTGAATTTTAGAATGTACCTAAGGTAAGCTTCCTTATTTGGGTGATATGAAATGTTGAGTAGACTGTGAAACTATTTCCAAACCAATTCCCATTTAAATCTCTTCATTCTTTCTCTGTTCTAAAGCTAAGAAGAAACTTCCCAAGTTGCCTGACTTCATGGAAAATTCCTCCACATGTCCTAAAATCTTCCCAGTCCGAAGCTCTGCTCAAGCACACGACTAGTGAGCTGCCCTGCGCACCGCTGCACATGTTTTCCGATGAAGAGAGGTTGATGCAGGAAATGGGTCAGTGTTGCCGCCGTGCTCATCCCGGTTCTCCTCTGGTTCTGGGTTCCTGGGTCCACCACAGCCATGACATGACAGTGGAGATCTAAGTTTGGGAATGAGGTTTTCTTGTTTTGGTTTGAGTTGGTTTTTGTTTGGGGTTGGTTTGGGTTTTGTTTAGTTAGTTGGTTTTGTGGAGGTATTTATTTTGCTTTCTCTTGCTTTTGAAGCAGTCTTATTATGTTGCCTTAGGCTAGACTCAAAGGCCTAGCTCAAGTGATTCTCTTGCCTTAGCTCCCAAAGTAGCTGAATTACAGGTATGCAAATGAAGTGCTATTTGTTTGTCTGTGTTTCTCTTTCTTTTAGGCAGTAGTGGAGATGGAACTTAGGGTCTTGTACTTGTTAAATGGGCACTCTACCACTTAGCTACACTTCCAGCCCCTTTTTGCACTGGTTGTTTTTGAGGTCGGGATCTACTTTATGATTAGGTCATGCTGAACTTCGATCCTCCTATTTGTGCTTGCTGGTGTCCCCGGGATAATGGGTATCCACCACTGGGCCCGGCCATTGTGCTTCCTCACAGCTGGGTAGCGGTCACTTGCCAGTGCAAGTGGTTGAAATGCATTGTCAAGAGCTTGGGCTGACCTCAAATGCTGCCCTTGAACTGCATTTCCTCAGTTTCTGTATCACAAATAAGGATGATTATAACCTTGAGCCACTTGACTGGAAGCGATGTGTGTGTGTGTGTGTGTGTGTGTGTGTGTGTGTGTGTGTGTATTATCTCCAAACTGTGAAAAACAACAATAGCCGAATAAAAGGCTATCTCAGCATCTGTTCCCTGGTTCCCTAGATTTTTCCAGAAACTGCTTTCCCAGTTTCTTACATAGCCTACTAGTAGCAGCTAGTTGCACAAGACTGAGAATGCTGCCACATGTATGTAGGACACAGACCTTCCCACAACAAAGACTGTCCAGCTTCAAATATCCATGGTGTGCAGGTGACTGTGCAGCTATCAAAAGGCCCATGTTGTCTACGTTCTACTGGCTCACTCCTGTAATCCTAGATACTCAGGAGGCTGAGATCTGAGGAGGATCTCAGTACAAAGCCAGCCCAGGCCCCAGGGAAGTCCTTGAACTTTTATCTCTGGTTAACCACCAGAAATCCAGGCATGGAGCTGTGGCTCAAGTGGTAGAGTGCCAGCCTTGAGAGAAAAAAAGCTAATGGATAGTACCTAGGCCCTGAGTTCAAGCTATAGTATTGGCGAAAGGAAGGCAGGCAGGCAGCCAAGCAGGCAAGCAAGCAAGCAAGCAAGCAAGCCAGCAAGCCAGCCAGCCAGCCTGCCTGCCTGCCTCCTGTATGTGACCACGCATCTATGAAAAGACCCTTGTTAGGATGCGCTTGTATAGAAAGATCAAGATATAAGTGGAGAGACCAGACATGGCGGCTTCTCCTTGATCCAGGTAGCACAGGTAGGGGATTGCAGTCTGAGGCCTGCCAGGACAAAAATGTTAGTCCCTCTCAAGAAAGTAGCTAAAGAAAACAGGGCTAGGGCATGGCTGAAGTGGAAGAGTGCTGGCTAGCAAATGCCAAGAGAGAGGGAAAGTGAAGTAGAAGTTGAATGTGTATCTTTATGATTCCTTTGTATAAGATAGATAGGTAGGGGGCCAGGAGTGTGGCCTGGTGGTAGAGTGCTTGCCTAGCATGCATGACAACCCAGGTTCAATTCCTCAGTACCATATACATAGTAAAAGCTGGAAGTGGTGCTGTGGCTCAAGTAGTAAAGCTCTAGTCTTGAGAAAGCCCAAGGACAGTGCTCAGGCACTGAGTTCAAGCCCCAGGACTGGTTTAAAAAAAAAAAGATAGATAGGTGGGTAGGTCAGTAGATAGACAGATAGATGCCTGTGTAGCTATAGATGATTTTCAAAGAAAAGTTTCCATAAAATTGGTTGTATTTGGAAATGACAAAGTGGAGAATTGCCTTCATTTTTTATATTATACTTTTTATAGTATTTATATTTTTTATACTACATATACCTGTTATTCATTCTTCAGTGTCCTTTAAGAGTAACAGAGGGAGTATGGAAGAATTTGTTTGTTTTTTTTTTAATTCACAGGTTCTCATTTAAAGGAATAAATGTACCCATTTATCTTACTTCTTCAAAAGTACAAGCTTGTCAGCAAGCTATTAATGAACTGTTATAATCTTTGCTAAAATGACTGCTACTTGAATATACACTGACCAGCAATTATTTTTCTCACAGTTAAGAAATTTGCCCAAGATCAAGTTGCTCCTTTGGTTTCAACCATGGATGAAAACTCAAAAATGGAAGAGTCCGTAATACAAGGATTATTTCAACAAGGGGTATATATCTCTTAATTCTTCCAAGTTCAAACTTTTATAAATACATTCTGGTGTTAAATGTTTGCATATTTTGTTAATTTAGGGTCTATAATGAGCAGAATGTGCTGTCTTCATTTCCCAGTCAAAAATATCTGTTCTCTTTTTGATTGAGGTCCTAGTTACTATTTATATACTGAAGGATTCGTAATTGCATTAACATTTTAAGATGGAAATCGGTTTTGTCATATAAGTAAAATGAGAGAATTACTTCTATAGACCTGAATTTGGGGCAGTTTTCCCCTCCCGGGGTGAGGCTGCTGGCATCTGGGGGACAGAGGAAGGGGAGACAACACCCTACAGTGCACAGGACAGCTGTGGTCACTAAGACATGCTTGGCCCGAATCCCTGTGTGTATGACAAACCAGATGGATCAGGACAACAGATTTCCTACTTTTCAGTGGAAGAGCAACATAAAATGTAGCTTGAAGTACAACCTCTGGCTCTGGCCAGGGAGAGACGGTCACCATGGAGACCCCTAGAGTGTTTTAAATATCTTACCCTCACTCCTGGTCTCAGCCTTATCCAGATGTGCAAAGGTTTTTGAACACTAAGGCTACTGCAGAGCTAATCACTGCTGTTGAAAGAGCCATTGACTTAAATCTGTCATTCTGTTTAAAGAATAACCTCTGCCACTTAG
Source organism: Megascapheus bottae (assembly GCF_031878675.1). Classification (NCBI taxonomy): domain Eukaryota; kingdom Metazoa; phylum Chordata; class Mammalia; order Rodentia; family Geomyidae; genus Megascapheus; species Megascapheus bottae. The sequence continues at coordinate 6,896,972 of NC_143523.1, read as the reverse complement.
CCCTCGAATTTCATTCCTTCCGGCTTTAAGGTGATCAGCTTTTGATGAGTTGTCCAGTTTTATGCTGACAATGAACCTTCGGGGAAATAGAAGCTAGTATGGAGCTACACAGGGCCACACAGAAGTCCAGGGTGGAATGCAAGGTGGGCGCCATGCCTGTTTCACTGCCATTGTTCCAAGCTCTCAGCATGGAAACCGCTCTCATGAGGTGGTGGTTCTGTGGTAAGGGCACTGAGCACGCACCACTAGTCTACATGAGCTGCTCTTGCTTAGTGTAGCCCATCTGCCTCCTGTCTCTGCTTCCCAGTTCTTCCCTCATCTGCTGTGTCTTTCCTCTTGACGAGGAATGAGGCCTTTACAGAAGGAATGTCTGACAGCTTCTCAAGATAATCAAATAGCTATCCTGCCTTTCAGTCTTCCAGCACATCCATTTCCTCTAAGTCTTCCTCAAAGCATCACTTCCGGTTCTGTCACACTTTATTCATTTTATTTTTCCCCCCTTGTGGCTCTTGTCAGCTAAATCTTCCAGCTGCAGGGAGCCAAATCCAAGTACCTGAAGAGGTTAGGAGCCTTAGCCTGTATCTGTAACCTAGATCTTGAATCATGTATACGCACGTTCCCTTTCTGAAATGAGAACACTTACAAATGGAGTAGCGCCAAGGAAGTTTCATGTTGTAGCCCCAGAAATGGAGACTAAACAGCCAGCCTTGCTCAAGGTTATTGGTAAGCCTTTGCCCAACACTGGGTCATGCTTATCAGGTACCTGTGGCCTACTAAGTGTGTCTCTGAATGAATGTCACTGCAAGTTGTATGCTAACCATCCTGGACTTGATAATATGGCTCCTGAATGATTATTCAGTCCTTACCTCTGCTTGGGGAAAAAAAAAAAAAAAGAGGAACCTGCATAGAAGAGACTAGGACATTTCTTCAATGGCTCCCTTCTGCCTTTATGTATCACATTCAAGTCAGTGTAAAGGGACTATGTTTTTGTTTTTGTTTTGTTTTTTGTCGGTCATGTAACTTGAACTCTGGGCTTTGGCATTGTCTCTGAGCTCTTCAGCTCAAGGCTAGGGCTCTACCACTTGAACTACAGCACCACTTCCAGTTTTCCGGTGTTTAATTGGAGAGAGTATCTCATAGATTTTTTTTAGGTGCCCAAGCTGGCTTTGAACCTTGTTCCTCAGATTTCAGCCTCCTGAGTAGCCAGGATTATAGGCGTAAGTCACCACACCTGGCTAGGGACTGTTTTGACCAGAACACTCCCTATAGTCCTTAACCTGAAGGGCCATCACTGTGTGTAGAAGGTATTTTTCTCTTTCCATTCTCTTGTTTCACAGGCCTTTACCTCTTATTTTGTTCTTTGAGGCCCCCAAATCAAACAAATAATAGTTACACCATGTAGTTTTATGCTTTTTGATAAAAGAATTCCTGTCACAGTTTTATTACTTATAGGAAAAGAGTCATACTGAATTCAAAGGTATAGTATATTTCCAAACTTTCTCTCAGAAGTTTCCAATGCAGGGGCCAGGAATGTAACCTAATGGTAGAGTGCTCGCCTAGCATGCATGAAGCCCTGGGTTTGATTCCTTGGTACCACATACACAGAAAAGGTCAGAAGTGGTGCTGTGGCTGAAGAGGCAGAGTGCTAGCCTTGAGCAAAATGTGTCCAAGGAAAGTGTCCAAGCCCTGAGTTCAAACACCAGGACTGGTAAAAAAAAAAAAAAAAAGTTTCCAATGCAAAATCAGCTTGTTAACTGACCCTTTGCTTTGCTTTAGCTGATGGGAATTGAAACTGATGCAAAATATGGAGGAACAGGAGCTTCGTTTTTTTCCTCTATCTTGGTAATAGAGGAATTAGCTAAAGTCGATGCATCTGTGTCCCTCATCTGTGACATCCAGAACACGATAGTTAACAAGCTGCTTATGAAACACGGGACAGAAGAGCAGAAGGACACCTATTTGCCCATTCTGGCTTCAGAAAAAGTGAGTTGAAAGAAAGCATTGAAATAGATTGTCTTTTCTAAGTTTATAATATTTTCAGAAGAAAAGTAGTCTCACCCCCCCCCCACCTTTACCCTGTAAGTACCGCAAAAGTCCCCAGGAGCTGCATGGCTCTCTGTGTCTTTCTGGGTGTCTCTTGTGTGTGTGTGTGTCTAGGTCTGTGTCTATCCATGTTTATCGCTCTGCAAGTTTGTCTCTCTGTTTCCATGTCTTCGTGTGTGTGTGTGTGTGTGTGTGTGTGTGTGTGTGTGTGTGTGTGTCTGTGTGTCTGCATATTTATCTCTCTGTTTCTAGTTCCCTGTCAGAGCACCCACATTCTGCTAGAGCGTGCCCTTGCCCTTCTGTTTGCCTGCTTTTTGCCTGTTTGTTTACTTATTCAAATAAAGCTCTGCCAAGTTTCCTTAAAAAAAAAAAAAAGAGTAGTTGCATGTTGACTTTTATTACCTAAGATCACAGTTCAGTTAATCACACAGTCCTCAGTCAGTTGATCCTTTTAGAAAAACACACTCTGTTCTTCAGTTTTCACTTGGAAATTTAAGAAACAATTATTAGATAATTTCTTGTTAGCCAGGTATGGTTGCACAGACTTGTAATTCCTGCACTGCAGAGGCTAAAGCAGGAGGATTGCTTGTTAAAGATGGGAGGACCAGCAGTTTTAAATCTGGCCAAAGCTATATATATAGATAGATCAGTTCTGTCCCCTCTCCCCCCACCCCCTAAAGAAAAAGAGAAACTAGAAAAAGCTGATTTTATGCCCATTTCATTTTCCAATGCCTTTGTTTGCCATTTAATTTGCATTGAGATGGCTTTCTACTGTAATATTAGAAATAATTTAATCTAAGATTTTTTTCCAGTTATGGGGCTTGAATTCAGGGCCTGGGCACTGTCTCTGAGCTCTTCCACCCAGGGTTAGTGCTCTACCACTGGAGCTACTTTTGAACCATAATTCTCAGATCTCAGCCTCCTGAGTAGCCAGAAACAGGCATGAGCCGCTGGCACTGTGCAGCATGAGTTGTTAAGTACTTAAGTTTGTCTTGGGCAAAATGGTGGGGTGATTTGGAGAAGTAATTCTGTCAAAATGTTATTTTGATAATAGACATTTTTGGCTAAGGTAAAATTCATAAATACCCATTTTACCATTGGCACCTGCGATGCAGAGTATAAGTACAATTGTTCATTTGACTTGTCTTCTCACATATTCAGATAGGAAGCTTCTGCCTTTCAGAAGCTGAAGCTGGCAGCGATTCCTTTGCTTTGAAGACCAGGGCTTCTAAGAATGGGGATTACTATGTGATCAACGGGTCAAAGATGTGGATCAGCAACGCAGAACACGCAGGGCTCTTCCTGGTTTTCGCTAATGTAGACCCTAGCTTGGTAAGTTTACAGCAAATGTTCTTTCCTCTCCCTCCCCATCTTTTCCTCTTTGCATTTCCTTTTTGGGACTTTGTCTTAAATTCTTTGTTTTCCACAGTACTGAAAATGTGAAACTTGTACTATCATCTTTTGCTCTTTTCCTTTTTTGCCAGTCCTGGGCTTGAGTTCAGGGCCTGAGCCCTGTCCTTGGGCTTTCTCAAGGCTAGAGCTCTACTAGTTGAGACTCAGCACCACTTCCGGCTTTTTTCTATGTATATGGTACCAAGGAATTGAACTTGGGTCTTCCTGCATGCTAGGCAAGCACTCTACCACTAGGCCAAACTCTCGGCCTCTTGCTCTTTTATTTCTTAATCTCCTAAACCAAGTATTGTTGACACAAATATTAATTTCATAGTGTGCTGTCCGGTACTTATCTAATGTTATATAAGAAGCTAGTCTTTGCCAGCTGCTGGTGGCTCAGGCCTGTTATCCTACTACCCAGGAGTCTGAGCTCTAAGGATCGTGGTTCAAAGCCAGCCCAGGCAGGAAAGTCCCAGAGATTCTTATCTCCATCCAAATAGCCAGTAAAATTGATATGCTGAGGGGTGACTCAAGTGGTAGAGCACTAGCTGTGAACTTTAAAAAGCCAGTAGAAAACATGAAACTCAAGAGTTCAAGCCCTAGTACTAGCAAAAATAAAGAAGCTAATCTTCAATTTTATAGAATTTTAAATTTGCACATGTATAAATATCTGCATGGTATATTTCCTTTTTTAGTACATTTTTTTCAGTTAGAGACTAGAGATACAGCAAAATGGTGAATACAGCTTTTGTCTTTTCACTAACATAGATGTAATTGAATTACTTTGTCACATCTCTAAGATGGGTGCCAGCGGCTTATACCTGTAATCCTAGCTACTCAAAAAGCTGAGTTCTGAGGATCACTGTTCAAAGCCAGCCCAGGCTAGAAAATTCTAAGAAACTCTTATCTCCAATTAACCACCAAAAATCCTGAAGTAATACAACTCAGGTAGTAGAGCACTATACTAGCCCTGAGCAAAAACGTCCAGGGAAGCTGGGCCCGGTGGCTCACATCTGTAATCTTAGCTCCTCAGGAGGCTAGGATCGTGGTTTACAACCAGCCTAGGCAGAAAACAGTCCCCAGGAGACTCTTATTTCCAATTAATCACTCAAAAACCAGAAGTTGAGCTGTGGCTCAAAATGGTAGAGTGCTTGCCTTGAGCAGAAGAGCTCAGGGACAGCACTGAGGCCCTGAGTTGAAGCCCCACAACCAAAAAAAAAAAAAAGCTCAGGGAGAGCATCCAGTCCCTGGTTCAAGCCCTAGGCCCAGCATGCACGCGCGCATGCGCACACACACACTAAACTGCTTAGTAATAATAAGTTTAAAATGCAGGTTTCTTGTGCTCATATAATACCTTACTGTGAGAATAATTTTAATGTCTTTTGCAGCTTCTGAAAGAGTAAAAGAAAAGGTAAAGTTCTTGATTTGCTGGTTGATACTCTCTCATCTTTCCCGTCGGTTTCTTTTCTTAGTTTTCTTACAAACAGGAGAGTGTAAAAGTGCAAGTAGTAATGGCATTTTCCATCTTTTTAGGGCTACAAAGGAATCACATGCTTCTTGGTAGAGGGTGGCTCAGAAGGCCTGCACATTGGAAAAGCAGAGAACAAAATGGGCATCAGAGCTTCTTCCACCTGCCCATTAACGTTCGAAAATGTCAAGGTGGGTATCTGTAGGCACCAGTGGGAAATAAGCTTTGTGTATTAAGGAGGTGTGCAAGAGAGGTATCAAAATAGTGCAAGCAATGAGCTCCTCAGCAGTGCTCGGAGGTTAAGTTCACAACAGTTGAGGCTCACAGAGGTAGGAAGTAGTCTCACTGATTTTGTACTTCTTAAATCCTTCTGAACCCTTTATGCTTTGTAAGTTTGGCATTTGTTGAGCAGTTACCTTACCACATAGACCATGAACCAAACGTAGCTTCAGCACACCAAAGGCCACAAGATGGGGTTGTTGTTCAGTGGGAATGGAATGCAACCAGGCAGCACCCCACAAAATAAGATTTCTCGAGAAGTTGTCAGCAGGTTTACCACAGCCCCTAGCAGGGCAAGTGTGGTGGAGGTGCGGCCGGGAAGAGTCTTGCTGCTTCCCTACAGCTGACCTCCTCCTTCCATTTTGTTTTTCCTCCATTCTGCCCCACTCCCTCTACCAACTGACCATATCATGCAGCTGAGCATTTTGTTTACTGTTCGTAGTATTAACTTTGTTTTATTAGTCTGTCTCCTTCTTTCACTTCTCTCCTCCTTCTTTGGGTACATGCACTTGTACACACATGCATGAACATGCACACACACGTGCACACACCTCCTTGGTTGACAGTTATGAGGAGGGTTCATCTCAACAGAAGAAATGTTTCTTACTCTCATTTTTGAAGGTTACCAGATTTTTTTTTGTAGTTCTTAATGTTATACTTTGAGCACATGGGTAAGAACTGGAGGAAAGAGTTTGTTGGTGTCATTGAACAGATTGTGCTAGGCCCCGGAGGATGCAGGAATGGACCGCGTGGTCGTAGGAAGCAGTGTGGAGGAGGAGCCAGGCATCCACAGGGGTCTCATTGCAGTTCAGTGAAGTATGGCCATAGAGCCATGTCATAATTGTGAGTATATGCTTAGAGGCACCTGTACTACAGTCACATATATTATACATGACACTGTATATAGTATAGACTATAGTATATATAATGAAAATATATATTTGCACATCTATATAAGCACACGCGCATATATGTTGATACTTGAACTGGTTTTGTCAAATTGAAAAGTAAGTGCAAACTTGTATCTTTAGGTTCCAGAAACCAATATTCTGGGACAAATTGGACATGGCTACAAGTATGCAATAGGAAGTCTTAATGAAGGAAGAATAGGAATTGCTGCTCAGGTAAGTCAAATTCCATACTGTATGCTAATTAAAATATAAAAAGAAATGCAGTCAGACCAGTGGGTATGTGGCAGCTTGTGAACACAAGATGGAGCTCTTTCCTTGCACGAAACAAAAGAATGGATTCTGATCTTTTTCAAATCCCATTTGGTTAATTATTTATCGAGGAATTGGGAAATGGCTTAATCAGAGTTGTCTTGCTTTGAGAGCATTCAAGTATTGAGTGCCTCTATCAGAAACTTCTAAACTACATTATAAATTAAGTATGACACTTTTGTCATCTTCAAAACTTAAATCCATTCCTTCAGAAAAATTGTGTGTGTGTGTGTGTGTGTGTGTGTGTGTGTGTGTGTGTATGTGCGCGCGCTTGTGCCAGTAACGGGACTTGAACTTTGGGCCTTTAACTTTCTTGCTAAAGGCTGGCATTTTACCACTTAAGCCAAATCCCAGAAGTTTTGGTTATTTTTTTTTCAGCTTAGAATAATTATTCTGCATGGGGATTTCTATGGATATAAAAGAGTTATAGGGGCTGAGAGTTTAGCCTATTAGTAGAGTGCTTGCCTAGCATGCATGAAAACCTGGATTCAATTCCTCAGTACTACATATGTAGAAAAAGTCAGAAGTGGTGCTATGACTCAAGGGGTAGAGCTCTAGCCTTGAGAAAACCCAAGGACAGTGCTTAGGCCCTGAGTTCAAGCCCCAGGACTGGCAAAAACAAAAGCTATCAGCATCTTCATGTGAAAGTTGAGTAATTTTTTTGTTATATATGAAAAAATAGCATCAGTTATGTATATAACATGAGGACTGTTCTATTTCTTACCATATTTGTCCTTTATAATGCACACTAAATGATATTGCTTATTTCCTGTATTGACAAATGAGTAAGGGTTTTGGTTCGGTTATAAAGTATGTCACTTCTGTAGAATATATTTTCTTTATTTTTACCTAAAATTCTAAAATCAGGTATGGCATTAAAACTGCATACCAGACCTCATTGTTCCTGCATATAAATAATATTGATGTTCTGGCAATAAAATACATGATATGGGCTTTAGCCTAATTACTTCAAGTTATCTTATAACCTAATTAAAAGCTAAGGTCAGGTAGCTGCTGTGTTTCAGTGGATGCCTTCTAGAGGGAAAGGCATGTAACCGAGGGAGTGGGGATCGTCTGTCCTCAACACTCTACTTGCAGAGGATTTGATTCTTCAGGAAGAGGGAGAGGGAGAAGGAGAGGGAGGGGGGAGAAGAAGGAAGGAAGGAAGGAAAGAAGGAAGGAAGGAAGGAAAAGAGGGAGGGAAAGAAAATGTGAATGAACACTAATGAAATATTGATATGTTCGTGGGCATTTCCCCCCAAAGCTTTAGCTATTGATTTCTTTTCTTTCTCTAAAAACCTATGAAGTTTGACATAATTAGATAGTGATTTAATAGCCTCCTAATGTTGAAGTTTAGAAACCATTTCTAAGCTTGCGTCGTTCGATAGATACAGAAATTCACTAGCAGTGAGGCAGGTCAGCTCAGAGTGGTACCCCATCCTCACCTGTTCTTCATGTGAGATAATTAATGTCTCTGCCAGATGCTCCCTCTCGGTTGTCTCAACCCTGGCTGTGCAGTAAATCACCCAAGGCATTTTCAGTGCTGATGTTTAAGCCATGCTCCACTATCCTCTTCCTTCCCATGATTGGATTCTGTTCTTAACCCTAGTGTTAGACCTGGGCTGTCATTTTTTTTTTTTTGCCAGTCCTGGGGAGTGAACTCAGGGCCTGAGCACTGTCCTTGGGCATTTTCAAGGCTATACCCCTACCACTTGAACCACAGCACCACTTCTGGGTTTGTTTGTTTTTTTCTATGTATGTGGTACAGAGAAATCGAGCCCGGGTCTTTGTGCATGCTAGGCAAGCACTCTACCACTAGGCCTAACTCCAGACCCCCATTTTTTTTTAAATCAAGGAACCCAAATGATTGTGATGGGTAGGCAGAAATCCCTCCCTCCAATGTTGTAATGCACCCTTCCTGATGCTCTTAATAGTCACAGTCAGAAATCAGAAAGGTAAGAGGTTGAGAGAAGTCGTTCCATGCTGAGATTTCAGGTTTTTGGAGGGAACATTCTTCTAGTCTTTGAGGCTAGTTCAAACCTTCTGTGGCTCAGCTCATGTTATGCCTAGAGAACAGAGCTTAAAGGAACAGATTGCTGAACAGTAGCCTGGTTGTCTAAACTCAGCATGCTGTGAGATTTATGTCCATGCTAGCATTAAATACACTCATACAGATGGAATCATTCCACATTATCTCCAAATTGCTAGCAGTCTAGCTGTACATCTGTAGTGGGTAAGAATGTATAACTAAGACCCAACACCTAATATACCTTACCTGGTAGCCCTGGGCTTTCCTCACCTAAGCTAGTTCTCTGCCTGTAAAAGGAATTTGCAATTCGGCTAAGTAAAAGCATACTTGTAACAACATAAAAAAATTCTTGTCTTCTGGTTTTTGTTGTTGTTGTTTTTGACAGATGCTGGGACTGGCCCAAGGGTGTTTTGACTATACTATTCCATATATTAAAGAAAGGATACAATTTGGCAAGAGAATATTTGATTTTCAGGTATAGTAATTAATTAAGCTCTTTGTGCTGTTCTAGACTTTCCCCTCTTCCTGTTCACCAAGAGTTGTGTTGCAGAGCCACAGAGGGAATCTCTTGAGAGGGTTTTAAGGGGAGAGGAAGTGGAGAGGGAGTAGGTCTCAGGAATGCCTTCATCTTTTCCCAGGAAAGAATGAAGAAGTATAATCCCTGAGGCCCCTCTGTGGCCATCAGGAAGGTCCACTCAACTGGCTCCTCTCTGCCTTTTGTACAGCAGTGGGCCTGGATCAGACTTCCTGGGCTGAAATTCCAGTTCTCCCACTTACACATGGGAAAACATGCAACTATTCCTACACCACACACCATACACAGAAAATAAATTCCAAATTCATCAAAGAGCTAACATTTAATAATCTTGGGAGGAAGGAAAATAACCTTTATGACATCAGAAGAAACAATTTGATAAATAAGAAGTAAAAATCTTAGGAGGAAGGAAAATAACCTTTATGACAACAGAAAAAAAGATTTGATAACTAAAACAAAAATTACCCGAAAGGATCAGAATTAGTGAATTTAACTAGAAAATTTATTTTCCTCAAAAAAGAACCAATAAAGTAAGATGACAAGGGAGAAGATATTTACTGTGAACAGTTTCAGCTTGTGATTACTCACAATTTTGCACACACCAGTGCTCACAGAAAGAGAACAATCTGTGGGTATTTGCAAACAGTGCAGTTTATTCCAGTTTTTTCTTCCTTTTTGTTTAAGAAATGCCATTCCAAGACATGTGAAAGGGTATCAATGTATGTGAATTAATGCACCTTCTATCTGGCAAATATCATGTAACCCTTTTATTAATTACAATAAAAATATATATAAAAAGAAATGCCATTCCTTGGTTAAGTAATTACCTTAATTAAGATTCCTTGTAACCTCCATACCACATTATTAAAATTATTTAATTCTTTCCTGCTAGACTCCATAAATCACAGGGCCATAATGTACTGTGTGATACCTCCATTGCTCAGCAGAGTGGAGTAGGTGCTCAATAAATGGACAATGGATAGATAAGTAAGGAATGGGAGAAAGTTCAGCCTATAATAAATAGCTATCTCTTATAAGTTGTTTATAACTGAATGTTAATATTCCTGCTCTTGCTCAGCCTGTTGTTTTTTTTCCATTGATAGACATTTAGTGACACCTATCACTCTAAAATTGCAGGGTGGTAGTAGTTTTAGGGCAGTTCTTAACGTTCATCTTTAAAAACAGAATAACTGGTAACTATTCTTAGATATTTCAGTACAGTCACATTAATAAAGTTAGTTATATGAAAGCAGAAATCTGGTTCTTCAAATAATACTCCATTGCTTTGAACTTACAGCTTTTTATGTTTTGATGCCATATGCGAAGTCTTCTTCGCTCGGTTAAATATAAAATATAATCTGGCTGCCTGTGGTGGCTCAAGTCTGTAATCTTCACTGCATAGGAAGTCAGATCAGAGATTGTGGCATCAAGGTTCCAGACAGCCTAGGCATAAAAGGTTGCAGGATGCCACCTCAACCAGTGGCTAGACCTGGTGGCCCATGGAGTCCTGTTACTTCCACCATGGAAGCAGCACAATGTCTGGGCATAGTGCTATAAGCTTGTCATCCCCAGAAACAGGATGGCACAGTAGGGGAATCGCAAGCCAGGCTGACCTGGGCATAAAGTGAGACCCTATTGCAAAATTAAGTCAACAGGCCCAGGAGTTAGGTAGTGGTAGAGTGATTGCCTAACGTGTACAAAGACCCAGGTTCTATCCTTCGATACCACATGCCTAGAAAAAAACAGAAATGGTGCTGTGGCTCAAGTGGTAGAGCTCTAGCTTTGAGAAAGCCCAACAACAGTGCTCAGGCCCTGAGTTCAGGCCCCAGCACCAGCAAAAAAAAAAAAAATTAAGTCAAAATGGGGTTAGAGCATGGTTCAGAGTCCCTGCCTAACGAGTGTGAGGTCCTGAAATGGAACCACAGTACTGCCTCCCTCCAGAAAAGCGCATAATCAGAGATGTGCTCTACAGTGATTTAGCTTAAGTCTAATTTTGATCATAAGGAAAGGTGAAAAGAATGATTAAATGTAACAGTCGAGTGTTTAAACCTAACTGTAATTTGTTTATTTAAATCTTAATGAAGTATGAAGCATTATGAGAAATTTGACATTTTCCGAAGAAGATTCCACAGTGCCCGTAATGTTTTACTTTCTTTTAGATTGCAGATTTTAAAATATTTAATAGGTATGAATGTGCATTTGTGTGGTTTGTCTCCAGTTCTAGCTGGACTTAGGGATAAAGTGTGTCTTTGAAAGCTTAGTTCTCCTAACTTGGGTCTGGATGTTTCAGGGGCTCCAACACCAGGTGGCACATGTGGCTACCCAACTGGAAGCTGCCAGGCTGCTAACCTACAACGCCGCCCGGCTCGTCGAAGCCGGAAAGCCATTCATAAAAGAAGCATCGATGGCCAAGTACTATGCCTCAGAGGTAAGAAGATGAAAATGTAATCCGGCCTTTTTATACTTTGGAGCGTTGTTTGAAGTTGGGAGTTTTCAAGTAAGACAACATGGCCTTCCCACTTTTTATGGGAGAAAAGTGAAGGGTCTATAGGAAAATGCTTTAATTCTGTGGGGTCAAGATGTCACCATAAGCAGTTCATTTCGGGGACACTGCCCCTTCAGCCCTCCCCTGAGTAAAGGCTTCAAGTCCACAGTTTCGAATTGGGCCAAAAAGTAATCACTGTGTACATTACAGGAGCAAATGATATGTAAAAAACAAAAAACCAGGAAAAGAATGCTAGGCTCTTACTGGTTTCTGTCCATATGTGTACTTTCTATGTCACACTTGAAACTGGCTAAACAATGCACCCGATTCATGGGACAGCTGATTCCCAGTCTTTGCAGTATGTCTGATGTACTCCAAGGCCTAGGTACCCATGGATAACCTCTCCAGTCCCTAAATGGCTTATCTGGACTTCCCTCACTGCTGCCTCCTGCCTGTCTACACAGTGCACAAGTCAGAACCTGAAAGTCATGACACACCATCTGACCTCTGTCTCCCTCACACTGACCTCTGTCTCCCTCACATTGAATCCACGTATCCCTAAACACATCTTGAATTTCTGCTTTTCTCCTGTCTTCCCCCATCCGCTTTGTATAAGCTGCATCCTTCCCTGGTCCATGGCTTCTCACAACAGAAGGAATGACACCGGTTCTCATTTCCTATTGTGACTACAGCAATCAAATTACCAAAAAAATTTAGTAGACTAAATGTTGTTAGCACCCATTGCTGGAGGCCAGACTGAAAGGAATATCACAGAATGGATTGGGTTTCATGGGGTCAGCAGAGCAGCCTTTTGAAAGCTCCTGGGGAAAATCCAGGGCCGGTTTCTAGAGGATGCTTGGGTCATTCCTTGACTTCTCACCACTCTACCCACCTTCAGGCCCACAATGTAGAATGTTCAAGTCTCTCTCTGACTCTTATTGCTGTGGTCAGATTGCCTTAGAAACCAACTCTTCTGCTCCATTCTGTTCCTTATAAGAACTGTTACTGGTTCCTCAAAAGACTAAACATAGAGTTCTCCTATGATCCTGCAATCCCACTCCTGGGCATTTGCCCAAATAATCATAAACAAGGCCACATTAAAGCTACCAGCATAATTATGTTCATTGCAGCAATATTTACCATAGCTAAGTTATGGAATCAACCTAAATGCCCCTCAGTAAATGAATGGATTTAAAAAATGGGGTATACATACACAATGGAGTTCTATGCTTCTGTCAGAAAGAATGACAATGCCCTATTCTTAAGAAAATGGAAAGATTTAGAAAAAAATCATATTAAGTGAAGTAAGCCAGGCCCCCAAAAACATAGGCTTCATGCTTTCCCTCATTTGTAATAATTAGTCTCTGTCTAGAATAGTCCTAGCAGAAGATCACAACAGCTCAATAGCTATGTACATATGACCAGATAAAACGATGCTAATCGATATGAACTCCAAGATATGGAAACAGAGGGGTTTTGTGGTTGATTTTGCTGTTTTTTAATGTACAGTATGGAGTTCTTTTTTTCCCTTTGTTTTTTGCGCTATGTCACTGTTTTTGAGATTGGTACCCTGTGTCTTGTCTGCATTTATCTGATTTGGGGAAGGGAAGGGAACAACGAAATGATGAAACAAGGACGCAGCAGTGGTACAAGAGACCAGGCTGGAAATGAACTCAACAGTTTGGGTGGGGAGGGACAGTGGGAGAGAAACAAGAGAGGGGTAACAATACTTGACAAGAAGTGTACTCGTTACCTTACTTATGTTACTGTAACCCCTCTTACATCACCCAACAAAATGAAATTTACAAAAAGAACTGCTGCTGTGCCATTGGCCCCACACTCCTGGTGAACTAGGATAATCTCCTCATCTCAAGGGCCTGGACTCAATCACAGCTGCCAGGTCTTTGCTGCCCTTTAAGGTAGCACATTCAGTTTCTGGGGATTAGTCTGAGACTTCCTTAAGAAATGATTGCAATAGTTAACCTGCTTTCCATTCTCCAAGGCCACCTGACCTCCTTCCTTCTCACCTCCCACCCTGACATGAGCCATGGCCACGGGGGCCTTAGCTGATGTGCTCTTCCGCCCCCGCCTGAAGCATTTGTTTAAATGCCCCTAACTCAAGCTTCAAATCTTAGTCAATCTGTTTCCTCAAACAGGTCACCATCGAAATCACAGTAGCTTTCCTAGCAAGCCCTTCTCTCTTGTGCATTCTAGCAGCTTCTGTAAGATTGTTGGGTTACAGTTTGGATGACCACCAGAACCAAAAGGGCCATATCTGCCCATCCCTCATCAGAGGGTGTGGTGTAAAATGATGTTCTTGATAAGTAGTTGAGCAACACTCTGGGTTTTTTTTAATATTTTTTTATTGTATTTAAAAAAGGGTTACATGATATTTGCCAGATAGAAGGTGCATTAATTCACATACATTGATACCCTTCCACATGTCTTGGTCCCCATTACGCTCCCCCCGCACACTCTGGTTTTCTTAAGAAGAGGAGAATTCTGTAGGTTGATGGGATGTTTTATGAAAGAGGTGTCAAGAATGGGATTAAAAAGACAGTACCAATTTATAAAATAACCAGCGCTATACTGGCCTGTATTAGTGAATCCATGTTGCTATACAGAGTATTCATAATATGCAACCAGTGTGTTCTCAGTGTGGTCTGAGACTTGCTTTTGGTAGATTTCAGGGATAACAACAAGTAAATGCATTGAATGGATGGGAGGAGTCGGCTATACCAAGAATTTCCCTGTGGAAAAGTTTTTCCGAGATTCAAAGATTGGTAAGATTTTTTTTTGTTTCATTTTGTTTTATTTGCCACTGTTTGGGCTATTTTATTCATCAATTTTATAGACAAAGGCAATTTTAATCTCATCAGTACAATTCTGGCTAGATTTTTTTACCTGTCTCTTCCTATCAGAAAAACAGATTTATATTTTTTAAAAACATTGAAATTGCCTTGTTAAAATTGTTTCCTGTTGTTATTATGTAGGTGATGTACATTAAGTCAGGTAAAGAGTACATTTTCTTTTTGGACACTATCACCCCTTCCCTCGCTCTCTGTCATTTTTCCCTTTTCCCCCACCCACAAGTTGTATAGCTTATTTTCAATATACTTCCAGTGAGTACCATTGCTATATTTGCAAAATTGCCTTTTAAAATGCCCCAGCAGGCAGGCCTTCTAGTTCAACTGGAACAAAGTCTACTGTTTTCATTTTTAACCAAAATTATGAAGACATTTGATTAGTGTAGTTTAATTCTATTCTTTGCGGCATTGCGGCATTGTCTTCTAATTTCAGAAGCTATGTGTTGTGTGCTATGTGCTTCTGAAATTAGGACAAGCATCCAGTGCTCTAATACCAGAAAGGAAAATAAGCACCCCAGTTCCAAAAGCTGTGTCATCTGAGCCTCTGCACTGATAGTCTAAGCAGTCTTCTACCATTCAAACCTGATCAGGAGCTAATGGAAAGCAAATGGAAAATTGTGATCTCTTAGTCATATTTACCTGTTTCAGTAGCTGCAATTCTGGACTTTTACAAGTAATAGTTTTGTGGTAAATACAAAGGTTATATTTGTTGAACTCATGTCTTTTGTGTGGGTCTAGGTGTGGGTGTGGATATTGATTTTAGAATATTAAACTCAGGACTGAACTCTGTCCCTGAGTTTTGTTTTTTTGTTTTTTTGGTGGGGGGAGGGGACGGTTATGGGGCTTGAACTCTGGGCCTGGGCACTGTTCCTGAGCTCTTTAGCTCAAGGCTAATGCCCTACCCTTGAGCTATGCCCCACTTCCCATTTTCTAGAGATTAATTGGAGTTAGGAGTCTCAGGTTCTTTTGTGCCCAGGCTGGCTTTGAGCCCTGATCCTCAGATCTCAGCCTCCTGAGTAGCTAGGATTACGGGCATGAGCCACCAGAGCCAGCTCCCTGAGTTTTTTTTATTCAAAACTAGCTCTCTCCCATTTGGGCCACAGCTTCTCTTCTAGCCTTTTGTTGGTTAATTGCAGGTAAGCGTCTCATGAACTTTTCAGACCAGGCTGACGTCAAACTGAGATCCTCAGATATCAGCCTCTTGAGTAGCTAGGATGACAGGCTGGAACTTGCCTATTGTACTTAACTATGGGCCCAGTCTAATTCTTCTCTTTGCTCTCTTTTAAGGTACCATATATGAAGGAGCTTCCAATATCCAACTGAACACCATTGCAAAGTTTATCGATGCAGACTATTGATAGGCATAGTGTTAGGTCCCTTCCTGGTCGTCGATTTTGCCATTTCACATTATTGTGCCTCGCTGGGGGAATGGCTCTGTCGTACCATAGTTTTATTGAGCCTCTCCTCAGATCCTTAGGTGTGTCTTTTGCTTTTTCCTCTTTTCTGTCTGCTTGATTTAAGCACAAGAGATCATTTCGATACTGGAAAACAAATATGCTCATCTTTTCTCCAAAACTGTTTTAAACTTAAACTTTGCACAGATTTATATCATCATCCTAAATTTCAGGAAATATAGGAGTTTCTGAATTTTGGAAAATGAAGACATCTGAAGTGTTACAGAAATGGTTACTTTATATCCCCGCTAAATCTTGGTCTTATCAGTCAGAAAGACATTTGTTATTATAGGCGATTTTTATTTAATACTTTAAGATTCAGTTGTAAGGCCGGGAGTTTGGCCTAGTGGTTAAAGTGCTTGCCTAGCATGCATGAAGACCCGGGTTCCATTCCTTGGTACCACATACGTACAAAAAAGCCGGAAGTGGTGCTGAGGCTCAAGTGGTAGAGCTCTAGCCTTGAGAAAGTCCAAGGACAGTGCTCAGGCCCTGAGCTCAAGCCCAGGACTGGCAAAAAAAAAAAAAAAAAGATTCAGTTGTAAGTTGCTAATGAGGTAGAAACTGATAAAGGAATTTTTTCAGAAAAATCTTAAACATCTAGTTCTCAATAACAGGGAATGAGCAGAAAATAAGAATATAACTTTGTAAGTCATCTAATTGATACAGGTACAAAGCAAAACAACTACCACCAAAAAGAAAACATGATTTGAACCAAGTAAAGCACTAGAGGAGCACAGTGCTACGGCTGATCTACAAGTTCCATGGTGGTTTCAGCAGGTCATTTTAAAGCTTGTCTCTACCTTAGTTTTCAACTATAAAGTTTAAATAATTTGGTTTAATCAGAAAATATTCCAATATTATGGTATTTATCCAATCATGCACTATTTGTAAGTTGTACAATATCTGTGTTTTAACTGAATAAAATTTTTTCTCAACCTTGGTTATTGGGCATTATTTAATTTAGTATAATTCAGAAATTGGTTTTTGGTTCAGTGATTCTCAAGAAAACAAAGTTGATTGCCCCCATAAAGAAATATATCGTGGGCGGGAAGCACGTATGAAGTTCTGTGTTTGATTCCATAGTATCACATACACAGAAAAAGCCAGAAGTGGTTCTGTGGCTCAAGTGGTAGAGCTCTATCTTCGAGAAAGCCCTAGAACAGTGCCCAGGCCCTGAGTTCAAGCCCTAAGACTGGCCAAAAAGAAAAAAAGAAAGAAATACATTGTAATCTTAAAATGGATGGGGAAGTAGAGGAGACTTTTTATATTTGAATAGGCAAATGATGGACACAGCCATAGCCTCTGGAACTCTATCTTGACTTTATCTGATGGGGATCTGAAGCCCATCATTACTTTAGTTAAATCGAAGGTGGGTGGGGCCACTGATATGGGGCGCAGATCTTAAAGAAGTGTCCAGACTGCTGAGGTAGAGCTGGACGCAACCCGTTGAGCAAGTCAGTATTGTTAGGGATTTTGTTGGACAAGACCAAATGAGTTACTGAACAAGCACAGAGCTAGAGGGGCTGCTTCTTCAGTGTGAGCAGTCGACACTAGCCGCCCGTCCTCAGTATTCAGCTCTCAAAGCAGGAAGGCAGACCACAGTCACGTGAGAGCTCCATGGTTCCTGACAGAGGAGTGTGGCTTAGAATGAAAAATGTTCCAGCGCTCATACAGCTGCTGAAAATTGCCATTACTGTTAAATGGGGAGCATTTTAGTATTTTAATGAAAAAATGGAGTTTATTAATAAAACCTGACATTTTCAAAGTAATTTTGCCTTGCACATTTATGTTTATTGAATTGGATTAATTTCTGCAATGCAAATCATAGTTAAATATTCAAAATTATAAAAATACAATTGAGGTAGGAATTACATTAAAATATTAGGTAGAAATAAGGACAAATTTAAACCTGGAATCCAGAGAGATAAAATTTACTTGACTTTCAAATAGGGAAATGATAAAAATTTTAAAATCCCGCACCTTGAGAACAAAAAGCATAATCCAATAAGCAAGGTGGGTGAAATGCTATAGAGAGGCCTAGACATTTTAACCTTGGTGATTGTAATGGCAGCTAGTGGATTAGAAGTCAGCCTTAGTAAACAGAATACCAGTGTCTACAGAAGTAGAAACAATTAACAGTATGACAAATGTGTTCAAAGTCACAGGAGGAGAGAGCCTCCCTCATACCTCTGGACGTTGAATGTATATTTGGTGAGTATATTCTGTACATATTTGCAAAGAACTATTAATGGTTACTATTTAAGGACAGAAGTTCAAAGCCAACCCAGGCTGAAATGTCCATGAGATTGTTATCTCCAGTTAATTACCAACAAAAAGCTAGAAGTGGAGTTGTGGCTCCAATGGTAGAGGACTAACCTTTAGCAAAAAAGTTAAGGGACAGCACCCAAGTTCTGAGTTCAGTCTCCAGGACTGGCGCACACGCGCGCACACACACACACATACACACACAGTTATTATAGTTCTCTGTGCAACCATCATGTTGTTTTACCAAAGCAAATGTGTTCTCCCTATAGTTCCTGCACTAAAGCTCTCCTTCTCAGACTGAAACTTCAGGGTCTATCTTGAAACTGTGTTTTTTAGAAGGGGGACACACTGGGTTTTAACTCAGGACCTTGCATTTGCTAGGTATGCTCCCATTTGACCCATGCCCCTAGCCTTCAAACAATCTCCAGTTTGAGTTTAGTGGAGAGCCTGAAGCCCATCATTACTGCTTGGTAGACTGAGGACTGGGCCAACGTGGGGCTCAAAGAATTAACCAGAATGATGTGGACAGAGCTGGACTCAACCAGCAGCCAACTTAGTATCATTAGAGATTTCAGTAGCCGAGACAAAATGAATCACTGTAAGGAAGCGAGAAAAGAAGGCGTTGTAGTCTTCCTGCCAAGTGCCCATGTTAAAGGATTTGTGACGTGGGTTACTTCCTCAGTACAGTCCATTCCCAGGCAAGGATTCAGGATGTACTAACTCTTAATTAGTGTTATTAAATCCTGTACCTGCTCAACACAGTCAGGCTTTCATCTTTGCTGTATTTTGTGGATTGATTCCAGTTTTAACCTATAAGGAAAGAACATTCCAGAAGTGTTAGTACTGATCAATGACCACATAAATTAATCACTTGCCGAAGGCCCTGGCATTTGGCATGTGCTCCTGTGCTGCTACAACCAGCTTGCTCCATGTGAGGATTATTGTGTGCGATCATTTGGCTGCATTGTTGTGTGACATGTTAGCTCGTGCCCTAGTTATAGCCCTGACATAAAATGAAAGCTTTTTTTTTTTTTTTTTTTTTTTGCCAGTCCTTGGATTTTTCTCAAGGCTAGAGCTCTACCGCTTGAGCCTCAGCACCACTTCTGGCTTTTTCTAATTATGTGGTACCAAGGAATTGAACCCGGGTCTTCGTGCATGCTAAGCAAGCACTCAACCACTAGGCCAGACTCCCCACCCTGAAAGCTTCTTTTTGATGACATATGTCAAATTGTATTTATTGTTAGAAAATCAATATTCTGTGGAGAAAGAAAATATAAAGCACTAAATTATGTGGAGCTGTTTGCTATTCTAATAAAGTAAAATTGTCACATATACAGTTGAAGGAAGAAAATAATGTAATCTTCCTGCAAGATAGACACAACTCTTTTGTTTACCAAGCTGATAGCTTGCCTCTCATGTACACCAATTTTCTTTGTTTTCAGAGAAGAGGTCTTAAAATGTAGACCAGGTTTAAATTCATGATGCTAAAACATTTTTTCCAGGAGACTCGTATTTTTTTTTTCATGGCAATATAAGCAGCTCTTAGAGAGGTCACCTCTTTAGAGTATGTCTTCCCAGTACAGATACTATCTGGCTGATGTTTATGCCTGTGCGTTTCAGTATTGTTTTTGGAAATTTATATTACTGGACTTTTTATTCAGTGACACATGACAGTCTGAAATCACAGGAAATATCAGACTATCTCTCCCCTTTATTTTCTACACTGTTTTATACAGCTAGATAACCAGTCTTTTTTTTTTCTTCCTGTCACTCAGCACCATGTTTGAGTGGTTGCTACATCCTAGGTCCTTTGCGCTCTGAGCTGCCATTGCAAAGAGGAGCAATAACAACCTCTTATTTCAATGCATGCCCATGTCACTATCTTTTTCTATTAGTGTACCCTCACAAACATATCGCATACAAATCTTCCACGGTCACCTCTATACAGATAGGACTTCAGTGCTACTGAAAAATAGCAAGCATTAATACCTCTTGAACTTTACCATACGCTAGCTGTCATCCCACACTCCTGACACAAACTCTCTGCAGCCAATGACATGGGGATTCCATTTTATAGGCAAGAACACTGGTGTAGAGAGGCGAAATAGGAAGATGTTCTGGTGAACAGTGGGGAAGGGATTCACACCAGACCGATGTTCCCATTTCACTCCTTTGGGTCTCTGAGGCTTTTTCATCTTTAACAAACATGCAATAAAATGCTACCACCAACTAGCCTTAATTAGGTGGTCATTCTTCATGAGTGAGAATGAATTTTTTAAGCAGAAAAGCTAGCTAAAATGGGGCCCACAAGATGAATAAACAGATGTGAGAGCAGGTGTGTTTAGGGAGAGTGGAAGCTGGTTGTGTCGCACAGGGTGAGAGCATTTGCCCAGTATGTGTAAGTGGGCTCCATCCCCCACATCACAAATAATAAATAAATAAATGAATAAGGAAAGGAGGGAAACCAGGTAAACAGAGTGACATAATGATATGATCTCAGAGCACTGAAAAAAGAGTGGAGAAAATGCCCCAGTGTCATCTCCAGAAATCCATGGGAACATTCTTGATGCCAGGTTTGACTAGATCTGGGGAAAATCAAGAAAATATAATTTAAAACTTCCCTGAGGCATAAGGAATGCCAAAAGAGCAAGAGAAAAGTCATAAGTAGCGGCTACAGAAAGTTTGAATTGTAGATATTTCTAGATATAGCTCACAATATAAAATACTAATTACAAAACCCAATCTTGGCTGGGCTGGGGATATTCAATGGTGGCGCCTTTGCCTGGCATTCATGGTGTTGGATTTGATCCTTAGCCCCATAAAAACAAGGAAGGAAGGAGAGGGAAAAGGGGGAGGGAAGGAAAGAGAAAGAGGTTGGTGAGCAAAAGGAGAAAGGGAGAAGGAAAAGGAAAAATCATGGTAAGCAGGAAAAAATAGGGATGCATATATTTATAGATGCAAGTGGGTCAACCTACTAAAGAAAAATAGTGTTCATATAAGGCAAAAGAAAAAAATTAAGTTCCAGCCAGGTGCAGTGGCTCACATCTATAATCCTAGCTACTCAGGAGGCTGAGATCTGAGGATCAAGGTTCAAAGCTAGTTCAGCCAAAGGACCTCAGACTCTTATCTCCAATTAACCTCTAGAAAACGGGAAGTGGGGACTTTGCGGGTGGGAAATGGGGACAAAACCATGAGAAAGGGTAGTAATGTTTGTGAAGTAATGCACCTTCTATCTGATGAATATAATGTAACCCTTGTATTAATTACAATAAAAATATATTAAAAAAAAAAGAAAACAGGAAGTGGGGCTTGGCTCAAGGTAGGGTGGTAGCCTTGAGCTGAAAAACTCAGGGACAATGCCCAGGCCCAGGGTAGGGCGGTAGCCTTGAGCTGAAGAGCTCAGGGACATCGTCCAGGCTGAGTTCAAGCCCCAAGGCCCACCAAAAAATAAATAAGTTCCAGCTATGTGAAGTTAGATGTACCTAAAGTAAGAAAAGGAAAAGCGGAGAAAGATGAACTCAACAGACCAACAGGAGGGCAACAGCCCCGCTGAAGTGGAAGTGGCCTGCCCTCCTTACAACTAGGGTCCCTTTTTATCAGGCAGCAGAAGTGAAGTCAGGCGGGGAAGATGGAAGCAGGGTGAGATGGAGATGGGGTAGGAGAGCAATTATGAGGTCTTAACAGCATCTGTGTCCACCAGGGGTGTCAGTGTTAGCCGTGGCCTTGGTCTCAGGCTCTCTTCCAAGACCACAGGGTACATTTGTTCAGGTGGGAGGGGAGGGAGATGTTCTAGCCCGGTAAACAGCAAGGACAGTTGTAAGATAAGGAGACATGGCTGTCAGGTGGAGAGGGTGAGTGCTTTCAGTTATTTCCCATCACCTAAAACAAAAGAGACAATTGGAAAGAGATGGGAAAAGACTGCAACAACAGCGATGTTATGATCTAACAAAATTGGACTAAAGACCAAAGTAGCAAAGTACAGTGACTCATGTCTACAATCCTAGCTGCTGGGGAGTGGACATCAGGATTGAGATTTGAGGCCAGTCTGGGCCAAAAGTTCATGAGAACTTATGATTAAATTAAATCAATTTAATTAAAATTATTTTTAAGCTGGGTTTGGTAGTATTTGCTTGCCAGCCCAGCCAAATAGAGAGTTGCAGTCCAGGTCAGCCGGCACATAAACTTAAGTCCCTATTTGAGAAATAACTGAAAGGGACAAAAAAATAAAAAGGTGGAGAGAGGAGGCTCAAGCAGCAAAGTATCTGCCTTGCAAGTACAAAGTCCAAGGCACTGAGTTCAAACCCTAATACTGAAAAAAAACAATCTCACACAAAGGAAGAATTCACCAAGAACTTTATGTCCCTAAGAAACACAACATACGGAGTAAAACAACTAGAAATACAATGTAAAAAGTGACAAAACCCTAATCATAGGTACTTTATTTGGCACAGGACAGAACCATTACTTTTATTTTTATGTGTAACAAAGTACTATATGTAAATTCTTTGGGGAAAAAAACCACAAAATCTTGAATAGTAATGTCACTACACTTAATTTGAGGAATTCTGCTGGGATGGAGGAGTCATTAGCAGCATTTATACTATTTGAAATTCTACAAGAATAATGTTACTTCTTTCAACGTAAATAAAATTAGTGCTACCTGTATTGCTATTGACATCTTTCATTTTTTTTTGCCCCTCATTTCAAGTCTTTATTAAAATCAGAAGTGGGACTGAGACTCAGACTGAGCTCATTTAGACAACTGACAAAATCTTTTATGATGCTCATAACTCCAAGAACAAGCATTGTCTTATCTAATCATTAGCAAGAAATAAAGGGAAAACCCAGCTGATTCTGGTGACGGTTATACAGTATCTTTTCAAAAAAAAAAAAAAAGCAGCATAAACCCTTATTGGATCATTGTGAGTTAAGTGTGTGACAGTACCGCCCCTCTGGAACAACACAGCTGGACGACTGCATCCAAAGTAAGGTTACTATGTCTTTCCCTTTTAGCCCCAACCAGCCAACCTCTACTCTGCACCTCCTCGTCACCGTGAGCGCCCCCTACAGGTGTCTGTGGACATGTCACCTCTTAGACCACCTGTTCTTTTCATCCCATCAGTGCAATCACTGGGAAAACAAAGAGGGATTCCAAGCTCTCACTTTCCCTTCTCAGCTTTGTTTATTCTGCATTGGAGCGCAAAGCCCTCAACCTAGAATTTGGTCAGCTCTGTCTTCAGAGTGAATCTTTTACCTGATTTGGCTACTTTTACCTTACTGATCACATGAGTGTCAATATTAGGACATATGACTGGTTTTCTTTACATGGTAATGAGAACACTGACAGGCAGTCACATGACAGACAGCGTAGGCTTGGCAGACTACGTTCAGTATTTTTATTAGGGCAAATGTGTATGTTTCCTAACCTACCTTCCATTGTCACTTGCTAGCAGGAAGAGTGTGTGTCTACACTGGCTGTTCCCACCACAGTGGGGGAAGTCACCCTCCTTTCTGGCCAGAGGCAAAGCTTCAGTCTTAGGACCACTGAGTGGGGTCTCTTCCTGCAGCTGCTTCATTTCTGCTCCCAGCTTCCTCTTCGTAGTTTATTCCATTTCTCTCTCTTGGAAAAGTAATCAGGATGCATTGCCTTCTCCAAAGGATGCCAGTCATCTAAGCACCGTTCCGGAACCTTGTAACACTCGTGTCTCTCGTAGGAGGTGCCCCCAGGGAGTCGGGGAAGATACATGGCTGTGGGTGCTGATTTTGCCAGAGTTGTTCTTCTGCCTCCCTCAGCAGCAGTGTGGCCTTCATCATATGCTTTTCATTCCGATGTTCTTCAAACTGGGCTCTGAGCAAGTAAGCAAAGTACCGGTATTTGTCCCTGTGGACATACCACGACTCCAGGTGTCTCAGAGCCCGCTTGTAAAGCCGCAGCACCTTCTGCTGGTAGGTTGGATAGGCTGGCGGAGCACACAATGCCATGGCTGCCACCAACACCTTTCATCTTTGCACGCTATTTTCCCTAACTGATCTTTCTGCTTCCCTCAAACAAACACAGCCAAGTAGGAACCACTATCCAGTCCTGGCACAGGAGGGTGAAACAGGATGATCCCTGGTCCCCAGAAGAGTTGATGTTGGTACGCAAATAGTGACCTTATCCAAGTGTTCTAAACAAAACCATATGGTCCTACTCTGCTGATCAGGGCTTTTCCCCAACTTCTTGCACACTTACAGAACAAGCTAGGCCATCTGCACTGGCCTTGTGTTTTAGGTCTGCTCTTTAATTGTGCTTTGACATGATTTTATGTAATTTGACTTGAAGTATCCAAATGTCAACACACACTTGAATTGAAAATATCAAAGAGAAGAAAATTCAAAACTTTCATTCCAGTTCATAGGACCCAGGTCCAAAGAATAAACTGACTGGACTCTAGGGCCCAGTCCAACCCACTGCGTATTTTTGTTATGGATTATACACTAAGAACAGTGGTGTGTTTTAAATAACATATAAATATATACATAATATCCTTAGTTTTGCATCTTGCTCACAAAGCCTAAAATATCACCTGCTCCTTTAAGGAACAGTTGGCTAAGCCCTTAGGAAATGGTTGCTTCTAAATCAGGAAGTTGACTCTAGGTGTCATAGAGAGGGGGTGGGGGAGAAAGAAAGAAAAAGGAAACAAAGGAGGGAAGGGAGAAGAGGAAAGGAAAGAAAGAGGAAGGGAGGCAGGAGGAGGGGTATGCCCCTGCTTCACTATCCTTAAAAGGAAAATAAATTCCCACGAGCTTCTGCATGATGGCCTGAAAACATGGACAGCCCCTTCCTCCACAAAGCCGGCTTCCTGATTGCAGTGGGTTGTACTTGCCCTGTTAATGGATCGAAAGTGTCCTCAAAACTCACCCTTCTCATGGTGGCCTGATCCACTGGTTCCAATTTGGGTGGTTTCGGGTACTTTTCCTCTTCCTTTGCCTTATTTACTTATTTGCTTACTTACTTATTACCTGTAAGTAGTCGTATAAAGGAGTTGCCGTTTAACAAAGCCATTTATGAATGCAGCATATCTTGATGGGTGTCTCTCCTCTCAGCATCCTCACCCATCCTTCCCTTTAGCGTCTGGCAACAACACTCTTTTTCACAGATTCTTTTCTGGTTTCTTTCCCCTTTGGGGGCAATTTCATCATGAGTGTGCCTTCCCACTTCTGTTTCCCGCCCCAGTGTTCTCACAGGTCTCTGTTCTTCAGAAGAGCTGTGAGAGTCTCACAAGTGCCGAGTCTCTCTTTTCAATTCCACCACGTTGGGAATTAGGTTTCAGAAGTATCTGGATTCGGAAAAGCACACACATTCGGACCATAGTAACGGGCTAGTTGGCCTGGGTAAGGCTTGGCTTCCTAAAATATAAAATGGGCATGATGATGGAACCAATGTTTTCCCCAGAGGGTTGCTGCAAGGAGGAAATTACAAGATGTGTCTGCCTCGGGCTGAGTACCAGGCCTGTAACCAGCCATTCAGACACAGGCTGCACCTTCTGATCCCTCACTCCATTTCTTGTCTCATAAAATGAAACGTTAACCAGCGGGTTAGGGAAATAAAAGTGAAAAACTTCTGAAATCCCACTTTTTCTCAAGTTATAACACACCCTTAGGAAGTAAAATATCCTGAACCCCTTGGTTTCAGGTCATCCATCAAGGCCACTGCTGTGTCACACTGTGCAGTCAGTGGAAAAGGTGGAAGCTGGACCAGCTCTGTGTCGGCTCCAGTGTGATCTGAAAATGTGGGCCCATCAACCGAGAGATAATGATTTGTGCTGTATCACACCCAATCACAAAAAGAGGGATCCCCCATACTGATGTTTGTGGATTGCTTTCATTTTCCCAGAAGGCTTTTCAGGTCAAGCATGGGGGTTTGAGGGCATTGGCATGTTTGTGATGAGGAGGCATATTTACATCTACTTTCCACAGGGATACCTACCTCACTCTCACTGTGCTCTGCTGGATAAAATTGAAATTATCAGGCCCTTGGGGGCACTGCAAGGACAGTTTTTAATCCAAGGAGGAAAACCCCAGAACATCTGCTGGAGGACAGACACAACACAATACACACACACACACACACACACACACGGGCACACATGCACGCACACACACAGCTGCACACACACATACACATACCTTTTCCAGAATAAATTTCTCACAGCAAGCCAGCAAGATTCAAGGATTCACAGGGCTCTTTTTTCCCTACACCATTTCTTCATCCTAAATCTCTGGGCTTCATTTACAACATCCTCAAAATTAAAGTATAAAGAAGCCTAATGGATAGTTAAAGGTGAGATTAAAAATAGGCAACCAGCCCTGTTTCTCTCCTAAATTGGTTGATTTATGCCTTGTTGTGGGTTTCTTAGAAGACACAAAAACTATTAATTTGTGTGTGAAAAGGACCGAGGAGTTAATCCTAAAGATCCTAGCAGCTTTTAAAGATCCAAATCATATGTTGAGCTCATTTAAAACTTGCATAGGAAATTAAGGCAGAATAAAGCCCTTTAATTTGAAAAGTGCATCTATAGTTGCTGTCCCTAGGATATCTGCAGGGTCATTATTCAGAAAGGTTAAGGAGGACTTTATTTTTTTATATTCACTACGTATTTCCCAGTTACTGCTCACCGTGATGCATTTCAACTCAGAAAGAGGAGATAAAAGGGGAGGAGGGGAGTTCTTTTTTTTTTTTTTTATTCATGCTCCACTTAATTTCCTTGCCTTGAACGCCAGTCCCAGCTTAATGAATGTAATTGCTACCTTTGATGAAAATACTATTATCAAGATCACACATTACATTGGAAAACAGTTTTTCTTTAAACACGGCTACTGCAGTCTCTAATTATGCATGTAACAAGTGTCTCCTGGACAAAAGAGCGTGTTGTCTACAATTGGTAGGAATTGGAGCAAGGCAAATTCGAACAAAGGACAGATTAGATTTACTCTCCGCTCCACAAAGCCCATCCCTCTGATTAATTTCCTGCAAAAACTAAAACAATTCTCTTAAAAAGCATTCACCCCTTCTTCAGAATGATCCATATGCCATTTGGGCCTTTCTATAGGATGATAATGGCCCCTGATTTGAACCTGTGTTAGAAAATAAGAAAGGGCTTTTATGAACTTCCTCTTTCATATGCAAATGAGCAGCCCAAGATCTTGAGGGATAATGAGCCCCCCAAAAAGTGACTTTTCAGTCACTATAAAAGAACTCACTGGTAGAGGAAAGTCTGCATTGAGTGTGTTCAACCCAATTATTTTATTACTTTCAAAAAATGAAGCATCTTGTTGGAAATAGTTCCGTGCATGCTGAGATACAGTGACAACAGCTTCTCTGGGGAATCCTTTCATATATGATCATTTTCTGGCTCTCATATGGCGTATTTTTAATGGATTCATCCTTAAACCAAACCAGCCTTGTTACGGGTTTAGGAGACCGCTCTTGTTTGAGAGGGCTGACCTGTTCAAGTCATTGGATGTATGTGAGGGCAGGTGAGATGATCCTTCACGCCACTCATCCTCGGCCGTACTCAAACCCAAAAGGAAAAAAACAGAGGTAGTGTCTGTTGTGGTTTAGATGTAAAGCGTTCTCCCTGAAAGATGCATGTGCTGAAGGCTTGATCCTCAGCTGCGGGTCCAATGGTTGAGAGGCAACTGCATCATGAAGACTCTGTCTTAATCAATGAATTCATCCAGTGGGAGATTCATAATTTGATAGCATAACTGGTGCTAAGAGATGGGTCTGCTTAAAGTTCCCTAGAGGGTATCTTGCTCCTGGCTCTCTCTCTCTTGTCTATGATGTCTATGATATCTCCCCCCTCCCTCTCCCGCCCCCTTTCTCTCTCTTTCTCTCTCTCTCTCTCTCTCTCTCTCTCTCTCTCTCTCTCTCTCTCTCTCTCTCTCTCTCTATCTATCTCTCTCTCTATCTCTCTCTCTTCCTCTCCCCCTTCCAGGCCACAATTTGGTGAGCAGCTCTCTCCCCTATGATGCTCTGTCTTACCACAGGCCCAGAAATATGGAGCCAAATAACTAACCACAGGATGAAACTCCAAGCCAAAATAAATCTTTTCCCCTTTTTACTCATTTCTCTAAGGTATTTGTCACTGCAGTGAGAAGCTAACATGGTGTGCAATGAAATACTGTCAACTATATGAAGTCCAGATAGAGTCAGATGGCCTGGTTGTAGGTTCTGGTCACAATTTACCCCTTGTGTGACCTGGAAAAGTATCTCTCATTCTATGGCTTTATTTCTCCAACTTTAAAATGAGGATAAAATTAGCAGATTAGTGAGAATTAATAATGTTTACAGCAATACCTGGCTGTCAACATTAAGAATGTACACAGTATAAACACGTATTCCTATTATTACTAAAGTGTAAAATTGTGGGCTGGGTGTGTGGCCTAGTGGTAGACTGCTTGCCCAGCATGCATGAAGACCCGTGTTTGATTCCTCGGTACCACAAACACAGAAAAAGCCAGAAATGGTGCAAGTGGTAGAGTACTAGCCTTGAGAAAGCCCAAGGACGGTGCTCAGTCCCCAGGACTGGCAAAAAAAAAGTTCAGGGCTTTTATTTTTTTGCCAGTCCTGGGGACTGAACTCAGGGCCTGAGCACTGTCCTTGGGCTTTCCTCAAAGTTAGTGCTCTACCACTTGAGCCACAGCAGCAGTTCCAGCTTTTCTATATATGTGGTACCGAGGAATCGAACCCAGGTCTTCGTGCATGCTAGGCAAACATTCTACCACTAGGCCAAACTCCCGGCCCCCTAAAAAACCTGAACTTCTACAGGTGTGTAATGGAATAAATTTCCACAGATGCTGACCCCAACCTCCTTGAGTCCTCGCAGACTGAACCAGAGTGTCCAGAGAGAACTTTCTAGAACCTATATTTATTTATTTATTTATTTATTTATTTATTTATTTATTTATTTATTTATTTTGCCAGTCCTGGGCTTGAGCTCAGGGCCTGAACACCGTCCCTGGATTTTCTCAAGGCTAGAGCTCTACCATTTGAGCCACAGCACCACTTCTGGCTTCTTTTTCTATGTATGTGGTACTGAGGAATTGAACCCGGGTCTTCATGCATGCTAGGCAAGCACTCTACCACTAGGCCAAACTCCTGGCCCCTCTACAGGCTATTTTTAAAGAGGTCACAGATCTAGAGCTCTTTTCACCAGAGTTCTCCTGACTCTCCCAAGGCTCATGCCCTGTGCCAGGCTTCCTCTCCAATGTGGTCCAGAACCGGTAGGAAAACACTGAAGGGAAAAAAAAAAAAGAAAAAGAAAAGGCGCTTGTTTCTTACATGAGGAAGAAAGAGCTGAGTATATAAAAAGCAACTTGTGGTTTTTATCCTAGGACCCATTATCTTGTCCTCCAGGCTGCCACCCTAGGACAGCAAGAGTCACATAATGCTGCATCCACTAAAGTCCTCTCAATGAAAGGAGCTTCCGCAAAGACACCCCTTCTGCTAAACTCCAATGTCTGTCTGCTCAACCCATCTCATCTCATCTCAGTTATCGCCCATCGCACTAATTGTCAGGTGTTCCAGGAATACATTGTACAAATTGATTGCAAAATGAAGCTGCAAATTGTGCTACCCTTGCAGGATTTCATGGCATCGTGAAAATGATCCTGGAGATTGATTTGAATGTTATGCAAAGCCCTTGACAAATGAGGATCTGGCCATTCTTGAGTTTAAGGGGGAAAAAACAGACTGGGGGATGACCCAGAAGACACTCAAAAGAGAGTGATTTGAGTACTGGGATTAAGATACGCCCTTGTGACAATGCATGAGGAGTTGGGACAATTTTACAAAATGACACTCTCTAAGACCATGCTGGGAAAATCAACCACAGAGACAGGCCCACAGAGTGAGCCATCACGCAATTTGTCACTGAAAAGCCTATCCACTGCCCCCCACTCCCACATGTAACAATCCATTCATTCTTTGCTCGCGCAGAGATAGTAGATGAAGTGGTAGCCTTAATTGCAAAATAAGATGAGTTTGTTTTGTAAGTTTAAGCTTTATGACATGTTCTCTATCAGTCTTCTTGTTTTCACTTTTACTAGGAAAGGTGGTTCATGTTTGATCAGTTGAAAGACAGGTTTTTCCAGAACCCTCTTTCGTGGGTGACAAAGATCTTGTGTACTTTGGGACACCTGAGAGACAATGCCTTCTTTCTTTTGTGTGTGTAGATATGGGGCTTGAACTCAGGATCTAGGTGCTATCTCTTTGCTTTTCATTCAAGACTGGCGTTCTATCACTTGAGTGAGATTTCCACTTCTGGATTTTTGGTGGTTAAGTCTCACAGACTTTTCTGCCTGGGCTGGATTTGAGCTGTAATCTTCAGATCTCAGCCTCCTGAGTAGCTAGGACTACAGGTGTGAATCACTGGTGTGCAGCAATGTATTTATTCATTGTTATACTAGAGGCTCAGTGTTGAAGAGTTCCATCACCCGTCTTTGACCAGTATAAGCACAAAGCAAACACACACACACACACACACACACACACACACACACACACTCCCTGAGCTTTTATTTCCAAGTCTGGGACCAAGTAGCATCTCTGCGTTGTCCTGGCAGAGGTGGTTTCCCAGTTTGAGTAGACACTCAGAATCAAACAAGCACCTATATCTCTGTGGTGGGTAGTTGGTAGGTAGAGGGAAAGGAGCGCTAGGGCCAGGTCTACAGTACTGAGCTAAAGGCCTGGACGTAAGAGGGACTGACGGGCATCTGAGGAGGCAGCCCCAGGCCAGTGACCAGTGAATCACAGAATCTGAACTACAAACATTGCATTTGACCCCCCCTCACCCAGTACCCCTTGAGAGTCAGCAGAGACTTCCAAAGCGCTGGCTTGTATGCTGATTGTTCTGTTCCATCCTAGAGTTTTAAAGCCTTCCAAGCAGTCTACCGGACACCTGAAGCCAGCCAGAGCCCAGAGATCTTGGCAGTCTGTTTCTCCCAGCAGAGACTGAAGTGTGAGGACTGGCCCAAGGTGGTCCAGGCAGTGCCCTAAGCCTGGACAGTGGAATTGTGGGTAAGGACTCCTCATCACCTGCCACCTCCAGAGAGCCCCACTCATCCATCACTCTCCCCGATCCTCGTGCTGTCTGTAGACATGGAAATTGGCAGAAGCAATTGCACTAAGGAGCCCCAGCAAGGGGATGGCATTAAAGGCACGTGAGCTTTGAGGCAGCGTCTCTTCGTCTTGATGGCAGTGAAAATGGCCGGCCATTTCCTGGTCCAGTGGGCCCACAGGGAATTAGCATAGAGCAAGTGGGAGGCTCCATCCATCTTCTGTGTTCTTCATTGCCGCAGCAAGGTGGATTCAGCACCTAACCTTTGAATCCATGAAGGATAATGCCCCGAATGCTCCTGAGAAGACAGGCTCGCCCAGGGAGGCCAGCGCACCATCCTGTGGCCCTGCCAGGCCTTGCCCGCTCCATCTGCACTTTGCTGAGAAACAAGCAGAGTCGGGGGCCTGGGCTCCGTGCAATAGCTGCACATGGATGATACTGGCGGGGGTGCTTGTTTTCTCTGGTCTCATGAACAAATCAGGGGATACCTCAGTAGCCCTGAGAGGTCCTCTGCACCCCAGCTCCATGGTTGCTCTGGCCAATCAATCCTCACCTTCTCCCTTAGGCCAGGGGAAGGAGCTTGGCCCTATGACCAGCTTCATGGCTCCTTTGGGCTCTGCCCTGACGCCTGCTATCTCGGTTGCCTTCTCGACTCTGTCTGTGGTGTCTCCTCTTTTCTCGGAGGAGCACTCATCCAGGGTTTGCTTCCTTTGTTTTCTAGTGGCTGCACACCATCTCGGGCTGGTTTGGAAGGTAGAATACTGGGAGGAAGGTAAAGGGACAAGAGGTCAGCAGGAACTCTCCTCAGATCTGGGTCTCTGTCCTCTAAAGTGGCCGGATTTTGTGTAGGGCTCCAGTGGAGCTGTCTAGGACTTATATGCAAGGCAGAATGGGGGTCTATACCAAGGAGTTTTGACCGCTGCACTGGTGTCTCTGCTGCAATATTTTCTTTATAATTTGCCAAGGATAATTTCTGGTTTGCTCTTTTCCATGGTACTAGTAATTAACTCCAAGTCCTACTCACGACAGGCAAGCACTCTATCACTTGAGCCAAGCCTCCAGTCCTTCGGTTTCTATTTTATTTTTGAGGTAGGGTCTCATTAATTTTTCCCACACTGGCATCCGAGGCATGATTGCCCTGCTTTTGCTTTCCCAGTAACTGACATGACATACATATGCCATCACATCAGACTCCACCTTGCAGTATTTATCCCTGGCTTTTTAATACCCAAGGTGAGCTGGGTGCAGTGGCTCACACCTGTAATCTTAGCTAACTTAGGAGGCTGAGATCTGAGGATCTAGGTTCAAAGCCAGCCCAGGCACAAAAGGACCTGAGACTCTTATCTCCAATTAACCTCTACAAAACGGGAAGTGGGGCTTGGCACAAGGGTAGGGCCGTAGCCTTGAGCTGAAGAGCTCATGGACAGTGCCCAGACCCAGAGTTCAAGCCCCCTAATACCCCCCACCAAAAAAAAGCCCAAGATGTCAGAGACACAAGAGAGCTGCTAAAGGTCCAGCTTTCATTTGTGGTTTAGAAAATCTGAATAAAGAGAGAAGAGACAAATGAACACCCTGGTGGGCCCAGCTCAGTATGTTTTGAAGCAATTTCTGCCACCAAATATGAGCTAATTCCTGATAATCAAGAAAGGAAACACTTTTAGTTGAGTGTGGTTGTATTGCACTTGAGACTGATGCAGGAAGCAAGTTTGAAGCAAGCCTGAGACCCTGCCTCAAAAATTAACTAGATAGAAGGAGTATTTTGCTAGGTTGATAGATGTTGTGGATATATAAACATATTTGGTTTGGGAGTTGAATCATAAATTATACAGAGGTAAAATATAGTGACATCTTTAAATTATTTTGAATTACTTGGAACAAGAAGAATGGCAAAATGTCAACAACTATTAAATTCATGTGATGGGTATATTTGCATACCTATGGCCCAAACCTCTTTACTTTTTTATGCTTGATTTTTTTTTTTTTTTTGTCCTCCTGGGTCTTGAGCTCAGGGCCTAGGCACTATCCCTGAACATTTTTTACTCAAGGCTAGCGCTCTGTCACTTGAGCCATAGAGCCAGTTCTGGGAATCGAATCTAGAGCTTCATGCATGCTAGGCAAGCATTCTACCATTAGGTCATGCTCCCAGCCCTTGAATTCTTTTTAATAAAAATTTTGCTTTGCTTTTTTTTTTCAAAGAAGGTATTACCCATAATCCTTGCCTAACAACATTTGCTCTCTTCTCACTGCCCACACCTTGAAGAAAAGAGAGACTTTCAAACATCAGTGGCTCATCCCTGTAATCCTGCTCAGGAGGCTATGGTTCAGAGAATCTCAGTTCAAAGCCAGCCTAGACAGAAAAGCCTGTAAGACTTCATCTCCAGTTAGCTAAAAGCCAAGCTGGATCCAGGCACCAGTGGCTCACACCTGTAATCCTAGCTACTCAGGAGGCTGAGATCTGAGGATCATGGCTCAAAGCCAGCCTGGTCACAAAAGTCCATGAACCTCTTATCTCCAATTAGCAACCAGGAAATCAGAAGTGATGCTGAGGCTCAAGTGGAAGAATGCTAGCATTGAGTTGAACTCAGGGACAGGGACAATACCCAGGCCAAGTTCAAACTGCATGACTGACAAAAAGAAAAGAAAAGAAAAGCCAAACTGGACTTGTGACTCAAGTAGCAGCGCACCAGTCATGAGCAAGAAAATATGTGACTGACTGTCTAAAAGCAGGTGTAGTGTGAAACCCTAAGTTTAAGCACCATACAGGCAAGAAAATGGGAAGGAAAAGAAGGGAGGAAGAGGAGAGAGAAGAGAGGAGAAGAAAGGGGGAAGAGGATAAGAGAAAAGGAAAGGAAAAGAAAAAGGAGTTAGGAAACATAACCTTTTGGCAGGACATACTGATGCCTGGGGACGACTGGCGTTCTGCCGATGGGGACAAAGTAAAGAATAAACATCAGACCAGATCTCCACCTTTGCCCAGAGTTGGCAACGCTCCAAGCAGTAGCCACAGTGCCCGCAGCTGTGCTGTGCCATCTCTGTTGGAACTGCTTCTCCTAGTCTCACCCAGGCTCCTGACAGGAGTTCTATTCTTAGCACATTGATTAGTCAGGTGAACCTCCTTACTCAGGGGTACATGTGGAGAAGAAGCTTGTTGATCCCCAGTCTAGGCCTTTCCCAGATTGCTTGCTGTGTGAGCACTGCCAGGGGAATACTCCATCTCTTAGATATAGTGGCATTTCTAAAGGAGCCTAGCTCCCTCCTCCCTCCTCTGTCCTCCCTCCCAGAGATAGCTTGGAATTTCCCCACCCACTGGGCAGGGCTCACAGTGTATAAGAAAGAGCCTTTAACAGAAAGCTGCTTTCTGAGCCCTTACGCTTGTAAGTCCCCTTAAGTCTCTTAGTTTGTTTCTTCTCCAGTGTCCCAGCTGTCAACTAACCAGGAGTTGACAATACGTAGAAGAGTGTTCAATATAACCAGACTGGATAAACACATACTTTGCTTGATGCGGAATAGGCCTACTATGAAGATTTAGAGTGGGTGGCAACTAGGAGAGAGTAGATGCTGTGGTCTAACAGTGATAAATGGATGTGGTATGCTCTATCCATTCAGTGATCGATTATTTTGCCATTGAAAGGAACGAAGGATGGATTCATGTTGCAACATGAATGACATTAGGCTAAGTCAAAGGAGCCAAACCCAAAGAACTACATACTGTTTTATTCTTCTTTATCTCAAATATCCCGGATGGGCAAATCTGTAGAAACAGATGATAAATTAGCAACTGCTTCAGGCTAAGTGGAAGAATTAAGGAAGTGATTGCTAATGAGTATGGGAATGGCAATAACAATAACATCATTAATAATAATAGAATGCCTAGTCTCACTTATCTGCCAGTACCTCAAAAACCCATTAGATTATAAATATTGATTGATTGGTTAAACTGAGAACCAAACTCATAACCTTGCACATGTTAGGTGAGGGTCTGCCGATCCAGTTTCTACATTGTACTTGGGCTGGGGATGGGGGGTAAGTTGTTTGTTGGTTGATGGTAGGGCTTGAACTCAGGATCTGGGCATTATCCCTGAGCTCTTTTGCTCAAGGCTAGTGCTCTACTATTTTGAGCCACCGTGCTACTTCAGTTTTCTGGTGGCTGATTGGATATAAGAGCCTCCCGGGGACTTTTCTGCCCGGGCTGACTTTGAACCATGATCTTGAGATCCCAGCCTCCTGAGTAACAGGAATTGCAGGGGTGAGCCACTGGCACCCAGCTGAAATGTACATTTGAAACAAAGAAATAAATTGCACAGTACAAGAGCTAATATACTGATAAAGTTTACTCAGGGAAGCAACAACAAAGTAGTGAGAAAGTAGGAGTAATTACACCACGACAGGGTCAGTGATGTTGACATTGCTAAGTCTCAGACTGGGTGGGTATGCAAAATGCCTTCAGCCATAGCCAACCCGGAAGATATCCATCACGGGTGGGAATTCCAAAAGCTGAGTCCAGCTGGAGCGGCGGGTGGGGAGACGGTAAAGGGTCCTGCCTAGTTCTCACCAAGCAGTGAATGGTTAGCGCTAATGCACCTCCACTTACATATATTGATTTTACCTCCCTCTGCTCCCAGAGCTAGATGTATGAGCCAGAAGAAAGGAAAAAGGAGTTCAGGTTTAAACTCTTATCACTAAAGTGAGTCTCCCTCTACATTAAAAAAAAAAAAAAAAAAAAACTATCCAGGCCCTGTGGCAGGAATAGGCTCTGTTCTTGGGACATAAATTTGTGTGTGTGGGAAAAAGACTTATTGGTGAATTTAGCAGTATTTTTCGTTGAACTGGCAGTTGCTAACCATTACACCAGTATTTATTTGATTCTTAAAGAGTACAAAACCATGGGCCACAAATAAAGAAGATGGAGTAATAGTTTGTGGCTGGGCCACTAGCTTTAAACTTGAAATGAAGTGTCCAGTTTTGAGTTACTGTGTCCAACCACCATTTGTACAGTTTGAAAAGTGGGGGCATTTTTCCAAGCTGTCAGTGTGGCTCTAGTTCATTCTCATGAATGATATTGCTGAAGGAGCCATTGCTCTACTGTGAGCCCCTCACTCATGACCAGAATATATTAAATGTATTAATCTGGGCCTCCCGGCGTAATTTAGGAAGGCTCTCGAGTTGACACATTCCTGTACATCCTTGCTTTATTGCTGGCTTTGGCAGGTAGCAATGTCTCAAAAGTCTCGCTCCTGAATGAAGTTAAAATTACATGTCACCCAATAGCATATGCAGTTGGTGGCTTATTTTGCTGTCAAAATTACCACCCTGCAACAACATGAGACTTTAATGGGGGCGTAGCGTGATTTATGTAGCCACTTCTGGGTTGGCTAGTGAGGGAAGACTCCAACACTCAAGTTGGCCACGTGCTTGGGAAAGCCAAGGCTGCCTCCGCCCTCTGCTCTGTCTTCAGTACCCATACATGGGAGATGAATATGAGCAATATTGGGGATAACTAGCCAAATAATTGGGAAGCTTCTTTCAAGTCTCTGGGGGAAGGGGGCAGAAAGGTACATTTCAGGCATATCAGTCTTCTACCAACAAACAAAATTTCTAATCTGCTTCCCAATCAGGTTAGCAACCATTGTCTGTTAAGAATGTGCCCAAGATTTAACGTAGAGATGTTTAATCTCCAGGCTAATGGGAATAGCCTTGATTTACAATTTGATGCCATATTGTTCTGTCTTGCCGAAGCCTTTGTAATGTTTATGGCTTCAGGTAATGAGAGAACGCCTCAGAGCCAGGACGTGCTTTTAATAACACTGTGGGTAACTCATCTGGGAAGAGGGTGGATGTTGTTTAAAAAACACTTGGACTAGATGCTGTATGCAGATATTCATCAGTCTTCTGTGCTTTGGGTTCACACAGACACATACATACACACACGTAATTGAAATTAGGTTTTATGACAGCATTTTGTTATATAATCTAGACCGCCATCATTATTAGGTAGTCCTTACTATTACATTCATTTTTTTCCTGATTTTTAGAAGCAATAAAAAAATCATATTTTTATGGACCTTGAACACTGTGCTAGCTATACCTGGTCCAGGTTTCCGGACCAGGTTCTGTTTCTTTCTTCTGTATGCGCGTGCATGTGAGTAAGTGCTGGTGGTGAGACTTAAATTGAGAGCCAGAGTGGGTGCTGTCCCTTAGCTTTTTTATCCAAGGTCGGTGCTCTGTCACTTGAGCCACAGCCCCACTTTTAGGTTTTTGGTGGTTATTTGGAGAAGTCTCACAGACTTTCCTGCCTAGGCTGGCTTTGAAACTTGCTCCTCAGATTTCCGCCTCCTGAGTAGTTGGGATTACAGGCGTGAGCCACTAGTTCTCAATGTAAGTTCCCAGTCTTTCTCCAAGAATGCTTTTTGTTTGGTTTGGTTTATAGTGCCAGTGCTGGGCAAGCCCTCCACACTGAACCACATCTGCTGTTTCTGGGCCAGAACAGCTCTTGGAAGGGAATCCTCCTTTTCCAACCTGGTCCCAATTGCTCCTACCTCCCCTATCACTCCCCATCCCTGGGACAAGATCAGACACATTCTCCTTCCCTAGCCTTCACCCCTCTTTATTTCTCTTTATGTTAAATAAATAGTCCAGGCTGCTGCTCTGGGCTCTTGGGTTCTCCAGTGCTTTGGGGAGATGGGGACGCCTCCTGAGTGAGGAGCAGAAGGCTCCA
Organism: Megascapheus bottae; assembly: GCF_031878675.1. Classification (NCBI taxonomy): domain Eukaryota; kingdom Metazoa; phylum Chordata; class Mammalia; order Rodentia; family Geomyidae; genus Megascapheus; species Megascapheus bottae. The sequence continues at coordinate 6,859,117 of NC_143523.1, read as the reverse complement.
CCTGCAGGCATGGCAGGCTGCAGAGATGGAAAAGGGCGCTAATAATGGGCCTCTCAACTGACCTCGACCCCATCGACTACCCTCTCTCCCAGTCCCAGCTCGGCAGTCCAGCAGCTGCAGGAGAGTTTAAAGGGTAGTTCTCACCCCATCAGCCAGCGATCATTAATAATGTTTTCATCTGTGACAGTGACAAACCAGCAGTACTTGAAGAGAGTTTATTAAGGTCAGTCTATAAATAAGAATTAATTTTTTAAAAAAAATGGGTTGACACAGATGAACAGACGGATGAATAAAGTGATTGAGCCAAACAATAAATATAAAAGTAGACAAGGAGCTCTAAGATTCAGCCCAGAAATGAGAGGCTCAGTCCTCTGTGCCTCCAGCCTTGCCTCAAGTTTAGAGTTCATGAAATGCTTCCAAACTTACAGCTTTCCTGAATCTAAGCCCTGGCTAATATTTTGTCATTTCATGCCTATTCTCTCTGCTGATAAAAAGAATTGTGGCCATTTCTCTATGTCAAGCCTGTAACTGAGAGCTGGTAAAATTTAAATGTCTTGTCTATCCTCACACTCGCATGCAGACGGCTTTGCCCAGGGGCCTGACTGAGACTTGTGGGTGAGTGACAGTGGAGCCTGGCTGGATAGGCCAGTCCTGGTTTTCTCAGGATGGACTCCTTGGACAAAGGAGAGAGTGCAGACAGAATGTCACACACCACAGGTGTGTCTTTCTGCAGTTTGTTCCCATGATATCCCAGAGGACATAATTCTCTCATACAGGATCTGTGTATGTGCATGCAGGCATGCTTGTGTGTGTTCCTGAACTGGGGCTTGAAATCTTGAGCCAGGCTTGCTTAGCTGTTTCAATCAAGGCTGACGCTCTGCCTCTTGAGCCCCAGTTACATTTCCAGCATTCTGTTGGTCGATGAAAGATAAGGATCTCACCAACTTTTCTGCTCAGGCTGACTTCCATCCTCAGCCTCTTGAGTAGCTAGGATTATAGGTGTGAGCCACTAGTACCCAGCAGATGATTCTTAGTAGTGTATTTACGTAGTGGTTTTCAAGGCTTTTTTGCACGCATCAGTTCTTGTGGCCTCAACGAGAAACCTGTAGCATCTAGCAAATTTGCCCTGGCAAGTTGGATGCCCTCCATGTAAAGACATGTGAGGCACAGGGAGGCTGGGTGGCCTAAGGTCACTGTGCACTAAGCGTAGGGAGGGAAAACAGAAGAAGGCTGGGTAGGGGTTCCCAGGGCAGTGCCGAAATAGGATTCCTCTAGCATCCTAGTCACTAGTAATGTCTGCCAGCACAAAAGTTAACTTGCTTCAGTGACAATCAGAGGCATTCTTGACTTTCCAGGGCAGTCAGGCCCTTCGATGGCCTTCTGAATCACTGAGTTAGCGGGATTTGGGGGAAGATGATTGCTTTATTCCATCTAGGGGAATGAATGTTACTCTGTCTCTTTGAGAAAGGATAATGGACCTACTAGTATCCGGCAAATAATTCTCAGGCCACATCAACAACAAACTACAGTGGTTCAATAAGGAATCAAGGAATGACCAGGCTGGTAGATTCCCCTTTGTGAAGGGTCCCAAGACCCAAATTCAATCTGGAGGGCCCCTGGGTTGAACACAGACAAGGAGCTCTAAGAGAAAGGAAAACCTAAAGGAGGGGACCCTGCTGTTCAGTCCAGGTGACAAACATCTAGTGATAATGATCTCCACACAAGGCATCAGCAGGGAGGAACAAGGGGCTGGCTTGTGACTAACGTGCATGATGAGAACTATGACATCACTCGGTCATAAAGACCTCTACTGGGTTGGGGGCAGGAAGGAGGAATTCTACACAGACAGGCTTCATAAAGAATGTGTTCCAGTGAAGTTAAGCCTTGAGGGACAGGTGGGAAATGCCACGGGGATAGGAAAAGGCATCTTCCCAGCAGTACTGCCTCAAGAGCAGAGACTCAATCACAGCAACTCACCCCCAGCCAGGAGCCTGCAGCCAGGAACCAACTTCCTCCAGAAAACTAAGACCTGAAACCAGGCTGAGACACCCCTGGACTAGCTGACCCCCCTCTCTTTAGGTCCCTGGATCACTGTCACCAGCACAGTCTTGATCATCTTCTATCACCTCATCCTGGTTGGCTCTTTTCATTGCCTCTCATGTCCTTGTTTATTGCAAGTGCTTGGATAACTGAGACTGCATTCTCCGACTGAGGTCTGTCCCAGAGGACACACAGAGGAAGTATCAAATGATGAATGAATGAGCAGATGAATGACAGGATTTCAAGACCACAACAGTTTCCATAGATAGCAGAGAATTTCCAGAATCAGCAGGAAAGTTGGCCAGTAGCCATGACCTGATTTGGCGTTCACTGGGTAAGTTTCTGAGACATTTGTTCCCCTGTGCTGGTATGAGAGTTTAAACTCTGCACTTTGAGCTTTGCCTCAGCTATTTTGTTTAAGAATGGAACTACTTGAGCCACAAGTAGTGGCTGGTTAACTGTAATTAAGTCTGTCAGACATTTTCACTCTTGCTGGCTTCTAGTCATGATTCTTAGATCTCAGCCTCCTGATTAGCAAGGATTACAGGCATGAGCCACCAGGCTCTAGTGATGAGCAGGGCTTTCGAGAGAAGGTCCAGGAAAGTTTGTGAATCCTCTTGGGGAAGAGCACCAAGGATGAGGAAGGTTTCTACCCACCTATCCTCTCTCTGATCCTGGGGTGCAGAATGTGGGGGCCTGAACGTGGGGACAGGGAGGCTCCTCAGGCTGAGGAAAGCTGACAGGGCCTCAAAGGAGGCAGCAGGAAAGGGCTGGAGGTCTTGTGTGGATTTCACTGACTTGATCCCAGTGTTGGAATCAAAGCCAGAATGGCCAAACCTTGGGCGATTTTCATTGTGGGACCCAAATTCATCCCACAGCCCTGACACCACACCTGGCAATGCCCTCTACAGTCTGGCCATCAGGACTCATCATAGTCCACCCATCCAAAGGAGACAAAGGCATCCCTTTCATTTCTCCCTAGCTCCATGGGCGACATTTTAATCCATCGGTATTGGACAGAAACATTCTCCTAATCACCCTCTGAAAATCTTTAATTGTTAGAATTCCCTTTTTATTTTGCTGCTCAAAGTTTCATTATTTTTAAACAATCCAATTTTACGGGCATTGCATCCTTAATGCGACCTAATTATTATTATGGGGGTGTTTGGCCAAGATGCAGCCACTGCTTCAATCCGGAAGTTCCACCTGCCCCAAGAAGAGGGGGCTCCCGGGAGGAGCTTTGGGGTTCTTACATCATTACACATCCTAATTACACATACTTTTGCTAGGGGCTGTGAAAATGCTTCGTTACAAATAATTAAATTCAGCACAAGCAGAACTGAGAACATACAGACCTTGCACAAAAGCAGCAAAAGTGATCTTGTAGACTACATCTTCAGACACCTTGATTAGGCCCCAGGCCTCTCTTTTTGCTACACACCCAAGAAAGGGCATCAGAACTCACCTGTGATGACTCCCTAACTACTACATCCATGTCTCAGCTCTGCTGCTGAGCCCCAAATAGAGTTTTGTTGGAACATCTTTTGTTTTAGTTTTTAATTAACACATGATAATAATACAAGAGGGTTCCATTGTGATAATTCCATAAATGCACACACTGAACTTAGTGTAAATTCACTCACTCCATGGTATTCCCAAAACACTGTTCCTCCCCCCTCTTTCTTAAATAGTGTCTGACATATTTTATTATGTTGCCCTCCTCTAGATGGATGTACATATGTCACTTTTCAGTATCCTTTACCCCCTTTCCCTGCCATGAATGCCCACACAGACACAGGCCCCTTTTACATGTATGTCCTGTTATTGGAACTTTGTCTCTAATTCTAGGAATAGCTTCTCCCTCCATAAGCAGGCTTGCAGAAGAAAGATCTTGGTGTCTAGGCAGCAACCATGCTGACCCACTAAGGGTCATTCTCAGTCAGAAGCTTGTGGCCTCAGATATGGCAGAGCTTTAAATATAATGATGCACATTGATGAGACATTGTACGGAGGGTGGGAGCTGTAGAAACAAGTCATGCCCATCTTTTCTGTCCATAGGTATTTATCTCCTGCCTCCTGGAGCTGTTCATAGACGTGGCCACCTGGTCATCACTGGTAAAACCCACTCATGTTCCATTACCTGGCCACTGCAGTGCCTATGGGAGTTTCTTCTTTGGTGTGAATCACTCATTCAGGCAATGGCATGCATGGCCTACCAGGAAACAATTATCAGCTGCCACTGAGTGAGCCCTGGACCTGTAGAGACAACAAGGGGACATATACTAAAGCCTGTTGAGAGTCTCTGGGGCACCAGTTACTTTACAGGCTATCCCAGGATGACGGGATCAAAGAAACCTGGGACCTGAAAACAGAAAGTGGCTTCATCCAACAAGACACAGAGGCAGAAAGACAGCGCCAGTGAGGCTTCTGCCTTGGGCCTCCTGTGATGGATGCCAGCCGTCAGAGGCTGCTTCCCTGAAGACTCCATAGGAAAATTGGGTTCCTACTTCCAAGATCAAAGACACAATGACAACTAGAAGTGACCATTGCAAGTGAATATTGTGATTAATCTT